>NC_133158.1:11989545-12639318 GCF_040802235.1 Manis javanica
ATGTTTTACCAAGAACTTACATGTGGGAGACAGTGATGCTGGACTGAATGTATGTGTATGTGTGCTTGTGTATTTACCCAAGTTAGAGTCAGGGACTTTGCACCCCATTTCTGGAGGAAGGGCAGTGAAATGTGTAGAGAATGAGAGCCTTTAGGGTCGGCCATTGGCACCAAGAGCTCCTGCTCAGGAACGTGCTGCCCCTCGGTTGCTGTTGCGCCTCCATCATCCTCGTGCATTTGCTCCTTGACATGGTCATGGGCGGATGGAAGTGCCGCCTCCCTGGGAGCCCAGGTGTGTTCTTGCGCCTGTCTGGCATGAGCTCTCTGGTGTCTGAGCATCCCTGTGGAAGGGTCTGGAGGAGGCTCTCTAGGAGCCCCTGGGCCCATGCTGTCAGTTTCTTACCAGGTCCATCCTTGACCATCTCCTTACTGAAGTTTTCCCATCTATAAAACAGTAAGCTTAATTCTAGAGTCCCCGGGCCTTTATATATGTAGGAAAATACATCACTGTCCTTGAGTGAGAGAGGCTGTATGTGAGCCACGTAAAGCCTTAATGCTACCCCTTTTATCACCTGCTGTCCCTCTTAGGTTATTTTCAAGCACTTAGTCAGTCATCTGATTTATTGCCTTCATAACCCAAATTGAATTTGAAGAGGAATCAAAGAAAGAATTCTCTTAAATTTCCCCTTCTTTAGGGAGAATAGGAGGCGGACCTGAGCAACCCAAGTGGCTAGAGGAAGGAGAGCTAGTAATCAGTTCCCTTTGGTTGGATCTGGCAAACAGCCCACTTAGACGCCACACAGCTGAGGAGGGTGGCTCCGCTGTGCCGCTCCCAGGCCCCCAGATCAGCATCTTTCCCCAGCTCTAGTGGCGGACCCCACAGCTTCCCTAGGTGGTTTTGGGTACGATGTTGTGTCTGAGTTAAGGCAGCTGATTCCCAGACCTGTGATCTGATAAGCACTGCACTTTCTACTCACCAAGGCCTCCAGGCTGCCCTGCTCAGCAAGGTGGGAGTACCCCCATGGACCCTTCTCCAGTCCATGAATCTCCACACCCTCCCCTGCCTGCTACTGAGCCAGCTTCTCGGTTATCCAGTGAGGAGGGAGAAGGCGATGACAAAGAAGAGTCTGTTGAAAAACTGGACTGTCACTATTCAGGTCACCATCCCCAGCCAGCGTCTGTAAGTGCCACCCCTACCCCCGCGTTGACCCGCCCCAAGTGGGGCTCCCCGGGACTGCATGCGTTCCATCTGGGGCCATCTCGGGCTTTTCCCTTTCTCTCCATGGACCTCGGGGTAGGCATTGCCGCTGCCGTGCTTCATGGCCTGCCGCTCACCTCCCGCATGTGCCGCCGTCGCACTTAGCAAGCACCTGTGGCTCTGCTCTCTTGCAGTTTTGCACATTTGGGAGCCGGCAGATTGGGAGAGGCTATTACGTGTTTGACTCCAGGTGGAACCGGCTTCGCTGCGCCCTCAGCCTCATGGTGGAGAAGCATCTGAATGCGCAGCTGTGGAAGTGAGTACTGGTCCCCCTGCCTCTGGGGTGGGGAGAGGGGACTGACTATACTTAGTGCTGCCGCCCCTCATTTCCTATCGGAGTGCTGTGATGGTGCTGAACTTACCTGAAATAAAAACATGGCTTCGGACCAGCCCTGAGAGGACAGCCCCTAATCATTCATTCATTCACTCTTTCAGCAGGTGTGCCTCTTTTGGGTGCTGGATTCCAGATTAGAGCAGTTCCTGCATGTATGGAGTTCACAGTCTAGTTGGGAGAGAAACACAAAAACTAATAAAGAGAAGACAGAGGTGATAGCTTGTCATAAAAGAGATAATGGAAACACTAATAATTGCTAATACTTAGAGCTTACTGTATGCCAGGGAACTTACTAAATGTATTTTTGCAATTTGTTGAGTCAGGCTACCTCGATTATCCCTGTTTTATAGATAATGAAACAGAAACAAAGTCGCCCAGCAAGTTAGTGTTAGGGCCAGGATTTGGACCCAGAAGCAGTTTAGTTCCAAAGAGCTAAGATGGGAAAATAATGAATGGGCCAGAGGGCTGTAGGGGAAACCTGCCTGAAGAGGCAGCCCTTGGACTGAGAAGGACTCAGGGGAGAAGTGAGTTCTAGCCAGAAGAACCATGCATGTGAAGGTCTGAAGTCATAAAAGAACTTGGCTTGTTTGAGAAAGCATAGTACAAGACATCCAATAGGTAGGCAGGCCCCAGGTGACAATGAAATTGATTCTGAGTGTGACAGGGAGATGTTGAGGGTTTAAGGTAGAGGAGTTGTGTGTTCTGATGTATAATTTAAGAGAAGACGATCATCTTGTGTGGTATTGTGGATGCCAGTGTTTCCCAAAGAGGATTTTAAGTGGAAGAGTGTTTGATGGCCAACTCTTTATTAGCAGAGCTTTTCCTGAAGTGAAAGGTTTTCATTACTGCAGGACTTCCCATAGCCTTTAATAGGCTTTGTCCATGTAACCCGCAGAGCAGGGGCTCTCATGTATAATGTGGAATGCCTCCCAAGCTCTTTACCTGGGAGCACCTTTAGAGGAGCATCTTGGGGAACAAGTGTTTGGAGCCTACTTGGGGAAACATTGGGCTTTGCTAAGGGGACTGCCCAGTAATCCGTAAGTCAACCTGTATCGTCTCTTCGGGCACCATTTACTGTGCCTCCTTGAATGCACTCTGCTAGTTTATCCATTGGCCTCTGTCTTGGTTTCCTAATAAATTCAGAGGAAGCTGGCGAGAGGCCTCAGATAGTCCACAGTCCAAAGAACCATCTCCATGATCATTAATAGTACTTGCATTTGTTCACTTAGAAAATCAGACCTAGAGTAGTGTTACTTTGCCTCTCTATTTCTCATTTCTTTCTGCTGATTACGAGAGAAGAGGTTGCTCTCCCTTCTTCACAGAGGAACATTGTTGCTGCCCAGAGACAGCCTTGGACAGTGGTTTGCATCAGGGGATCCCAAGATACTTGAAGTCTCACTTCTCTCTCCTTGCAGCTGCCTGCTGGGGCGTGGAGAGCTCATGGAGCTTAATAAACTGTATATTTAGGGTGCTTGTCTAAGGACAGCAGGGTCCTCAGGACGCTCCGTTCCCCTTACACTGATTGGTAGCTCAGGGCTGGCGGGTACAGATGGTTTCGGTTCCCGCTGGCTTGTGCGGAGGTTTTCCTCTCTGCTGTGAACTTTTGAGGAAGCAGGATCATGAGCTGGACTCCACTGTCCCTCTCTCTGTTAAGAGGCCTTCTTCCTTATCAGTCCTTTGCTTCCTATGAGGAGGAAGCCATTCCTTTCTGTCGACAAGACTTTCGGTTTTAAAAAAGATGGTGCAGTAGAGTCAGACGTGTTGCTCAGTGATGAACTTGGTCCCCGGGCCTGGGGAGAGAGGGGCCAGGCCAGGGGCTTGAGGAACCGCCCCTGAGGGTTTGCTGGGGAGGCTCGGTGCTTCTCAGCCAGGGGAGCCCTGTCCCCAGGTGGCGTCCCTGAGGCAGTCAGGCAAGTCGCTGAGTGGCGCAGGTCCGGTTCCGGCTGAGCCAGTAGTCCTCGCTGCTGGTCTGGGGGGCACTCTGCACAGCCCCTAGTTCTTTAGTTACTTACTGGGGCTAATCTGGGGGAAAGTGGAGGTAGGATTTGAGTGTGACAGTGAAATGGGGCATCTCTAGTGTGTGGAGTCTAGACGGGTGAAATCAGACCAGCACCTCCTCTGGAGCACGGCCACCTCCGAGAAGACCACTTCCATGCTCCCATGGTCCCTGTCAGTGCCTGCTTGCTGTTGAGTTGGGACCCCTGATCCACTTCCTCTCAGGAGGGCCTGGGACGTTTTCCAGAGGGCTTTTTGTTTTGAATGAGGAGTTTTCACATCTTAGATTGGTAATAAATTCACTTGGCTATAGAAAGAAAAATGGATATAAAGAGGTATACAGTGGAAAGGTCTCCCTGTGTTTCTATTTCTCACCCACTCCCCAGAGGGTAGCATTTTTATTCTTTGTCTCATCTTTATACCAAAGGTAATGAGTTAAGACTTTTTTTTCTTAAGAGAAGAAATCAATGACGTCAGGAGAGAGTGACATACCCGCCCCTGCGGAAGGCTCTCATTTCCCAGGGGTTGGTGTCTGTGGCCTGGTCTGTAGGCGCCTCCTGCCTGCACCACCTGGTGGTCACGGGCCGCCTCTGCACCCAGTGAGCAGGGCTCCTGAGCTTAGGGCAGAGTGTCCCAGAGGCGCCGTTGCCCACGGACTGCCTGGGGGTCTTGGAGAGATACAGACTCTGATGAAGCAGGTCTGGGGTAGCACCTAGGGACTCAGCATTTCTCATAAGCCTCTCAGGGAATTCAGCCGGGAAGGCTGTACAAATTGCTAATTCCAGAGATTCTGGTGTGGTCCGTCTGGGTGCAGCCACAGTCCCACGGATGATTCCAGTGTGCAGACCCACTTTGGGAAGCCCTGAATTCAGGCCAGAGCTATACTCTGGAACGGGAGCTTTAAAGCCGGTGCAAACATTTGAAGTAACTCATTCCTTTTATGAATAACTGTAGTTTTCTCAGAGGCATCTGGAAAGCACTTTGGCAGCAGTCTAGGTCCACGCTGTCACCTGAGCTGTGAGGAACCGGGTCCCCGGCTGTGCTGTGACTGGGCAGGAGCAGCGCCATCCTGGCACTTGACTTCCAGTCAGGCCGCTTTCTGTTTACTGCCTCAGTGTTAATTCTGATGCACAGGCTTTGAGTTTTGGTGCTATCACATTTTAAAATCAGCTAAAATAAAAAGGGGCCACCCTAGTGTGAGCATGTGACCGGCTTCCATGTCCCCAGAGAGGTACCTTGCACAGACATCAGTAAGAGAACACTGTGACTGGAAAATCCCTGTAGGTCAGGGGCTTGATTCCCCTGTACAGCCATGCTGGCCGGCATTTGGGACCTAGCAGTTGTTGCTGTTAGCTGTGTGTTTCCATTTCCTCACCCATTCATGAATTCTCAGTACTTGGCACCTCCTGTGTCCCAGGCACTGCGCTGGGCTGTGGGCTACAGTGCTAACCAAGCTGTGGGTTGCTCTGTCTGCGAGAAGTTAGACAGCCATCACCAGTCATGCATTAAAACTCCCCTGAGTCCCACAGAGTCTGGGAGCAGGGGACAATGCCCATGGGAGGCTGAGCATGTCAGGATGGTCGGGAAGTTTCTGAGAAGGTGCTGGTGGGCTGAAACTGAAGGATGACCAGAAGCTGAGGTGAGAGGGTTCTAGGCAGACGGCAAGGAGGGTCTTCTGGAATGGCCTGTTTAGGGAAGGTCGGTGGTTGGAATCAGGGAACTGGGGCTGGTGGGTGGGCGGTGGCCGTGTGATGGGGGCAGCAGCTGCAGGTGAGGTTTTCGGTGTTAAAGGCCATCATTCTGTGAGCCCCGGGGAGGCGCTGAAGGGCTTGAAGGGGAGATGTGATGGGACTGGCTGTGATTTCCGAGCCACCCTTTGCTGGGGGTGCCTCTTGGTGCCAGGTGAAGGGGTGTCTCTCTGAAGCTTCCCATGAATGGCTGTGCTGAGTACTACTCACCACCCTCTCCCATTCTGCAGGAAAATCCCACCAGTGCCCAGCACCACGTCGCCCGTCTCTACACGTGTTCCTCACCGGACAAACTCGGTGCTGCCATCACAGTGTGGGGTCAGCTATCTGGCAGCAGCCACCGTGTCTACATCCCCTGTCCTGCTCTCGTCCACCTGCATCTGCCCAAATAGCAAATCGGTACCAGCTCATGGAACCACACTAAATGCACAGCCTGCCACCTCCGGGGCAGTGGATCCTGTGTGCAGTATGCAATGCAGACAAGTGTCCTCCTCCTCGTCCCCTTCCACGCCCTCTGGCCTCTCCTCAGTGCCCAGCTCCCCCATGCCCAGGAAACCTCAGAAGTTGAAATCCAAGTCTTTAAGGCCCAAGGAGTCTTCTGGTAGCAGCAGTAACTGTCACAGCGCCAGTAGCACTAGTACCAGCGGCTCAGGAAAGAAACGCAAGAACAGCTCCCCGCTGCTCGCCCGCCCCTCCTCCTCGTCTTCTCATTCCATGGAGTCTTTCAGGAAAAACTGTGTGGCTCCCTTGGGGCCTCCCTACCCCTCAGCAGTACCGGCTTCCCATGGCATTGGCCTCAACTGTGTGGCAAATAAGACGAACTCGGTGAGTGTCCGGCACGACCAGGCAGGGAGGGGCCCCCCTGGAGGGAGCCCCGCGGAGTCCATCAAGAGGATGAGCGTGATGGTAAACAGTGGCGACTCCACGCTCTCGCTGGGCCCGTTCATCCACCAGGCCGGCGAGCTGCCCATCAACTCCCACGGCGGCTACTCGCATGCACACACTCCGCTGGACAAACTCATAGGGAAGAAGAGGAAGTGCTCACCTGGCTCGGGCAGCGTCAGCAGCGGCACCAGACCCACCAAGGTGCCCCGATCGCCCGCCGTGAACAACATGCACGTGAGGCACACGGGCAGCAGCCCCGGGGCCCCAGCACTGGTGACCAGCTCCCTCCTCCATCAGGTAGGCAGTGGGCTGCGGGCGCCTGGGGGGCCCACGGCTCCCCGCCAGCCTGGAGTCTGTGTGGCAGGGTCGGTTGGTTTGGCTGTAAATGCACGTCCAGCTCCACGGTGTCCTTTAAAACAGGAAGAGTTGTGGCCATAGGAAGGTAAACCGGGCTTTGCCCTACCAGGATTTCTGATGCCTTGGGAGATGCTGCTGGGTGGGGATGCTGCGGAGCGTGGCAGCGGGCAGGGATGCGGAACCCATCGAGTGAGAGCAGGGCGCCTCTCAGCAGCCGCGAGCGCCCGCGTGCCGTTCAGGGAGGAAGCAGGCCTGGTTTCCCAGAGGGCGACCCTCCAGTGCGTTCCTTTGGAGAAAGCCGGGCCGAGATCTAACTGATCTAGAAAGGGATGATTTAAATGTTATAAAGAAAAAGCTTTAAATATTTTTCCCGTCACAGAATTACGGAGTATCTGGTTAACTCTGTCCCTGTGTTTTCTCCTCCCTGTTTTCCAGGGAGGCAGGGAAGCAGCATGAGGTGTGGGCATAGCAGAGACTAATAGATAAACAGGCACCCGGGAGCAGCCCAGGAGCAGACACGCTGCCCGGGTACCAGCGCCCCTTTCCCCTCCCCTGCCCACTAGCCTCCCTCCCTCTACTCCCCCGGTCGGGCCTCTGACCTGCTCTCCGTGTCCTGTGCACCTGCCTCCAGCTTCTCCCTCACCTCAGCACATTCCTCCGGACATCCTGCCAGGCGAGTACAGGGGGTTCCAGCAGCCTCCCCACGGAGCCCTGACTTACAACGGGGCCTCTTCCTAGTGTTTCTGTTGGCCTTCATCTTCAGAACTTAACTCAAACACCAGGGTAGGACTTCCTGGGGAGGCACCAGGACACTTCTTTCACTGTGATAAAATACTCATCCCACGTCTGTGTGAAGGTAGCGCCCAGTGCCAAAAGTATAATTACCATGAATTTAAATAGCAAACACTTAAATTCTTCTGTTTGAACCTCAAGTGTATTGCGGCTATTTGGTATGTCATTTGGCTCCTTGAGCAGGCGCTTCCTGGACTTGTGAAAATGTGCCTTTATCTCTTGGTTTGTAGTGACTCATTGTAGTTTATGCTAAGTACAAAAACGTAGTGCAAACACTGCCCGTCCCCTAAAAGCCCTTGAGTTTCCTGGCCCCACACACACCCAGAGGAGGGATGCTGCGTCGCGGTCACCACCCCCGTTTGTATGGGCCTTCCCTTGTGGGCAGCTGTAGCCCTTCCTGCCCACAAGGAACAGAAAGGAGGCGAAGGGGCTGGGTGGCACAGTGGAGTGTAATGTTGCCTGGGGAAAAGTGTGCAGGTAGGGGCCCTGTCTATACGGAGGGGCTACTCCTGGAAACTTGCTACCAGTTTCAGAGAGAAGCTGCAGGTCTGGACATGCACGAGAAGTTTGACCATTTTGTAAAGCTCTACAATTCTGTTGTTTTGTTTTTAAACCTGGTATAGCCCACACATCTGCTGGCTAAGTTTGGGTTGGTTTCCTTAAAATTAGTTGCACCTCAAGTTTCTGTGTGAGAAAGATTTCCTTTGTGCAGTGGAGTACTTTTTACCATGCTGCACCGATCCCAGAGGGGACTTGCAGCTTGAGTGCAGCTTGAGGTCAGAGAGTCAGTGACCCCTAACAGCGTGGCATGTTTTTATGCCTGTGTCATTTACCTGTAGTGGGGATCTGTGGCTTTCAGCAGAATCCCAAAGGGACCTGTGACTGCACAATACTTTAAAGAATGCTGCTTTTAGAAAGTAGGGACCTCAACTTGCTATATCTCATAGAGCTGATTTTAAAACACAGGTAAGTGAGCTGGTCGAAGCCCCCCGACAAGGGAATGCAGTGGAACTGCCCCGTCTCTTCATGGTCTCTGCCATAGGGATTAGGTAGCTCGCTGTGGGACAGTGGAGGCGGGAGTTCCCTGTCCCCTGGCCTGGGGCCTGCCAGAGGTGTCCACACTTGTGTGGGTGTGAGTGTTCACACCTGTGTGTGCTAGCCCACTTGACCTTGTTCAGCTCTCTACTGACAACCTGGAATACATTCAAGTAAACAGATTTAGTAAACAAAACCCAAAGGCAGACATGAGAGCCTTTCTCTAAGCTAGAAACCTGAACTGCATCTCTCTTAGATAATTTTGTAGAAGTTACTCTTTGAGAATGATTGTGCCCAAGGGCAGTGTAGGCCTTTGAAAGTTAAGGCCAAAATCTGTAGCAGGCCGCAGCAGAGGCTTCCGGGCGTGTGGCCTCAGAATATCCTTGTTTAACTTCAGGGCAGTGCTGTGTGCACCCTCTTACTTACCTTCTCACTGTTTCCCCACCCTCTCTTTTTTGAAAGCCAAAGGCGCGTCCCTGACAGCTGACAATAGCCCGGGGAGGAATAATCTGGATGCTTTTGATGACAAGTTACACCTCCACTCAGCACTCTGGACTCCGTGATGCCTTTGAGTCTGTTTTCCCAACCTCCTGCGGGCCTCAAGGCTGGAAATCTGCTGGGCTCTTGTTGTACCGAGGATTTCCCTGAAGCTCTGTCTGTAGCAGTGAGTACTCCTAAAGGACACTGGATCAAGTTGAGCCACCGAATTGCTTTTCTCAGTGTTATAGTGGTCTGGACTGCTTGCTACCAATCTGTGTGAAGTTTTTGTTTTGTTTTTTAACTTGCAGTATATCATGGAGCCACTGTTTGAGTAGATATAGGCTGGGCGAGAGAACGTGTTGGGAAGAGCATCACTGTAGACCTTTCTCCCTGCCCCGCCCCCCACCCCAGCTCTGTTGTACACTGTCTTCTGTAGGTCACTGTCCAGCAGGTAGGGACCTTAACTGGAGTCACCTTCCAGAGGAGAGCACGGCTGCGCCGAGCAGCCCTCCAGAGAAGGCGCCCGTCGTTAGGCCCTGAGCGCAGCGTTCCAGGAATGGAAGTGGATGTTAGCGAAGGCACCGTGTTGGCCTGTATCTTTGCCCAGCCTTTTTTGCAAGTAGTTTGGGATAAGAAGCTGTCAGACATTTCTAAGTTACAAACTGGTTTGAAGTCATTGATGCCCAGAAAGGAAGTGTACACTGTTTTAGAGGCTTACTTTCCATGGTACAAAAGCAATTCTGTGTGTTTAAGACAAGGAAATACAAATGCAAACTAGTTTTGATAAGGGAAAGCCAAATTTTGGTTGTAGGTGGGTGGGGTGGGGTGGATGATACAGGGGAAAATTTTTTTCTAAGAGTTCCAAAGAGATGAAAAGTCCCATGTTAAACAGTGTGGCAGATGGGGTCGGTTGTCCTGCCCAGTCTCCTGCTTTCAAAAAATTGCCTTCGAAAAGTGAAATGGTGAGGATGCAGCGAAACTCATTCACAAAGTCACTGCTGTGCTCAAGTGTGCCCCGGCACTCTGCGTCACTTGCCATGTCCTTGGACACCCTCCTGGGACTCTCTAGATTCCTGCTTTGAGCAGCGCCTCCAGTGTGTGTCTGCGCTTCTGCCCTGCTGGTAATTTGGATGCCCTGGGGTGGGGAGCAGGTACCCAGGGAGGGAAGCTGGCCAAGGTGCGCCATGCAGAGATGCTAGGACACATGCAGTGTCTCCCCAACATGCCCTCCTGCCTAGCGGTTGGTGCCAGCCGTCCTCCGGGAGAGAGCCTCGGAGCCCCCCCAGGGGCTCCACCCCAAATGAAAGAGCTTACTGTGTGAAAGCGTCGCTGCTCGAGAAGGTGTCACTGAGTTTGGGGGATGAGCTGGGGCTTTTTGACAGGTGATTCCACCTCTGCAGCCGGACAGGGGCACCAGGCGCTTCCGCTCCGTGAACACACAGAGTTGTAGCGCGCAGGGTACATTCCCCGGGCTCCGAGCATTACCCTGGGCAGGGCCCGGACAGAGCCGATCAGTGCATCCTTTTTTTCTTTACAATTCTTGGGTTACAAACTTCAATTTCAGGGAACTTCAAGTCAGCAACAGGTAGAATGAATAAATTCTTGGTTACCAGCCTAATAATGTGAATTGCTACAGAATTATTATTAAGAAGACAAAAACTTTATGCAGATGCTTTAGCTATAAATTGATGTAAAATACTGATTTTTTTTTTTTAAAGGAACGAGGGAGAACAGTATACTATTCACTTATTATGCAATCAATCAGTAAATGTCTTTAAAATACTATATGAGAGCTTAGTAAGGAGAGAGCATGGATGGGCAGTTGGAGGTTTTAGGAGAGACCGGTCTGGTTGGTCCATCCCAGCGGAGGGCTGGACAGGACATAGGAGGGACTCAGAACAGACTTAGCTGATTCCTTGGTGACAAGTGCAATGGGGAATGGGTAGAATTTATTCTCAGAGCCAAGGGGACTTGATGGTTATAAATGAAGTTGCTTCTAGTGATGGAATTTATAGACAGATCATGTCGTTCCAAAAGATGTGAATAGGATCCATGATAGCAAGTTTTTTCAGAATAATGTAGATACTTAGATAAGTGAGTGTTGATCATTTGATTTCTTAGACTGAGGTTTTAATTGAATTTCATTATGTCTCCCTGTAGTGCACAGAGCATCGGGATTAGGAAATTAGCCATTTTGGATTCTGCCTGCCACAAACAGACCTATTCTAAACAGTGCTATTTAAATTTTAGACTGTTGTTCAAATGTTTTATTTTCTCCAACAACTACTTTTTATTGTGAACAATTAAGACCATTTAAAACATGGGGAGTACAAGTATTTTTTGAATTAACTTGGAAAAACCAAATTTGCAGTGGTTGGGTTGTTTCTAGATAGACTTTGGTATCAATTTAAAACCAAGATAATTTTTATATTCTTTCCACTAGAATTTCATGACAACTCCTGCAGTTTTCTTAACCTACAAAAAAAAAAGAAAAAAAATGCTGCAATGATGAACAAAGAATTATACAAAACCTACTTTTGTATCTTTATTTTGGAATTTCTTGTTCTATTATAAATATGGAAGTATCCCTATTTCAGAAGACATATTTTGTTAAAAATGAATTGTACATATTTAAATATGTATTTTTGCACAGGTCTTTTTTTCTGATATCCTGTTTTGGTACAATTGAGATCATCTAGTATTTATTTATTAATTAATGAAAGTAAATACCTTTTTATAATTTGAAGTGGTTCACTGCCAAGCCAATAGTTCTAGAACCTGCCTCCTTTACAGTTTAAGGGACGCCTCTGTTCTGTGAAAGTCTCTTTGTCCCTTTTAATGTCTTGGGAGTGGATTCATACAGACACGGTGGCGCTGCTTCCCGTGGTCGCCTGATCTCCTGATGGACTACATGTAACTAAGTGACACACTGCTTTTCTTTGGTTTGTTGTTTTATGTGCGCGTGTGTATGTCTGCGCCTGAGTGTGTGTGCGCACTGTGCACACGTGTGTGTTAGTATGTGATGTGGTTTAAAACTAATGGAAAAAAAACTGAAAGTGCCTGAACCTAGTTTTAAGCTTAGACAGATTCTTTAAAAAGACTTGAATGTTCAGTTGAACTTTTTTGGAGTTTGCTTTTTCCACCTAAATGTTGTTTCTAAAATTTTAGGGGAGGAGTTGAAAGCCACCAACGCTGGCAATTTTATAAGGTATTTCAACATTAACTCCTTTCGGTTCACAGTCATTCAGCTGGTGACGGATGGCCCCGTGGCTCCAGGGGTTCCAGATCTTGTCAGCCAGCAGCTTACACAATGTGTCCATTTTGTTATTCACTCATGAAATTTAGAGCTTAAAATAGAATATTTGAAATATTGTTTTCCAAAAATACAATACAAAGTACCTCTGAGAACCTTGAAAAAATGTATAATTTGAAAAATGTAACTTATAAAGGCAGCTGTCTTCCTGTGAGAGTTCTGTTGCCAAGGAATTTCTTAATCTCTCTCATTCTGTCTGGGGGGGAGAAAGTTGAGCTTTGGAAATGATTGTTAAAAGTTTCATTGTTTCACAGAAAATAATCATTTTTACTTTTTTTTGCAAAACATTTTACATTTTCGGATCATTCAAATGAGCACTACATACTGTCAGTGTGAATGTAGGGCCTTGAAAGCATTTGGCTGTTTTGTTTTTTTTAGCTTGGTTATAAAAGCAATCTCCTGTGTTGAAATGTGTGAATAGTTTGATAATTTGTACACATAATCAAGAGCATCTCAGCTGGACTTTGTGTTGGCTGCTGTATAGAACATGAACAAATGTCAAGGGATAGAAAATTACTTTGGATATTTAAAAGAGAAGAAATATATAGTCTATTTGTTTTGTAACAAGTTTCTGTAAATAAAATAATTTATACTATTTATAAGAAAAAGTTGTGCTTTGCTTTATGAGAAATTAGTTTGTGGAACATACATGTTACTATAAACGGGCAATAAAATTAGGACTTTTCAATAAATAAGGTTGCCTGCATGAAATATTTTATATGTTTGTGCCTCGTTGTGATAAACCCCTTTCAGTCTAGTCTGACTTTTCTTCCTTCCTGACATCAGACAACCCTGGGGCACCTCCTTTCTTTAGCTTACCTTCTGTACAAGCTCAGTACTTCCAAGGCCCTGGGGCTGTTTGCATTTTGGGTACGAAGTGCTGCCTGAGTAACAGTGAACACACTGCATTCTTGCCCTACAGGTTTGGCAACAGAGGGGAGTTGATAGATTGAGAAACATTCCAGTTGGACTTGCTTGTATGTCAGTTTGGTGGCACATGGTCATTTTTGGTGAAAGGTAAGTTTTTTTATGCAGAGCTGATCTGATCTCTTCCTTGCTTTTATATACCCCCCTCACTGCCAATACAAGTGTGCGTGAGCACGCCTCAGCACAAGATCTTTATGTCTAGAAATCTGACCAGTTTTACCATTGGCAAATAAATCATTCCAATAAATTACACATTTTGTTGCTTAAAATTAAGGGACACAGCTGATTTGCGTGAGAAGTCTGTACATTACGTAGAGGAGTGAGGCTGACCTCCCTCCGCACTACCCTGTAGACTTCCCATTCCTTCCCTGGGAAGGCCCCTGTGGGCGACTCCTCTCACCGTGGGTAGTGTCCTCAGACTCCCCGGAAAAGGTGCAACCACTCAGTCTCTTACCTTTTTCATTTCCATTCCCTTGCAGGTAACCTGGCCACAGAGTGCAAGAGACTATCCCAGTTCAAGGAAGGGGAAGTTGGCAGTCTGGGATCTTGGCCAGTGGGGAGTTCCTCGGCAGAAAGGCTGGGTAAGGTATTCGAGACAGAGGGCGCAGCGGCAGGACTACATGTGCAGAAATGTGGCCTAGAAGCTGACTGTGGGCGAAGCTTGCTGGGAGGGAGGGGCCGACAGAGTCGGGGAAATTGGCGCCATCCCGTCAGGACCTTAAATGTCCTGGGGCCGCCACCATCAGACGGGCAGTGTTCACCAGAAGTGACTGTCAGCACCCAGAGGTGTTCAGGATCCAGGCTGGCACAGCACAGCTGCCAGAAGTAAAAGCCATTCAGATCTTTACTAGAGCTTGTGGAGGTTCAAAGCAGCGCTTAATTTATTAACTCTGTCCCCTTTTCTTACATTTTCACTTTCTTCTGCATCAAATGCATCAAATTCCTGCCTTTCCTCCATTTCCTTCTCCTGAGTCCAAATCAGAGCTCTCTCCTAAATCCGGCCACGTTCCCCCTGCCCACCCACCTTCTGCTCTTCATCCCCCCTTTCTAGTAGGAAACTGCTGCTCCTTTTGATAACGGGAGTCAAGCTAGTCTTGCACCTTATAAGGCTGTGATTCTTGGCACCATTTATCCTCATTTTCTACAACCGAAGCCCACGTCCCAAAGCTAGTAGCACCAACAGACTATTTCTTACAGGGGAGGGAGGGCCAGACTGACAGAGGAAAGGTTTTCAAGGGGAAAGGGGGATTTGAACACAGTTTAATACTTTTTTCTTTAATCCCTCACATAGGGCCCTCCGGTAACTGGAGGACACAAATGGGCAGGTGAGAACCTTGGGACAAAAATAAGTTATGAAGCTATTGGAATAATAAGGTTAAGTTACTAAGTTTCCAGGCAGCAAACACTGGGATACAGAGAGCTTTTAAAGGGAGAAGCAACAGGCCATGGAGTCTCCTGCTGAATGTTAAGGGGAAGAGTGAATCTAAGATAACATACATATTCCTAGCTTGGCCACACGAGTTGGTGAGCTTTAAGTGAACAATATATGATAAGGTGGCAGAGAAACACACAATGAATCTAAGATGCTGGTAGGAAATTCAGATTTAGTACCCAGTGGCTTTATGTATAGCCTTGATGGAGCTTGAGAAGTTTGAGCTGTAAAATAGGCAGAGGGTCCTCTTTCACTTTTAGATGATAAATGAAGCCATGAGAATAGAGTTTACCTAGAAAAAATAGGTAGCTATTAGATGTGGCTCATTGTGAATAATGTTCATCTACTTGAGTGGCTGACATTAAACATTTTACATGGATTCTTTCTCATGAAGCCCCTGTAGAGGATGTGTTTTGATCCTTATCACTCTGATAAGGAACTTCTAGAAAGCGGTGTTTTGCCTAGGGTCCCATGACTGAGTAGGTGGCATTACCAGGCTGTGAATTCAGGTCTGATCAGTGGTTCTGAAATACTACTGCTGTCACAGGCTCTGAGAATCACATGAAATTATGGATTCCCTCTGACAGGCACGGGCACAGGCACACCACAGTTCATGTCCTGTTTCCAGGATTTCACAAACTTGAAGCCCATCCTCCATGGCTCCGAGAGAGAAGCCCATGAGGACACCCTGGAGAAGACAGTATTTTGGTGCAGACAGACAGAGAACTGGTACTACAGAGAAAAATGATCAGGTAGGGAAGGTACAGAAAGGATGGGCTGAGATGGTTTGGTTAGAGGTTAGACAGTTGACATCCTGGTAATTATCAACCCAGGCAATGTTTCTTCCTGGGATAATGGGAACAGCAGGTGTTGATTGACTGGAAAAGTTCGAACTTGCGCCACTCAGAGACCTGTTTGAGCGAGGGTGGGAACACTCGCCAGGAGAGCACGCAGGGGCCCAGGAGCATGGCCTTCATCTCGGCCCCACGGTGTATGTGAACCAGCAGCCTCTAACCCAGACGGTTTTAAGAGAAGCAGAGTCCTCAGAAACCAGGTGTGGAGCTTTACCAGGACTGACGTTCCTCTGCCCACAGCGTCTGCTCCCTGGAAAGGCGGGTGGGTTTCTAGCCACCCAGAGGGTTGCTGCAATCGAGGGAATGCCACCTACGGGTGGTCTTGACTAAGCGGTCACTTCCCAGGGCAATCTCAGGGCTGACGACAACACCGCACTTGAAGGCTGACCATTCATTGCATACTGTCCCTTTTATTACATGCAGTGTACACAAGGAACATTATACCATTACAAGAAATTCCTGAATGATGAGGAAACCTCCCCTGAGTCCCCCCAACAATCTACTTCAGTTAGTGGCCTGGCCCCAACTGCTACAAATTCTTGATATCCTTTGTAGGTCTTCAGAAAAACAGACGAGTAACGCAAACCTGTGGCTCTGTAGCTTTGAAACCAAAACCAGTGCGTAGGTCTTCTCAGGTCCAGATACAGATTCAGCATCGCTCCCTGAGGCCTTGAGGTAAGAGGTCTGTCACTAATTTTAAGTTTGTGCAGCATTAGGAAGGTGAGGGATATCGTGGCTCACTTCCCCACCTCCTCCGTTAATTATGGACAGATACTATTTCAAGTACCTTCTGTAAAAATAGGTTAAAACAGCACCAAGGATTTATTCAGAATGTAACTGATTTGCTAATGATCAATTACCTATTATCAATTACGGTGGCTGCTTGGCCAGGTTACTAAGGCCTGAACATCTTCCAACCCTCAAAGTGTATTGCAGTGTATGTGCTCAGTGAGAAAATGGTATACAGGCATCCTTCCAGCCATGTAGATCCTTTATAAAATGGTTTTCAGACAGTAGTTCCCTTCTTAAAAGACAGTAAGTTAAAAACTGATATAAGGTGATTACTTCTAATAAAGGAAAAAGATTACCATGATTCGACACAGCTTTTAAGTAACTGCTCATTTCTCTTACAGGATATACAAATTTTAATGAGATAACACAAATTGGCATTATTATTTTTAAAATCACAAAAGATCATTCATTCCAGTGACTTTTAATTTGTGGGGTAGTGTATTATTATGAGTGAGACTATGGTTGCTAAAAGTGACAAGACTGTTTCCAGCTTTTGATAAAAACATTCCCCAGCATTGAAAGGAACTAAATATACTTGTGTTTTAGCTCATTGATACTTAGTAAATAAAACTGTCATTCGATGATAACTTACTTTTGGATCGTGAAGTATCCTTCATGACTACAACCAGAAAATTAAGACTGAAAATGGAAGGTACCAGAGTGGATGAAGGCTCAGAATTTTTTGGAGGTTCTCCTGGACGATCAAAGCAAGAGGTTGCTGACTGTCAGCCCCACAGGCACAGTATGGGGCTGTTACAGGGACAAGAGACTCCAAGCCGGTGGGGCCAGGCAGCCCGGGAGTGTAGGGAGGAGCCTGGGCCACACAAGCCATTTAGCCTGACCAGAATTAGCTGAATCTGTTTTTCCGAAGTTGACAGGGGACTTTTGAATTGTGTCTTTGAGTTTTTATTTATTTTTATTTATTTTTATTTTTTGAGAGGGCATCTCTCATATTGATTGATCAAATGGTTGTTAACAACAATAAAATTCTGTATAGGGGGGTCAATGCTCAATGCACAATCATTAATCTACCCCAAGCCTAATTCTCGTCAGTCTCCAATCTTCTGAAGCATAACGAACAAGTTTTTACATGAACAAATTCTTACATAGTGAATAAGTTCTTACATGGTGAACAGTACAAGGGCAGACATCACAAAAACTTTCGGTTTTGATCACTCATTATGAACTATAAACAATCAGGTCAAATATGAATATTCGTTTGATTTTTATACTTGATTTATATGTGAATCCCACATTTCTCCCTTATTATTATTATTATTATTATTATTATTATTATTATTATTTTAATAAAATGCTGAAGTGGTAGGTAGATGCAAGATAAAGGTAGAAAACAATTTAGTGCTGTAAGAGGGCAAATGTAGATGATCAGGTGTGTGCCTGTAGACTAAGTATTAATCCAAGCTAGACAAGGGCAACAAAACATCCACGGATGCAGATTTCTCTCAAAACGGGGGGTGAGGTTCTAAGCCTCACCTCTGTTGATCCCCAATTTCTCACCTGATGGCCCCCCTGCGACTGTGCCTGCCTTAGGTTGTTCCTCCCTTGAGGAATCTTACCCGTCTCTGGCTAACCAGTCATCTTCCGGGGCCATACAGGGAAATGTACAGTTGGTAAGTGAGAGAGAAGCAATATTGTTTGAAAAGGTTAGCTTCTTCTTTGCAGATTTATGCCCTGTGGCTTCTATGCCCAGCATTTGTCTTGAGGTATCTTTACCACTTGGAAGAATTATGATACTCGGTAATTTTCGATAAGAGGCACGAATTCTACTAAAGGGTTATAATTAGGAAGGAAGAAGAAAAGCTATAGAAGTAGCAGACGGAAGAAAACATGGGAAGATTGATTATTTCTTGTAGAGTAACATAAGCATGTATAGGTTTTAACAAACTACTAATTAAATTGCATACACACATTAACAGAATAGGAATACAGCTACATAACAAAAGCAGAGCTACAATTACCAGCCATATCCAGTGAAACCAAGAAAACCAGTTAGGTACCCTAAGCATCTGTAAAAACTTATCAGTGATATGATGGATATTGTCTAACTGAATTTGAATAGTTTGAGAAAAATCAAAGTAAAACAGCACATTCCTGGCAACTGTTCACATCCCATATGTTCTTTTAACAGTAGATAGTCTATAGTTGCATGATCTTGGAGCACTGCACCTTGCACTTCTCCTAATTCTTGGTTGACTTCCAGCAGTAAAGATCCAGTCTAATTTGTTGTTTTACTGTATGCACAGGCCAGCTTAGATATCTTTTTCTTCATTCCAATGGCAAGTCCAGGAACTGGTGGGGTGAATGCAGCTACAACTGCAGCACCGCTAGGATCTTTGTTGAAGTTTTTTACTGATCATCTTCTAGAATGACTCTTCCAGAGGATGTTGATGTTGGAATTTCTTCATGTCGTATCTTAATTCATTTTCTGGGTAGCCATATTAGGCTTTGATCCTCTGTATAAACACAAACAAACCCTTTGCCCACCCTTTGATATGCCCTTTATACCATTGTGAAGAACCTATTGGAGATCACCACACAGGAACTGCTATTTTTTTTTAAGAGAAAGGAATATTATCAGAAAAATGTACTTCCATAGCTGATCATCTGACACCCTTTAAAAGATCAAAATTAAGGATATATAAAGCATGCATTATACGTTGATTTGCAGTTAGTTTTATCCTATCAGGGAGTGATCCCCCTTTCTTTTTTTTTTTTGGAATCATTAATCTACAATTACATGAAGAATATTATGTTTACTGTGCTCTCCCCTATACCAAGTCCCCCCCACAAACCCCATTACAGTCACTGTCCATCAGCATAGCAAACTGTTGTAGAATCCCTACTTGTCTTCTCTGTGTTGCACAGCCCTCCCCTTTCTCCCACCCCCCCATTATGCACGCTAATCATAATACACCCTTTCTTCTCCCCCCACCCCCTTATCCCTCCCTTCCCGCCCATCCTCCCCAGTCCCTTTCCCTTTGGTACCTGTTAGTCCATTCTTGGGTTCTGTGATTCTGCTGCTGTTTTGTTCCTTCAGTTTTCTTTCGTTCTTATACTTCACAGATGAGTGAAATCATTTGGTACTTGTCTTTCTCCGCTTGCCTTATTTCACTGAGCGTAATACCCTCTAGCTCCATCCATATTGTTGCGAATGGTAGGATTTGTTTTCTTCTTATGGCTGAATAATATTCCATTGTGTGTATATACCACATCTTCTTTATCCATTCATCTACTGATGGACACCTAGGTTGCTTCCAATTCTTAGCTATTGTAAATAGTGCTGCAATAAACATAGGGGTGCATCTGTCTTTTTCAAACTGGAGTGCTGCATTCTTAGGGTAAATTCCTAGGGGTGGAATTCCTGGGTCAAATGGTATGTCTATTTTGAGCATTTTGAGGAACCGCCATACTGCTTTCCACAATGGTTGAACTAATTTACATTCCCACCAGCAGTGTAGGAGGGTTCCCCTTTCTCCACAACCTCACCAACATTTGTTGTTGTTTGTCTTTTGGATGGTAGCCATCCTTACTGGTGTGAGGTGATATCTCATTGTGGTTTTACTTTGCATTTCTCTGATAATTAGCGATGTGGAGCATCTTTTCATGTGTCTGTTGGCCATCTGAATTTCTTTTTTGGAGAACTGTCTGTTCACTTCCACTGCCCATTTTTTAATTGGGTTATTTGTTTTTTGTTTATTAAGGTGGGTGAGCTCTTTATATATTTTGGATGTCAAGCCTTTGTCGGATCTGTCATTTACAAATATATTCTCCCATACTGTAGGGTACCTTTTTGTTCTATTGATGGTGTCTTTTGCTGTGCAGAAGCTTTTCAGCTTAATATAGGCCCACTTGTTCATTTTTGCTTTTGTTTTTCTTGCCCGGGGAGATATGTTCAAGAAGAGGTCACTCATGTTTATGTCTAAGAGATTTTTGCCTATGTTTTTTTCTAAGAGTTTTGTGGTTTCATGACTTACATTCAGGTCTTTGATCCATTTTGAATTTACTTTTGTGTATGGGGTTAGACAATGGTCCAGTTTCATTCTCCTACATGTAGCTGTCCAGTTTTGCCAGCACCATCTGTTGAAGAGACTGTCCATGGCTCCTTCATCAAATATTAATTGACCATATATGTTTGGGTTAATGTCTGGAGTCTCTAATCTGTTCCACTGGTCTGTGGCTCTGTTCTTGTGCCAGTACCAAATTGTCTTGATTACTGTGGCTTTGTAGTAGAGCTTGAAGTTGGGGAGTGAGATCCCCCCCCCACTTTATTCTTCCTTTTCAGGATTGCTTTGGCTATTTGGTGTCTTTGGTGTTTCCATATGAATTTTTGAACTATTTGTTCCAGTTCGTTGAAGAATGTTGCTGGTAATTTGATAGGGATTGCATCGAATCTGTATATTGCTTTGGGCAGGATGGACATTTTGACGATATTAATTCTTCCTAGCCATGAGCATGGGATGAGTTTCCATTTGTTAGTGTCCCCTTTAATTTCTCTTGAGAGTGTCTTGTAGTTTTCAGGGTATAGGTCTTTCACTTCTTTGGTTAGGTTTATTCCTAGGTATTTTATTCTTTTCGATGCAATTGTGAATGGAGTTGTTTTCCTGATTTCTATTGCCTCATTGTTAGTGTATAGGAAAGCCAGATTTCTGCGTGTTAATTTTGTATCCTGCAACTTTGCTATATTCCGATATCAGTTCTGGTAGTTTTGGAGTGGAGTCTTTAGGGTTTTTTTATGTACAATATCATGTCACCTGCAAATAGTGACAGTTTAACTTCTTCTTTACCAATCTAGAGTCCTTGTATTTCTTTGTTTTGTGTAATTGCTGTGGCTAGGACCTCCAGTACTATGTCAAATAACACTGGGGAGAGTGGGCATCCCTGTCTTGTTCCCAATCTGAGAGGAAAAGCTTTCAGCTTCTCGCTGTTCAGAATGATGTTGGCTGTGGGTTTATCATATATGGCCTTTATTATGTTGAGGTACCCATTTTGCTGAGAGTTTTTATCATGAATGGATGTTGAATTTCATCAAATGCTTTTTCAGCATCTATGGAGATGATCATGTGGTTTTTGTCCTTTTTGTTGATGTGGTGGATGATGTTGATGGATTTTTGAATGTTGTACCATCCTTGCACCCCTGGGATGAATCCCACTTGGTCATGGTGTATGATCCTTTTGATATATTTTTGAATTCGGTTTGCTAATATTTTATTGAGTATTTTTGCATCTACATTCATCAGGGATATTGGTCTGTAGTTTTCTTTTTTGGTGGGGTCTTTGCCTGGTTTTGGTATTAGGGTGATGCTGGTTTCATAGAATGAGTTTGGGAGTATTCCCTCCTCTTCTATTTTTTGGAAAACTTTAAGGAGAATGGGTATTATGTCTTCTCTGTGTGTCTGATAAAATTCCGAGGTAAATCCGTCCAGCCCTGGGGTTTTGTTCTTGGGTAGTTTTTTGATTACCGTTTCAATTTCTTTGCTCGTAATTGGTTTGTTTAACTTTTGTATTTCTTCCTTGGTCAGCCTTGGAAGGTTGTATTTTTCTAGGAAGTTGTCCATTTCTTCTAGGTTTTCCAGCTTGTTGGCATATAGGTTTTCATAGTAGTCTTTAATAATTCTTTGTATTTCTGTGGAGTCTGTCGTGATTTTTCCATTCTCATTTCTGATTCTATTGATGTGTGTTGATTCTCTTTTTCTCTTAATAAGTTTGGCTAGAGGCTTATCTATTTTGTTTATTTTCTCAAAGAACCAGCTCTTGGTTTCATTGATTTTTGCTATTGTTTTATTCTTCTCAATTTTGTTTATTTCTTCTCTGATCTTTATTATGTCCCTCCTTCTGCTGACTTTAGGCCTCATTTGTTCTTCTTTTTCCAGTTTCGATAATTGTGTTGTTAGACTATTCATTTGGGATTGTTCTTCCTTCTTTAATTGTGCCTGGATCACTATATACTTTACTCTTAAGACTGCTATCGCTGCGTCCCACAGAAGTTGGGGCTTTGAGTTGTTGTTGTCGTTTGTTTCCATATATTCCTTGATCTCTATTTTAATTTGTTCATTGATCCATTATTTAGGAGCATGTTGTTTAGCCTCCATGTGTTTGTGAGCCTTTTTATGTTCTTTGTAGAATTTATTTCTAGTTTTATACCTTTGTGGTCTCAAAAGTTGGTTGGTAGAATTTCAATCTTTTGGAATTTACTGAAGCTCTTTTTGTGAGCTAGTATGTGGTCTATTCTGGAGAATGTTCCATGTGCACTTGAGAAGAATGTATATCCTGTTGCTTTTGGATGTAGAGTTCTATAGATGTCTGTTAGGTCCATCTGTTCTAGTGTGTTGTTCAGTGCCTCTGTGTCCTTACTTATTTTCTGCCCGGTGGATCTATCCTTCGGGGTGAGTGTTGTGTTGACGTCTCCTAAAATGAATGCATTGCAGTCTATTGCCCTCTTTAGTTCTGTTGGTATTTGTTTCACATATGCTGGTGCTCCTGTGTTGGGTGCATATATATTTAGAATGGTTATATCCTCTTGTTGGACTGACCCCTTTATCATTATGTAGTGTCCTTCATTATCTCTTGTTACTTTCTTTGTTTTGAAGTCTATTTTGTCTGATACTAGTACTGCTACCCCTGCTTTCTTCTCACTGTTGTTTGCCTGAAATATGTTTTTCCATCCCTTGACTTTGTGCATGTCTTTGGGTTTGAGGTGAGTTTCTTGTAAGCAGCATATGGATGGGTCTTGCTTTTATATCCATTCTGTTACTCTGTGTCTTTTGATTGGTGCATTCAGTCCATTTACATTTAGGGAGACTATTGAAAGATATGTACTTTTTGCCATTGCAGGCTTTAGATTCATGGTTACGAAAGGTTCAAGGTTAGCCTCTTTAGTATCTTAGTGCCTAACTTAGCTCGCTTATTGAGCTGTTATATACACTGTCTGGAGATTTTCTTCTCTCCCTCTCTTATTCCTCCTCCATTCTTTATATGTTGGTTGTTTTATTCTGTGCTCTTTCATGTTTCCTTTAACTGCTTTTAGTGGGTAGTTGATTTTATTTTTTGCCTTTAGTTAGTATTTGGTTGGTCTGCTTTCTTTGCTGTGATTTTGTTTTCTCTGGTGACATCTGTTTAGTCTTAGGAGTGCTCCCATCTAGAACAGTCCCTCTAAAATACCCTGTAGAGGTGGTTTGTGGGAGGCAAATTCCCTCAACTTTTGCTTGTCTGGGAATTGTTTAATCCCTCCACCATATTTAAATGATAATCATGCTGGATACAGTATCCTTGGTTCAAGGCCCTTCTGTTTCATTGCATCAAATATATCATGCCATTCTCTTCTGGCCTGTAAGGTTTCTGTTGAGAAGTCTGATGATGGCCTGATGGGTTTTCCTTTATAGGTGACCTTTTTCTCTCTAGCTGCCTTTAAAACTCCATCCTTGTCCTTGATCTTTGCCATTTTAATTATTATGTGTCTTAGTGTTGTCCTCCTTGGGTCCTTTCTGTTTGGAGTTCTGTGTGTTTCCGTGGTCTGTTCGATTATTTCCTTCCCCAGTTTGGGGAAGTTTTCAACAATTATTTCTTCAATGACACTTTCTATCCCTTTTTCTCTCTCTTCTTCTGGTACTCCTATAATACGGATATTGTTCCTTTTGGATTGGTCACACAGTTCTCTTAATATTGTTTCATTCCTGAAGATGCTTTTCTCTCTCTGTGTGTCAGCTTCTATCTCTCTCTGTGTCAGCTTCTATGCATTCCTGTTCTCTAGTTTCTATTCCATCAATGGCCTCTTGCATCTTATCCATTCTGCTTATAAATCCTTCCAGAGTTTGTTTCACTTCTGTAATCTCCCTCCGGGCGTCTGTAATCTCCCTCCGAACTTCATCCCTTAGCTCTTGTATATTTCTCTGCATCTACATCAGCATGTGTACGATTTTTATTTTGAATTCTTTTTCAGGAAGACTGGTTAGGTCTGTCTCCCTCTCAGGTGTTGTCTCTGTTATCTTGGTCTGCCTGAAATTTTGCCTTTTCATGGCGATAGTTTGCAGAGCTGGCATGAGTAACAGATGGAAGAACTTCCCTTCTTGTTGGTTTGTAGCCTTCCTCTCCTGGGAGAACAGCGACCTCTAGTGGCTTGTTCTGGGCAGCTGTGCGCAGATGGGGCTTCTGATTCTTGCCCAGCCACTATGGAGTTTATCTCCACTGTGGCTGTGGGCGTGACCTGCCTCAGGCTGCTGCTGTGATATTGTGGAGCCGTGTTGGAGGGGGAACGGCTGGGAGGCTATTTATCTCTGTGTGGGGCCTCCGTTCTCCCTGCTGCCCAGGGGGTTAGAGTGCCCAGAGTTCCCCAGATTCCCTGCTGCTCGACTAAGTGTCCCAGTACGCTTCCATCTGGCTGTGGGGTCCCTGTCCCTTTAAGACTTCCAAAAAGCACTCGCTTTACTTTGTCCCTGGGGTGCCAGCTGCAGGGACTGCTCACAGGTCTTACTGTCCTGTTTCCCTAGTATCCAGGACCCCACGCATGCACTGTGTCTGCGCTCTGGTACAGATGGCTAGGGCTGGGTATTTAGCAGTCCTGGGCTCCCTCTCCCTCCCCGCTCCGACTCCTCTCCTCCCGCCTGGAGCTGTGGTGTGGGGCGCTCAGGTCCTGCCGGGCTGGGGCTTGTATCTTACCCCCTTCGCGAGGCGCTGGGTTCTCGCAGGTGTGGATGTGGTCCTGTGTCTTCTGGTCTCTCTTTTAGGAAGAGTTTTCTTTGTTGTATTTTCAAAAATATATGTGGTTTTGGGAGGAGATTTCTGCTGCTCTACTCACGCTGCCATCTTGGCTCCACCCCCCATGTCTTTGAGTTTTTAGATGGTGACCATAAGTTTATTTTTTGAAAACATTTCAAGGGATGCGGGGGAGGCAGCTGCAACTGTAGGTAACCAGTCTGCAACTTCATAGCATTTAGGAGAAGCCTGATGTGCCACACTGCCTTGCTTTTTCTGGGTTTAAAATACTCTTAATGGCCCAAAAAGCAGAGAACCAAGGCTTGAAATTAGCATTCTATGTAAACAAGTTTGTTAAAAACATAAAGTTTAATTAGATCAAAATAATCCTAAACTTTTTAAGACTTGGCTGAGGTGACAGTAGCTTGTGAACACTCATGTTAATGTCCTGAGAAATGCAGGTTATAACATAGTGCTCTATATAGTCTGTAGTGTCTTTCACATACATGAAACCTTATAATCCTGATTGATTGTCTACTGCCCTTTATTCTGAGACAAAATACTGAGACAAAATGGGCTCAGAAAGATGAAGTAGTTTCCAGCATGGGGTGACTACTGTGAGGACGGCTGGGGCCCGAGTCTGGTTTTCCTAGCTGCTGTGTCCAGGGCCACTTCTCATACCCAGTGGCCTCTTAGGGGCTTTGCTAGGCTGGATTCCAGTTTTATTTTCATCTCCACACTGATGATACTTTGAGGCTTAACTGTTTTCCACTGGGATTTGTCATTATGTAGAGTCAACTCGAACAGTGTGAAAAGATCCAGATTTGGTCTTTAAAATTACACGTGCACAGGACTAAATATGGAGAATATTCATCAAAATGTTAGCAGCAGCTATCTTTGCAGGGCAGAATTACAAGGCAATTCTATGTTATGTATTGAATTTCTTTTACAGCGAGCACGCACTCCCTCAGAAAAGGGGAACAGAACAAAATGACTTCCCTCACCTCAATTGACATTGTTTATGTCGTCGGTGTTCCCATCTTCTGCAGGAAATGAAGAGCATTTCTTGTAGCCGTCCTTACCTGTCACCCTCACCAAGTTCTAAGCAGCTGGGCTGTTCAGGCAGAAGGGTGTTTTGAGAGGCTTCCTCCTCTACACCGAGTGGAGGGAAAGGCCAGAGGTGCTCTGGGAGCACAGCAGTCCTAGTGGTTTGAATTCAGGTGGGAGTTGAGGGAAAGAGTTATTTTCAAGAAACTGACATTTTAATCCTACTTTTTTCCCTCCAGCCTGAACTGCAATGAGTCAGTTTGCTGAAAACGGAAGTGTGACTTTGAAA
Organism: Manis javanica; assembly: GCF_040802235.1. NCBI lineage: Eukaryota > Metazoa > Chordata > Mammalia > Pholidota > Manidae > Manis > Manis javanica. The sequence goes on from NC_133158.1 coordinate 12,015,792, forward strand.
TGGACACAAGGAACACAGTCAGTAAGTTCTCAATGACTGTATGTTGGGATTTAACAGCCTGCACTGACTTTCAGGACTGTGGGTTTTGTTAAGTAAGGGACTTAGATCACAATTTCTGAAGGAAGCTGTGACCAACAGGCATTTTCAGAAATCTGTCAGTCAGTAACGTCTCAAATGTTTTCAGCATACCCAGTGGTCTCACAGCCCCCTGTCCACTACATAGTACCTGCAGGAGGCTGCCAGCTCTGGTCACCTGCCTTCTTTCACTTTGAAGGTGTTTAATGCTTAGCCAGCATTTCATTTGCAGCGGCCTTGACCTCCCAAACCTCTCTTTGGTCTAGTTTTTTGCCTCATGAATGAATGATACTCCACACCCTCAAGTAGCGGGACCAAGGAAGGTTTAAGGGAGTCTCATCAGGCCATTCCATCTCTTTCCTTCCCGTAGATACTTGGGCATGGTCTCTCCAGAGGCCTGGGACACTCTGCAGAAGCGACCTCTTCCCATCCTGCGGCACTGTCCTTATCTCACAGCACCTACCAACCATCACGTGACTTAGTGAGGGAGGGCAAGCTAATAATACGTTTATCATCTATTAAGAACAAAGGAAAATGAAGAAACAAGACACTCTTTATTTTTAAAATGGAACATAGTAAAGAAAGCTGTCAATCTCCATCTGTCTCTGAAGTGCATGTGGTTTTACATATTAATTACCCTGGAAAGTTTCTGAACTCTGTTGAGTAGCAGATCTCCTTTCTTGATGGTTTCTTGGTACTGCCAGTTCTTGCTATCAGGTCTATAAATAAGTTCAAGAAAAAAAAATATGACTCACATAATGCCACTAACAGAAGTGACTGACCCTGGAAAGGCAGTGCTCCAGGGCACCCCTATTCTCACAGCATTACACATGAACCACAAGCATACCTGTTAGTTTCCACTATTTCATTTACTTTATCTATTTTGCAGTGTAGTCTCCCAGCAGCAATAAATCTGGAGAGTTCCCTAATGGACAGAAGAAAAAAAGCCTTCAGCATTAGCTTTGTAGAGAATTCTCAGAAAACTAGAAATTGAACTACATGATTCAATTGTCTTTCCAGATGCCCTCGGAATTCTGTATCCAGGGAAGGCTGCTGCGTCTGCCCCATTTCCCTCAGCTCACCCTGTAAGCACCAGGTATTTGAAAAACCCCTCACAATTGTTTTTAAGACAGAGTAGTGTTTCACGATAAGATCAGGAATGCAAAGATTAGATGTAACTCAAACACCTTTGGACATGTCACACCTGTACCTTCACATCAAGCATTAGCAGTGAGTGTTCCATCAGACAACTTTATCAATGAAAAGATGATGCTGTTTAACTAAAATATAGTTGCAATAGAATTATGTTAAATTTAAAGATTAATATTAGAGTCCTCCTAGTCAAGAAAAAAAATTCCTAGTAAAAACTAGGTTACCAGTTATTCTCCTAGACACTAAACTTCTCTAGCCTAGCACAGAGGACTATAAATCTTAAGAACCAACTGTCTAACAAACACAAGTAACAATTAATGGAAAAGGCTGGTTTAGAAAGGTGTTGAGGTAGCTCAGAAACCATATAAGAACAACTGATAGACTTAGTCATGTACAGAGAATTTATTTGTACATAGGAAAATACCACCAAAACCAAGTGTGGTAGGCTGATGACCAAGTATAAGAACTCATCATTTTCATTACTTAATACGTCTGGTACTAAGATGAAATGAGAAAGCACTGTATGTTTTTAGTCAGAAATTGTGCTACGAGCTTTAAAGCCCAAGATATGTTATGAAGATTTCAGTCTATACTGTCAATATTTTTGATCCAATCAGTACAGAGTGGCATTAGGTAAAAATCTAATCAAGAAGATGAGCCTTGTTCTAAACTCACTTGTGTTTATTTTCCAGGTACTTAAAATAGTTGCCTCTCCAGAACCCCCTTACCTCTAAAGAAGAATCCTCACGTTCTGATTTAGGAACAAGCTACTGCGCAGCACACGGACTTCACTTAAAGAGGCGAAGTGTGACTCAAGGATGCCCTCTGCTGAGGGCCTGGTGCTCAGGTCCAGAGGCTGCCTGCTGGCACGTAAGCTACTGCTTTAGATCCTATGCGGTATCCTCTAACTTGCCTTTGCTGTGGAAAGCCCTGTGCTTCCATCACTTTCTATAAGAATCAAACAGCCATTTTTTGAGTACTTAGATCAAACACTGAACTATGGACCAAGACTAACCTGCACACAGCTTCTTCTCCGGTCACACTGCTTTAGAGCCTTGTGGTCGTCCCAGTTAACTGGTGTTTCTTCATGCCCTAGGCATGCTGCCTCACACACAGGTGCTGTCTGCTTACAACACCAAGTATTTACTGAGGACCTAAAATCTAAAAAACCCAGACCTCTAGGAAAGACCTACCAACAAAACTGGCAGACAGTCCCAAGGGTGGTTTCTAACAAACAGGACCCCTCCCTTCCTCCAACAATACCTCAGTCTAGGGAAGTCCCAGACCTACTGTTCACACCAGAAAACGACCCCATTTTATAAAAGGATTTCACCTAGAGAGAGTCCATGAAAACGAGACATGAATCAGTTATCAAAGAAAGACCTTCAAAACAAGGCTTTTCTAGCTAACTAGAGCTGATCTGAAAACATGAAGGAAAAAGAATTCTACAGCACCTCCCTGCTTCAGGACCTCTTTTCACCATTTCATTTGAGCAAATAGTGACAGTCTTCACAGCACGGTTAGGCAACCGATGAACGGACAGCCCCTAACCAAGCGCCCCTCCACTGCTGCTCTGTCACTGACTCGCAAAACACCATTCATTGAGCCGCTCTGCCAGCAGCAGTGGTCACCGCAGTTAAGTATCTCAGACTAGTCTGACTCAGGCAACATGAACAAAACCACCGGGAGCCACCAGCCCTCTGTGTTGACAAGGGGAACTTTTAAAACAAACACACAAAAAACCCTTTTCTTTCAAAGGAAGCTAATGAGGGCATTTCTGGCAATGGCTCAGCAGGAGGTTTGGTTACTCAGCAAATCTACTCTTTCTTTGTGGATTAGCTGGTGCTGAGGTATACTGATACACATGGACTGGTTAGTAATGAGCTATACTAGTTTAGAAATAATAAGATGGACAGGTATGTGATTAAAGCAAATGTAATAAAACACAAAACCACTAAAAAGAAAGCGAATGGTCTTTTTTTTTCAATGAAATGCAGCTTCATTACTTTTTTTCATCATACTGAAAACTACATTACCACTTAAAACATGTTTGGAAACCACTATCTACATGTGGAGAGCACATAATGTAAGTTTCTACTTCGCTCCCAAATCCACTCCTGTTACCCTTGCTCAAGCCATCATAACCTCACCTCCGTGGGTACTGAACAGCCCAGCTCGTCTCTGGCCCCCTGGTCTGCGTAAGACAGAGCATGGCCTGGTGGGCCCTGTACAAACACCTGCCTGACTCTCCGACACTACCTCTGTCCCCACCACCATGCAGAGGCCACAAGCATCCGTCTGTCCCATTTTATCATCTCTGTAAACTCATTTCTACCTGAAATTACCATACGTATTTTCTTAACTTGCCAGCTCTCCCCTATTACCAAATGAAAGCCCTTGAGACAGTGACTTGAAACAATGCCAGCCAAGTGTTCACGGCTGAGTAAATGATGAATCACTGACTCCAGGGCTGAAAGTCCCATTTTTAACAACCAATTTCCCCAGAATTGCAGCAGCACCCAAAACACTGAAACCATCAGAGGAAACGGGATGTATATGACAGTCTAGGAGAGTCACTGCTGGAGAGGGAGTCGGCCACAAAGAAGGCACAAAAGACAGCTTCTGACAACAACTGGTCTAATAACTTTTTGCAAAATCACTGAACCACTATAGTTCAGCTTCTCGATCTGTTAATAGAAGGCACAACACAAAGGCAGAGGTGACAGATACGACTTCTGATAACATCTAGAGAAAAATTCTTAGATTTCCTTTTGCAATTGAGGGAAGCAATGTCAACAGAGAAAACATGTAAGTTCACAGATTAAAAGATAACTAAGAAATAAGTTAACATGATGTTAAACTTACTGATCAATGAATTCCACACCAACACCAAAGGCTTCTGCCATATAGCCAAGTGTTAGTGACCTGTATGACTCCAGCAGCTGGCTGTAGGCATGGATTCTCATCTCTCTCACATAGTACCGGTAATGAGGAGCGAAGAGCCAGTCCTTTTTCATTTCCTGTTCCACAACAGCTGCAATGAGTAAGACAACAGATTTTAGGAGAGAAACGGGAAGACATATTTATAACATGGTAATAATTGAAAGCCTTGATCTATAAGGAGTTCTTGTGAGGCAGGAAGAAACAGATAAAGTGAGCAGTAAAATGCATACAGGACAGTAATGAGCAATCCACGTGAGCTACCAGCAACTCCACTGAATCATATTCATCCATCACTGGTCTATAAACTAAAAGCCAGGATCCCTGCTCCACAGAAACTAAATTTCCAAAGGGCAGAGATACAGGAAAAAACAAGATACCTTAGAAAGTAACAAGTCCTGAGAGGAAAATAAAAGTGACATGATAGAGTGACCAGGAGGCCTTACAGTGGACTGGGGCGGCCAGGGAAGACCTCCCTGAGGAGCCGGCCAGCCAGGGGGCAGGAGGCCCCAAACGGGAAGGAAGGGTCCAGCCAAGACCAAGGGCAGGAAGGAGGGCAGATTCGGCCTGTGGCAGGGAGGCAGCCACAGGGATATAGAAGGCAAGTGATACAAAAGAATTAAAGATGTACTTGTTTCTGAGTTGAACGAGATGGAATCCTTAGAGAAGGAGAGTTTGTTTTTGGAGTGTTTTCTCTGGGGGTGGGGCAGTTCAAGCCCTGTGCTTTGGTGGTATTCTAGAGGCCTCACCTACTAGACATCCAGATGGAAATGTAAAGGGGAGCATGGGTCTGGTAAAAGGGCTGAAGGAGGCACAGCCACCCAGAGGCATTTGATGACAGCATGAAGGGAGAGGTCTGAGGGTAATGACCACGTCTGGGGCCACCCATCAGTGACAGAGCTAACAAAGGATGAGGCAGTAGGTCCACAGAGGACAAGAGGGTGTTATCGTTCAAAAGGACAAAGCTGTGGCAAGAAGAAAGGATGTCACCATCAAAGCAGATAAGGATACGTAAGGGAACACATGTTAGCAACATGGAGATCAATGGTCCTGAACACAAGCTGATGTTCATTCTCACTAGTAAAAGGAGACAGAGCTTGGGAAAAGACAGCAGAGTAGGAAGGCAAGGTGGAGACTTCCTCCCACATACACAACAAGGACACAACTCCAGCAGATCCGGCGAACCCTGAAAGCAAACTGAAGACGGCAGAACAGACCATCAAGACTTGGTGAAGAACAGAAGACCACACAGAGAAGGATAAAATGGCAGAGCCGTGACTGGGCGAGACCCAAACACTTCCCCCATTGCAGTTCACAAGCAGGAGGGACGGGAACAGAGCTGGGAGGAGATACGTGCTCAGGAACTCTGCACCCCTGTCCCTGGAGATCTGCTCTGGGAACATGAGTCCACATTGCACGGGTTGTAATTAGCGGGGCTGGACACTGGGGACAGCTGGAGCACTCTGGGAGGCTGAGACTCCTGCCACTTGTGCAGGACAGGCACACTCTACCGGCCCCACGGAGAGCCAACTGTCTTAAAGATTTACCAGCAGTGCGAAGTGTGCCAGAGAGGTAAGGGTCAGACGGAGCTCTCTCCAGAGGAGAAGGGGCAAGCGGATGATGCTTCCCTAGCCCTAGCCCTCCCCCTGCTCAACAGGTCGGGCACTCTCAGGAGCCCCAAACGGTCCACCCCTGCCGTTGATGGGTCAGCCCAAGGCACTGCCCTGTGCATCTGCCCACCAGGCCTGTCGGGCCCAGCAGCAGTCACACTTGGTTGCCTGGCAGGTAGAGGGAGGCTCTCCAGCTTCCCTGGCCCTCTCCCTGCCCAGACAGAGAGGTACCTGTGGAAGACAGCTCCAGAGGCTCCCTCCCTCTCGCTGGCAGCTCAGCCCTGTGTTGTGCTCCCCTGAACACCCACCTACAATGATCCCAGCAGAAGTACCACTGCTTGGCTCACAAAGGGATCACTGAGGCAAGCTGTCAGCCGCTGCTGGCAGACAGGCAAAAAGGGGGGCCCCACCCAGAGCCCACCAACAGCAACTGGGGCTCCACCACAAAGGAGAACCAGGCACTGGAAAGTAAAGAGTCTTGAGCTTCTGGGCACCAGAGGACGCCGCCTTCATAAAGCCATTACTCTCAACCTGGAGGCATAGTGGATCTGAAACAAAGGAAGAAACACAGAAACCCAGGCAAAATGAGGAATATACTCCAAAGAGAAGAAAAGGACAAGACATCAGAAAGAGGGCTAAATGAAACAGAGGCCACCAATCTTCTTGATTTCAAAGTCAGTGATAAATAAGTTCACTGATCTGGAGAAGACCACTGATGATCTCCAGGAAGGCTTTGACAAAGAGGAGATTTGAAAAAGAGCCACTGGGAGCTGAAGTAACTGACATGAAATATACAATGAAGGGGATGAATAATAGGCTGCTGCCAGTAGAGGACAAGCAGTGAGATGGAAATGAGAGAGCAGGAGCACAATGGAACTGAGGAAGAGAGAAAACATAATTTCTAGGAATGAAGGAATGGTAGGAGAGCTGTGTGACCAATCAAAACACAACAATACTTGCATGATAGGGACACCAGAGGGAAAGAGAAACAAAGGAGCAGAGTCTCTGAAGAAATGATGTCTGAAAACCTCCCCAATCTGGGAAAGGAAATAGACACCCAGGTCCTGGAAGCAGAGTTACTCCTAACAAAAGGAACTCCAGGAGGACATCCTCAAGACACAGAGCAATTAAAATGGCAAAGATGAAAGATAAAGGCAGAATTTTAAAAGCAGCAAGAGACAGGCAGTCACCTATAAGGGAAACCCCACAAGACTAGCTATCAGATTTCTCAGCAGAAACTATACAGGCCAGAAGAGAGTGGTATGAAATACTTCATGTATTGAAAAGGAAGAAACTACTACCAAGAGTCCTCTACGCAGCAAAGTTATCATTCAGAAATGGAGTGATTAAAAGTTTCCCAGATAAATGAAAGTTAAAAGAATTCACCACCATTAAACCAGATTACGGGGTATGTTGAGGGGACTTCCGTAGATGGAAATATTCTTAAGCCTAAATAATTGTCATCAGTGAAAATAAACCCACAGTAAAGGTAGTAGACCAATTACTTACCAGGTAAGTACAAAATTAAAACAAAAATAGTCAAACCAACTCTACACAAAATCAGTCAATGGATATACAAAAAGTGCAGATTATGACATCTAATACAGAAAGTGTAGAGAAGGAAGAGGAAGAAAAAAGTACTTTGAGGTTGCATTTGAAATAGAGCCATCTTCAACATCACACAAACTCTTACACAGCCAGGAAGCTATTCTTGAACTTTATGGTAACCACAAACCTAAAGCATATAACAGATACACAAAAAATTTTTCAAAAGAAATCAAATCACAATGCCAAAGAAAACCATCAAATAACAAGAGTGTAAGAGGAAAGGAACAGAGGAACTATAAAAACAACCAGAAAACAAAATGGCAAAAAGCACATATCAATAATCACCTTAACTGTAAATGAACTGAATGCACCAATCAAAAGACGTTGGGTGGCAGAATGGATAAAGAAACAAGACCCATCTATATGCTACCTATAAAAAACTCATTTTAGACCCAAACACATACACAGACTAAAAGCGAAGGGATGGGAAAAGATATTTCATGCAAATAATAGGGAGAAAAAAGCAAGAGTAGCAGTACTTATACCAGAACAAAGAAAGTAACAAGAGACAAAGAAGGATATTACATAACACATAAAGAGGTCAGTCCAACAAAAGGGTGTAACCATCATAAATATCTATGCACCCAACACAGGAGTACCTAAATATGTAAAACAAATACTAACAGAACTAATTGGGGAAATCTATTGCAACACCTTCATTGTGGGAGACTTTAACACACCACTCACATCAACAGACAGATCAACCAGACAGAAAATAAATAGGAAACAGGTACTGAACAATACATTAGATCAGATGGACTTAACAAATAACTACAGAACACTCCACCCAAAAGCAGGAGGATACACATTTTTCTCAAGTGTATATGGAATGTTCTCCAGAATAGATCACATAGTAGGCCACAAAAGAGCCCTAATAAATTAAAAAGACTGAAATTTTACCAAGCAGCTTCTCAAACAACAATGGTATGAAACGAAAAAATAATTTAAATGAAGGAAACAAAAAAGCCCACAAACACATGAAGGCTAAACATACTTCTAAATACTCAATGGGTCAAAAAACAAATTAAAACAGAATTCAAGCCACACATGGAGACAAATGAAAACAAAAATACAAGAGCCCAAAATTTGTGGAATGCTCAAAAGCAGTTCTAAGATGTACATAGCAATACAGGCCTACTACCTCCAGAAACAAGAACAATACCAAATATACAGTCTAAACACACAATGAAAGAAATCAGAAAAAGAAGAGCAAATGAGACACAAAGTTAGTAGGAGGGACATTATAAAGATCAGAGCAGGAAAATAAAATAGAAAAAACCCAACACAACCATGAGCAGCTCTTTGAGAAAATACACAGACAGACTTATCAAGAAAAAAATTAAGTGGACACAAATTCAGAAATACAAAACGAGAAGTTATAACTGACACCACAGAAATACAAAGAATTTTTAGGGGATTCTATGAAAAATTATACACCAATAAATTGGACAACCCAGAAGAAATGGATAAATTCCTGGAAAAGTACAACCTTCCAAGTCTGACCCAGGAAGAAATAGAAAATCTGAACAGACCAGTTACCAGTAATGAAATGGAACTCGTAATCAAAAAACTCCCAACAAACAAAAGTCCAGACAAAATGCTGTCACAGCTGAATTCTACCAAACATTTAAAGAGCTAATACTCATCCTTAAAAGTATTCCAAAAAGCAGACAAAGATGAATACTTCCAAACTCATTCTATGAGGCCAGCATCACTTTAATACCAAAACCAAAGACACTACAAAGAAAAGACTATTATAGACCAATATCCCTGATGAACATAGATGCAAGAGTCCTCAACAAAATGCATTAGCAAACTGAATTCAAAAATACATCAAAAGGATCATCCATCACGACCAAGTGGGATTTATTCCAGGGCTGCAAGGATGGCAAAATATTTGTAAATCAGTCAATGTGATACACCACATTAACAAAAAGAAGGTTAAGAACCCTATAGTCATCTCAATAGATGCTGAAAAAGCATTTGACAAAATTCAGCATCCATTCATGATAAAAACAATTTCAACATAATAAAGGCCACATACAACAAACCTACAGCTACCATCATACTGAATGGCAGAAAGCTGAAAGCTTTTCCTCTAATGCCAGAAACAAGACAAGAATGTCCTCTCTCACCACTTTTATTCAAAGTACTGGAGATTCTGACAATCAGACAATGTAAAGACACAAAAGGCATCCAAATTGGTAAGGAAGAAGTTAAACTGTCATTTGCAGATGGCATGATACAGAAAACCCTAAAGATTCCACCAGAAAACTATTAGGACTAGTGAGTGGATTCAGCAAGTTTCAGGACACAAAATTAATACACAGAAATCTGTTGAATTTCTTCCTATACACCAATAAATTAGGAGAAGGAGAAATCAGAATAACAACTCCATTTACAATTGAATAAAAATACCTAGGAATAAACCTAACCAAGGAGGGGAAAGACCTGTACTCTGAAAAACATAAGACACTCATAACAGAAATTAAAGACAAATAAATGGAAATCTCTTCCATGCTCATGGATAGGAAGAATTAATATTGTGAAAATGGCCATCCTGCCTAAAGGAATTTAGATTCAATGCAATCCTTATCAAAATGCTAATGACATTTTTCAATGAACTAAAATAAGTAATCCTAAAATTCATATGGAACCACAAAAGACCCTAAATAGCCAAAGCAATCTTATGAAAAACAAAGCTGGGGGGTTTACACTCCCTGACCTCAAGCTATACTGCAAACCTACAGTAACTAACAGTATAGCACTGGCACAAGAACAGATCCAGAGATCAGTGTACGAGAATAGAGAGCCCAGCCAGATATAACCACACACATATGGTCCATTAGGACACGATAAAGGAGCCATGAATATACAATGGGGAAAAGACAGCCCCTTCCACAACTGGTGCTGGGAAAATGGGACAGATACATTTAAGAAAATTAAACTGGATTATTGCCTAATTCTATACACAAAAATAATCTCGAGATGCTTTAAGGACCTAATGTAAGATGTGAAACTGTGAAACTCTTAGAAGAAAGCATAAGCAAAGACCTCTTGAATGTAAGCATGAGCTATTTTTTCTGGACACATCTCCTCAGGCAAGTGAAGCAAAATAAAAAATGAACAAGTGGGACCACATCAAACTAAAAAGCTTCTGTACAGCAAAGGGCACTATTGGCAGAAGAAAAAGGCAAGCTACAGTATGGGAGAATGTATTATTAAGTGATTTATCCAGTAAGGGGTTAACATCTCACATATATAAAGAACTCATATGACTCAACAACAAAACACAAATAACATGATTAAAAAATGGGCAGAGAACCCGAAGAGACACTTCTCCAAAAAACAAATACAGATGGCCAACAGGCACATGAAAAGATGCTCCACATTGCTAATCATAACGGAAATGTAAATCAAAACAACAAAAAAATATTACCTCACACCAGCCCAAATGGCCACTATCCAAAAGAAATAAAATGTGTTGGCAAGGAGGTGGAGAAAAGGGAACCCTCCTACACTGCTGGTGGGAATGTAAGTTGGTGCAGCCACTATAGAATGCAGTATGGAGGTTCTTTAAAAAACTACAAAATAGAAATACCATATGACCCAGTAAGTCCACTTTTAGCAATTTACCCAAGGACAACAAAATCTCTGGTTTGCAAGGAAGATATATGCACCCCTATGTTCATTGCTTCATTATTTACAAGATATGGAAGTAACCAAAGTCTTATCTATAGATGAATGGATAAAGAAGATGTGGTACATATACAAAATGGAGTACTATTCTGACATAAAAAAGAAATCCTGCTATTTGCAACAACATGAATAGACTTGAAGGGTATTATGTTCAGTGAAATAAGCCAGGTGGAGAGAGACAAATACCATATGATTTCACTTATTTGTGGAATCTAAAAACAAAACAAAATGAACAAAATAGCAGTAGACTCAGACACTGAGAAACGACTGGTGGTTACCATGGGGAAAGGGTTGGGGTGGATGGTGAGGGTGAGGGGGATATATGTATATATCAAAATTTATATATGTATTTTGTATATATATTAAAAACAAAAGCTTAAAATGGTTATCTCTGGAAGGATTTTGTACAGGTGAATGTGTACGGATTTAGGAATAGGACTGTCTCTGTTTTCATTTCAAAAACAACTGGGTGTTACCTAGAAAAGGATGCTATTTCTTTTGTCAAATAAAATATTTTAAAGCACATCATCTATGAACCTTGGGAGAAGGAAAAGGCTTATTTTATGAAAACCCAATACACCCTACACATCTCACTAGGCTTATAGAAAGGAGTAAATGATATAAATGATGACTCTAGTCAAAAGAAGATTCGTCTATGTTGTCTTCTGCATTTAAAACATCTGGGAAATGTATAAATTTGGAAAATTTTCATCCAAAAGTATTAAAATGAAATACTATTAGCAGAGATGGGAAAGGTGGGAGGAGCTTAATAACAGCCATTCCGAGGTTCCCAAGACCCACTGTTATGTGTTAGCAGTTATCCCATTTTTCTCTCAAGTTAGTGATTTAATGCAATAACCATACACAGAGCAAGCAGACACAGTGCTGGTGTTAGGTCATTACAAATATAAAAAAGCATAAGGTCTACTCCCACTAACTAACTAGCAGAAGAAACAAACTCTAAGAAAGAATCACAAAATAAAGTGCTGTTACAAAAATGGGGCCTACTGGCCAGGAAGCACACAAAAAGATGTTCAACATCACAAATGCAGATCAAAACCACTGGATACACACTTGCAAATGCCTACATCCAAAAAGCCACATGATAACAAGTAAGAGCTGTGGGGAATTAGAGATCTCACTGCAGGTGGGAGTGTAAACAGTGTAGCTGCTTTGGAAAACAGTTTGGCAGTTCCTTAAAAAGTTAATTAAGGAGTCATCTTCCAGCCCAGCAAATCCACTGATTGATACATGCCAAAGAGAAATGAAAGCATACGCCCACACCAAAACTTGTACACAAATATTTATAATAGAAGTGGAGACAAACCAAATATCCATCAACTTATGAACAGACTTAAAAAAATGTGGTGATTCCTTACAAGAGAGTACAGCATAAAACTAATGAAGGACTGATAAAAGCTCCACAGGGACGCCTGTGAAAGCATTATGCCAGGTGAAAGAAACCAGGCACAAAAGGCCAGACTGTATGATGCCATTTATATGAAATGTCCAGAATGAGCAAATCCACAGTGATAGATCAGTGGTTATCAGGTGTGGGAGAAGAAATGGGAAGTGACCGCTGGGGGTACAGATTTCCCTCTGGGGTGATGAAGATGTCTGGGACTCAGTGGTCATGGCTGCACAAACCTGTCAATATACTAAAGTCACTGTTATACACTTAAAATATTGAGTTTTATGTATGTGATTTATATGAATAAAAATAGGGGAGGTGGCATAAAATAAGGGCTCCAGGATTGCATGGAAGGGATCCGTTCTGACCGAGGCAGAAGGAAAACGCTCCACATCCGAGCTCAGTAACGACAGGGAGATATGACAGGGAGATTCATGGCGAAAAAAGGGAGAAGAGCAATTCTACAGGGCAACCTCGTGTGCACATGCGCCATGTCTGCATGAGAAGAAAGGCCGAGAGAGTGATTCATCAGGCCCGAAGAGCCCTGTTCCCACATCAGGTGAGGAAAGTAGAATGAATTCTTGTAAAGCAACCTAACTTTCCTTCAAGGAGGAAGCACTCCATGAACGCTGGACCAAAACCCACTCCAAAAACAGATTAACCATTTGGACTCTCCCTTCCCAGTTTTCAGGAATGCTATCTATTTAACTAAATGCTTTATGAAATATACAATGCCAAGTTCTTTAAGCTTCAGGAAAAGCATCTGGGAAGGACCCCCTGGGTTGCTTGACTTTTATCAGCTTAGTAATTCATGTTTATCACTAGGATATCAAATGGCCAGGAAAGAGTGAGACAAAAGGAAACACAAGCAAATCTGTGTCAGTAGGCTCACCGTAAGCTAGCTGGAGGAATACTGCAAGTACTTCCAACAGATTATTTTTTCGACCTACAGCCCTTGAAAATGATTTGCAGATCAGCACAAAGAATCACCCTTTGTTGAGTTCAAGTTCACTATCAACCCCATAGGAGGTTCAGGATTGCCTCACCTCTTTCCCCATTCAGCTCAACAGTTACAACTATTTGCTCACTTGTGCCTTACCCCCTTAGGACCCTAAACCAGCGGTCTGGCAAACTTCCTCAGAAAGGGCCTAGATGTGAAATACTTTCATAGCCACTGAAAGCCACACATCTGTCACATATGCTTCTTTGCTCTGTTCTGTTTTTTTGTCTGTTTTTTAAACAGTCCTTTAAAAATGTAAACATCAACTTTACCCCCTGGGCCACATAAAAATCAGTCAGCTAAGCCCCGCTAAACAAAAATAGGCAAAAGATCAGCCATAGTGATCAAAGACCTGCAGGTGTGTGTCTGCACACTGTGTTTTTTGTATATGTGAAAAATCATCTTAGGTTATCTGCATACAGGCTGAGGGATAAGATGAAGACAGGTAACCAAAATGAGCAACTCTATCCTTACCTAATGATTGGAAGAAAACCGAGTAACGACACTCATAGAGTGAAAACAGGTACTGCCGAACTGCTGGAAGACTGTGCAACACTTCCAGGATCTCTGCTCCTTTAATAACCTAGACATTAAAATAAATACATAAACAAATGTATAAGCTTTTCATGTACTTCAGTTAGACGATCATGGGAATATGTTTAAATATGAGAACTGAAGACTCAGTCATTACCTTTTCCCTCAGATCTGGTCTCTCTAAGGCAATCATGCTGACATAGACAGTATAAGTCACAAAGGTTTTATAATCCATGAGTTCATAGGAAGTAAATGTTGAAACTGTGTCCAGAAAGAGCTCAGCTGCCTGTTTGAAATCACGGATAGCCACACAATAAAGACCCTGATACACTTTCAGGCGGTTTCTCCTGTCCCAATCTCCTCCTTCTTCTATTAAGCTATAAAATAAGAAACAGTAAGGTCATAATCTAGAAAAAGACAATGCCAACTTTTTATCAGTTTTGTGTTATTTTCAAAGAGAAAACAACTTCTAACAACTTGAACCAAAAGAAACTAAAGAAAATATTTTACTAAGTACATCAATTATGATTAAATTTACCAGTTGTAAATAAAAGAAAACAAGCAAATTTCTTGCATTAACTTCTAGTTTCTAGCGTAAGTCAGAGGGAATACATTCCCACTGTGAAAGGTACCTTTTGGCCTTTTCGGTGTTTCGTGTGATGAGATCGTTATCCATATAAAACAAGCCAATCCTAAGGAGATAGAACACAATATCCAGTCGGTGGCCCAGGGCCACGGTTTTGTCGTACGTCTTGCGAAAGGCTGTCAGAGCGCCCTCCTGTCAAGAGAACCCAGACAACAAAGAAGGAAAGGTTACAAGTTTCAAAAGCTATCAGCTGCCTGGGATTTTCTTAACAAGGAGCTGGGAGAACAGCTAGGAGGAGAGAGAAGACACTGTGGCCATGACCTGACAACTGTTGAGGCTGGGTGATAATCACCTAGGGGTTCATTACACTATTCTCTCCATTGTATAAAATATAAGAAATACAACAGATATGCCTAAGCATATAGTTATAGTCCAGAAAGAAAGAAAATCACTTACATAACTTATCCACAATTATATCAATACTTTTTATTCCACCTAATCAATACTTCTCCCTTTAACAATTATAATGCACTACTTCAAATTATTGTAATTTATCATATCACTTACAGGGTAATGGAAACTTTATCTCATTCACTGACTGTTAGGAGACAACTAAGTACTTAAATACACAATTCTCTCAAAGCATGGGGACTACAGGCATACCACATTTTACTGAGCTTTTGCTTTATTGTGCCCCATATACTGTTGTTTTGTTTTGTTTTGTTTCGAAGGTTTTAATAACCCTGCATTGAACAGATCTAAGGGCACGTTTCTAATGACATCTGCTCACTACACATCTATGTCGCATTTTGGTATTCTCACACTATTTCAAACTTTATTACATTTCTTATGGTGATAGCTCAGAAAGTTAGCATTTTTAAGCTATACAGTATTGTGTGCTTAAGGTATGTGCCTTGTTTTCTCAGACATAATGATACTGCACACCTACAGTATGTGGAAACGTGACTTTCATATGCACTGGGAAACCAAAAAATTAATTTGGTCTTCATTATAGACAATAACTGCTTTATTGTGGGGCTCCGGAATTGAAGCCACCATATCTCTGAGGTATGCATGTAAAACGTTTCTATTGCTTTAAAAACATGAACATGAATAAAATCATTTGTTTATACTTAGTACATTTTAGTTTATGTCCAGCTTTGTTTTCTGCCATCATTAGTAGTTTTCTGCCATCATTAGTTATGCCTCATAAATTTAGAGAAGGGATTGGCAAGACAGCAGTGGGCACAGGCAGCACTCAGGCTTAGGATTCGACACCCCACCTCCCCACACACAGAAAACAGATTCCAGGAGAAAGAGACAGGCTTGGAAAGTAAGACAGGTGGGCCCGTGACATCTTGAAGTATGAGAAAATAAGGAAGATCAATGAGATCGTGTAAAAAGGACAAAGAAGCCCTCTTGAAGGCACTTTCACTAAGAAATTTATAGAAAACTGAGCATCACAAAGAATGATTATCATTAATGATAACAGTGAATAATAAAATCAATTTAGCAATATTACTATTAGTGATACTAGTATTATTTAGTAAATATTAGTAATATTACTGTTTAGTAATAGCAAATAAAATAAAAAAACACAGAATAGAAGGGAAAAAAAAGCTGTTTTTCAAAGAATGCTACCTAGTAAACATGGAATATTAGAACATCACCAACTTACAAGCCCCTGATGTTGATTCAAGCATGTCCTTTTTGAAATTCTTCAAGGCCTGAGTCAAAAGCTTTAAGTTTCTCACTGACATGTAATAATGTATCCTCTTTAAAACTAAACCAAATCAAACCGCACACACACTAGAAAACCACACAAATTATTAGCTGTTTTTAAACTGTTCTGTATTTTCCAAATTTTGACAATTTCCAAATCTTAAATTTATAATCCGAAGAAAAAAAATTTGTCCTAAATTTAAATTGAGTAATAGCTCCAATTATTTAACATGTAAGCACTCTGAGCCAGGTATGAGTCTAAGCTCTGCCCTATCTCTAATCCTCATTAAGTTAGAACTGTCATTAGCCATACTTTACGGATGAGGAAACTGAGGGCCCAGTAAATCAGAGGTACTGAAAATGGAAATAAAATCCAGGCAATCTGGCCCACGAGCCCACACTGTTTTCTTTTATACTGGCACTAAGTCATTCACATCTAAATTCTTCAGTGTGCACTGCTTGAAATTAAGGACATTCAAAACCTATCCTCTTAACCTGTATTACACAACTGATACAGTAAAAATTAGAAAGATCAAATACTTGTGGGTGTCTCTATCGTGTACTGATAGTGGAGCTTAAATTAGGTTGGCTTCTGTGTGCAAGACCTGGCCATGCACATCAGGAAACGAATTTGTTCCTTGCACCTACTATTTCATTTCATAGAATAGAATGTTCTCATAGAGAACATAAGCTTATGTACACAAGGGAGTATATACTACCATGTTCCACAGCAGCAGCTTCTATCAGCAAAAGCAGCTAAGAACGACATACATGTCCAATAATAGTTAGTTAATAGCCAAGTTAACTACAGCATAGCCCTACCATGGGCTATTAGGTAGCAATGAACTAAAATAAGCAGTATTTGTGAACACAAACATGAGACCATCACTCAGATACAATGCTGAATGAAAAAGTAAACAGGACAACATGAAAACACTATGACCCTGTTTTGTTTAAAAAAAATTTTTTGAAGCACAAAACTACCTCATTTCTAATGCCTATAAGTGTACAATGTAAAACTAAAAAGCTTAGTTTAGAGAAATGAAATAAACAAATATCAAATAGAACTTAGCACTAACTATAGTATTTTAGTTTTTTATAAGGGGGCTATTATTAGGGGAAAAAACAATTCTTAAAATGCACTGAACCAATGTTTCCCAAACAAGATACATGAGAAGAGTGAACTATCGAAAATGACCCCAATTTTGCAAAAGCAGTCAACGAGAAATCAACAATCCCAGCATGCACACTCATGCTTTTATCGTTAAGAAAGGAAAGGGGAAGAAAACACAGCAGGCTGCTGTTTGGGGCAGGTGACAGAAAGGGTGGAGCAATAGCATCCACTTATTGTTTGTGCATTTCTGCAACAATTCACCAATTCAGGTAAGCATGTTACCCTCACACATTTTCAAAAAGGAAGTTAATTTTTAAAACGAAATATTATTGACCTAAAATAGTGCCCATGTCTCCCCACTCACCTTGTCACCTATCCGGCAGAGATACTCGGCCTTTGCCATCATGGCATCACGGATTTCACTCTCTCCCAGATTCTTCTCTGCATCTTCCAGTTCCTCATCCAAACGCTTCAGCTCTTCTTCATTTGCCTTCTTCATTTTATTGAGCAGGTCCACGTCCATCTGCCAGTCAAGAGACTTGCACAAAGCTTCGTAATAAGGAGCCATGTCTGAGAGCCAGAGAGAGAGAGAGAGAGAGATGTGACTTATGGGCAGGGGTCCTCGGATCCTAAAGTCAGGGTCACGCACACACTGTAGAAGACCCACCAGCCTCCTATCCACTACCAGGAAGGGGTGGGGTAGAGCTCGGTACAGGGATGCACAAAACGCAGTCTTGTCCTTGTGCTGGGAGGTTTGCATCGGGGCCCATCCTGGCACCGCCCACCTCTACCATGGCAGGTGGAAGGCTACCCTCCGCTCACTTCCTAACGGGCTCTGATCCTCAGGTCTTGCAACAAGGGAAAGGGTAAGCCGGACCAAACACGCAAACCCAGACAGGTTCTGCTCAAGCGTATACACCCCAGTGCCACGGGCTGCCAGGGAGGGCTACAGGGCCCAACCTCGAACTGCTCCTCGCGCGGAAAGCTTGACTCTCCCACCCCAGCCCAGGCGGCCGCCGCTACAGGAGGCCGCGAACCCTTCTCCGGAACCTGCACCGACCTAAGCCCCGGAGGGTTCTGCCCCAAGCCGCCCTCAGGGGGCGGCTGGCGTCCCCGAGGGCACCCCCGGCCCACGGAGGCCCCGGCGGGCTGGGAGGCAGGCTTGGTCCCGGGGACCCCGTCAGGCCCGGAGCCCGTCGGGGGGCGCCCGTAGGCTCCGGGGCGCGGGGCCGGCCCGGGCCTAGGCCGCTGACTCGGCGCTCGGCGGGCCTCACTATTATCGCGGACGGCCGCCATCAGCTCGTCGCGCACGGCCGCGTTCCCGCGGTGCTCCGGCAGGCTGAGCAGAAAGCGCAGCTGCGCTATGCGCAGGTCGGGGTTCTTCGGCAGACCCTCCTCCTCCAAGTTCTCCAGCGGCATCTCGGCGGCCGGCGCAGCGGCTCAAGACGGACGGCAACTCCGCGCGGACCCGGGCGGCTGCGGCCGCGGCACCGGAAGCCGGAGGAGTCGGTGAGTACGGCCGGCCGCTCCGGCCCGGCTTCCGGTCCCGGGTCCGCCTCCGCCGGCAGCGCCCTCTGCGGGACGCATCTGGGAATGCCTCGCCCGGCTTGGGCACTGGCGCCCCCGTGTGCTTTCTAATGGCTTTCCCTGGTTCTCGGCCCCGCGCTTCCCAGTATGGGCGGGGCCCGACTCCAAAGTTAGATTTCATGTAATTCCTCCCTCCCTTTTTAGCTATTTTGCTTTTCATTCCCTTTATAATTAAGAGGACCTGGCACTCTTTTGAAAAGGCTGAAAATTAATATTATTAATAATAATAATATATCTGGTATAAGCAGGGTTATGGCAGATGGCTTAACCAGCTCCAGAGCAGTTTACAGCATTAAAACAGCGATATCCAGAGTGCTGTACAAGATCTGCTGAGTAAACAGGAACCGTTTCATCAGGAAATGATAGCAACCATTTCTCCTCTGCAAAGGAGAAATGTCTCCCCGCAGTGGGAGGAGGAGCAAAATTGACCACCCTAACACGATCTCACGCCACAGAACGAGCATTAACATCACAGGCTGGCAAAAGCAGTAAGTGCTCATTTTCTGCGCAATGTTGGCCAAAAAAGATTCCATCAACAACTGAATTCTGCAGCACCCCAGCGGAAGAAAATGGCTGAAAGGATTCTCCGCATTTTGGATCCAGTTACCGGTACAAAACAATCACCTGAAAATCCATTTTCTGAGTCTTTTCCAACCACCTTACTTGCTACAGTATTAACGCAATTCCATTTTTATACTAGATACGAAAATACAATTTTCAATTACTGTAATCACTGCCAGGGAAACCTTATTGTCCCTTTAACATTCAGTATGTTGGGAGGCATGCTACCAGCACGTGCTTACTCCCTAAGAGTCATTATTTGGGAGCTGAGGTTCTTTTAATCCTAGAAGTAATATCACTTTTTATTTAAATAATACATATCCTCAAAGAAGTTTTAAGTACTGGACTATACATTACCCTTTATTAATAGTTCAGGGTAAGAAAGAAAAAAATGTATATAGTAATCATAACAACAAAAATAATAGCAGTAACGATAACAACCACCACAATTTGTCCTTACTCTTTGCCTGTGAACTATCTTTTACTTTTATGTGAACTATCTCATTTAAATCTTCCTAACACTAGTACTATCAGCCCATTTCACAGATAAGAAAACTGCGGCACAAAGATGTTAGGGAACATGATCAACCAAAGTTATGTAGCAGCTCTGTAGCAATGTCTGCCAGGAGCTCAAAAACCCATGTTCTTTCTGCTGCTTTAAGAAAACTGCATACAAAATTCCACAGTCTTCATACAACAGCAGCATCATTTTGCTCATGCATAATTTGAATCACTGCATCATGCCTTATACTTTCAGCCTCCTTTTGTTCACATTGCTACAGACATTGAAACTGGTTAATGGTTACATGAAATTCCATCCAATGGATTTGCCGTAATTTATTTTCGCTCTTCCCTCCTTAAGAGGCAGCTTTAGGTTGTCCAGGTTGCTATTTTCCTAACATAAAAACAGAGATGAACACCTCAGGATGTATATGTTATCTGGTGTTTTGCATTTTCCCACCTTAGCATAACTTTCATTGCAGGATTAATAAGCAAAAGGAAGGAATGTCTTGTGATATGGGGGGTATTTTATGTCAGATGGCTTTTCAAAAGGGTCGGACATTTAGGACTGCCATATTCTTACAGCAGTAGGCATTACCAATGTTTTTAATACCTTATCTGTTTTCATAAAAATAAAACGAGCATTTTGAAGAACACAGAAACATTTACTAGCACACCACCATGTTAAACTTTTGGTGAAGAACTTTCTAAGTATCTTTCACTCATTCACTCACCAAACTTTATGGCATGGCTGCAAGGCACTAGAGACACAGTAGTGAAGAACTCAAAAGCCCTGTCCACATGGAATATTCTAGAGATACTTAGCTTCACGGAAATTCACCTAGCTATATTAACAGGATCATTCTATACTTGCACCTTATAAACTGTTTTGTTCTTTCTACCATCTATCACCTTATTTTGCTATGCCAATAAATACAGATCGATTGACATCATCACGTCTAATGACCACACAGGATTCCATTATTTTTGTGTACCAACTTTTTCACCATCAATCCTTACTCGGGATTGATTTGAATCATTTTCATTTTCTCACTCTCATACATACCACAGTGTTGATCGTCTATGTGCACGTTTTTTGTAATACTTGTGTAATTATTTCTTAAACCAAATGCCTAGAAGGGGAAATTGCTGAATAAGAGGGTCTGAATGTTCTTATACCTTGATATATATAATAATAAGGACTATATAAATTATTTTCCTGGAAGTGATACAGCAGTTTGCATTCCCACCAATATTACACAGAGAGGCTATCACCCCTCTTTGCCAATGTACTGTTATCAACCATTTTAAGCTTTGATAATAACAATGCTGCTTTTCCTTTGTTTTATTATTATAAGGTTGAATTTCTTTTCACACTTGCCCCGACTATACTTCGTCTTTTATGAAATGTCTGGTTTGCAATGTCAGCTCCTCTGTGGAATTTTCCTTATTAATCCATAAGCATTCCTCATTTCTTAAGGCTACTAACCGCTTGTCAAGTATTGCAAAATTTGCAAAATTTCCTCTAATGATTGGTCAACATCTTTACAGACTTTTTTTTCAACATAAAGTTTACAATGTTTATGTAGTTAAAGTTATCAATCTTTTTCTGTTTGGGCTCTGTTCTCAACGTCAGTCAGGTCTCAGTAAGAGCTTTCCAATACCGTGGTCTGAAAAGCACTCCCCCGCGCTTGTCTCTGAAATATTTATGCCTTTCTCTTGTTTTCTTTCCTTCTTTTAGGACTTAAATATTTGATCCATCTTGCATGTACATCTAAAAAGTAAGGTATATGGCCCACTGCACTGAAAATACTTTTACAATTTATGAGGAAAAAAAAAAAAAGGACTATAACCACATTTTTCTAGTCCAGAATTCATTACTTATTATAAGGTTGGGCACTGGCGCCCAACATAAGATTTGACAGCCAAGAGTATTTGCAATTAGCTTGATCTTAATGAACCTGTCCCCAAAGAGGGACCTTCTCAGGCCTTGGAGCTCTGAACCCAAAGCAGAGCAGATCAACGGAGCCAAAGGAAACCAGTTCACTGGCAGGTCGGCGCCTCAAGACTGATCTGGCTTGTCTCAACTAGGCGAACTGGTTGGACAAATTCTGTCGTCTTCTGCAGAATTTGCACTGGGCAACTCCCTAGTGGTGTTCAGACAGAAGCAGTCCAAGAAAGCCAATATCTGAGTAATAGTTCTAGAAAGAGAGAATGGCCAAAAGGATCGAGAAGAGAATCATTCTAGAACCGAAGGACACAGCATCTCTAGTTCGAAGGAATCCACTGGGTACCCAACAAGGTGGATTTTTTAAAAAGGGCACCTCACTGTGAAAATTCAGAACAATGGGCAGAAGAGAACATTCCAAAGGTTTTCACAGAGAAGAAAAAAGGTAGCTGAAAAAAAGATTAAGAATCAGAATGATTCGTATCTTAGGAAATGCAGCACTGGCGACCAGAAATGGCGGAATGAGGCCTTCAGAAGGTCAAGGTAAAGTGCCAACCGAGAATCCCATAGGCAGCCTTTATTCTGAATGCATCTGGACACTTTACTTCCTCCAACATCTCAAAGGTTACCTCCCATCACCCATTCTCAGAAAGAAGCCACAGCAGATGAACATGTCTAGAAAATGGGGAGTGCCACTCATGAGCAGAGGGACCCCCTGGATTGGGAGAAAGGGTGATCTCGAGAAGCCAGCCTTGCAGATGAAGAGAGTGGCCTCGAGGCTGTAGGAACGGGGGCCTCCTTGCCTCCTCGCTCTCTCCCCCTCCTTCTTCCCTCTCTCTCTCCCTCCTCTTCACATTCAGTCCACTAGGAAATCTTACTCTAACTTCAAAAATCCATCCAGAATCTGATCACTTTCCAGCATGTCTACTGGAACACTCTGGGCTGACCCACCACTGTCTCTTGCCTGGATAGCCGTGGTCTCCAAAAGTTCTCTGTGCTTCTCTCCCTGTGTCCTCCTTGCCAGAGCAATCAGCATGGCGTGGCCCCTTTAAAATGAAAGTTCCTCCACGGGACTTATAAAATCAAGTAGGCATTTCCCAATGCCCCTCTGCTGTCCTCTTCAACTGGGTCCCTGCTGCAGCCCCCAAGTCTCCTGGGTATTGCCGGAACACACCAACCACCTCCTCACGTGGGGACCTTTGCTCTGACGACTCCCTCGCCCTGGAAAGCGCTTCTCCAGGACACTAGCACCTGCTTCAAGGCTGCTCAAGTGTCACTTATCAGGAGGCCACCCTGAGCCCTCTGTTTACAATTTCATTATGTCCCCCTGTCTGCCCTCCCAATCCATCTTAATAAACTCAATGTTTTCCAATACAATTCACCATCTTCTAAAATTACACTTTTTTATGAGGCTTGTGGCTCATTTCCTCCACCCCACCCCCACCCCACTCATGTGTAAACCCCACAAGGACAAGAGTTCTATCCGCCATGTGCACTGATACCCCCAGTGCCTGGAACAGGGCGGGGCACCCATTAGCTACCCACAAACATTTCCTGAGTGAATAAATATGGGTGTCGGGGTGGGGTGGGGGGCTTCAGAAGGGAGTCTCCAAGAGCAGGAAGGGTGGATCAAATGGATGATGACTTTTAAAATGCTGAGAATAAATTTACATTCTCGCCCAAGAGTTCAGGGGTAAGACAGTTATAGGAACTCTGGAAACTATGCCAGAGGACCAGAAGATGGCCACTAACTCCGCTTGTCCCCGAGTCAGACAAGAGAGGGAATGGAAGTCTAGAATGCTCCTTGGCTCAGCTGGGAACAATTTATGTACTTCTAACAATGCATATGCTGGGCCTGGATGGAAGCCAAATTGTGATTTAAAAAAATACAGACTGGGGGTACGGAGAAGAGCACAGAGCCAGTGAGCGTGGGGTGGAAAGTCAGCAGGAATGGTGGGCCCAGCAATCCGGAACGGGCCAGATCACTGACCTAGCAGCACGATATCCCATGTTTGGGTCCTAATTATTTTTTTTCTTTTCAGCCAGGACTGAACCTACTCTGAGAAGAACTGAGAAAATGTGTCTGTGAGGAGCTTTATCTAGTAAAAGATGAGATCTAAAACTGGAAAAGAAGAAAAAGCAACCAAACAAATTGTTTTGAAATACAGGGGCCAAAGCCCCCAGACGTACGTTTAAGAGCGGTTCCCCCAGACAACAGGGTTCTTCTGGGGACCTGCTGCCAGCCAGGCTCTGGTTTTTCCAAATCACCTTCACAAACCATATGCCACTTGAATGATTTGAAGAACATATTGAAGTACTTGAGTAAAGAACATGGGACTCTGCCTTTCTGCTTTAAGGCTCTGCTTTTGAATTGGTAACTGTGAAGGTTTGATCTGCAAAACTCTTTGCCTTCTAAAATTATACTTGGCCACGGATACACTATGGGTGCGTTTTCTTAAATGCATTACTCGCTGCAGACACTACGAGAACCTTGCACTCTGCACAGTGGGGAATCGCGGACCCCACAGACAGGAGGGTGAATTCCCATGGTGACAAACATTCCTTGGTGAGCACAGCAGGCTGGTTACAGTGAATACAGACGGGATGTTGACTTTTATACTCCGATGCTTTTAGCTGCCTTTTATTTTTCTCACCTAGGTTTTTACAGTTTTACATGAAAATAAATCTCTTAGGTACTTGGGCACTCATTTCTGTAATTTGACTTAATATTTCAGGTGGACCCCTGCTTTGAACAAAATCCAATATAAATATTATCCAATCATATAAAACTTAGAGCTGAGACATGAGGCATTCCAATGCAATGAGGGGGCAGATAAACTCAAGTCCATCAGCAAAGAGTTAAAGCCCCCAAATAGGATCCTCAGAGATGCAGATTGGTGACAAGAATTGGACATATGGTCAAAAGCTCATTCCCTAGTGGAAGGGAACACCTATACAGATAGTCGTTAACACCGAGAAGGCAGTTTAATTACACATGACTGGCATATTCCGGTTTCCACTTCTTCCTAGATTCATAGTCAAAATTAGAGCAGTCACCGGCCCACCTGAGGCACAGGGGAGTCATGATCCCAGTCCAGATGCTGACGGCCTCGAAGCCATGCTCTCTACTCAGTAAGAGGAAACGAATTTCCAGCCAAATCTGCTTTTTTCTTTGCTTTGTAGCACCATTACCCCTAATTGCTGAGAAATCAATAGAACTCTGAACTGTTGCTGTGACTTGGTTGATCAAAGCAGCTCTTCGCCTCATATTGACAACTCGTTATTGAACAGTAAACCACCCATTCCTTCAACCTCTCTGCGGCCAGTAACTCAATTAGGCTGCATTAACTACTTTTACAAAGGCCCTCCTTTTAGCTTGACATCTGGGGTCTTTGCAGTCTCATGGACAAAAAATTCATATGCATCGCCTTTGTAGAGTTTTGCCCCATGGAACTTACAATGTGTAATCGGAACAGGCTACAGGGAACTAAGGGCATGCCTTGTCTCCTTCATTTGCTCTGCTTCGAGGGTTTATTTCTAAATCATACTTTCTTCAGTTATTATCAGTGTTTCAGGCTCTTTTCTAATTGAGCCTGGCTGTATTTAGAGATTCATACCAAGCAGGCCCTCCTCCTCCTTCTCAGCCTTTGTGCTTTCCCTTTATGAAAAAAGGATGTTCTGTGTCAGGGCAGTGGATTCTTTCCTTCCGAGCAGAACGCAGCCCGCTCCCTGTACCAGCCCCGCGGACTGTTGCCTGTGATGCCTGCCATGAGAAAAAATGTTCCTCTTACTGTATAATTAGCTTTATCTGCTTGGCTGTGGTGATGCTCACTTTTAATTACATGCACTTTAAGGATTTTCATGGAATTTTAAGGGCTTGATGTGAGAGGCCCTGATGACAGTTTCTCTGCGTATGTCCGAGATGGCTTTGCACAGGGTGTCGTGATCTCTGCTCCTGGTAGCATCCTTCCTGGTGAGCTGCTATTGACAACACCTCCTAGGATGCAGACTTTACATAGAGCATCTTCTTGCAATGCACAGAATTTAGAAGAATGTAGCATCATGATCAGTTGACATAGCATGCTCATTTCTGCCTCACTAAATTATACCTTTCCAAAGGAGCGTTTTGGAGGCAGAAGAACACTTACAAAATGCTCTTGTTCCAGGAGCCAGTTATCCAGCTTGAAGAATTAATATAAACAATATCAGTTTTCTTCTTCCATTATTAGAAGCTGCTGGCACAGAGCAGGAACTGTCAAATGTGCCACAAAGTGTGACACATTTCACACAACCTCACTGTGAGTATACTGACTTGTTGAACTAATATCTATTGAACTCTTGTTAAGGGCCAAGCGCTGATCTAAGATGCCAGGGGTGCAGAACAGACCAGTGGCCACTAAGTTCATGGAGCTTAAGTTCTTGTGCAGTAGCGATGGGGAAATACAAGCAAATAATAAATACCAAGATGATTACTCAGAGAGCAGTGAGAATAGTGAGGACATGAACACATCAGAGGAAGGAGATGGTAAAGAAAGGCTTTTTCGTGAGGTGACATAGGGTAAGGTAAAAATGATGGACTTGGTTTGGGTCGTCTTTAAAGGAAGTTACCTTGTGCCAACTTCCTTAGTTCCCTTAGGAATCACCTCCCTCCATATGCAAGATAAAATGAAAAGGTTTTATAGCCTTTTCCATCTCACAGTTTAAAAACAAGAGGGTGATGGGAAAAAGCTAGGGTTTGCGACTGGCTTTGAGCAGCCATTGAGAACAGAACAGGTAAAGTCATAAGCACGGCCACAGTCCTTGTTCTGGTAAAGTGCTAAATTACACCTATCAACCATGTGACCAGGCCCACCCCTAGTCCCACCAGTGCCTTGGGAGGGTCTGCTCCAGGTAGGTCCACGCCACCTGGTGCAGCAGAGTGACCTGCCGGTGAATGTGTCTATGGCCTTGGAGAGGCCAGGGCATGCAAAGGGCTGTAGCGAAAGGAAGATGTGGGGCACTCAGACTTTTACGTCTCAGAATTTTAATTAGAAAATGCAATGTGATCGCTACTCAGTAGTGGGCACAGGAACCACAGCTGCGCAGTGGAGGAGGGTGTGCGTGCAGAGCAGCCACAGCAAGCCAGCAAGTTCACAGCAAGTGGAAACTGGGGGCAAGAAGGAGCAGGAGGGGCAGACTGACGGCTCACAGGGTGCAGAAGTGAGGTGGTGATGTGAGGAAGAGCGGACAGAAAAAGGCATCGCTGCAAAATTGTGATGGAATGAATACTCACTGGCTCACACTCGGAAGGGATCTAGGTCCACCTCAGGTCCCGAACTAGGAGCAAGCCCATTTCTCCAAAGCCAAGTGGTGCTATTGTTTCTGATCGTTTCAAGAGGCAGAACATAATAAATGCTGGTCATGAACAGTCGCAGAGTGACCGAGGAAGAACAATTTGGTAAGAAGGAACAAAACTACACATACGCTCACCCTGTGTCCCAGCAGTCCCACTTCCGGGAACCTACCCTGAGGAAACGCCTCCAGGAACACAAGAATAGCCGGTCCCAAGGCCACGCATGGCGGCAGTCCCTGAAATCGTCCAATACTGGAAAAATTTTGAATGCCCAGATATAGGAAAGTGGTTGGATAAACTAGGGCACACAACAGACAATGAAATATTATGCATTGGTAAAAAAAAAAAGAAAAAAGGTCTTTATGAGCTGACGTGGACTGATTTTCAGAAATCAAAGGTTATCATTTAACAGCCAAGATAATAAAGGGGATAACAAGGTGTGGCATTATAAAAGTTATAAATTCAAATGTAACCACTAAGACACAAACTAATAGGAGAAAAAAAGTAGATCTCTGATTTCTGTCACCACAATAAGACACAACCATAGCTTGCCACTGTGACACTGTGCTGCCAGTCTAGGGCACCAGATGGCACCTGCACTCTAATGTCTTCTGTACAGATGAACGCGAAAAACTACATTAAACGGTGCTGTGTCAACCACCAGCTGATTCAGCAGAGCAGAGGGGCCAGGAGGTGAGTTTGGGGAAAGAAATGGTTAACATTTAAACAAGAGCTCGGTCTAATAGTGGGAGAAATCCGAATTGTGTTGGACTTAACTGCTGAGTACTACATTAATTTTGAACTTTTTCAGGCGAGGAGCTGGGGAGGCTGGAAGGCTTGGGGTTTCAGAGGTTTTCAGCCCCTTTCCTGGGAAACGCCCAGGGGAAGGGAACGGAGCGCAGCATTTCACGCGGCCACCAGCAGAGGGCAGCAGTGCCCGCCGAGTCTGGCAGAGGCAGGGCGTGGAGGAGCCGGGCTCCGGGCCCTGGACCCGCCTGGCGACCAGGAATTCTTGGCGGGGTGCCCGGCCAAGGGGAAGGGACGCCACATACTAAGAAACGCGAACCCGGGTGTCTTCTAAATTTCACAGGAGAAAAAAAATCACTGCAAAACCACTCATTTAAAAGCTGGTCATCACATTCCAAACCCTGCCCCTGATTTTAGTTACAAATGAAGCAAAAGATCCTTAAAGATCCATAGTCCTAATTTTAGATACTGACTTTGATGACTGTAAAACACACACATAGTTTATTCCTTCATTTAGTCATCCGTATATTGATTCAGCCCCTACTATGTGCTTGACTCAGTATCAAATGCCACTGGCAAAAAAGAAAGTAGATGTAGAACCTAGCCACACAGGCAAATAAATCTAAAACTCTGTTACCAAAGACCCAAGTCAATGAATTTTTTTAAGTGAGCTTTGGTGATACCAATCATGTATTTTTAAAATAGTGTTTAGCCAAAAAGTCAATAATTAGCAGTCACCTGGAGGCCAGTGTTCTTGGTTAACCCAAACCGCAGACAGCACACATTTGAGTGGTGGCTGCTTCTCAGACTTAGTGATTTCTTAATTTCTGATTTCCTGGTTGAATTGAATTGTTCAGACTTACAGGGAAACTTTCATGTTGGTGTATATTTTAAATTAGCCTACTACTAATAATAACAACAATAATAATAATGGCACCAGACTCTTATAAAGCATTTACTATGAGCTGGGTACTTGTTTAAGCACTCCACAAATATTAAGTCATTGAATCTGTACAACAACCCAGTGAGACAGATACTATTACTCCCCAGCAGAGAGGTCAAGCAGCTTGACCAAGGCCACCCAGCAAGTACAGAACAGAGTAAGACTGGAACTCAGGAAGTCAGGATCCTGACTCCATGCTCCTGGCCAGGACATTCCCCTTCCTGTTGTCACACACTCACCCTGGCACACTCCTCCGCGGGCACTGAGCTTCCTTATGGAATTAACTCTCTCTCCCTGCCCTGAACTCTCACCTGCCCTCACTCTAGACTGACTGATTACCTGTGTTTCTCCTATCAGTGCCATGTCACATGAAC
This sequence comes from Manis javanica, assembly GCF_040802235.1. Taxonomy (NCBI): domain Eukaryota; kingdom Metazoa; phylum Chordata; class Mammalia; order Pholidota; family Manidae; genus Manis; species Manis javanica. The sequence continues at coordinate 12,045,236 of NC_133158.1, forward strand.
CTTGACATTTAAGAGAAGAGAGAACTCTTTTGTTATTTGATTCGGGTTTTTTCTAAAAGAACACCACACCGAATCCTGACCTTTTCCCTTCTACTCTGTTGATAATTTAAATAACTGTTTTGTGCCTTTTTCACAGAAGCTGAATTTAAATTATGTAGTTTAAAAATTAATTACTCCCCCAAGTTACCCAAACATCTGTCACCCTGCCTGCCTTTATCCCCAAGGTCATTTTGGTCAGGCGGTGCAGTGACTTCCTCCTGTATATTCCCTAAGGCATCTCCCAAATCTTATCTATTTCAGTAGCAGCCCTCAAGTGCTCCTTTCACCCAGCCTGGGCCTTTATAACAGCTTCTCAGGTGGTCTCCTGACCCTGACGCATTCCACAAACTCTGCCAGATGAAGCTTCTGAAAGCAATGTTCTGATCAGGTCGTATTTCTTGCTCTGAAACCTTGCATGGCTTCACTTGTCTACAGAATTCAGAACTGAATCCATTTAGAATTTAGTCTTTGCCTTGGGGCTCCACCTTAGTTTCACTACTCCCTGGCCCACAAACCCACCTCACTGTATACCCAAATTCACAAAGACAGAAAGTAGAACAGAGGTTACCAGGGACAGTGGGAGGGGGGAGCAGGGAGTTAGTGCTTACTAGTTACAAAATTTCTGTCTGGGGAGATGCAAACATTTTGGAAACAGTAGTGAAGGTTGCACAACATTGTAGTTCATGCCACTGAACTGGTTAAATGTCATGACCCTTACAAATGGTTCCAATGTCAAAGTCTACATTATATATACATGTATTTTAGCACCCCAAAAATTTCCAAAAAGTATACTTCATCCTAGCCCAACTAAACAAATTACTTCTTCCTCTCTGAGCCCCATTCCCCTATTATTTTCAGCTTTCTACAGGGCAGAAACTGATGGTCTTTCCATATTGTCAACTATTTCTCAAATCTTGTGAGGCTCTCTGCTTCCTCCTCTGACCAGTGAAATACCAGAATAAAATTTCAGAATGTTTCTTGTGGCTTTTATTACTTTCCTGTCACAAGTTTATAGGAATATTCCTTTCTTTCTTCTTAGGAAGCATAGGCCTTCTAAAAGGACACAGAAATAGCAAAGTAAGTTTATTTCATGAACACTCTGCATTCTGATCAGATGGTCTCTTGTGGAATATTTTCTCGAAGCAGGTCATAAATGCTCAGGACTGTCACGCCGTGTTCTGTGGAGTCTCATCTTCCCCTTTTCAAAGGTAGGTGGGCTGGTAGATTTCCTAGACCATGAACAAGCCAAATGCCTGAAATTCTGAAATATTTAGCATTCTTTTTTTTTTCTTTTTAATGGAGACCATTGATTCTATACATTTAGCTTTGAGGGAAAATAATGTAGCTCCTAATCTGTTTAAAAGGATGCTACAGTTACCCTACAACAGCTTTTTCACTTCTAAGAAATCTCTGAATTGGGACAGTTCACATCTCTGCAGGAAAAATCTTAAGCAAGATTTGCTCAAAGAACTCTACGCTAAGGGAGGGATGAGGTGGGATTTTGTGGAACATGGCAGCAAGGAGCTGCTTTATGGGCCACGCTCATCTCCGACTCCCTGGATCTCCTGGGGTCCACCTGGGGAAGCCCAAGGGCAGCAGGATACAAGTGAGGCAGCTCTATGAAAGCCCCAGGGGAAGTATTTTTCCCCATGGGCTGGGCAAGTACTACAGACCAGTTTGGGGAATAGGATGTGGCCTAGGGAGTGATGGATGCCAGAAAGAATTTGACCTGCACTCATTTATGACGCTTGTGATGAAAGTTGACATGGATGGTACCTCCTGGGCTGTGCATGGTAACAGCTCTGGATGACATTGTTCCCTCATCCCCTCAAACTGCCTCCTTCCAACCCCCCTGCCTCCCCCACACCCATGCACAAAGAGGAAAACTCATCAGAATGGCCTGAGATTATCATCTGTAACATTGACATAGCTGAGTAGCATCTAAGAGAAATACCATAACCTAGGAATTATATACCCAGCCAAAATATCTTCCATCTATCAAGTTGAAAGATATTTGAAGATAAAGAGCCAGAAACTATAATACCCAAATATCTGTTTCCAAGAAACTCAATACTCAAAACCAACCACAGATGAACCAGAAAAGAGATCTTAAGATGGAAGAAGATGAACAGGAGGGGTCCAAACCGCAGAGGTCAACAAAATATAGGGGGTCATTTTGTAAACATAAAGCTGATACTTGTTAAAGCAATATAACAGACCCAGAATTAATGTACCAAGCTCTAAAAGTTAAAAGAATAAAAAATAAAAAATAAAAAAAGAATTCAAATTCAAAGAGAACTTGGTAAAATTACTATTTTAATCAGATACTTCTAGATAGCTTCCTTGGGTAACATATCTAACAGAAAAACAAGAACATGGGGGAAATAAAAAATACAATCAATAAACTTGATGTAACTGGTACTTTATAGACCCTTATAACCACTGAAAAGGGAATGTACATTATTTTCAAAGGTCCAGAGATAGCTGTAAAAAGTGATGATAAAGAACTGTCAGAAGTCCACAATTAAAGCCTTAAAAATTCAAAAGCATTGAGATTTTACAAGCCACAATTTATCACTTTATAATAAAATAAAACCAGATATAAGTAATTTAAAATTGACCAAAATCTTACCCAGTTAGAAAATATAAAGAAGCTGTTGATGATAACCTTTGGATGTAAGAGGAACACAAAAGGAAATATTACTAGCTATATAGAAAGCAACAGAAAGTAGTGCACAGCATATAAAACCTCTATAAAATCTCATACAATGGGACCTATCCTCACAGTTCATGGTCTTGAATGCCTTCATAGCTAAAGAGAAAAGACTAAGAGGTACTAAGAACTCACTTGTATAATTTTCTAAAAAGAACACAAAACAAACCCAAATAAACTAGGAAGAGAGAAGAACTAAAGATAAAACCCCAAAGTAACAAGGTAGCATAAGTAGATGGCAGACAGAATAAGTAAACCCAAACATAGCTTCATGGCAAATACTAATGAAAGGAGCCCCTAAAAACCCTAATTAAGGAAAGAGACAGCAAGACAGAGAGAGCGAAAAAAAAAGGTAATATTAGAAAGGACAAAGGGGAAATAACCACAGAGACTGCAGGGATTAAAATAATTTGAGAGAACAGAATAATCGGTTCTATAGCAATAGTTCAAAAACTTTGAAAAATGAATTCCTGGCAATATGATGAATCATGAAAATTGACCTAGGAAGAAAGTTTAAAATTCTGAATCATCAAAGAGAAGCTGGAGATATCAACCATCTATCATATGATTTTTTAAAGAGCTATAGATGTCTGGAAGACATTAGAGGTACTTAAATATGGACTGCATATTAAATGATAGTTCATGATTATCACTCATTTTCTATGCTGTCACAAGTATGACAAAGCCCTTATTCTTAAACATTTTGTGCTAAAGAATTTGGGATGAAATGTCATGATGCGTGCAATCCTCACACACACATAAATATGGCAGTATCATTATAAAAGTTGCAGTAATCAAAACAGCATGGGATTGGTGTAAAGATAAACAGAGTGATCAATGACACTGACTAGTCCATAAAAGTACCCACACCTGTGTAGATAACTGATTTTTGGCAAAGTCACAAAGGCAATGCAATGAATGGAGACTTTTCAACATGAAATGCTGGAACTATTGCCTATCCATATGCAAGAGCACCAAGTTGGATCCCTGCCTCTCACATTAAAGCCTCAGACTATAAAACTTCTAGAAGAAAACATAGGAGAAAATCTTGGTGATCTTAGGCTTGGCAAAGATTTATTAGATGCAACAGCCAAATCCATAAAAGAACATTTATATATTGGGCTTCATGCAAATGTAAAATCTCTGGTCTTCAAAAGACACTGATAAGAGAATGAAAGGACAAGGCAGAGATAGGGAGAAACTCTCTGGAAAGTTTATACCTGCTAAAAAGACTTCCAGATTATATAATATAAAGAACACTCAAAATTCAACAATGAGAATGCAAGCAAGCTAATAAAAAATGGGTAAAAGGTGTGAACAGATCTATCACCAAGGAAGAGATATGCAGATAGCAAATAAACACATGAAGAAATACTCAACACCATTAATCATTAGCTGAGGAAATGTAAATTAAAATATCCAGATTTCAATGGCTAAAATCAAAACAACTGCCCATACCAAGTGGCAACAAGGACATGGAGAAACCGGAGCTCCAGTCCCCCGCTGGTGAGAATGGAAGATGTTATAACGCTTCAGCAAATGGTTTGGCACATTCAAGTTGGACATATGATCTAGCAATTCTACTCTAATTATTTACTCAAAGGAACAGGAAATCTATGTTCATTCAAAAACATGTATATAGCTATTCATAGCTCCAGACTGGAAATGGCCCAGAGGTTCATGAGCAGATGAATGGATGAAGACATTTCCATATATGAATACATGGAATTTGCCTTGCAATGAAAAGGAATGTGCACACAAAACCAGGGCTGCATCTCCAAATAAGTATGCTGAGCGAAAGAAGCCAATCTCAAAAGATCACATATTATGCAATCTCATTTATGTCATGTGTCCAGAACATGCAAATCTCTAGAGACAGAGAATAGATTGCTGGTGCTTAGTGCTGGGAGGATAGAGAAGTTGAGGGGGGTAACAGCCAAGGGGCATGAGGTTTCTTTTTGGGGTGATGACAATGTTTCAAAGCGGACCATGGTGATGGCTGAACAACCTGTGACTATACTAACAATGACTTCATTGTACTTCAAACGGATGAACTGTACAATATATGAACTGTATCTCAATAAAACTGTTACAAAAATAAATAAGCAAATAAAAGGAAGACACTTCTCCCCTATATTGTCTTAACAGGTCTAGAACAGACAATTTTATATAATCCTGATTTCTCAACTTACTTATTCAAAATTACAGCACTCTTCTCAATATATTTTTTCAGTAACTTTTTTCCTTGACCCACCCTCCCCAACCCCCCAATGCCCCCATCACTTCTACTGTATATTTACTTCCTCTCATTTATCACCTATCTTGCCCACTGGAACCCAACGCCATGACTATAGGGATTTTTCAATGGTTTATCTGTTACTGCTTCCCCTTTGCTTAGACCAGTGTCTGACACATAATGGATGCTCAATAGATCTTTTTGAACTATGGAATAAATGCTTTGGAGCCGTTGCTCTGCCCAGTGCCCCTGAGGTGGTATACCCCTTTGTGGTCACATATGATAATTATGGTCTCAACCTCAGGCTCAGTAGCAAAGTGTCTCATCTCAAAATTCATATATTTAAATTTAACATTCAGACCCACCTGTGAGAAGATGGGTGGCTAAAAATGTTAACAAACTACAGGCTGTAACACTCCAAAAAGAATGGTGGTCAGTGCACACATTGTGTATCTGTGGTTTCCATTTGAATCTTGAGTCCACATTGCATTAACTGAGGCTTCTGTGGTAGGCGACAAAACGGACCCTGGGGGACAGAAGCAAAAGGAAATTTATTCGAGAGAGATGTGCACTCTCACAAGTGCAAGGAAAACCCTGAGGACCAGTCTCATTATGGGAGCTCCAAGGAACGCCAGCCATCTGGCCAGTTGCTTTATGGAGCAAAAGTTGTGATGAATTAATTCTAGCGTCTGTTCTTCCTTCTTCTATCACTTCTCTCAAGATTGAAAAAGTGGGGGGAGAATCCACTTTGTCTGGCTGGGCCTGTGCTTATTCCAGAGTGACCATCCCCCAGGACCAGTCCCTTTGGGTGAGAAGTTATTGCCTGATGCGGCATCAAGGTGTGTCGCTATGCGGAGAGAGGGGGCAGTGTGGGACAGGGAAGAGCAACAGCGGTCGCTGCTCAGCCTTCTGTCTGGGGCCTTTTCCTGGTTCCATGATTAGCACTTTTGTAGAGGGTGTGATTTCCATTCAAGTTCTACTCAAGTTTTCGATGTGAGAGTTGTGTCACTATATCGTGAATAATAGTAATAGTCGAATTATAAAATACTATTTACCACCGAACCTCTATTTGATTGATATGGCAGGAATTCAACTTGGTCAAACTGGGCATGAGAGTGGGGTGTGGCATAAAGTCCCCATGCCTAGGCAGGAGGCCTGTTACTTGCTGAGCCAGACAGGTTTCTGGTCTTGAAGGACCCTTGCCCCTCGGCGTTCTTCACGTCTGCGCTCTCCCTCCACAAACTCCAACTTCCTTCCCCCTTCCAAAGGTAATTCCTCAACCCATTTAAGCTTTGGGGAAAGAGCCAGAGAGGGAGGCTATTTTCGGGCAATTTTTACCTAAGGCTGTAAAGACAAAACTCTACGGTCACGGTATTCATTTCCTAGGGCTGTCCTAGCAAAGTAACACAGACTAGGAGGCTTAAATAGCAGAAATGTATTTCCTCGCTGTCCTGGGCACTGCAAGTCTGAGATGAAAGTGTGGGCAGGGTTGCCTTCTCTGGAGTCCTTTCAGCTCAGCCTAGCCGGCAGTCCTCTCTCTGTGCCCTCACGTGGTCTTCTGGCTGTGTGTGTCTGTGTCCTCATCTTCTTTACTAAGATACCAGTCACTGTTTTAGGGCCTCCCATAGGGCCTCGTTGTGTCTTACTTCTTTAAAGGCCTCTCACCAAATAAAGTCACATTCTGAAGGACTGGGGGTTAGGGCTTCCACATACGCATGTTCAGGGGACACAATTCAATCTGTAACACAATAGAAACACCCAGGAGGACCTTCTGGGAGCAGGGAGGGAAGAAACACTGCAAGAACACCACACATCGCTATGCCTCCATGAATTAGTGGGGTCCGTTCTGTGACTAACTCAGCAGGCCCCTAACTTCTGGACTCTGCTTCATGCTTGTTCGGGTTTCCTGCATTGTTAGCCTAGTCAGGGACCTGCACATGCGTCTAATGTGTTTGACGCTTGTGTGTTGTCAGCTTAGAGGAAGGTGGGGGCCAGGGGGTTAAGCCCGGGCTGTGTTACAGAGCAACTGCAATCTTCATGCCCGAAAGGAGCTTGAAACAAACTGCAAACTGGTTCTAAGCCCTACTCACTTATTTAACAAGAGAAACCAGAGTACACTAGGGATAGCTGCCATCCGCCCACGGTCCTGCTTCGTGCAATCACAAAGCAAAGTGTTAAGAACACAGAGGCTGGGGTCAGACAGCTTGCACAGGAATTCTGGCTCTGTTGCTTAAGGGAAAATTAACCACTCAGTGCTTCAGACATTCTACCTGTGAAATGGGCAAGAATCATATTCCCCAATCTGTAGTGCCCGTGTGTGATTCCAAGTGGTCCTACCTGAAAAGTGCCTATAGCAGAGTTTGGTACGTTTTAAGTGCCCATTATTGTCGTCAGCCATTAATTACCATGTGGCAGCCAGGAAATTTTAAAATCCTACCTTAAACATTTATAATCACCAGATAACCTGAACAATTCAATTCTCAAAGTTGCTATACAAATAGAAATGAATACTTCCTTAGCTGTCTGAATGCAGTTCCAGTCTGACAATAGGGAAGACCTAATCCGTTTAAAATCAGAGAAGCCCCTGGGGCAGCTGAGAGAGAATCACAAAGCCTGGTGCTCCCTAATAACCACTGGCCCTAGGAGCATCACTTCACCCCCGCAGACTCTTGCTTTACACACATTTCAACAACCTTGCCTCAAGAGCTTTCCAGAAGGAGCAAATTAGAAAGTAAAAGAGGAAAATGCTTAGAAGCGGGCATTTAGCAAGAAGTGACAGTAGCAAGAAGTGACAGCTGACACTCTTGTCAGTTAAGGAAGAATCAAGAAAATTAAAAAGCAGAGCAAACAGCCCCACATAGCTCAATAATCCCCGAGGGCTTCCCCGCATAGCACAGTGATTGATGGGCTTCCGGATGACCTGCAGACCTGAGGTCCTTCTGTGGTGCTGGTCTCTCCATTCACTGGCTGCCTCCTCCTCAGCCCCTCCTTCTCTCTTTCTTCCTAAATCTAGGTGGTGACCAAGTCTGACCAAGTCCCTCTTAAAAGGATGTTGAGGTTCTGGCTAGAGATGAATGTCCTAGTCAAGGCGGCCGGTGTCCTGAAATATGAACACACGGTTCACAGTGTGACCACTTTATCACTGTTGGCTGGTCAACCACAAAGGAGATGTCCACCTAACCCCCTGCCTCCAGTATCCTTGTCTAAGTATAATCAAGACGGGGTGGGGAGCATATACTCAAACCTTTGTGATGCCTGTCACGGGTTAAACAACATATGCTTGTTGCTCTGTTCAAATAAAAAAATGACACATCGTCACAGAGGTAACAAAGTTGGCTATTTTAAGTTATTTTAGAAAAATAAAACTAATTACATGTATTCAGAGTGAATTGGAAAAAGCAAGCTAATTAGCTCAATAATTCAGACCCAAAAGACCACATTCACTTCAATTGTGCAGATAATTGAGGGAAAACTAAGGGGCGTGTGTGGGTTGGAGCGGCTCCTAATTCCTTACTGTGAATAGAAAAAGGCTTGGCTTTCCTTTTCCGCTCTGTATCTCACTTTTTTCTTCTCTTCTTATGCCATCATTAGCTTGATTAGGCATTAATATGGTGAGGTTCCCTTCCACAAATGTGAACTCTCTACATGGGTTCCCTTTAAATCCCCTGCCAGCTCTCCAGCGGGGCCACGCTGCAGGCCTCCGTGTTTGCTGTGCGGCTGGCTGCCTTTGCTGGTGACAGAGTTTAGATGTGATGGTCAGAAGCTGCAGGATCACTGAGTCCCCCGTGCAGCAGGGTGCAGTGTCCACGCTTAAATCTTGTCTCCACTCACTTTATCTGAAGCTGAACTCCAGAAGACCCAATAACACACTGCCACAAACAACTTAAGATCTGCATCATCAGAGAATTCACTTTACCTCTGAACTGAATGCAAATATGCTTAGTGTCCTCAGTGCAGGCATTTCTAACAACCAGCATCCTCCTGCTCATTAGGCTGATAAAGTGCCTTCCAGTTATGAATCTCAAATGGAGCATTCTGTCTGCTCTGAGCAATCTGCCTTTTAGCTCGCAAGCCTTGGAATAGGTGACTCCATGTAGGTGTGTTCGTGTTCTGGGATTTCCGCGGATCGCCCTTTATTAACAAGTAACTGTTATTAACAAAACATTGCTTTCAACAAACACACAGTCATCACCTCTGTTGCCTGTGTATGCACTACGGGCCTCAACTGTCCTTTGTAGTCTGTGTGCGCCATGTAATTCCCCGTAGCTGCTGTGAACCTCACAGATCTTGCAGTGCCTTGTCCTTACAACAAATGTGCTCCGTGTTTGTGCTCTGATGACTCGCTGGTCACCAGCCTGCACCTCAGAAAGCAGTGCTGCACTGCCCTTACACTGTGACATTTTCCCTGTGACGCCTCCGAGCTTTGCGGCCCATGCTGTGGAATGTCACGGAGCCATCTGAATGCACTGCTTCCTCGCCAAAGCAGAGAGGGTGGGTGCAGTTCCACAGCAAATCCAGCTACTGAGAAGAGGTTTTATTCTTAATATCTATTCACCACCGCCCACTCGCAGCCTCCCCTTGCTTTCACAAGATAATGCCTATTGAAACTCCAATCTTATTCTGTTTTATTTTAATCTGTGATGTGCTCACATTCTGAGCAAGAGAGGAGAGAAGGAGAATGCTTCTGTTTTTGTTTGTTTTTCTTCTTCCAACACTTTGGGTCAATTTTACATTTATACAGAGTAGAAACAGATCTAGATAAAACACTTCTCTTTGATTACTAGGGTCTTTTCTTTAAAAGTTGTAGCTCTTGACCTGAATCAGTCACAGTTGCACAGACAGTTTAAATTGCTTTCAAACTTTTCAGACACTTGTAATACAGCCAATCCTTGCACGTCTCTATGCACGATTTCTTTTTATCCTTGCATCCCCCTTGTTACTGAGTTTTCTCTTCAGAGGCTTTTATGAACAGTCTAGAACACATGGAAACGATGCCAGAGAAATATGTCCTCTATCTACTCTGAAAGCCTAATTGCCCCTTTGTATGATTTATTTTAAAAGATACTTTAAAAATAACATGCAGCCTTTTTCTCATTAGACTTCTTGCTATTACCCAAGAGAAGAAAATCAAATTGTATTTTACTGTTAAGAGATAGTCACTGTTACTAGGTTGGTGTGTAAGCCACCTAGTCTCTTAAGCACAGAGATTTTTTAAGTCAAATTTTCGGCAGATTTTTGAAGCCGAATTTAATGGGAAAATGAAGTCAAAATTTGATAGCAAACTGAAATAGTTCTAACAGTCAAATAATAAATTAACTCAAAATGAACTTACTTCTGAAAAACTGGGGCCAGTTCTGATGGGGCTGTCTGGAAAGATGACCTAAAATATATACCTTCAAGCTAATTATGGTGTTTTTACTAAACCATTATGGTGTCCTATAATGAAGGTAGAAAAGCTTACCATCGAAAGAGTGGCAAACTTAGAAACCTGTAAGAATACTGGATTTGTGTAAAAGAGTTTTTTTTCCTTGTACGATTAAAACACCAACTTGAAAATATGAACATTTGCCCCAAATGTAGCTAGTTCTTTCATGTTCTGTGGAGCCAGAGTGTTGTACATATTATTCCCTATGATAGGGGCTCACCCTGGGGTAGGCAGAGGTGAATTTCAGTACAGGTTCACTGAGAAAAGACTTTACCCCAATATCTTTTGGTGGGAATTAGTAGCCCTGTTTTGAAAAGAATGCTGGTATTTCCCATAAATTTTCTACCCCAGAAAACATGTCCACCATTAGTTTATAATAAATGAATGAATGAATGCAAAGAATGTCATTGCTCTGGTTTTATCCCTAATATCATTTGTTCTGTGGGCTGCATCTACATAAATATTGTAACTAAGGATCGGTTCCATTTGGGGAGTTAGGAGAAATAGTCATATTAATATAAAGAGAGCATTTTTAAAGGTCTCTGGGCTATTCTGAACTGCACCTATGCCTTTATTTCATGCATTTATACACATAAATGTCACTGCCTCTATGTAATAGCTGCTATCGTACTCAGGGCTGCCATGTGCTATGGAAAAGCATCACTCACTGTCCCACAGAACAAGGGCACCCACGGATTTGGATGTTAACCCAACTGACCAGCTGAAGCAGAATATAACCCAAATACAAGTGGGATCTCATGTGGCTGGGGCCCTGGGCCATGTCACATTCAAAGAAGCATTCCTACAGAGAAATGCGCACCAAAAGCCATTCTTGGTCTCACAAGAACACACTAAATAGAAGAGAACGTTTTTAGTGCAAATTTCCTTTAAAAAGCCTCTCTAGATGACTATCCACATTCAAACTCTTATATTCCTACCAGCAGCTTCTACCAAAATGCTTTCTGCTCTCTCTCCTCTCTTCCAAGAGACATCCTGTCCATGTCCAGACCCAAAGGGCTCTTCCACTCTGTTGTCCCTATCTTCATTCCCCACCTTAGCTCTTTATTATCTGGATTCATTTACCCTTTCTTACTTCTTTCTGTTTTCTAATTCTCCCATGAATAGGATTCCGCACAACAGAGTCCGCAACCTGACCATGCAATCAAAAATCAAGAATCCAAGAAGGCTTCCCTTTCCAATGGAATGAATAGGGACAAAGTCATCAGCTTATGGAATTAGAGGCATGCCTGTTTCCTACGATTGTTTGGAAAAGCCAGTGTTCTTTCCACCTGTCTCCTTGTTCTAAAGTCTCCATTCTCCAAGGGAGATGCTTTATGCCTATGAAGAAATACCCATCCATCTTCTATATTTTATTCATTCAATAAGCATTTCAGGCTAGGTGCTGGGCTACCAAGATGAATATACTAAACGAATATACTAAAATGGTAACACATACAGCTGGCTATGAGAATCTGTATAATGTTCTTTTATCTTTACACTTCTACATAGAGAACATGGGTAAAATACTGTGTGAAGTACTAACATGTGGGAAGGCATCTTGAAGGAGGGATCTGAGTTAGAACATGCAGAGCATAGGAGTGAAAGGTGTTCTGGACAAAAGGAACAGCAACCGCAAAAGCTCTCCTCTACAAATAGGAAGAAAAGCAGAGGGGCATGAAACGGGTGAGAAGTTTGGTGGGCACCCATGTGGCAGGCAGAGCACCGTCGGTCTGAGTTGTTTCAGAACCAAGAAATGGGATAAACAGGCAGGAAAAGGGAACCCAAATTTACTCAGTCTGAAAAAAGAACTTTCTTATATACTAAACAACCTGACAACAGTGATACTAATAGCAAATACATGCTACTTATTCCATGCCAAGCACTGTCCCAAGTGGTACATGTCCTTTATAAAGAAATATATATGTGCATTTTTATGTGTGTGTGTGTGTGTGTGTGTATATATATATATATACAATTAATCTAACAACCCTTTGTTATCACACCCCTCAATTTATAGGTACAGAAACGGAAGTACAGAGATGGTAGGTAACACACCTAAGGTGACACAACTAGTAAGTGGTCAACCCGGGATTCGAAGCTAGGCATTTGTGGTCCTATCATTTGTGTTCTCAACTACTATTTCACACTGTCAATGGAACGACACATTTCCTGTCACTGGAAGTCTCCAAGTAAAGCTTGGTTAGCCCTTCCACAGAAATGCCCTAAAAGACTTCCCTGCTTTGAATGGGAGACGGAGCTATGACACTTCTAGGCCCCTTTCACCTCTCCACCTTAACTCACTCCAAAGCTTCTTGATAGCTTCCTAACTCAAAACCACGCTTCTCGAAGCCTCCTTTCTTTCCTCTATAATTCAAGTGCCATGGAAATGTCAAATCATAACATTCTCTCAGCTCTAGCTGCATGATTTTCCCTTCACACCCTCTTGTTTTCTCCCCTATCCTGGTTATATAGATCAACTCGGTCTTTCTGAGCACCTCCATCCACCTTCCCCTCCCGCGTCTCAGTTCTCCTCATTTGTGTGATCTCCCTGTCTGCCTCCCGCAACTAGTCACCAAGGTCCAAAAATCAATCTGGCAATGATAGCATTTACCCCTGAGAGAGCTGAGCGGGAAAGCCAGAGGGATGTGGCTGGCCATGCGCGAGTTAATTAGCCCTCTCTCTCTGTGCACATTTACGATTGGGACTGAGAACTCCTTGCGTTTTGAGAGCAGAGCGAGAGGCCAGAGGAAGAGGAAAATGTGAGCTCTGCGTGCCAAGCTGGGCCTCTCAGGCCTGGAGAGCTTTTCACTGAAGGGTCTCTCAGACCTGGCTCGCAAACGGGCAGTCGCTCCCGTCTCCACAGAACCAGAGGAGGCTTCAGACATTTCTGTTTGCCTTACGAACAGCTGGTGGCTCCTATATGAATCTAATTAAGCATCTTCCTGGCTGCAAACACTTCAAGTTCTATTTTTAAGATGAAGGATGCTTCCCAAAACGTAGCTCGCAGACAAATGGTTTCAGACATTTTATCCCCAACGCTCCATTTTGTGGCACAGGCTAAATCGCATTATAGAAATTACTCCCACTTGAGGCTTGGCCAAGTCAATAATATTGATTGATGAACCCAGGATGTCAGCTGTCTGAATGCAATGCTTCAAGACCAGACCCACTGTCCTTTAACCTTGTCATATTTGTGGCTGACGCCCTTTCCCCTGACAGCCCCTCCCCAAAATAATAAATGCCAGAGAAAATGAAAACCGACTGCCATTGTTTCCATCAGAGGAAGCAAGATACAGCTGCGTTTCAGGCTGGACACTGGGCTGGCATCAATTCTGTCACTAGAATTTCGGCAGGTTTGGTTGGTCACCTATCTGGTCTCCTTTACAGGCACTTCTAGACCTGCTCCGCTCCGTCCCATCTGTGGAGGCCTGCGGCCCGACCCTCCAAGGAAAAGAGACAAACAGAGCAAGATACCCACTTTTTGGAAAGTAAAGGCTGGGGTCAAGGAAAGACAGTTACTGTGATGTAAATTCCAGGACTCCTGTTAAGTTTTCTGCTCACAAATAATACCTAAAACAAAGGTCCTTCCTGGATGAGTCCCCACTTCTCTGTTACCACCATCACTAAAGGGTGTAATCAAGGGAGAGGCCACCCCCTGTTGCATAAAAGGGAGCAGAAATTGAAGCCAGAGAGGTTGTTACTGACAATACATTTTCCTACCTCAAAAAAAAAAAAAAGGAAAACTAAAAACAGCAAAGCAAGGGCTATAGAATAAATCAGCACCCCCTCCAAGTGAAAGAGAGAGAAAAGAAGTTCAACCAATTCAAAGCAGAAGGCTGCCCACGAGGAGCCTCAGGGTCACACAGAGAGAGGGCAGCGGGGAGCGGAGAGGCGAGAGCCGCACACAGAACCCGCTCACAGAAAATAAAGCAGAACAGGGGACCCCGAGCCAGGCTATATGGAGAGGAAATAGTGAGGGAGCCTGAAATTCTTCTTCAAGAATTCTTTCTTTTCAGCTGAGTGGAGCCAGGATTTCCCGTACCAGTCATGGGCTGGTGTGGATATTAAGGGCGCTTCTCCGCAGAGGAGGGAGAGAGGGAGAAAGGTGCCAGGCCGAGGCTGAGCCCCGTCCTGATAGCGAGGTGATTTCCCCTGCTCTCGCCCGCAGCCCACGCCAGCCACAGGACCGGCCAGTCCCAGGGACAAAGCTGAGGGGGCCACAATACTTGCCAAGACTTTTGGTGGCCAAAACAGTTTCTCAGGACCCTGCCAGTCCATAAACCAGAGAGAGGAGTGTGCGATGCTGAAAAGCCAGCTCTGCTTTGGGTTGACATGGCAACACAGCCTGAGCTTTCCTGTTTTTTGAGCTTCTATGCTTATCTGGGTAAAGGAGCAGCCCTCATACAAAAGATGAGAAGACCCTTCTTCAGGTACAGGGGAGGCAGAGTCAAAGAGTAGGAGAGAGAAAAACCCAAATGGGCCAAAGACTGGGAGATCTAAATAAAACCCAGGGCCGAGCAAGGCCACTTCAAGAAAAGAGTAAGAGACACAAACATCGATGGAAGGCATGGCAGCTGCTGGGGACTAAAGAAAACGGCAATCACCATGAGAAGTGGCTCACGCTGCTGTAATGATCATTTTTGATATTCTGTAACCGACGATTTGGCACCTGGAAATAAAATCATGGGCCAGACTAACAGCCAGAGTAGTTTACATCCCCACCATCTCTGGAGTTTCGCAGGCACACAGAACTCACATCAAATCACCCAACCATAAACCCCATCTGTGCCTCGCTTCCTGCCCAGTGTGGGGCATCCATGCCCACCAACTTCTCTCCCCTAGAGCCACCCAGGCTTATGCCCAGGCCCTCCCCTCGCCCGTCCGCCTCCTGACCAGCCCTGGTGCAGCCCCATGTGGCCCTGATGCCGCAGAACGGCCCCTCCTCCCTGGCACAGCGAGCGATCAACTCTCCTTTCAGAGGCAGCTGTCTCTGTGCCATCACTGTACTGTCCCAATAAAACAAACCCTAGGTATTTTTTCCAACAGCTACAGAACATCATTCTGGATCGTCAGCAATGTGTGTGTGTTGAAACTGTGTGGGCACAGCAGACTTTGTGCTTACAGCCTGTGTGATTTTGAAGGCGGAGTTCACAAACCAGCTAATGATAACATCTAACGTGGTTTGGCGACGTGCAAGTAATGAGTGTTTCACATGACTCGGCCCGTGTCGTCCTCACCCGGCTCTACGAAGTGGTACCATCACCATCCCCTGTTACCCATGAGGGAGCAGACTCAGAGAGGGTGAGTCAGGGGTGTGAGATGACTCAGCTGGTGGGCAGCAGAGCTCGGAGGCGGTCTGGCTCTACGGGCTGGGTTTTTAATGTTCTTTCATTCTTACCGTAAGCCCACTTGCTACATCTTTAGTTCTTTCTCGTTGTGACGGCCGTATAGTCATGAGCACCAACAAACACTTAGTGAGGGCCCCCTGCGTGGCTCGCCTTACCCTAGGCACCAGGAGCGCCTGACTAGGAGGAAAATGAACCCCGATCTCAGGGATAAAATAAGTCTAAGGTAGCTTCCACTGACAACCAGTATGGACAACAGGTTCCCTTGAAGATAAGAAGCAGAAATCACAGGCTTTGGGGTAGGTGGGGAAAATGCGTGTGAGTGTGTGTATGGGGGTGGGGGAGGGTGACCGACCTGCTTCTTAAGGGAAAGAGCAGAGGTGCGAGTGCGCAGAGGAGGGCAGGGAAGGCAGGAGCCAAGGCAGCACAGGAAGACTGCACATGGCAAGTTTGCAGTTTGGCTGCAGGGACCCCTTTTGTGACTTGAGTGGGGAGGTAGGTTGAAATTGAAGAGGTCGATGCAAGATGAAGGGTCTTTCATGGCCGTGCTAAGGAATCGGCTGCGTTGTGAGAGGCCTGTAAGCAGCTGGAGGAGGAGGAGAGGCCACCCAGCACGTGTGGGAGCGGGGAGGACAGGGAACCGGAGGTCCAGTAGAGAGGACTGCAGGGCTCGGCGAGGCAGTGGAGGGCTGGGGAAGACACTCGGGGGCGACAGGAAGACGGGCAAGGCTGGAGCAGCACAACTTTGCTCCCTGGGGCCTCGGAGTCCAGGTCCCAGAATGCACAGAGAATGGTCTGTACTCAGTACCACTGGCATTAGACGAAACAGCGCGAGAACGCCATGGAGCTCTTGCCCTCCTTCCCTATGCCAGGCCCGCCAGGGGCATGTCAAAGGCTGGCACACAGCGGGTTTTGGCAGCTTGGATCACTGATGCCGTGTACTAATGTTATATTTGTCAGTAAAGCTTTGGCTTTAAGCAATTTTCTTCTAATGTTTATGTTTTATTGGATAAATAAAAAGTCACTGAAGAAAAAAGAAATTATAGGTATGTGAAAGGAATATTCTATGTGGCATGCAATCCTACCAGCTGGAGATAATGACCCTAACTTTTCTTGTGTCAGCTGATCTTCTAGACAATATATGTTTACACACACACCAAGTGTGTTATATACACATATGGAAGTGTATTTATACTTATATATACATGTGTACTTATATAAGTGAACTCATACTTACACTGTATGCAATTCATTCACCAGCATACCATTATTGTATTTCTATGCTTCTATGCCAATAAAACTGTTTTTGATTTAGTCATATCAATGTATAGTGATTTGTTTGGATATTGTCCCTGCTTTCGGTTTCTAAGTATGATAAGCAAGGCAGTAATAAAATAAACATTCCGGGACATATTTCTGAGCACTTGTCTGACTACTCAGGTAATTCTCAAAAATAGATGAAAAATGTTATTTCTCGGGCTCTTTTCCCTTTGTTTTCAGTATTTGCTCTTTATCTCTACACATCTGTCGATCACAGTGGTCTATCCGGCCACTCTTGCTGTGCACAGTCTCGTGTGAAGCACAACTCTGCAGATGCCCCATGAAGAATTCCAAATGCTTCACGGAGCTCTGCCACCAGCCGGAGGGAGTGTCCTTCCCCCCTCCGTAACGACGGCTGTGCACAGTGACTTCCCTCCAGAGAGCCGTGTGGTCTTCCTCCCACTACCCCAGAAGCCCAGTCTTATGAAGAATATACTGGGAAAATTCCAATAGTGGGCTGTCTTACCAAGTACCTCACCAGCCCTCATCTAACCTGTCCAGGTCAGAAGAAACAAGAAAAGCCTGAGAAACCGTCCGAGCCAAGAACCTAAGGAGACATGATGACGAAATGGGGGATGGTAACCTGGGGCATAAAGGGAAACTGAGGTCATCTGCATAAAGTAGGGACCTTAGTTAATAACAATGCATCAATAGTGGCTTATTAATTACAACAAATGTACCACACTAATGTAAGATATTAATAACAGGGAAACTTGGCACCTGGTAGGTGGAACCCTCTGTGCTGTCTGCTCAATTTATCTGTAAATCTGAAGCTGTTCTAAAAATAAAGTCTGTTAAACACGAGTCCGAGAGCACCCTTTTCATGGCTAAAGAGCACGGCGGCTTCCTCGGAGCTGTCTGAGACCCCAGTGTGGAAGCGGGGACTGAATCTTGGGCTCCCGGGAGGCCTGTCCCCCTGGGTGGTGGGGCGGGTGGAGGCTGGGGAGCTGAGGGCTGCGTCTGCCCCAGAGAGAGCTCAAGGCCGAGGAAGTGCTGTCCTGTACTCCTTCTGCTCCACTTCAGCCATTACCCTTTTCTAAGTGCATATTTTGCTCAGGTTAAAGGTATTAGTATCTGAGATACTCAGAGAAATCTGCAGTGAGATCCTCCACTGGGACCACCACACCATCGCCACCAACCAACGCTTACTCTTTATGTCGAAACAAAGCAGATCCACCCTTCAGCTGGCTCCTAGGATTCCTTTCTGAGGTCCCAACCCTGCTCGCATGTATGTGTCCATCCCAGAAACCCACATTAATTCCTTCCATCAACAACCGAAAGAAGAATTTTCAAAACTGAGTCGAACACCACCACCAGGTCCCCCACCAGTAATGACAGTGACTGCAGTTCCAACAGCTTTCTCAGCGTTCACCTACCTGCTCCTTCACAAGGGGCCTCAAGGCGTGAATGTCCACCTGGGCAGCTCACTCTGCAAGAGAAAATCTCGAACCAGGCTCCCCCCCCCACCGCGGAGTTACAAAAGCTGAGGGTGTGGCAATAGAGGGCCCCCATTTATTCACACTCACCAATAAGAGCAGACAACAGTAAAATGCTACTACCCTTACTAGTTGTGTAAAACAGACCCATACTTTAAAACTTTCTTCTTTGCAGTTGATTTGTCTTTTTAAAAGATGGGTTATTTGAAGTACTAATAAAAATTACTGATAGTTACTAAGTATTTACTATGGGCCAGGATCTAGATTTATAACTGTAACTGATGAATATAGTTATAAATACATATTCATATATAATGATATTTATATATGACTCATATATAATGATAAATAAATATAGTTAATACAAACTAAATATTCATTAACTCACTTAATCATCACACAACTCTACGGAGTTACCATTATTGTTTCCACTTTACAGATGCAGAAACTGAGCAGAGAAGTTAAGCAACTTACACCAAGCTACACAGGAGGAAGAATTCATATCATGACAATTCCAGAACCCATACTCTTAACCTCTACACCACATAATTCACATGTATCCTTGCACACATGTGTGCACACTGCACATACACATATATCTGTACATGTTTGTGTGAATACACATATACATCTTTACTCTAAAACATTCTAAAATTAACACACCGCTAAATTTTTCATAATAAAAAGCTCAAAAGAGGAAATCATTGGCTTTTTAAAAGTTCAGAACATTAGTAGGTAATACTGTATATAGATGACAGTAAAAGTAATGGTTTGGTACTTAAAGATGGATTCTTAAGTAAAATGCCAATTTTCATATCCATTTTAGTAGCTAGAAGCCTTTGAAGATTATTTGAATGTTGTACAGAAGAAAGCAGTTCTCCTTGAGGATGACTGTTACCAGAGATACAATATTTAAATAGAATTGGAAAATTCGAAGTCCCTTTGGAGTTGGAGGGAAGTGATTTTCTCTAATGAATGCCATTTCTGATTCTCCTAAGAAAAATGATAAAGGCCAGATTGATTTTCCTGTGGAGGAACTGAGTGGGAATTTCTTAAACTTCACCTACAAGTACCTGACCCCTGACTTGGTATTTCGAGTCTATAGGTCACAGTCATGCCATTTTCATAATGTGTATATAAATGACCCTGGAAAGATGCTGCCAGCACTTTGAAGCCTGTTTTTAAAGATTTTTTTTAATGATACATAACTTCAAATAACTTGAAGGTACAGCAGAATTGTTCATTTTATTTCTGCACCAGGGTCACCTGAGTGGGGAGAGGCCCCATTCACAGTGGCCAGAAGCTCCTTGCAGGGAAGCATTTTTCCCTTTTAGGGAAGCATCCCTGACAGGGACAAGAACTGGTGTGCTGTGGTCCTGGGAGAAGACCGACTGAAACAGAGAGAAACACACTGGAAGTCGTCAAGGGTAAACAGAGCCCAGGACGTTACTTGGGTATCATATGCTGTAATGGGCTGCACAGGGGCAGAAATTCTCCCCAGGGGTGCATATCACAAAACTGCAGGCTTTCCCTACACCACTGGGACAACTGCTGTTCGTGTTACCATGGGGATCCCAAGGCATATCAAAGGGAGTTCTCTGAAGGGTTGTGTGTTACACGCCTATTTCTCTAGATGTGTACATTAAGAGTGGTGCACACACATATGCACGCATGAACACACAAGCCAAATTCAATTGCACGTCCTTTTGTTAGGTAGGAATTTGATCCCAGTATTGACTTGCTTGGGATCTTTTTTCTCCTAAGTGGGTCATCGGTTGGAGACAGGAAGATTTTCTGTTATCTAGAAAATTTCACTATAACTCTGGGCCTTCCTGAGTCAAAGTGCTCCCTTCTCAAGACCAATGGTGACATGCAGGGTGAAGAAATATAAATATGATGGCTGTCTTCAGGCTTTTTCTTTTCTTTTTTGGGTAAAGCCCATTGGAAGGTGGGCAAGTTGGGCAGCCTTCACTGTGTGTATAGGTGTCATGGACTCCTTAAAGGAGCTATTATAAAGAGATAATAACAGAATAGCCTGGTTGCACAAGCTGAAATCCTTGGTCGTCCGTGCCTGTGTCCTGGCTCCTGTCCCGAGCATCACCAGCCACCCAGACATGCCGAAAAGCCTCAGATAGCCCTGCCTTCTCTCTTTATCTTGCCCCCAACCTTCAGTTAGTCTCTCAACGCAGGCAGTTTCTTCTCATAGCCTCTTACATGAAACATTTTCTCTACATCCTCACAGTCACTGCTTAAATTTAAGCCCTCACCATCTTTACTAGGACCAGTGCAGTAGCCTCTTAATGGACTTCCCTAGGCCTGCTGTTCCCTAAGCCATCACCCACATTGCCACCAGGAAGAACTTTCTAAATAGATCCAGTCATGCTGCTTTACTCAACACCTTGCATGCTTTGGCCTTTCACAGTCATATTCCCGAGCATTTCTCACATTAAAATAGAGAGGCCAGTGGAGGTCATCATGCCTCTTGACACTTGATCCAAGTTCAGCTTGAGGCCTTATCCTGGGTTCAGAGGAATGTTTACCATTTTCCCCAAGATTTTCCATAATTTCTAGGGTTTATATTCTCTGGGTCCAGACTCGCTAAAACTGATGTGTGATGCTGATGTATTGTATTGAGAGATCATATGGGAGTTGCCAGTGGTAAATGTTGTACACGCATCATTTCACTGAACACTCAAAAAGGCCCAGTGAGATCACAACTGTTATTCATTCTGTTGCATGGGTAGGGAAACTGAGGCTTAGGGAGAAACATGCCCAAAGTTACATAGACAGTAAGCAGGCAGTCAGATATCAGTGGCTTTACCACTACTCTACACTACCTCTCTACATCTTTCTTCATGTTCTGATCAGTCATTTATTCACTCAGCTAGGAGTGAGTGCTGCTGTGGGTCAGGTCCTGTGCTGTGACTGTGGGCAGATACTGGGAAGAATGAGGAATGATCCCTGCTCCTAAGGGGGAACCGACACCGTCAGCAGGTCGTCACAGAATCTGCAGAACAAAGGGCAGCCCAGCCCAGCTCAAGAGCCAAGGCCCCTCATTGCTCATCTCCTGGCTTCCAAGATCCACCATAAATTGCCTTTTTCTCTCCAACTTCATCCACCCTTCTCTTCCAACACACCAGCCTCTATCCTCTACCCCGGGTGGGCTAGTTTGCTCTGCAAATATACCAGATCATTCCCACCTCTGCTTGCATTCACTCTTATGTTTCAGCGCCTGGAATATTTTCTGCCTCTCTCAGTCTTGTCTATTTTTCAGCATCCATCTCAAGTCTCACCTCTTCAAAGAAGTCTTACCAGGTTACCCCTGGTGACAATAATCTCTTCTGTTCAGCTATTTACATAACACATTGTTTCAGTCATTTTGGCCCTCTTCTCTCTTATTTTCTGTTTGACCCCCAATCCATTTATTCCCAGGCCCTTTCCTCCTCCTTGAGATCCTTTGCAAAATTTTACTCCTCTTCAGCGGGAAGGTAGCTCAGCACAGCATGTGACAGCTGGGATTCTGACCCCCCGTGAGGGTGTGTCTCGGGACACACAGACTGAGTCTCGTTCCTTCATCTGTGGCATGAAGATGGTAATAGGTCTACCTCA
This sequence comes from Manis javanica, assembly GCF_040802235.1. Lineage (NCBI taxonomy): Eukaryota > Metazoa > Chordata > Mammalia > Pholidota > Manidae > Manis > Manis javanica. Next base: position 12,067,359 of record NC_133158.1, read on the forward strand.
CAGAGGTGCCATGTAGATTAAAGCATGTAACGCTTCAGAAAAAGCCAAGAAACACCCACACCCCCAATATACAAAGGGGAGAGTCATGGTATTAGATGATACTAAGTATATGTTGTAGATGAAGTCATGCAGAAATTAAGTCTAGGTAACATGACAATCTAGACCAAACTCTGAACATACAAATGAAGAAGAATGTGTGAACATGAGCAAAACCACATACTTAGGATTTCTAATGACTGGGAAGGCTGAGATGAGCCGAGCACATAATTCATATATGTATGCCAGCTGGGTCACCTTGTCTGAACCAGACCTGCTTTGCATAGGCTGAGATGCTGTCCTCGAGATTTCTCTAAATTCCATGTGTGACAACTGCATGGCTGGTGATGTAAAAATAATTAAATCTGTCCCAAAGCAGTGAGAAAGCACATCCACTGTAGGTATATGAACGTAAAGGGATACAAATCGTCATAGTAAATCAGAACACAAGCCCAAGGTGTAAATTTATCAGTGTACTGACTTCTAAGTCATCAACTAAGTTATCTTAGTAGTTTGCTCAACAGACAGTTATGAACTCACAGTCCCTTAGGAAGAGGGGTGGCGGAGCTGGGTGGTTCCAGCTTGGAGTCTCTCCTGAGGAAGCAGCAGGCTGTGCGGGGACTGAGTCACTGAAGATTGACGGGGTTCCCCTTGTGGTATCGGTAGGCGGTCGCCCTGTAGATTCTTGGTAGACATTCCCCTCCACCCAGGCTTCTCTGGAGGACTGCTTGAGCATCCTCACAACATGGCTGCTGGCTTCTCCAACACAGGATGATGGTGGTGGGGAAGTTAGGATTTTATGACTTAGTCTCAGAAGTCTCATACTGTCCCTTCTGCCGTAGTTTATTAGTTAGAAGTGAATCACTAAGTGTAACCTGCCCTCGAGGGAATGGAGAATAGGCTCCACTCTTTGAAGTAGATGTCCAGGAGTGGGCTTAGTTAAAAACACCATGAGAATGTCTTTAATCTCATAGGACCACCTATGGGTGAACTTCAGGTGAAAATGGAATCAAATACTGCAAAATTTAGAGGGGACTCATTGTCTTCTTGCAAGTCCTTGGGGGAATCCTGGCCCCCTTCTACAGGGAAAAATCTAACAGAGATGGATAGGAGACAGGGTGGAGGGGAAGAATGTTAACACGGGGCATGCCAATTTTTAATACTCTATGCCATCCAGAATTATGTCAGAAGCAGAATGAGATTAATTGGGGAATTAAATTTCCTCTTTTCTTATTATATCCTTTCCCTACTAAACTCTTCTCCTTAGCCGTGGAGGTTATCAAATGACACACAGCTTTTCTTCTGCCGTTATTCTTAGTGCTAAGGACCCATTAAGCAGAATCGATGCTTCTGGGGATCAAACAATCAATCATTTCTTTTTCTGAAACAGGGCCAGAGTGATCACACATTTTGCTCTGCTTGATCAAGGCTACGACTGGGGAGCTAGCACATACATGATAAAAATACTTTCCAATTGATACACAGCTATTCTTAGTGCTGGTATTTACTTAAATGGTTTGGGTCACCATATTGCGTTTACTGTATTGTGTCATAGAAGGCATGTTTAGCTCCATAAACAAATCTCTTTTTTTGGTACTGGTAAGCTGTTCTGATTTACATCTGCAGTTTACAGTCACTGTTTCCTCCTCATCAAAGTAGGAATGCCTGCCTTTTTTAAATTAAAATTTTCATTTAAAGCAAAGAACTCTGGTTTTAAACTTAGTCCTTAATTCAGAATTCTTTATATGTTAGAAAAAAAAAGATCTGGCACGATAAATTAATTCGTAGGTTTGCCAAAAACCTGTACTGTGACTATTTAATGAAATAAGGTCTCAAATTAGATGCAGCTGGCCAAAAGACATTTTTTTAGGCAATGACTGCTGAATAAGTCAGTCATAATTTCAATGATGAATGAAGAGAGAGATGCCTCACAGAATTAGGAGGGTAACACTGCCTTCCTACCTGAACTCTATCAGGTTTCCTGCTTGCCTCTAATACCTGCATTTCATACAATTTTAAAATAGAGTTAGATGGTGACTTGCTAAGTCAAAGGCTCACCATGCCCCAGAAGTAAAATCTCATTGATGCTAATGGAGAGTGACCCCATAAAAATAGCTCCAGCTGGGGAGCACATTAAGAGAAAAGAAAAAGAAAAAAGAATGGAAGAGTACAAAAGGACTCGTGGTATCTGTTAGGGCTTCTTTGATGAATGGTGGCCCCTGAGAACAGCATCCAGAGGGGAAGTGAGTGTGACTGGGACCCTCAGAGGAAGGAAAACCATCTGAAGGTGATAAAATGCTTCACAGCACCGTCATGATACCTAGTTTGGAGTGGAGGCTAGTTACATATTTTGTGAGTGAAACAACTTAAATCAGTTTGGGAAGAAGTCAAGCAATTCTGAGCTAGATCCTGCAATATGGATACATTATTCCACGAGTATAAATTAGGTATCTTGGAGAAATCTTAACTATGCCAAGAATTAGGGGGATATGTCATTACTATAGGAATAACAACATTTTGGAATGGAATACAATCTCCACTATGCTTAGCTCCATAAACAAATCTCTTCATAAAAGCTCAAGCTTTTGAAAATGTTTATTACTTAAGATTAAAAATCTTGTATGGATTTCTTAGAGGGAATATGAAAAACATAAAAATATAAAGAAAAAAAAACAACCACCATATAACGCCTTTAGGTTGGAACACACCTTACACATACTTTGGCTCACTTCTCCCCAGTAACTTTTTAAGGCAGGGTAATACTGCAAGTGAACCTTTCCATCCTGTCTTTCACAATGTAAAATAAAAAACATTTTATTCTGACTAAAAAGCAAATATATGTTCCATGTAGAAAATCTGGGAAAAACTAGGAAAGCATAAAAAAGAAATATACAATCACTAGTAATCTTGTCGCTTCACATGAGCACTGTTAATATCTTGGTGACCCTCCTTTCTAGAATTCTCCTCCCCCGCCCCCCCACCCAGGCATTGAAAAACCTGGAAATTCACTTGAGATAGTTGGGGCCATTCCTTAAGTGTCCAATTACCATTTCACCAAGATTTCAGTTAAAGACTCCAAGAAAAGTCAAGTAGTTTAAGAAGAATTAAGTGGATTTCTTTTCCCAGTTAATGTTTTTGATTATGACCCTTGGGTGTGGAAGTGAAGTGCAGTATTATCTGGGAACAAAGAGGCTTCTAGAATCGCAACCTATGCGCTCCTCCCAGGCAGGGGCCTGTGTGTCCCCACTTTTGGAGAAAGGCTGGGTCAAGGACAGGACTATACGGGACAACAAACAATGTGGGAATGAACACTTCAGGCTGAGAGGCGGTTTGAGGTGCCGTGGGAGCTGTAATCGCCAGCTCTCCTTCAAAATGCCTCTGCTTACAAAAAACTCTATTTAGCTCATTAAATTTATATTGAACAACAACAAAAGAACTGCATTATAATGGCTCCTGTGTTCCTCCCTGCGGACTCCCTCCCATTTCTCTAAGCCAGGATCTGAGATGTTTGCCAAGAGGATGCACACAAGCAGACAACAATGATATTTACAGTAGGTCTTATATTTCACCAGAACACAGTTTTATTAAGTCCGAGGAGGCGCTGTGGTACGGAAGAGGCACAAAGGCAGCTCTGACAGACGTTCCGTGTGACTCCCGCTGCGTTCCGCGTTTATCATCTGCAGGACCAGGGCTCATTAGAGGGCAACGGTAGAGGGAGGGGCTCAGACTGGCAGACAGTGGGGCAGGGCCGTGCACGTCCAAAGAAGCCAATCGCTGTTTGATCATTCTTTGGTTTGAATTCACAGACCGCCTCTCACCACAGCAGGTGTGGTGTACCGCGGGGCCCTGGTCATGTGAATCTCTGTCCTTGTGGATTCATTTTAACATGGGGCATAACCATATTCTTTTTGCTTATTATAGCTCTGCAGAATTGGAGACAGAGGCCAAAAAAGTGCTTTAAGGTAGGGTGGATGTTTTACTTATTTATCAAAGAAAATTTGATTACTAAGGTAATACACCTTTGTCATTAAAAAGTCAAAGAATGCATCAGTATATGAAATAGCAGACGCACTCTGCCCCTCATCACATGCACATCCACAGAAGGGACCACGGTTACCAGTCATGCTTCTAGAACTTTCTATTTATCATATGTGCATAACCACACACATACATTTGTGTTCTCACAGTGTCTGTTCAGTTACGGCAGATTCCTGTGCTAGTGAACTTTTGCGGCATCTCATTTTTTAAAAACCACCACAACAGCTTTTGCCCCATTGGAGGAACAGTAATTGGAACTGACTAGTCTGAGCAGGATAAGGTGCAAATGCCACTTCTTCACATTCTAGCAGAGTAACTGTGAGCAAATAAAGACATTAAGCTCCTGTAAGGCTCAATAACTTCATCGTAAAATGGGCAAAAGAATATCACCACTACTAGTCCTGGGCATTTTTATGAAGGCCTAGTGAGTTAATACACCTCAAAGTGTTTCACAAACTGTAAAGCAAAACAGGATGCTGCCTTTTATTCAGCTCTGCACGGGGCGGGATTGGGGAAGGCACAGTTTGACTGTTTATAGGCTACATGTGAATGTTTAATGCCAAAGCTCTGGGCAAGTCAGTGATCAAAAAATCACGGCTACTTGTTTTATACCCAATCTGATCGCCTTATTGCACAGTTCAGTCAGTTTGACACTGCTAGAACTCCAGACACCTTTGTTCTCCTGGCTTGTAGGGTGGCCCATTGTTCTCACAGGCAGAGACCTTTGGATTTAGAGGGCTCTTCTTTACAAATCAAGAGGAAATGGCAAGAGGCTATTTTCCTATCTGCTTTAATGAAGATAAAACAGGAACGGAGCTGGGGTCTTTTTGATTCCCCCTCAGATGGGTGGGCATTGGGTCTGGATCACTTAATAAGTGGTTAATGCCAATGAGAGGTAGGAAGATTCACATATGAAGGGACAGTGCCCCCAGGTCCGATTAATAAGGGCCCTTTGTTTTGTGTGAGCTCTCTCTCAGGCAATGCTGTGACATCTTGTGTCATATGAGGATAAGGCTATTCAATGCCCAACAACAAAATAAGTTTGCCTTAGGAATGGCCTGCAGCCCTATCTCTAGGTCACCGGCTCACCAGCACAGGACACCAGCTGAAGTTTCCTTTAACTTTGTTCTTGAATTTGGCATAAACCAAAACCAAGATACAAAACCAAGGCCCTTGAGTTTTAGAGGAAAGGAAGTGCAGTAGCCCCAGTTTTCCATGTTCCTGAGGCCCACACACCCCAAATTTTGGAAGGAACATGTCTCTACCCTACGAGGCTGCTGAAGTTCCAGGGTCAACCAGAAGGGGTACTGACTATAGCTGAGGCCCAAGTGCTCTAAGACTGCAAAATCGCAGGATCCACAGCCACCCTCCGTGGACCGCAAATGCAGGCCACAGTAAAGGTCAGGGTCAAGTGCACTTTGAGTCCAGCAGAAGAAATTTGGTCATCAAACAGACTGCCAGTCATGAGGTCAGTTTTCCTTGCAGTTCATTAAGGAATTTTTCAACTTTTTTGATTTTACCCTAGTCAATCTTATCGTATAATAATTTTTTGGCTTTTAGTGAAAATATTGCATCAAATAATGACCCAAGCAAATATTTGACTAATGAGAATTTTCTACATCTTAGAAGTTGCTGACACCTGGGAAAACTTTGAAAATATACTGGGGCTTCCTGATGGGAAAACATTTCTAGGAGCCAGACCTCCCCATTTTATCAGGAATGATAATCCAGTGACGGGATTCTCGTATGCCTGTAGGTCTGCCTCTAGTCCACGCTATTTTCGCCCCCCACCGCACACTAGGAAGGTTTTCCTTAACTGGAGAACTACACTTATCACAAATTGCAAGGCAATTTTCTGCTTTAATTCCCAGGTGGTATTGTTTGTTCTGCCGGCTTGGGAGTGACTTGTAAACCCCATTGTTCAAGTGTCCTCAGAATGAGGAAGACAAACCATCCCATCAACGGAACAATAATTTCCACTTAGGGGAAAAATTATATCTTGCCAATTTTAGTTCACATTTTCCCAAACACATTTGTAAAACTCTCTGCCCTGCATGATCTGTGATGCATAGAGTATAAAGGAAAAATCCCCACATGGAATGGAATGACTAACAAGGCAGATGCAAAACAGCTAACAATAAAAACAAACACAAAAATAAAACAGCATGTGTCAAGTGCCATGTCAGCCATCAGCGAAGGTTTTTCAAATCTAATCATCAAAGAGTAAAGGCTGGATGTTTAAAGAACGCAAAAGAGGGTGTCCTTAAACAAACATATTTACGTGAGCTTGAGAAGTGTGAGCACTGTGGTGAGTATGGCAAAAGGGAAGTTGGTAGCCAGGTTTTGGTTCAAGTATGTCCTCTGCTATGAATTAGCGGGGTCTCTGGCGGTCCCCTAACCGGGTCCTCAGTCTCCTTTCCACCATCTGTAGGTGGGATCATAGTCACAACAGGGCTCCATGCACCCTGGTGGTAACGACTGAGAACCGAATGAGATCATGGACATCACTCTAGTTTCTTTTTATTTTCCTTCCCTTCTCCTTTCCTTGATTACCTCTGTTAAAACCTGTCATGTTGTCTCCCACACATATCTCTATGTTTATACATAATATGCTCATACACACATGCACATTTTTGGCTCTTGCTTCTGTTACAACATGTGTCTCCATATATTGCTTTTCTATGTAATACATCATGGAAATTCTCCAGGCCCCTAGGAGTTGACACAACTCACAGGTGCATAATATTCCATGGTATATTAGTCAGGGTTCTCCAGAGAAACAGAGCAGAGAGAGAGAGAGATTGAGGGGAGGGGGTGGGAAGGAGGGAGGGAACAGGGGAGGGCATGTCTAGGAAAGCTTCCCATCGCTGATGCTCGTTATGAAGGACCAGAAGGGTTTGGTCAAGTAAAGAAACATTGGGCAGCTATTAATATCCCTGGTTCTTGTCCCAGATGGGAATTAGGAGATTTCCACAGTGTGAAGAAGGAGGAGGTTTGTTAAGAAGAGACAGAGTGACAGAAAAAGCAAGGAGAATACACTAGATCAGGGCAGTGACCTAAGTAGGAGCAGAAAAGAAGAAAAGGCTGCAGAGTCTGGAGCCACATACCTGCCTGGCAGGGAAGGCAACGCCTCAAGGAACAGGTGCTGAAGGTGAGGCTTCAGCAGATAAGACCTTTGGCTGCCTCAGCACAGATTCCTCATTCCCAGCCTCGCATCTCCCACCCAACCTGGCTCAGCCCATAACCCCAGCACTGTGGCACAGCCCTGTGTCAGAACCCCAGTAAGAACTGACAGGAAGCATCTTGCCTGCAGAAAGGGAGGCTCGGAGCAGAAATGATGTTGATTTAAGGCCGCGTTTCTCAACCCCAGCACTGTTGGAATTTTGAGATGGGTAACTTTTTTGCTCTGGGTGGGGGTCTATCCTGCGTACTGTAGGGGATTTAGCTGCGTTCCTGGCCTCTCTTCCCTGTTCCCAGTTTTGGTAGTCAAAAATGGCTCTAGATGTTGCCAAAACAAATGGCCCAGGGTGGGGAGCAGGCGTGGTACGAAACTGCACTTGACTGAGAACCAGTGAATTAAGGAACAGTAGAGAAAGGTTTGTCTTTCTTGGGTTTATGGACAGAGATTCACGTGAGCTACACCCACTGACATCAGTTCTACTGCTGGTGCTGAGGGAGACCAGCACTAATTGTGCATCTCCCAGATTTGCCTCCCTGGCCATGTTGTCTTGGGCTAATTATTAAACATTAGCTTTCATTCTCTAAACGAGTTGTCAACAAACAGCTGATAGGCAGAAATGTAAGGACATGCATCTTAATTATACCTGCGGTGGTTAATGGGTCAGTGAGGCACTGGGGACTGACCTTTCCCAAGCTGGGGCCTGTCAGCTCCATGGCTGTGCCAGACGGCAATGAATGCCAGTTCTGGAAACCCTGGCTGCCCTTCGGGGCCTTTTCGTTTCACACTAATAAGGCTGATTAGGCTTTGCATTACAGAGCAGCAACCGAATGTTATTGCCAGCAAGGGCGAATCGCTGATGTCTGCAGTCTTTTATAAGCAAGCAAATGAACGTGAATTTTCTCCGCCTCCTCTCCTCACTGAGATGATTCTTGGAGATAATTCACTTGGTTATCCACAGACGTGAGCATCATTTGGAGGCAGCAGTCATGCCAGATGGTCAGCTCAGGCTAGGCGTCTTGACTGGATGCTTGAGCCAAATTTCTCACTCCCTGGAGGAGCAGAGTAGCGGGTGTGTAGGGTTAGGGAAGGCCAAGCTTTTCATTTCTGGAAGACTGGGAAAGGCCAGCATGAATGGCCACTGTCCTTGCCAAATATCCATGGTATGACTTAGGTGAATGGTTGAGAAAACTTCTGAGGAATAGCGTGGACAGATCCCGGAACAGGATGCCCAGGGCTGCTGCGGAGTGCCTTTCTCTGCAGGTGGGGGCTAACTCTCCAGCCTGACTCGGCCAGCCCACATGTCTGGGGGGACCTCTCCAAGTGCATCCCCACTCCGCAAGTCTAGCATCTGTGTGGGCTCTGAGGGGTGGGTTGCGGGACAAGGTACAGGGCCAGTAGCAGGGAGCAGCGGTTGGTTGGTAGTTTCACCGAGCCCACGAGAAACTCCAGAGAAACCTGCCTATGTGAGTGTGAATCCGAGCTCACTGGAAGAAAACGCCTACGCCAGAGAAGGAGGAGAAGGGATCAGCAAGAAAAGGAGCCCCAGTGGGTGGAAGGGTCTTTAGACAGCGACACACACAGACAATCAGTTGAAAGACAAATAGAAGGCCATCAGGACTAATACGGTGACATTCTGATTTAATAGAAAAGAAAGGAAGAAAAGTAGGTTTCAGGATAATGAAATATGCCTAGTTCATCATCTCAATTTTTAAAATATGCATTTCTTTTTGATACCTAATTCATTTCTGAAATACATCAAATGTTCATCTTCTGTCTCACAAACAAAATCCTGGGGGATAAAAATCACCTTGGCATCGGTCATCTGTCGCTTAGTATGCAACATTGGGCAAGGCTGGTTTCTTCTCTGAGCCTCATTTTCTGATACGTGAAATAAATAGATGCCATGCCTGGCTCCTGAAGCATAATGGAAGTCAAATGAAAAAAAAAAAAACATGTACAAACTGGGAAACTTTGTACAAAATGGTGATTATACTAATGAAGGATAAAAATGCAATTTGTTTTTCACCCATCTTTCAAAGTGGAAATTGGAAAACACACCCTGGCAGCCAGGGTTTCCAGATGATTTAGGGGTCTCATGTCTAAAATGCTTCATGGTTCCCCATATTTTTCTAGAAAATGTTCAAACCTCGCAGCTTGGCCTGCACAACCTCCCCAGTCTGGTTTCTGCATATCCTTCCAGCCTCATCCCCTAAAATCTCAATCTGAACTCAACAGCGTGGTCACCCTAACTTACCTGCACTACATTCTCCTAATGCAGTTCATACTTGGTTTCCATCTCCTTGCCTTCGGAAAATCTCAGCATATGAACCCTCCCACTGGTCATGACAGCAAGGTGCCTTAGTCCAGGTTTGCAACTCAGGTCCCCACCAGGGGCAGGCAGAGAGCATCAGCAGTGGTGATCCATGTGGGAATGCAGGTGAACAAGTAGAGTGTTTACTACTTAGAATCAGCTAACTTTGTTGCCTGGCAGGAACAGGGCTCCAGTGTAATTAGATCTTCAAGAGAATCCCCTCCAATATTGATTTTTATATGCATCTTCCTAATTTTTAAACCTCAACAAGGTATTCAAGAAATTTAAAACCAAGTGTTGCCCAAACAGAATGTATCAGAGGGCTGGACATCACTATGAGCTACCATTTCCAACACCTGGCCTTATTTATCTTGTATCTGTGTTGAAATAAAAATAAAACTAAACATACAAAAGCAACCAGGAGTATTAATAGCTGCTCTGATGTTTCTTGATCAACTTATTCTGGTCCTTCATAATGCTATATAAGCATCACCTATGGGAAGTTTTCCTAGACATGCCCTCCACTTCCCACTCCCCCATCAAGTCAATCCCCTCTGTTACTTCTTTAGTCCAAGTCATCATCACATCCTTTAATTAGTGCATGATCCAAGATGGATGCTGAAGCTCCAGCCATCACATCTGCACTCCTGGTATGTGTGCACTCCAATGTATCAGGGAAGGAGATGCGATGCAAAAAGGCTTCCTTCCAGAGGAGTCAGTTCCTCTTAAAAGACTTTCAGAAGACTTACCTAAAAATTGCCTACATTACTTATATCTCATTGTTCAATACTAGCTACAAGGGGTTAGGGAGATATAATCACATCTATCAAGTAGAATAAGATCAGGGTTCTGATCTTATGGTTATTAACTGAGTGATTAGTACACTCTTCCATACATACTGACTTATTTCCCAGCTTCTACTATTGTCCCTGGAGTTCATTCTCTAAAAAACCATTGTCTAAATTATATTTAAGGCCTCCCCAATGCACACACCTTTAATGGTTTCCGTTGTCCTTAGAACAAGACCTTAAGCCTTGGTAAGACATAAAATGCTGGTGTGACCAAGCCCAGCCGCCCCTTCCCTGACCCCATGTCCCATCCTCTACACTCTAGCTCTCATTTTCTGCTCCACCTGCACGGGTGCTCTTTGAATCCCTTGAATCCCTTTAAACCACTGCCTCAAAAATGAAAAAACAAAAAAAGCAGAAAAGCAAAACAAAACCAGGAAGGGATTTCTCAAGAGATGCATCATGAAACTTTATCTGAGGAGGCAAACTGAAGGTGAGTGAGAACGCAACCAGCGGGCTGGCAGCGTCTGCAACTGGGGCAGGGAGAGGTCATCAATTAGTGGCGCTTTCTCTTCTCTAGATGTGTGCGATGCATTGTGTAATGTCTGTACCGTAGGCAGATGAAAAGGGAATGTTAAGATTCCCATGCTGGCCAGAGTGCTGACGTTGGTTTCCTGCTCCAATTAAAGTGGGACCTTGAGAGTTAGGGTGGTGCCTCTCTGTCCAGATAAACTTTGGCAAAGTGTTGCAGGATAGGAGGCCCAGATGCTGTGACCCAACAGCAGATGTCAACACTAGGACGGTCCAAATGAATGCAAGTTTATGCCTTTCCTTCTCCACGGGAGACCTCAGGAGATAGTATCTCGCAGCCTTACACCAGATGCTAATGAGATTATATCCAGATGCTCTATAAACATGTGTCAGCAGTCAAAAAGACTTATTCTAATTGGTATGAAATTACTTTTTCCAATGCTGTAGGTAAAATGCACAAGGAAAAGTATAACTCTCTGGTGGTTTAAATACACCCTTAGGTGCTTTATTTTTCTTTCGCACAGAGAAAGTCCAGGTTGAGCAAATGTATGTGTTTGCGGTGAGTCTCCCTGAGAGACATGAGTGGCGACAGAAAGGAATCGAGGAGGCTCTGCAGCGCCCTATGCACACAGAGGGCTTTCCTGTTGGTTTAGGATTCCATCACCAGATTTGAAGACTGTCTAAGTTTTAATAAATCCTCTTACTTTCTTGCCAATTGAAGAGCTTCTAATGTCAACAAGCATGACTTATTTCATATTGAAAAATACCCCAAATGGTGTCATTTTCTCTAAATGTACATCTAGTGCAGAACTTAGGTTTTGCAACAAATGCTTCAACCTCCATTTGCTGAGGGCCCGCTTTATGCACCGGGCAGGGGGCAGTGGGCAGAGGGGGGCCACCATCAGGGAGGTGGGTGGGAGAAGACAGCTGTGAGCTTTTATGGAACTCAGACTGCAGGAGCAGAGACAGACAAGTAAACAGGAAATTACAACACATATGGAAACACTGTCATAGAAGAAGATGAAGATGCTCTGGCAGCACAGAGGGAGCTCACCAGATTCAGCCTGGGGATAGGGATGGTCTGAGAGAGCTTCCAGGAGGAAGAGATCTAGGCTGGAGGAGGCAGGAAAGTAGAGCTGAGAGAACAGTGTACTTCAGGCCTTGCCGTGCACTATGTCAGTGGCTATGAATTACACAAATTCTGATTAGGAGATAAGTAACTAAAACTGTGTAAAAGTAGAATGGACTTTCCTAGAAGGCAGCAAATTCCACATTCTTAAAAGTATGTATAGAGTGGATTAACACATTGGGGAATTATAAAACTAGATTTCTCACCAAAAGGAACAAAAGCAAAAATCAACAAGTGGGTCTGCATCAGACTAATTAGCTCCCACACAGTAAAGGACACCATCAACAAAATGAAAAGAGAACCTACTGAATGGGAGAAAGTACTGGCAAATCACATATCTGATTAGGGTTCAATATGCAGAATATACAAAAAACTCATACAACTCAATAGCAAAAACACAATCTGACTAAAACATGGGCAGAAGATCTGAATAGACATTTTTCCAAGGAAGACAGAGGTACATGAAAGGTGCGCTACATAATTAATCATCAGGGAAATGCAAATCAAAATCACAGTGAGAGATCACCTCATACCTGTTGGAATGGCTACTGTCAGAAAGGCAAGAAATGTGTTGGTGAGGATGTGGAGAAAAGGGAACCCTTGTGCACTGCTGGTAGGAATGTAAATTGGTGAAACAACTATGAAAAACAGTATGGAGGTTCCTCAAAAATTTAAAAATAGAAACACCATATGATCCAGCCACTCCACTTCTGAGTATTTACTTCAAGAAAACGAAAACACTAGCTTGAAAAGACATATGCATCCCTATATTTATTGCAGCATTCCTTATAATAGCTAAGATAGGGAAATAACCTAAGTTGTTATTAGGACATAACCTACATGTTCATCAGTGGATGAATGGATAAAGAAGATGCGGGGTGTGTATGTATGTATATGGTTGCAAGAAGAAGCGGGTGGAGAGTGGGGAAATGGAGAACTTTTTTTTACTTTAAATAAATTGAATTATGATTTCTATACTAGGTGGGAGGCTATATTGGGCCTATGGCTCTATCCCAAGAGCCAACCTGAATATCCAAAGATAGAGCTCAGGAATGTGTATTTCTTTAAAAGCTTCCTAGTTAGTCAGTAAGCAAATCAAAACCACGTAAGATAGCACTTCCCACCCATTTAGTATATGAGACCATTAGGATGGCTATTATTAAAAAAAGAAAAACAGATGTTGGCAGAGATATGGAAATACTGGAGCCCCTGTGTGCTGCTGATGGCAAAGCTGGTTCAGATGCTATGCAAAACTGTGTGGTGGTTCCTCAGTAGTTAAGCATGGAATTACCATTCGACCCAGATTCTACTTGTAGGGATACCCAAAGGAACTGAAAGCAGGCAGACATTTATTTGTACACTCATGCACACAGCAGCCTCACTCACAATAGCCAAACAGATTGAAACAACCCAAATGTCCCTCAAGAGATGAATGGAAAGCCAAATCTGTTAATATACATGCAATGGAATATTATTCAGCCACAAAAAGGAAGGCAGTTCTGACACATGCCACAACATGAATGAACCTTGAGCAAATTATGCAAAGAGAATAAGGCAGACAGAGAAGTATACATACTGTATGATTCCACTTACATAAGGTATCTAACACAGGAAATGCGGTGTAGACTAGAGCTTACCAGGACTCGGGGGATCGGGATGGGGAGTACTGCTTAATGGTCACAGAATTCCCGTTTGGGTTAAAGAAAAATGTTTGGAAATAGCGGTGATGTTTGTACAAGTATGGATGTATTTAATGCCATTAAACTGTATACTTAAAAATGGTTAAAATGGTGAATTTTATGTTCATTTTACCACAAATAAAAAAAAAAGCTTCCTAGCTGATTTTGAAGAAGTCATTATTCCACAGAACAGCTTCGGACAATCACTGGACTCGCTCATCATTCAGCTCTAAGTGTTCCAGAGGCTAAAAACATAAGCGTTTGTGTGACATTAAGTCAAAACAAATGGTAGGTTCTCCCTTTGGGATATAACTACTTGTGAGCACAGGTGGACCCCAAGACTTTGTGGTATGTGCCTGAGCCAGGAAAGGGCCTCCCTCTGATGAAAACAGTCTGTAAAATGCCAGGTCTTTCTTCAGGGAAGGTGGCAGGGTGTGGGCATTTCGGCTCATGTTGCCCACTTCCCATCAATCACTTATGGGGAATCTAATTTCTCGGCGTCAAAGATAGCCAACGGAAGCCAACAAACCTCCCACGTTGCCTTCAGCTAATACCCCACACTTCACATGCACATAGGCACCTAAAGTCTTCAGACTCACATCAAGCTCCAAAAACGGAGGAAAAAGAGGAAGACACGGGCCAGTATCACAGCCTGGGTTCCCAGAGAGCAGAGCCCGCGACAAAGGCGGCTTGAGGGTAAGTCCATTTTTTGGGGTGCAGTACCACAGAGCAGGGCTGAGGGACGGAGGGACAAGCAAGGAAGGAGCAGAAGTCCATACTTAAGAGGCGTTACTTAGTGGGACAAATCTACAGACAACAAATAACCCCATAAGGCATTGTGAGAAGCCGTGACTGGGGAGTCAAACTCTCCACCTGAGTATTGCAAAGGGGAAATATTTATCAATTGGCTCAGTTCCTTATTGTCAAGAATGGCCTAATGGGCATTCACATTTTGAATCACACACTTGGAGTTTATAGAGTACGAGGTGTGCAAGATGCCTCAAGGCGGCGAGCAAGAAGTAAGTGGCCCAGGGCCGGGACCCAAGGGGAGGCACTGTCAGGTGGTGTCCACAAGACACTGGGTTGGCCCCACGGGCAGGGCAACAGGTGCAGTAAGAGGCTGGGCTGGGAGGATGTGAGGCAGTGTCACAACAGGGTCCAATGTAGTCAGAAAGGATCCTGCAGCAATAACCAAGTCTGTGTCCACTGCATGGACCCATAATCTTCCCGGGGCGCCTCAAAAGGCTGCCTGTGAAGCACCAGGTCAATCTTGTCTACACTCAGAGGAAAACAGCAGGATGTCGACTGGGAGAAGACGCAATACTGTTCATGAGAGAATAGTGATTTTTTTGGGTCTGATTTATAACACTGACCCCTGCAAACCACAGTCAAACAAATAAATAAATTGTATTCTTTCCATTATTCATGAGTCCCGACTGGGATTCTCTTCCCATATTTCCACTGGTTTCTAAAATTAGAAACAACCAGTTGCTGGGGAAAGGGGAGGTGCAAACTTTAGCTCGATGGTTCTCAAAGTGTGCTCCCAAATTAGCATCGGCACTATTACCAGGAAATGTGTCTGAAGCTCAAATTCTTAGGACCCACCCGGGACTTCCTGGATCAGAAACTCGGGCTGGGGCCCAGCCAGCTGTTTTAATACGCCTTCTAGGTGATTCTCATGCACGCATGAGTTTTAGAAGGGCTGCCTTAGCACTGAACGAACAGCCACATGCTCTCACCCAGCTTTTTAGAATCTCCCATTAGAGAAAGGGGTTTGAAATCATGAGCCAGTTTTCATTCCATAGCAACAAGCACTGGATATGCCTGCGGTAGTTTTCCAGGGCCACTGTAACAAATTACCACAAACTTCATGGCTTACAATGACAGAATTTTTCCTCTCTCACAGTTCCAGGTGGTGGGAAGGCCATACTCCCTCCACAGGCACCAGAGGAGGATCCCTCCTCGCCTCTTCCGGCTTCTGGTGGCTTCTGTGGCCACCTTATGCCAACCCCTGCCTTGTCCTCGCATGGCCTCCTCCTGTGTGTGTCTCTGTCTGGGTATCTCTCTCTCTCCTATAAGGATGCCATCACTGGATTTTGGGCCAGCCTAAACCTCATCTGGAGATTCTTAATTATACCTGCAAAGACCCTCTCTCACAGTAACATTCTCAGGTATGGGCCTAAGACTTGCACATACGGTTTTGGGGTCAAAATTCAACCCACTACAATGTCCAACACACTAGAATCCAACATCTTTATGTAACTCGTGAGTTGTTTTTCACAGATAAGCAAACCTAAAACCCACAAGCACTCATCACTAATTTCCTTCCACAGACAACAAGTCAACAGAACCATATGTAATTGGGAGGCCAGCTCCCCAGATGGCATACTGACATTGCCACCCCACACCGATGCTCTGCAGTGCGACTGCTCATCCCTAATGCCTCAGAGGCACCCATCTCCCTCCTTCACCCTAGAAGTCCAAGAATCGTATGCATCTACCCAAACACCTGGCTGTTTGCAGGTGATACGGACCTACCCCTGAAGCTGAAGGGCACAATCACCACTTCAAACACACACTGCCCTGGAAAGCTGCCACTGCGCCCCAAGGCAAGTGGCCCCTACCTGCTGACCTGCATCCCCGGGACCACTGGGGCTGGCTTGATGCCCTGCTCTCTCACCACAGCAGCGGGGGAAGTATTGTCTCTTCTCAGCCATGCCATCCCAATGCCCTCTCAACTTACACACAGGCCAAACCTGTCCCGGGGTCCAGGGAGCCAGTCTCTCACCTCTGTGTGGTGCAGGACCACACGCTGCATGACTCCAAGAGGCGCCGTGCACCCCACTCCGAAATTATGCATGGCCACAGCTCTGCATGGCCAGGGAGCGGATGCACTCGTGGGGCCTCTCCATGCCCCAGGATTTGTCCCAACTCACCTCCATCCTGACTGTGAAGGAAGTTATCCCTTTTCCCCAAAGTGACTTAAGCCCAACTCCGCTGGCAATGGCAAACTCCACTCCCTCCTCGGGGAAGCCACCTTAGCCGCACTCTCAGGGATGTGGTCTAACCCCATGGCCCAGGAAGGCAATTCCCCAAAACTCTGATGTTCTAGCAGGCCCCACAGTGAATGCAAATTCAATCTTATCCACGCTAGCTTTGCTACAAGTTTAGTTATTAAAAGACATTTGTAGGCACTGGAAACAAAAATAGTTTTTAAGAAAGGAAGTAAATTCCTCATGTACTTGCCAAGTGTCGCTCACAAGTGCCATCTGGAAATGGTATACGTGAGGACTGGTCCCTGGCACTGGCTGACTTGGAATCTCCCTGGCGCCCACAGCTGGGATGTCGTATGCGTCAGATCCAAAGACTGGATTACTTGTCCTCATCTTTTCCTAGATGAGCCCTGTCGGAAGAGTGAGAAGAAACGACATAGTGTTTCACCGGGGAAATAAATGAAGGCTTGTCCAATCCACAGTTCAACTAGCACGTCAAAAGAAGCGTCTCTTCTCTCTACATATCCTGTATGTTCCCCAGCAGAGCAGCTCCCAGGCTGGGAAGCTCGCTGATGGATTTGACCTGAAGACAAAGTTCCTCACTGGGAGCGAGACCAGGAAGGAGAAGTTACCAGAATCAGCCAAGTTGACCCATTTTATTTCTCTCACTGGGGCTTCATTTGTACCCACCTGCATGTTAGTCCCTCTCAAGCACTGCATCTTTTTTCTCTCTGGGTAGAAAGAAAGCCACGAATGTGCTCAAGGGCACACAGCTGGCAAGGAGCATAGCCAAAGCAGTGAACCTGGGCATCGTTCTCCTTGAAGGGTGCCCAGTTCCCCAAAGGGCCACAGCCACTGCAAGAAGCATCCAAACACTGGTCAAACACTGTCATCTGGTCGGTTCCACACGATCTTCCTGCTGCCCACCTCCCAAGGGCCCACCACACTGTTTCTTTTCATCACCCTTTCCAGCTTTTCCTCCCAGTTCTTGGCTTCTGAGGCCCACTGTTCTAGTCAAATTGGCCGGTTCAGGATCTCAGCTTCCCTCGCTTGGCTTGATACAACTATCTCTCTGTGCCAGGGCCTCAATTTTCCTTCCACTCCACAGCTGTTCTGTGTACTGCTCCAGGGCAGGCTTTTTCAAAAAGCAAACGGGACGACTTTGGGTTTCTATTTAAGAACCTTAGAGGCTTCTCACTGCCCAGAAAATGAAGCTCAAACTCTTAAAAGAAACCCACAACCCTTTGCTGCCCGCCCTATCTATCTCCCCAACTGCCTCCCCAGCACCTAGATCCTAGCCACATGCAAGGCACATTATTCCCCAAACATACCACACTGTTCCATGTTGCTGAGCTGTTTCCATGGGTTGCTCTGCCTTCCCACTCTGTCTGCACCTGCTGAACTCATACACATACTTTTAAAATCAAACTCAACTGGTTCCCTTGAGAGGTCTTTATGTCTATTTCTCCTGTTAGACCTCTGACCTTGAACTTATCAAGATCAGAAGCTATATTCTTCTAAGTATCTTGGTATCAAGCACAATGGCTACACAGGGGGTTCTTGGGGAAAGAATATTTTGTTAAGCACTTACTATGGGTCAGTCCCTCTGGTAGGCCCTGGAAATATAAAAATTGGATAACAGTCTTAGGATGCTCTTTGAGGCTGAATAGGGAATGCTGTTTTTTGAAAACAGCAGGGAGTACTCTTTTTTGAAAATTCACTTGCAACATCTAAGGGTGGTTGCTAACACATACATGTTCTTCTAGTCTCACTTTTATAAAAAGTTTGTTTCTAAAACATAGATAAGTGATGTTTCTCTAAAACTTTCACATAGCAAGCTCTTAAAAAATATTTTTAGTGGACTTACTACAATGTGCCATATCTATCTGCTTTGGCAGATATATACAATTCCTAAAAAAAAAGCCTGATCCTTACACATATACATGGGTGTGTTATTAACATTCTTGCAGGCCCTGGGTCAAATTACGGTACTGGGATCTCATGCTACTCAACTCAGAACCTTTATCAAGCAGGCATAGACTTTGGCTACTTAACTCCTACCCTAAACTATTGCCGTTTGTGACAGAAGATGATGGAGCACGGAAAAGAAGGTCTATTTACAAGCAATGTTTCTTTCTCGTGGTGTAGTCTCAGAGAAGCCAGTGACAGGAGAAAAATTAAGTATCCAGTTGAAACAATAGATTAGAATCAGTAAAAGTGGACAAAATATAGATGATTCTCTTTATTTCACTCCACTGAACATGGCTCGTTCAAAAATTCACAGGGTGCTATTTAGAAGTTTGCTCATAATCATTTGGGAAGATTAAGGAATAAATAGGACCCAGTCTAGAGATGGGCTTTTCCCTTGATGCTGTTGTCATTTTTGACAGACCCGCTCAGCAGACGCAGGGAGATATATGCCTGCCCAAATTTCAAACATTTTCACTTGTGATCATGCATATTATTTGCCTGGATGTCCCAACAAAGAATTCCTTGATAACCCCCGTGGGTCAATGGCACTTGTTCAAGGCTGGGGAGGAAAGAGAGGCAGCAGCCCCTCTGAGGGAGCAAATGAAGACTTGCACCTGCTCCCTGGGGTCCTGTCCTTTTCCACACTTCTTCTATAGATTATTCTTTGCAGGGCACTTTATAGCCCATGCTAAGGATTTTATTTTTAGCCACCAGCATGTAAGACTGAAACCTTGTTGGTGCCCTGGGTGGTGTGCCCTGGGTACTGTGTCCAGCTCTTGGCCTCTGTCTTTCAAAAAATAAATAAATAGACTCATTTACCAGACTGTGTGGGTGACATTACTTTGCAGGACAAAGAGCTGGAGGAGGAGGATGACTGCCCGCCCTGAAGATGTGAGGAAGTTCCTCTTGGGGGAGCGTGCGTTTCTTGGGGAGACGTGTCTCAAGGGTGAGATTGGGTCCTACTCAAAATACTGGCTGAGCATTGGACAGGCTGCAGGATGTACAGGAGGTACAGCAGGGCTGGATCCTGGAGAGTCTCCCTGCATCCCAGCTCTGGGAAGGGGGTCGGCCAAGCATCTACGGCTGGTTGGTGCCCCTGCCGAGGGGGGCTGAGGGGAGGGAAGCCCAGCAGGAGATGGGTGGTCAGTGCTGTGCACTTAGGGCCCTGCCCTTCTGAGCACTGAGCTCCACCTGGCTCTTATTCCGTGTGGTTTCAGGCAACACTCTGGGGACCAGATGGAGGACACCCGCTTTCGTCTTGAGTCCCAGGGCCAGTTCAGTGCAGACTGTGGTTTGGACTGTTGCAAACATGTCTCTGGAAATACAGTGACCCTTCTGAAAACACTCCTCGTTCTGAGACCTTGGCTGAGGGTGTCTGACACAGGGCAGGCAAGCAAGCACTTCCAAACCACTGATAAGAGAAAAACCCAGGCAACTAACCCAGGAGAAGATCAAGAGATGCTCTTTTCAAAAGGAAGCAGCTTTTCTTAAGAAAGAGGTTGGGTAAGGGAAAAGGGAAGGGATCAGTGGCTCAGTTCAGATGAGAAGTAGGGAGGTGGGGACCTCCAAGGAGCAGCAGCAGAAACAAATCGGGAAGCAAGGCAGAGTGATTAGTGATCACGGGCTCCAGGAAGTGGGGTTTGTGGAGTTAACACACTGAGGGGTTCTTGGACCTCTGCCATGCCTTAATTTTTATGCTACTCAGATCATTAGATAATGGAATAATTTTTTTTTTTTTTTTTTGCAGGCCAATCTTTGGCTTTAAAAAACAAAAGACATGTGAGAAAGCCAAGCAGAGATCCATGAGAACAGGACATTTGTCTTTATCCTCAAGCCTAGAATAAAGCACACACTAGGTGCTCAATAAATACTTGAGAATGAGTATGCCGTCTAACGAGTTATGCTCAGGGGTCTCCTTCCTCAGCCTCTGCTTTTGTGTGGAGTCGGAGAGCCTCCCCCAGCCCTTTAAGGGCAGCACTTGGGGTGGAGGAGGGCTCCCTGCAATCTAGTTTTGTCTTTGCGTCAGTCATTTCAATTATCTACTTGCTTCTTTTGTTCCTTTCACCCAACAAATATTGGGAAACTACTCTGTGCGGGCACGGGTGAATACATGAGGAGTAAAAGAGGTGGGCGCCCGCTTGGAGCTTGCAGCTTCCAGAATGTAGTTTCACAAGCCCATCATCCTGGTTGCAGGCTTTAACAATCTGAGTGATTTAGCCAAACCAAAGCAGCCAACCAGGCAAACCAACTAAGAAACCACATTTCAAGCACTGGCCCTTCCGGCCTTCAGAACTCACGGCCATCAGAGGATGCACGTGGCCAGCTCAGCGAGGCTGGAGGCAACCGTGAAAGGTCACTTAATATTGGCCCCCGTGTTATTAGTCACGATAGACTGGGTTGTGCCGCATCTACAAATTAACCCTGCAATCTCTACTACACAAAGGTGGATTTCTTGTTTAAAGAAGGCTTGCGGCGGATGATCTCTTCTACACAGTGACTCAGAGAGCTGGTGTGTTTGCATCCCGTGACTCAGCATCCCAACCGATGGCAGCCAGGTCACTGTGGCTTGGGAGGAGAGACTGTAGGCAAACGCCTAGGGGCTGCTCGCTGTCTCAGTCTGGAGGCGACACCTCAGGTGCCCTCAGTTCTTTGGCCAGCACTAGTCACACGACCCCACCCCACTGCAGGGCGGCTGGGAAGCAGGGCTATTCCGCGAGCAGGACAAGTCTCAGCCGCACCTATCTCTACACAAAACTCCCCCAAATCATTGTTCTGCAGAATTGAGAAATAGCTTTGAAACAGTTGATGGACAAGATTTAGAAGATACAGTCTGCAAATAAATGGGCCAACTTCTTTCCTGGGCTCTTCATCTGGGAATAAATTTGAAATGAAAGGAATAGAATGACTTCCCCCTCTTTCCAGGTCAGAGGAATTCACTATCAACTTTGCTGTACGTCCATAGTTCTTTGCTCTCTTTTATAGGCCAGGAAAACTTCATCTTACACAACATATTTTTAGGTGGCAAGGTCTGTTTTTCCACCATGGTAAAAAGAGATGAGAGAAAACTCTAGATTGTAGAACAAGTAAATTGCTTTTAATATCTCTCAAAATTGTGTGGCAATAGCATTAATTAAGTTTTGAATGTATGCCTTTGCAGACCTTTATCCACTGGGCTCCTTTTTAGAATAAATAGAGGACTAAATGAAAATAAAAAACCCTGTTTACAGTTGTGTAACAGGATTGTGTCTGAAATATTAGAATAACACTTGCTTTGCTAGACTCACTTTTTGTTAAAATAGAAAGCATCCACTTCTTTCTTTGTGTTTCTTCTGCCATTGGGCTTTTATTAAGTGTTGCACCATCTCATTTATTTCTAATTCAGCTGCAGGTTTCTATTACCTACTAAGTGTGCCTTGATTCTGCCCTGGCTTGCTCAGGCACATTTCCCAATAAACAATGACAGTGTAATTAGCACTGGACCCATAGAAGAAGTATGCTGAAATATGATAATTTATTCTACTTGCTAATAATGTAAGTTTATTCCTGGCTAGCATTTTCCAGATCAATATGGATTTTATTTTTCTTTAACCTCTGCTTCCTAGTGACGGCTTTTCCATTGTATCAGTAATCATCTGATTATAATTCAGTGGCAGGGACTCTTGTCTTTGGTTTTTGCCTGTATAGTTGACAATACTTGAGGTGCTGGTAGCTTTACTGTGGAGTCCAAGGGCACTATTACTCCTTGAAATTGGAAAACGCAATGCTTAGCTGGAGTTTTTTAAAAAAAACACTAATTTAGGGGAAAGTGAGTAATGCCACCCCTGGTCACAGTCACAGCCACTAATAGGGAACTTTGAGTGAAATTCTGCCTTGTCATCCAGAGGAAAGAAGCCTTCACCACAGAAGGAAGGCTGAGGGTGGTAGGGAACCTGAGCACCCAAAGGTGTGAAAAATTAAGTCCTTGCTCTCCCTTCAGCCTCCTACTTTACCAACCCAGGATTTTCAGGAATTTTCCCTCCAACATTCTTTCAAAATGGTTTTAAGCCTCTACTGCCCAAGGGACAGTACTGAAAAGACAGTCAGGGTTGCAGCCCTCAGAGAGGACAGGGTACAACGGGGAGGAGAATAAAGTCACAGTGCAAGAGGGAGAGGGGATGCACGCACAGTGCCCCGGGAGCCCCAGGCAGGGGTACCGAGTCCCAACTTGCTGGGAGCAGACTGTGTCCTGGAGGAAGCACGTCTACACTCAGAACTGAAGAATGAGAAGCAGTCAGATGAAGAACAGGTGGAGAGAGTCAATAGTGTCTGTGCTTTCAGTGGATGGAACAGCAAGTACAAAGGTCCGGGTATACGGGTAAGACTATGGTGATTAACGGGTACATCGATTTGGTTGGGGATTCAGTCATCTCTGTGTCATATGACCATCATGCCATGCTTTCCTGCAGTTTGGGCATATGTGTTCACGTCTGGGCATCTCTCTGAGACAAAATGAGCTGAAGATAGAGAGAAGGTGCCACACCTGACACCTTATCTACCACAAAGGTTCCCTAGGTCACGGGCCTTGGCCATAAGAACAGATAGAATGTCTTTCCCAGAGTCATCCTCTTACCTGTAGGAGGGCACCAGCTGGATGGAATTCACGCAGGCTGTGAAGACAAAGGACAAGACCTCTTTGTCCCTGTAGCTTGGGAGGCAAAAAAAAATGCATCCAGTGTAAGAGACAGCACAGCACACAGGGAGCGTGGGTATCGGCTGCAGCACAGTTTGTAAAAACGAAACACCACCGAGGGGCTAATGTGACGTACATTACAAAGAGGAGGTGAGGGAGAAGGGTAAGTGGGCGCTCTGGGTGAGTGTGGGGTTGGAAGTGGAGAGTGGAAAAGCAACAGGATTTGTGGGGAAAGCTGGCATCCATGTGCAGGGTGGTAGGAAGGGCAGAAAAGAGGAGAAAGAATTTTAAGATGTTTGTTATACTTGAACAAGTCACCTCTTCTTTTGGTGTTTCCTTGAGACAGTACAGATCCGAAATACTTTTTTGACTCCTAAATTGTGTTTATTTGGATGCTGTACTTGACTGAGATGGGGCTGACTGGAGCTGTAGGGCTCAGGGGCTTGTGGAATCCCTCCTCTGAGGTGGCAACTCCAATTTTGTAAGCAGCGTACAGACAGTTGTTTAGAAATACATCCAGTAGATAGTAAGCCTGGCTCTTCCCCTTGGGGTGTCACTAGGATAGTTCTTAAAAGAGATACACTTTGGGGGTCCTGTCCAGCCCATGGTTTCTCTATCTAGAAACTATCTCAACTGCAAGAACCAGCATTCTGCTGGCACGTTAGCCCCTAGGAATCACCCCCTTTCCTCCAACAGTTGACTGGTCCAGGGATGAGCCCCTCATTCACGCTAGGCCAATCAGAGTTTCTTTCCTAAGAAAAGGGGTTAAATGTGGACACTCAGGAGCAATAGAGAGCCACGTACGTCCACGAGCTTCCCAAAGCTGCCAAAGCAGAGGGAGAACCTTAAACAGACAATTGAAGCAAAACAGAATTTTAAAAACTGGGACAGAATCCCTCTGAGCTCTTGGTGGCTTCCTCTCCCTAGTTCCAGGCCTAAGGAAAGGGCCTTGCTTAGGTTCTTGCAAGATACACACTATCCTTCAAATAAATTCTGTTTCCATTTTGCTCTCCTTTGAAATGTTTCAGGACTGCTTAAAATCCAAATAACCTTGCTTAAATGGCTTCCTTATATGACCCAAATTCCTCAAGTTACTGGGTTTACTGTCTGGTACTTCTGGTCTCATCTGTTTGTTGTGTGTTAACGGCATAAAGCCACCCATCAACCCTGATTTGTCTTATCTCTAGAATCACCAACCTAGCAGGGTAACAAGTGTCTGCTAGTATGTTGCCGAGACAGCTCTTAAATCATCTCCTCTCCTCCTGGGCAGGAGACTGTCATTTAATGGCTTAACCATTTCCCCCTAAACTTCAGCCTGTTGGTCTTTGACTACGTATTGCATCTTCTGATAAACTTCCCTTCTTGGGCTCTTGTCCTGACATCTCTCAGATAAACCTCACTGTGTTTAGAAGTTATGCCGACATGCATTCTCCAAAGGAGCTGATGTTTCTCGTTCCAGACCGAAGGTAAACCGGCGTCTACTTTACATGTTTGGTTCATGAACATTTGAGAATGTTCAGCATCCACACTGAAGCTCTACAAAGCAAGCCGGCCTGCGTTTAGCATGTAAGGGCTCATAGAAGATGAAGCTCAGAGCAATCTTTCCCATGGGTGGTCTGAGATCCTTCAATGCTTATGAAAAATACAGTTTTCCTGGTCCTGCTGAACACCTGCTGAATCTAGGGATGGGGCCAGGGACTCAAGTGTGATACGTGAAAGCCACTGGCTACAAACCAAGAGCAGCAATTCTCAAAGCAAAACATAATAGACTGTATTTCACAATAAGCTCACCTCCTTCAGTGCAGTAGTGATATCTATCTCTCCAGAAAATTAAAGTCGGTTAAACTACATTTCTTTCTTTCTTTTTATTTTTATTTTTTGACTGTCATTCCTGGGAGAAAGTAAATATGTTCAGATCCGCCAAAATTGGATTATAAATCTGAGGCTCAGACCTCTCCAACCTGACCAATGGGTTTATAATCAGATTCTCCTAAAATGGGTAAGACTGGAAGACATGGGTTTTTTATTTTGTTTTTTATTGAAATATGGTCTTCAAGCCAGTTGGATCAGAATGAGATGGGGGGCCTTGTTAAGAAAGCAGGTTCTGGGGTTCGACCCCAAATCTAAACCAGAACCTCTATCAGTAGGAGGAGATTTACATTGACTAATAAGATCTATGACATTTCTTACACATATAACAAAGATTCTATTTGATACTTACATTAAAAGAAGACAATAAGCACTCTTAGACCAGATACTAATGGTATCTAGGTCCTGCCACCCTTTCTCTTTGGGTGGAAAAGTAATAACAGCAGCAACATCTGACATGTTTTGAGCTCTAGAGTGGAAGACACAGCACTAAGATTTATATGCCTTATTCCAGTAAATCTACACCATTTCGTTAATCTCCCATTTAATAGAAACTGAGGCTCAGAAAGGACACAGACAACTTCTAAGAGGATACAAATAGCAAGTGGTTGAGATGGGATTAAACGGCTAAAGAAGAGTGGGGCAAAAATAAAAGGTGTGGTAGCTGCCATTCAGAATTCATCCTTCTTAGGCTTTATAGGGTTCCAAGGAACGCGTGAGAGCAGCTAAGGTTTTCTGTAGGTGTGCAATGCAACAGTGCATGTACACAGTGGGAGGGTATGTGTGAAGGCCCCAAACTGCACAGCCATCTGAGAAGGAAACCTCCAGGGCAGGGAGTGGAATCTGCTGGGAGGCAAGTGAGTCCTGGGCACCCGCTCATCGGGCCGCTTCAGATCTCTCTGTGCGCCTGTCCACAGCTGTCCCTGCGCCTGCTCTCAGCCTGAGCCTCTGCGGCCTCACTTCTTCTGCCTCTTCAGCCTCCACCTCACTGTGATGCTCATGGGCCTCGCTCCACCTCCCGGCCGCTCTCCCTAGCTGGCCTCTTAGCTCCAGCTTACATTGCCAACTGCCTCCTTTTCTCAGAATTCCTTAGTTTCTATTCTTGAGAGAGGGAATCTGATGGGTCCAGCTGACCAGGTTGTTGGGGCCACTTGCAGGTTGTTGACTGGGTGCCAGTCTGGACTCGGATCATTTTGGATGGAGGAGGAAGAGGGGGTTCATATAAGGAAACCGTGGCTCCCTAGGAGGCTGTGTGAGCAGAACAGGGATGGTAATTGCCATTCCAGCACAAGTCTTTCTCCGAGAGCTCTTGGAATGTCTTAGAATAGCTCAACTGCCACTCCCAAGTCCTCATGGTTAGGGTGGGTGAGAATATTTGCTACTTGATTTCATGTCTAGTGGAAAGTCAAGTTTATAAGCTCCTTTAGGGTGGGAAGCTTTGTTAGTTTTGTGCATTGCTGTTTTCCAAAAATGTAGACCAGTGCCTGGCACAGAACAGGCTCTCAGGAAGTGTCTGTTCGGTGAGTAGGCAAGGATATCGTAGTAGCCAGCAACTCTCAAATGCTGTGGCTCAGACATGGGAAAACCTAATTTACATGCTGCTTTGGTCCCAGCTCACAGACAAGATTAATGCCATCATAACCAGAACACGGCCATAGATACAACTCTTTACACAAGACACTTATTATTTGCTTAGCAGCAAGCACAAGTATTTTGGGGGTCAGCTGTTAGTTTCAATTACTGTTAACAACTGAAAGATAAACTGTGTGGCCTGGGTACAGGTCAGTTTCCTCAAGAAACAAAGGTGCCAAGAACATAAAACATTTCAACTGGTGGTTGTCAACCAGGGGTGATTTTGTCCTCCGAGGACATTCGGCAAAGTGTGGAGACATTTGTTTTAATTGTGGTAAAATAAAGATGACATACAATTTATCATTTTTAAGTGTCCAATTCAGGTTATTAAGAATATTTACATTGCTGTGCAACCAATCATCTTCAGAACTGCCATCTTGAAAAACTGAAACTCTCTACCTATGAAACAAGTCTTCTTTCTCCCCTACCAGTTCTTGACAGTCACCACACTACTTTCTGCCTCTATGTATTTGACTATTTCAGGTATTTGATATCAGTGGAATTATATAGCATTTGCTCTTTTTGTGTCTGGCTTATTTCACTTAGCATAATGTCTTCAAGGTTCATACATGTTTTGGCATGTGTCCCAATTTCCTTCCTTTTTAAAGGCTGAGTGATATTCCAAGGCATGCAGAGACCACATTTTATTTATCCATTCATCCACTGATTGACATTTCAGTTGCTGCCACCTTGTAGCTATTGTGAATAATGTTATTATGAACTTGGCAAATACTAATAACTTTTGAGATCCTGCTTTCAACTCTTTGGGGTATATGTAATCATAAGTAGAGTTGCTGAATCATATGGTAATCCTCTTCTTAATTTTTTCAGGAAATGCCATACTGTTTTCTACAGGGGATGCACCAATTTACAATCCCACCAATGGTGCACAAAGGTTCCGATTTCCTCAAGTTCTCACTCACACTTGTTTTTTTGACAGTAGCACCCTAATGGATGTGAGGTATGGAGACATTTTTGATTGCCACAACTCAGGGGGAGGGGTCCTACTGGCATCGAGTGGGGAGAGGGCAGCGATACTCCTGCACATTCTGCCATGTGTCTTCTGCTGCAAAGGATGAACTGGCCCAATATGTCGAAAGTGCTGAGGTGGAGCAATCCTGATTTACACCATCAGGTTCATCTTTCCCAGGCAGCCTCCTCCCCTGACACATGCCGCCTCTCTCCTTTGCTGAGACATTCAAAGGCAAAGATTCCCCAAAACCAAGAAAGTGAAGGAGGACGGAGAAACACAGCACCATTTCTTTTATTCATATTTTATTGGAAGTTTACAAATGTATTACAGACATCAGTAAAACATCATATCCATTTTACAGGAGATGGATCTCAAGCGAAGTGTTCACAACAGTCTCTGGCAGAGCCCACACCAAAGGCCTGTCGCAGGCCTTCTTAACAAAGAGCTTGACACTCGACACATGACACAGACTCTGGCCTGCCTCGCTATCTCAGGCCCTCTGAGGTTTTGTTTATGCACTTGAAATTAAAGCAGGAGATGGGCAAAGCAAATCTGTACAGGAAAGAATGTGCTCAAGAGAGGAGAAACTGCCAGAGTCTTAATTTGCTAAGGCAAATGGAGGACTCGTAGGCCTTAGGATGGTAAGTCAGGATCCGTGCTTTAGGGACAAATGTGGAGATGAATTAGATTGGCTTGAGAACAGAACTTCCTGGTTAGTAACTCTCTCTGAAAAATTTAAAAAAGCTTGGTCAGAGTGAGCTATTGAACATCAAGGGTCCAATGCCCACTAGGGTGAACAGATGTCTCAGAAAACTCTCAGGATAGAGCAGGACAATTTTTTTTCTATCCTATGGATTCATCGTATCTAAATCACAGAAATGCTTTCCTAATACTACGTGACTTCCCCTCCTCCTTTTTATCCCCCTTGGGGAAAGTTGGTTTCGTCAGCAGGAAGTAAGCTCATAAAGTAGTATAGCTCCCATCAGTGAGTCATGTTTTATGGGAGTCTAGCATTGACTGGGTGACTCTTATGAGAAAATGGAAAAGGAATCCAATCCTTTTTTGATCCAAACCTTGATGACTGCTTCCAAGTGGTGCAAACAAGCTCTGGTGTGTGCCGAGGCCCTAGGGGCACCAACCCCTGGCGGCAAGGCAAGCTCTCTTCACTTCCACTTTTCCTGGGCTTCAAGAAATGTACCTCAAAAGGCGGCAATGTGAAACTGCCTTCCCAAGTGGCAGAGGAGGCTTGCTGAGTCCTACGCCCAGAATGCTGTCCTTAGAGCCCACTTCAAGGCCTTGAAGGTGTTAAACAGCTGCTAATAGCAACTCTTCTGGCAGGAAATACTCAGATAACTGGTTCCACTTTCCTTTGTCACAGATAGGTCCTCCTTCTTGGGCGTTAGCATCTGGTTTCTTTTAGACAGAAAGATACAAGGAGCATTTCTCCTTGGAATTTAAATATCTGTGTTATTTCTTATTAGAGGTAGGATTAGACAAAGAAGATGGACTCTTATGTGACCTCTGCAAAAGGACGGACAGAAGGCTGTCTATCATTGGCCATGAGAATGGAAAAGAAGGCCAAAGAGATTTGTCTTCAGTCAGCCTGAAGACATCAACCTTCTTTAGCATCCACAATGCAGGGGCATAGGAAGTGGCGTCTCACAATTATTTACGGATGATGCTTCCTAAATGGCTGGTGTACTGTTTTGGGCCATTGGCAAAAGAGCCCAGGGTGGAAAGGTAAGTAAGAATCAGTTACAAATAAGATCTGTTGTCAGACAAGTAAGATCAGTTCTGATCAACTGGTTCTGGCTGGTCAGTGTCACGAAGATTTTTGAGGCTGCATATGTGTACACTGGGAGAGTATACAGTGATACACTGGCCAAGCAAATGGTACGCAGATGCCATCTCTGGCCCCACCTGCACTCAACAACGGCTAGTGGTACCCAAAAAGCAGAAAGCTGAGGCAGGAGGAGAAGGAAATATAATTTTGTTGTAGGGCAGGGGCATCCTACAGAAGTGGGCAAAGAGGATTAGAAAAACCTGCCTTCAGGTCCCATGTTAGGAATACAGAAGAGAAAAAGGTGAATGTGGAAAGAAGGTGTCAACCAACACCGGGAATTCTGCCCCTTTGAACACATGCAAAACCAGGAAGCAGGGTTCTGACTTCACTCACCTCATTCCCCTTCATACTTGACAGAGATCCCAGAACTATATGATGGAAGGAAGGTACCGGAATGCCATGCTCAATGCCACCAGGCTGCCAGGAAACCTGTTCACAGTATCCAGGGTGGCGAGTATTGGCAGGGCCATTCAGGAAGCTGTCGGTGACGCCACTCCCGCTTCTTGGCAAAGAGCCAGTTCTGTTGCCACTGAATTGAGCAGCACTAGGAAATGAAGCGAACTCCAAAATTGTGGTTTTAACCAAAAGACAAGGAAAGGACTGGCATGAGAGAAGTGGAAACAAACAACCAACCCCCAAGGCATTAGAGAAAAGAGGAAACTGGGAAAATGTTACTTTTCTAAGAAAAGTCTATTGAAGATGAAATGATGATCGAAGAAGGGGTGAGTAGAGGCCCCAGTCACAGAGAATCTTGACCAAAAAGAGTCATGGTTATGACGGAGGAATCAGGCAAGGACCCTGCGTTCTTGCCTCAGAAAGAATGCACTGAATTTTGGTGCATGGGATTCTGCTACATGGAAGTTATCACTTACAGGCTGGGCTCCCAATAGAGTGAGATCCTGCGCTCTGCAGGGCGTTCACAGGGAGGGTCTATCATCATTGGGTCAACGGCAACAGAGTCCACAGTGGGATTTAGCCCTCCTCCAGGCCATCTCTGTAAGGTGCCTGGCTACGTGTAGGTTGGGGAGAAGTCACCCACACTGGCGGGAAACATGGAAGGGCTCTTGCTTGTACAGACGGACCCTGGGGCTTGTATCTCATTATATCTCAGGCTCTGAGCAGTTCAGCAGTTGGGTGCCTCCTGGGCAGCTACACCTGAAATTGCTTATTCCTCCCACCCTTTTGGGTGCTGGGTATGTGTCATTTCTAGGCCACCTTTTTTTTCTCTGCTGATGGTGGTTAAAGCCTCATCTGGGGGATATACGAGGTAGTCTAAAAAGGATAGAGATAGAAAGCAACGTACACTAAGAGAATTTCTTTCACTGGATTCCAGGCCACAGAGGACAGACGTTACTTTCAGCTGTTTGCTAAGGTAAGTGATCTATACTTTTTTCCTCTCTTTCTTTTCCCAAAATGCCTCTTTATCAATCAAGGAACTCAGAACTTCAAATTGGACTCGCCCGATTTCTACCAGAAACCTGCTACTTTAGTAGCATGGTGTTGAACAGTATTTCTTAATCAGTTTGCCAAGCAGTGTACAAACTTACTATACAAACGTAATAGAGTTAATTCTCTGGAGGCTTGGATAATTAATGAAGCATTTAGATATGAAGATAGCATGCGGAAAACAGCCACAACCAACATTTGCATTGCTTCTTTAAAAAAATCAGTGACAATGTCAAATGTCATATTAATACCTGAAAAGCAAATTACTCTAATACATCCTGAATGGAGTGCCACTTCCACACCCTTTACAGCCTTCCTTTCCCCAGACCCATTCGGGATGGTGTCTGAAAAGCCACTTTTCACATTCTCTCCATAGAAAATACTAGAAAATATTAACTACTATACTGAAAAGAGGCCACGCTCACCTCACCATGGCAGATGACCACTGAGATACACCGTGTACTACATCGACAGGACGTCTCACTAAAGGTGGGTCCTCTGATGGATTATTTCAACTGCCACAGTCTATTAAGGGGAGGAGGAGAATGGAAGAAAGAGCAAGTGCTTCATTTTCAGTTGAAGCAAGGCAGGAAGTTTTATGTCACTATAAACAATACAACCGTTGAATGTCTTCTTTCAGCAAAGTCACTTTTGAGCCCATTTTCTCTCTGACCAACAGTCCCCAAAGTTCAACATGGAAATCTCCCTTTCGATGACATTTGTTTTTCAAGGTCATTACACTGAACTCTGATGACCTGCTCCACCTTCCCAGGTAACCCAGATACTCTGGTTATGGTATGTGTTAAACTGGATTCTTTCTACAAGCACTGGGGGCTGTTAAAGGTGGTTGTAATTCTCCTCTACCTCATTTCTGGTTCTTCTTTGTGCTGACCTGCTTTTAGATGCCCCTTCAGCTTCTACCCTCGGTCTGCTTTCTGTTCGCAAATTACCTTGTTCCTTCTCCATGCATGACATACGATCTAGAACACACCGTCATTCCCAGAGCCCTTCAGAACCTTTCTGTCCCTAAACTCCTAATGCTTAAGTTCGTTTGCAGTGAGGACAACCGGTTGTCAGGCTAAGGCAGCTGTTCCATCTGCCTGGGTAAAGGGAAGCAGAAAATACAAATCCAGGAAACATGAGCACCAGAAAATAATGCCACATTCAAAACGACATCATGCTGACATCACACAACGGCACCACGCACAGTCACTTATTTTCCCCAAGGCATCAATAATAAGCAACTTCAATGTTCCCGGGAGGGATGGCATTTCTCACGGAACTTCACTCACAACGGTTAGTTTCTCTAATTGGCAAAAGTTACGTTTGCAATTTGTAAAAAATTACTATCGTTTTGTAGAGAATAAATTCTACGGAGGGTGGGATCAAACTTAAGGAAGGCTCCTTAAGACAGAATGGAGCATAAAATGCTTTGGGTAGAATAGTTGATTTTTTTTTTAAGCCACAAAAAGCCAAATTGAATAAACTCTTTTGAAATAGGTCTCACTGACATGTAACAAATTTGTATAGAAAAAAGAAAAAAAAAAAAAAAAGGTGGTCCAGGACCACCTTTGACTACTACTCAAAGATGATGCCTGGTGTGCATGCAAGTCTCCACTGAGTCCTACGATATAGAAATTCCTTTGATATTACAAAATACAAAAATATTTTATCAGAACTCTCATTTACATTGCATTTACAATGGACATGTAAATAACTTAGTCTTGGGTCCTGGCTAATAAACAAATTACTTACTGGAAAGAGGGTCCTAGAAGTAAGAGAACCAGAGAAGTTAAAAGCAAGCAGAAAACAATTTGCCATCTTGAGAGGGGCAACTCAACACAGACTGATTGCCAGGAAGAAGGTGGCCAACCGGTCCTCCACCGAGTCTACCGCGTCTCCCAAGTGCAATGTGCAAATACTACTCAACATGCCAAGAACTGTGCTACCTACTGAGTCAGTTCATAATCTTGCCTCCATCAACTGAGAGTCACTTCTCTCTTCTCCACCAATAACCACTCCCCAAAGCGCTTTAAAATTCAAAACAGTGCAAGTTTCTGAGTTTACATTCTTAGCTCCCATCTTCCCCCATTCCCTGACTCCAATCCTATTAAGAAATGATACAATTTTTGCTTTTTTGTCTTTTCCTGCTGTGCAGCTGTCCCCTGCCACCTAACGTGGAAGACTTGGGGAGGCCATAGGAGCTGTATTTGTGCAGCAGCTCGTCGCTCGTGACATAGCGGAGGCGGGCTGGCTGGGGGATCGGTTCTCCTAGGAAATAGCCCTCGCTGTCAGACTCTGAAGAGGAGGAGCAGGTGGAACACCAATCATACTCGGCGAAGTAGGGTCCCCATCGCTCCCCAAAGGCATTCTGCAAAGCCAGGTCCGACACAGTCCGGGGGCACTGGCCATACAGGTCCCTCCGGGATCCCTGGCCCAGGCTCTCCTGGAAGCTCCGCTGGCGCATGAATTGGTCATAGTCCTCCCTGGCTCTCAGCGGGGGCCTTTCTTTCAACCGCGAGATGGCCTCGCGCTCGCTGGCCAGGTGCAGGGCGTTGTCCGAGCGGGAGCGGCGGGAACGCCTGGACCGGTGCGGTCGGAAGCGGCGGTTGTCGTCGCGGGAAGTCGTTCTTCTCCGCGTGCGTTCGCTCATGGGCTGGATCCTCATGCCCTCCTGGCCCGGCAGCTTGCTGCCCGCCATGCCCCCATCAAAATCGAAGCTCTGATGCATCCTTCCATGGGACTGCAGGTCTCTGTACCCAATGGGGCTGCTGAGCTGGTGGAGGTTTCCCTCCATCTCCTGGTACTGCTGGGCAGAGAGCAGGCTGCGCACCGACTCGGCGCTGCGGAACTGCATGGAGGAGTTAAGCGTGCCCATGTTGCTCAGCTTCTCAGAGACGTTCATTCCAGAGTCTTTGCTCAGGTCGGGCATGGAAAACCGCGACAGGTGCTCCTGGCGCTTGGCACCACCATCCGTGGAGAGACCTGGGGGAGAGAGAGAAGACGACCACGGAGGTCAATACGGACGTACGGTCACTGCTGGTCACCCGAACCATCGTCTACCCAGGGTCACCACCAACAGCTGTGCAGTTGTGCACTGCACACAGGCTCGCAGAAAGGATGCAGGAAGGCTCTTTCCACTCCATTCTGGGACCCTGGGGCAGTGACCACCAGGGGCACCTGGTTAAAATGCATCCACAGAGACACACTTTACTAGTTACTAATTCCTACCATGGCTGATCAAAGTTACTAATGTGCATATTATGCATGATGTTTCCTCTGTTTAGAATTTCACTTTACAAAGTCCTTCAATTACCGTTTTCATCTAATGATGCACTATAAGCTCCAAAGGACAGACAGGAGGAACCTGACCTATAGAGGCTATGCCACACACACCCAAGCAGGTCCTGGCAGCCCTGTGCCTAGAATCCAGCCCCGTGGCCCTGGGCCCATTCACTTCCCAGTCAGCATCCAGCAGCTTCCCGCTTTGCCTGCTGGCCCTAAGTTCAAATGCCTTGAATAGTAAATGGCTCCCTGGGTGGAGATAGAGGGATATTTACTCTCTCACACTGTCTAGTCAATGACTGCTCTAGGACTCCTAACAGACAGATGTGAGTTGGACTCTGGGGCATTCCTTCTTCCCAGGGAAAGCCCTTTTAAGACAAAGCAGTGGTCCTGATGCTCCCTAACAGTGGGGAACTCTAGCAATCGACACTCACTCCCCAACCGCCTCACTGGCCTCAATAGGACGAAAACCATTTCGAAGGTAGTGGGAAATCCGTGACTTCAGTAACTTCTATTTTGCCCACCCTAAAGCAGCACTCTCTTAAGAATGGACTAAGCAGCAAAATCTCAGCATTTTCCACTCATTATTTATTGAAAGGATCAGCAATTTTGCTGCTTCTGGTAGCAAAGAACATATCTTTAGATCACAGTGGCCCATTAGGAGTATTCCTCCCTATTGACTGGGGCCAACAACTTCTCTCTTGACTAACATTTTGAACACTTTGAAAAACTACTCAGCAGTATATGCTTAAGCTAAATGCACATGCACACACACTTCCAAATTATGAACAAGGCTGTTTTGAATGTCTATGTCCATTTTTTGTGGACATATGTACTCATTTCTGCTGTGTACTTAGGCAGAGTGGAGATTCCATGACTTTCCATCACCACTCTTGATTGTATATGCAACAGACATCAGTGTGAAGGTCCAAAATATGTACAAGGGTATTCACAGTGGCTTTCTTTATAATAACCTAGAACTAGAAATAACTCAGATGTCAATTAACAGGAAAAAAGATCAATTCACTGCAATATTTTCTATCAGCTCCCATTCAAAGAAACTAGGGCTCTCTGGAGAAATGGCCCACTCTAGGACAGGAGAAAGAAATATAAAAGATGACCCTGGAACATCTTGTTATGACAAAACATAAGGACATGTCAGAAATAACAATGATGGGGGTTTGTCAGAAGAACACAGGGCATAAACTCAAGGGGACTCCACTAGCCCAATGCTGAGCAATTTGAGTGTAAAATATTTAAAATGGTACTTATTTATAAATCACTGGAAAAAAATCATGAATCCACAGTGATAATAGATGAAAACATCAATAAACAAATGGGGGGAAACACTGGATTTTTGTGTATAGCTGAGTAAAGCGAATGCCCAGAGAAGGGGCACTGGATTTGGAAGACATGTTAGCAACCATGGTAGGTAAAGACCGGTTCATGCAAGAGTCCAAATGTGCTGAAGTTGGGGGGTAGACTTGATGGGGAGCATATCTGCATGGTGTTAAGGGTCTTTCCACGTCGGCTGAGTAGCTGTAAGGGAAAATTTAGCAACTATACAGTGGAGAAATCAGACAACATTTAGCTAGAAGACCAATCTCAGTCTGATTAGGTGCAAGTGGACATCTTGTGCATCCAGGTGGGATGTCCTAAGGACACACTATCAATTACACAGTCTCCCAATCAGAAATACATGTCCTGAATGTGTTTAGAAGGAAACATTAGACAAACCTCCCAGGGAGAAAAATTCTACTAAGAAGAAGGACTACATTAAAAATAAAAGTAAAAATCAGTATCATGAAAGACAAAGAAAGGCTGAGAGAATGTTCCAGACTGAAGGATACTCAGGAACCTGAGCAACTATATATGATACTTTATGCAGGACTGGAAACTGCTTTATAGTAAAAATAAATGCTATAAAGAATAGTCATCAATTGACAAAAATAGGAAATTGATAAATGTAGTATGCTGCATTGACTGTGGTTAACTGATAACGGTGATAATGTTGGAGAGGACTGTTTCTTGAATCATGGAAATATATGGTGGTGAATGTCCAAGGAGAATGCAACTTCCTCTCCAACAGTTCAGAAATAAATTGAGTGTGTCTGTCTGTGTGGGCAAGAGAGCAAATGATAAAATAGGGTAAAACGTTAACAATGGGTGAAATCAGGTAAAGAGTGCATTATGGGTATTGTCTGCTCCATTTTTGCTACTTTTCAGTAAGTTTGAAACTCTAAAAAGGTTTCTTAAAAACTATAGCATATATATGTGATGTAATGGTTTTCATGTGCAGAGGAAATTCTTTGGCATGTGAGAAAGCAGGTGTTTGATATAAGCATCTAGTGGGTAGAGGCCCTGGGGGATAATGTTAAATACCCTGCAGTGCTCTGGAAAGTCCTTGTCACAAAAAATCACCCAGCCCCAAATGTCATATAATGCCACAGGTGAGAAACCCTGACATAACGGCCGACTGCGCAACAGGGAGCATGAGGAACTGCACCAGTAACGTGGCCGAAGCTCACTGGAGATGCGGAGGCACCACAGTTCCTGCTGTATGACTCCATCTGTAGGAGGTTCAAGAACAGGCTAAGGCTACCTGTGGTGACAGAGGCCAGGCAGGGGCATAAGGGACACTTTGAGGGTGCTAGTTTCAACGTCTAGACCTGGGTGCTGGTTTTAAGATATACGTGCAAGAAAATTCCTGAAGGTGCAGCTTTCATATTTGTTTGCTCTATCTTTAAAGCAAAGGTAAGTTATACCTCAATAAAACAGTGTCAAAATGAAACAATGTTTTCATTAAAGAGCCAGATATAAACGTTAACTATGCCTATAGAGAAACTATTCTGCCAAATACCATACTTTCCAGTCATATGTATTTATTTTTAAGGTGCATTACTGGGATAATGGTCAGGGCAAGAGGAACTGAGCCTGTCAACTCCTGCTTTCCCGGCTGCCTATCCCCCATGTGCCCATCAGGAGGCTGGTTGACAAGAGCCTAGTCACTTCCAGAACCTTCTAACCAGAAGGTAGGAGGAAAGGACAGCAGCCTCAGATGATGAATGAACAGTCTGAACGGATGAACCCTTCCAAGGAAGGAAAAAAGTTCTTCAGAAATCACATCCAGAAGCACAAGCTACATAGGTGGGTGCCATGATCTTCGCTGGGGTTTCTACTCAAGCCCTGGAAGGAGTTAGGGTCAGCATAAATAGTCTAGACTGTTTATCCATTCTGTAACTCTGTGTCTTTTGATTGGTGCATTCAGTTCATTTACATTTAAGGTGACTGTCAATAGATATGTACTTATTGTGATTGCAGGCTTTAGATTCATGGTTACCAAAGGTTCAAGGGCAGCTTCTTTACTAACAGTCTAACTTAACTCCTTATTATGCTATTTCAAACACAATCTAAAGTTTCTTTATATTTCTCTCTTCTTTTTCTTCCTCTTCCACTCTGTATATTAGGTGTTAAGACACATCCTTAAAACTGACATAATAACAATGTCTGAGTTCAGAAGTTGCAGTGACAATTAGATAAGGAAATGCATATTTCCTTTTTAAGACTTATCACAACTGTAATGAATTTGTATAGTTTTCATTTCATCTCCATTGCTTTGGCTAGTTTTAAGATCCCAGAGAACAGCAACAGACTCCTGTTTGCTAGTGGTAAGTCCCTGGTCATTATGGTGGAAGTAAGCAAGGCATTAAAGTCCACAGTGAAAGAAAGTGTGCCCCAAGAAATGTATACCCAGCCAACTGTAAAGGCAAACAAACACTTGTTGAATGTATGGTTATATGAATGAATGAATCCAAGAAAGAAAGGCCACACAGGGCCAGATACATGGCCATGCTCACTGAAGATGAGCCACTATTAAAATAACTTGTGCCTCCAAAACTTCAGCTGGAGATTACTTCTCTACACAGACAATATTCAACTCTTTATTCCATCTGTCCATGCAGCATGAGACTCAGTGTCAAAACACTACAGATCAGAATAGTCCAACCAAATGGGACTCCAAAACGCCACTGTGCTCTCCCACAATAAACACACTTAACTTTTCTTGCTACCCAATCCAAGGTGTGCTTGTGTGTGTGTGTGTGCACGCATGTGAGCACAGGTGAGGTGGGGGAAGCGGAGACTGCAAACTAAATTCTCCAGAGAGTTCTGGCTGAATCCCAAAGTCCGACTCCACATTTGATGTGCATTATCAGTGACACAACACATTCTGGAGAACCTGGCAGAAGAATCTATCCAACAGCATGAGACAGAGATTCCAAGTTGTCCTCTCAAGTGGAACTGTGTCTTACTAATACACAGGAAAGATTTCTTTCCTCTCTGAATAATGCAGGCTTTGTCAGAGGTACTAGTCAGTGACTGTGGGTCACTGTGGCCGAGAGCCACACAGATGTCCACACGCCACAGCGTTTCCCTCAGAACCTGCCAGGCCTTGCCCCAACAAGGAGAGGTCGGTATCAAATTCAGCCTGTGGTTCTCTGTGGTTAAACTGTCAACATGAAGGCACAGCCAGGGTGCTTTAAGCAACACCAGCATTTCTGTCTAAGCGGCATCCCCTCATTGCCAATAGGAGGTCTCATAGAAGCTCATGACAGTGAAAACATCAATACCTTCAAAGGATGCTCTGTGTCCGATGGAAGAGAATGGCAATCTTCGTCCCTTCCCCTCATTTATCTTAAGAGCAGGAGGCATGCACTCAAGTCCAGAGAGAAGAAAATGTGGATTGAAGTGTAATGGCAGCTCCTTCGGTACATCTTTCTATTCCTTATTTATTGCCCTTTCTAGTCCTTCCCACCCCACCAAAATAATTGGCACAGGAAAACAGCATGGTGTTTCTGCCAACTTAAAGGATGCATTCCCATTTCCCATTTTGTTGCAGCAAAAGAATACCTTGCATAATATCTAGACATTTACAACTTCTATCAATTTAGCTCGCTTTCAAAAAGGTTTTCCCTTTATGACTTTTTTTTCCTGACATAGAGACATGAAGAAACAGCATTTGTTAAGAATAGGGTTTGCAGACTACAGCTTGTGGAACTAAATTGAATCTCATTCACTCTTTTTTTGCTTTTATAAATAAAGTTTTATTGCAATACAATACATTTTATTCCTAGCACAATAAATGATAGGAACGCCTATTATTTGCATATCACCTGCAGCTGCTTTCCCACTACAATGGCAGAAGTGAGTAGTCGTGGCAGAAACTTACATCACCTGCAAAGCCTAAAATATTTACTATCTGGCCTTTTGTAGACTGCTTGTCATCCTCTGGTTCAGAAAGAGAGTGCACTCTCTGTGAAGCTGTTACCAAGCCTGAGAATCCCCAGCCAAGTGTCTCAGGCCACACAAAAAAATGTCTTTTGGGTCCAAGTTGATTTCAGTGTGTGTCGGGGAGGGGGTGTAGTTTGAGCAGGTCCCATGAGATCCTTTTTCCAACTAAGTCAACTGATTTCATCAACACCCTGAACTTCAAATTGGCAACAGCTGGAGAGAAGCTGTCATCTAGGCAGTGGAGCTTAAACACCACCACATGTTCCTTGGTGACAGGGCATGGAATGGTTCAAAGAGAGAGTGACAGGGAAGGCTGGGGGTGGGACAGGAAGAGAGGGAGCAGGAGAAGGAAAGGAAGTGGGGAGATTATGAACACACTCAAAGCCCCTTGCTACTTGAAGCATGACCTGTGGACCGGCTGCAGTGGCATCCTAACTAGATGTACAGAATATGAATCTACATTTGCACAAGAGCCTCTGGTGCTTGAAATGCCTTTGAGGATTCAAGGAACACTGGGCCAGTGCTGTGACAGAGTTTCAAGGACCTTTCTACTCCAGGAAACCCTCTACCCTCAGAGACGTTAATTCACGGTTTCTTAACCTTGGTACTCTGGGCACCCTAGGTGGGCTAATGTGTGGCTGGGGGCCTCTCCTGCACATTGAAGGATGTCTGCCAGCAGCACCCCTGGCAGATGCCAGCTCACTCCCTTCTGCCAGCTCCAGGTGCAACAACTCAGAATGTCTCCAGACATTGACACATGCCCCACCCTTGTTCACACAGATCCAATCCTGGTGCTGCTGCCGAGCGCAGCAGACAACTGTGTTCCTGAGCCT
Source organism: Manis javanica (assembly GCF_040802235.1). Taxonomy (NCBI): domain Eukaryota; kingdom Metazoa; phylum Chordata; class Mammalia; order Pholidota; family Manidae; genus Manis; species Manis javanica. Next base: position 12,107,855 of record NC_133158.1, read on the forward strand.
CCGGGAGTGGCACTGGGGAAGCCTGCCCTACCCCACACCACGAACAGGCCTGACACCAGACCTGGTGGGCACCCCTTCTTCCCAGAGAAGGGTTAACATGCCCCACTAGGCTGGGTTTGGTATGTCGTCCAATATTGAGGACTCAAAATGTTGTTTTCTTTCTAAACTCCACTCACCAAACCCACTCTTGACAGCCTGTCTTTCCCTCAGTGGTTTTCAAGAGGTCCCTGTGGTCAAGGGCTTCAGTGGCTTAGCCCTCTGTCCTGTTTGAAGCCTGTGGAATCTTGAGCCCTTGATGCACATTTCCTACTCCCTTCATCTGTTCACCAGCCTGTCTAGTGGGCCCCAGGCAACAAGCTGGTCGTACGTGCTCGCAGCCACACGTCTGCCATCTGCTTCTGCGCTGCCAGGAACAGGGCTGGCAGACACATGAAACGACTTCCTCCCGTCAGCTGCGCCGGGGACGGGGAGGCTGAGGCAGGAGCTGGGGGAGGTGTGAGCACAGTTCACATCCGCGCCGCAGCCCCCGCCCTGCCGCCGGGAGCCCCCTTTCAGGGAGGGCCGTTTCTCCACCCCTGGCCACTCCGTGACACCAAAGGCGCCCAAACTGAAGAACAGCATCTTCACAACCAGCTGGTTCCAAACTGGCCACGACGGATCCTGGTTTCCCCGACAAGAGCGGCACGGCTTTTAGCCGCAGCCGTTCTAGGGACCTGCCTTTGCGCCAGCATGGACGGGAAGTGACAGGCCTCACAGTAGGGCCAACACTGCTTCTCTGGCAGACCCAGTACAGTTACAAGAGCCTCATCAAGAATAAAACTCTGGCTCCAACCGGAAGCCTCTCTTGCCTTCTATGTACTGACTTGCTCGTTAACTTTTCTATAAAGTTACACCAATAAAGACAGATGTGTAAAAGGTAGTGAAGGCGGAAACCAGGAAGTGACATTTTTAGAAACACGTGGGGTCCATTTTAACGACAACTCAGCTCCATGGGGGATGCGGCTGTGTTGCTAATTGAAAGGATGCGCAAAAAAAAATTCAAACCAGTTGAAGGCTGCTTGCTGCGCTTCGCCCTAGGCTCCCACTGGTCCCATGCTGTTCTCCAGAATCCATTAGCCCAAGTCAACAAGCAGACCACACTGGAGTATTTGCTCAGGGAACACTTGACTACACCGGGCAGAAGCTAAATGGTCCCCAGGGGCAGCTGGGGCCCTGGAGACCCATTTAGTTTCTTCAAAGACTTTACAGGAAGCCCTGCCACTACCAGGCACCGAGCACAACAGTAAACAAGGCCCTTCCAGGTAACCTCGCAAGGCCTTTACATTGTGTAGGGAGGACAGATAACCAAAGCAGCATAGCCACACAGCTACTGGACAGGGGCGCAGAGGTAAGCAACACAGATGGAGAGGAAGAGACCTTCTCCACCTAGCCCCGGTCGGCAAAGAGCTCCATGGTGGCAAAACCCAGGGACGCGAAAGCACCAGCCAAGCCAGGGGGCAAGGGGAACCCTTCCAGGCAGAGGGAGTGAGAACGTTTTATACCAGAAGGAGTTCTATGTGCCCTAAGGAGTGACAAAGGGCAGTGTGACTGCAGCAAGGGGAGCACGGAGGAGACGAGGCAGGGGCGAGGCCAGAGGAGGTTCTTCTAGGGAGGAGGTGTGCTCTGCATTTGAGATTGTCCTTCCCATGCCTGTAGGCAGGATGACTAATAACACACCCGAGAGGGCCTGCAGGGGAGTGGAGAAGCACTGGCTTAGCAGTTCACCTTCTAGCTTGGTCTTTTAGAGCTGCACCTCCTCAGACAAGACTCTGGGGTGCTGCGTGCCTCAGTTCCCTCCTGTGCGAAACGGGAGTGGTAACGGGGCCCAAGTCCTCAAGATGAAGGTTAGTACACAGAGGACTTGGAACAGGGCTGGTGCCGTGAGATCAGGTAGGACGTTCTCATTGCCTCTCAGCCCTCATCTTAATGCCTTTTTCTGCATGTGGTCATACGTGAAACTGGTATGCAGTCTTTTTGACGTGGGTAAGAGGGAGCTGGATTTGCTCAAGGGCACCTCACAGCCACCTCAGAACTATTCTCCTACCTCCTGCCTTTCATTTTTGTGAGTAGAAAGAGCCAAGGGCATACGGCAGGAGGGCTGGCTGTTAGAGACGTGAGGGACAGGAGACAGACAGGGGACTGCAGGTTCACGGACGCAGCCGGGCTTTGAATCAGCAGCAGTCATTTAAAAAATCCTTTTCATTAATGGATAGTTTTCCGTCATATAAATAGGAATTACTGCTACATGCAAGAGCACGGCTGATCTCACAAAGATAATGCAAAGTGAAAGATGCCAGACACAAAAGAATCCTGACAGTGTGATTCCCTGTCTATAAAATTAAAAGCCATCCTAAACGAATCCCAGCTGTTTGAAGTCAGGACGGTGCTTACTCTGGAGAGGAGGGAGGGGCAGCAAGGGGTCGGGGTGGGCATCCGAGGGTTTCCGGGGCACTGCTCCTGGGCCACTGCTTGACCTGGGAAGTAGTACCGTGAGTGTAATGATTCATTCAGCAGCAACTTGTGGTTCATGCACATTTCTGTTTGTGACACATCTATAAAATGCCTATTAAAAATTACTCAGGGAAGAATGTACTCACAATTTAAAAAGTGAATCCGCATACCTCATCCCCTTCACCAACAGCATGTCTAGCTCACTAGACCTGTATGGCTGCTACGTGTGGGTCAAACTGGCAGCTCATATGCTTGGCTTCATTTGGTCTTACGGGTCATATTTCCTTTTTTCCTTTCCTTCAAATTGGAATGCATAGGGACCTTTCCCACCTATGGTCTTATCCCTGGGCACGTTTACACACTGATCACACCTGCCTGTCCACGACCCTCCCCTCCTCCTTAGGCATATGCATTTCTCACCAGTGTCAGCAGCTTGATAAGGGAGGGTAGAAGTTTGGATGCAAGTGTTTTATGGATTTCAAACGCAGTATACAATGTACTTTTTAGTTGGAACCCTTGCTTTTCAAGATCCCATTTACCCATAGCTGGGAGATGACAGAGTGCCATTCTTGGCATAAAAGTTCATGACACTGTGTACATCAGAGGCAACTACGGGGCCCACTGACAGCTGGACGAAAGCATACGATGAAGGACAGGTAGATGGAGCGACTTCTAAATGCACAGGTAGATGGTATGCAAGATTTATTAATAAAGGGCTGGGAAAAAAATGGATGGATGAATGAATGAATGGGTGCAAAATGATTCATGTAGAGAAAGGGAGACAAGGTTTTGTCCCCTTAAAAAAATCAAGATCTTACAAATTCAAGCTTCAGAATAAAGTTCCTAGATAAGAATTAAGTTTCAAGTAATCATTACTGCTTCTATTATTAATTTGCATTCAAGACACTCTTCATTGGTGCCTTATCGCTGGGGAGAAAGGCAGTGGTGCTTGCAGATGCAGGCTTGGAAGTAGAGAAAGAAAAAGATAAGCAGCTTGCCCAAGATCATGGATGATGGGAACCAGTGAGGAAGATGAGGAAGGGATAGAATTTGGTCTCCACATTTTCAAAGGCAGCTTCTCCTCAGACCTGAGCAGGCGTGCAAGTCACCCAGGGATCATCTTGAAATGATCTGAATGCACTGCATCTGGGGTTGGGCCTGACATTCCGAATTTCACACAAACTCCCAGGAGACGCTGATGTTGCTGGTCCACCAACACCACTTGGAACGGCAAAGGTCTGGGGGGGCTTCCCTCTGTCTCATGCATTTGGCAAGAAAGCTTGGTTTCCCTTGTTTCTCATAACTTCCAGAGAGGTGTGTATCACAGAGACCAACCAGGGGCTGGATCTCAGCATGCAATGCTCTCTCTGGTCAGGAAACCTGCAAACTCTTAGAAAAAGGAAGACAAAGTATGGTCTTGCTCAATTCTGTTCATCCTTCTCCTCTCGTCAACACAAGTGAAGCGGCCACTAATGTCTTACCCTGCTTCTGACAGGAGACCCAGCAAAGCCAGGACTGGGTTCTTGGAAAACAGAGACATTGAATTCAGCCATGGAACCTTCCTTTGCTGCCCTCAGTCTCCAGCACCTGTCTCCGCCAGCCTGCACCCTTCACCTGGCTTCCTGAGGCAACCTGGGCTTGGCTGGGCTCCCCCTCGGCACAGATGGAAGCAGCAGCTGCTACCTGGGAGGAGACGGAATTCAGAGCCCTCCCAGGCCTCAAACCTCTCTCTCCTTCCACCTTAACAGCCCCACGTGGATCCTGGGAATTAAGGAAGCTTTCCTGAAGTATCCTCTCCGGATTATGTGTAAAAGGATTCTGTAGGCAAATAAGATGGGCAATATCTGAAGGACTTCTCAAAACCTTTTGCTGGCTTAAGCACAGTAGGGATTTTTCAGAAAGAAGACAGAAAATCTGGTTTCCACCGGTTTCCATATTTTGACAATAGAACACCTTCCCTACCTGGCTCTATCCTGATTCCAGAGGACATGGTTTGGGAAATACTGGCTTAACAACACTGATTCCTGTTAGAATCCAAACATATCTGCTTATAATTTCTATCCCTGTCACTGTCATGGTGACATGCTCAGCAAAACAGGAGCCTGAGGCAAAAGATTCACCTTGGCCAAATCTTTAATTTCATCAGTGAAATTCCATGGATTGTACGTTTCCTATCAACTGTGTTCACAAGGGTAGTGGAAAAAGTAATTGGCATGTAAAGCAAGAGACCTGGAGTCCAGTCCCAAGCCTGCTGTAGACACCAGGAAGAAACTGAATAAATCCCTCCTCTCTGAACCCCAGCTCCTCCTCTCAACCTCCACCATAGCTTCTCTAAGTTTCTCCCAGCTGAGTCTGTGATTTTTTTTTTGAGGTGGTTCAAAGGGGTTTTACTTAAAAATTGGGATGTAATTGACATAAAGCATCACATTAGCTTCAGGCGTACAACACAATGATTCGATGTGCGTATATACTACAAAATGATCACAGCAAGTCTAGTTAACATCCATATTCACACAGGTACAATTTGTTTCCTTTGATGAGAACTTTTACGATCTACTCTCTTTCAAACACATAATAACAGTACTATTAACTATGGTCACCATGTTATTCATTCAGTTCCCAGGACTTATTTTACAACTGGAAGTTTATACCTTTGGACCACTGTCACCCGTTTCTGTGAGTGAGAGTCTGAGATTTTTGATCCTGAGAGCCGAGACGGACACTCCCATCATCAGTTCATTGTGGATCATTGTACAGGCGCCACTGCAGAGCCTGCTCCCGAGGGAATGGTGCCTGGCATGCGTGAGTTTTGGTCAAGGAGGTAAAAGACAGAGAAGGGACAGGTCTGAGGTGTGCCAGAGAGGTCTGAAATGGAAACACTTAGAGGTTCCTAGACAGGCAGGGAACATTTAGGTGTTCACGTTGACAGAAAGAAAATAAAAAGAAGGAAAGAGCCCTCCACCCCAGATTTGTCTACCTTGTCATCTGTCATTAGCCCAGGCCTATGCTAGGCCTCAAGCGAATGGTGCAGCACCGTGAGCCTGCGCTTGGCCCCTCAAAGTCATGAGAGAGAGGCCAATGCTCACTTTAAGATCGAGTGTGGTCCTGGCACGGCCCGTGTCAGAATCACCTGGAGGCTTGTTTCAGTGCAGTTTCCTGGTTCCTGTCCCAGACTTACTGCGTGAGCACTTCTGGGAGCGGGACTCACGAATCTGCACTTTCAGCAAATTCTTCCATTGTTTTTGGTGCCTTAGAAAACCAAACACCTAAACTTACCTCACCGCTTTAAAGTCATGAGTGTGAATAAATAGGCAGGTCCCCAGCACTGGCTCCCTTCCCTGCTGGCAACCTTGGCAGGTGGAGTCGAAGAGCTGCCTGTTAGTAACTCAGCCTCACCAGCGCCAAGCAAGGTGTGAGGATCCTGTGCCCCGCCAAGCTCTGAGTTGCTGTCAGACACAGAATTTCTAGGACAATTTGCGTTCCCTTTCCCGCCAGATCTTGGCTGGTGAAGACTGATGACTTAATTCCCAGGCCCCTGTCACTAAGTGTGGTCCCTGTGCCAACCCAGCCAGGGTGAATGGCAACCCAGCTCCCCTGGAAACTGTTCAGATGGCTGGCACCCGAGAAACCCATCGGGATGCTGGAGACTGGTAGAGAGGGAGGGATTTTACTTGGTCTGGCTCCAACCCTTGGGCCATCAGAGCTGTTCTCTGCTCTGCGAGCACTTAAAACCCCCAAAATAGCAGAGCGGGTGGATGACCACACGCAGCATGCTAGGCAGCCCATTCTCAAGCAGGAAGTGGTCCTCCCCAGTGCCCAGCTTGGAGCCCCTAGTACTAACTTAACCTGTAGAAGGACACTTTGGCAGCATCTACAGAAACCTGCAATGTGCATATTACTCCATTCACAGAGGGGTCTCACATCTCAGAATGTATGGTATCGAAAAATCTGAACAAGCACACAAATGCAAGTAAAAAGATGTTCACTGAAACACAAATTGTAACAGTGAAAAGTTGGGAAAAAAAATCTAGGTGTCCAGCAATAGGGGATGTTGTTAAAAGAATGATGGTCCAATCATACAATGAAATATTATATGGTTTCCTATGAGTTGAAGCTTTGTGCAGCACCAGGAAGAGAGGAACAAGGCATTCTGTTAAGTCAAGAAAAAAGTTACAGAACAGCACGATGACTTTTTTGTTGGTGATTATGTATCCATCAGTATATGCCTAGAGACAATTTACCAAAGGTACAGCCATGCAATGGAGGGGGAAGAGGAGATTACAGGACAATGTATATAGTATATATTTCTGTAGTTTCATCAATTAAATTATTTTTGTTTGTAATTAGAGAATAAAATTACGTGGAAAAAGTTAGGAGCCTGCCCCATTCACCTTGGCCTACCTTTCAGGAAAACTAGATTCAAGACACTCTCTCTGGGCTTGAGAGCCTGGGACAAGGATATTAAGCACAAAGTCTATCACTTCTGGGACACTCTGAAGCACAGTGAAGAAAATAAACTCCTCCCCAAATCTGATGCTAAGTTATTCAGAGCTGTTAAAGGCCTCAGCTCTGGCCGCCTCTCATTAGCCATATGATCCTGGACAAATCAATTTACCTCTTTAAGTCTCTGTTTTCTCATCTGTAAAATGGAGGCTCATTCATTTAACTGGCATGCCACGAATGCCCACAACAAGTCCACAGTGTTCCAGCTGTGGGGCCACAAGCAGCAAAACCGAGCCAGAGGGAAGGAAGTGTCTGCCCCAGGCAGCTTTCATTCCAGCCGGGGAAGGAGGCGACAAACAGAATGAGTAGGAAACCATATACCATGTCAAACGGTGCTATGAAGCAGAGAAAGGTAGTCGGGGCAGAGGGAAGAGGACCATTTTGTGGGGGAGGGGGGGCAGAGAGGGCTGCATAAGGGAATAAGAACAGACTCCACACTTATAAAATGAGCTAAAGCACATAACGCCCTAGGCAGAGCCCCCATCCCACAGAAGGACCCAACCACTGAGGCCGTTACTACCACTACTGCAATCATGACCGCTATCCACCAGTCTTCTGTGAGTCTGTCTCCTTTGGTATTTCCCAAGAGGTGTCTCTTTACATATTTACCATAGACAAGGCATGGTGCTGAGCGATTTTATATATCTGACCTCATTTTATTGTCAAGAACCTCCAAAGAGTGGGTACTGCTATTTTCAAGTTTCAAAAAAAGGAATCGGAGGCTCAGGAAGGTTGGGGGAGGGGTCCCCCAGATCACACAGGGAACAGTCAAATTCTGGTTAGCCTGACTGAAGGCAGAGCTCTTCTGCCTCCCAGGCCAGAAAGGCAGAGCCTACGTGCCCTGCTCAGAGCAGGCAACGAATGCCCTTCCTGAGCACCTGTGGCTGTGCCCACGTGCCCTCGGCACCCTGCCTGCCTGGTGGGCCAGGCCAGGCCACGCTGTGGAAGACACCTGGCAGTGGCCAACCTGGAAGCCTGACGGGCTCTCTCTCGCTCCCACTTCGTGGTCTGGGGTCTCCCAGGTGGAACTGGAGGCCTCCACCATGAAGTGGGGATTGGTCGGGAGCCGATAAACCGAACAGCTGATGTCAGGTCTCCAGAGGATACATTTCCTTATATTGAATTTGATTAAAAAAGCTCCCCTTCTTTCCTTTTCCGGCGTTTCAGGCCGCACCCATGCAGTGGAAAAGGAGGAGCAGCAAGAGGAGAAAGGGGGCAGGAAGCGCTGGTGAGGTTCGCACGGTGCCTCGGCCAACGAGCAGGGCAATGCGTGCCCATCTGCTTCCTCCTCGCGGAGCAGCTGAAGAGCATACAAACAGAACTTCTCCGAAAGAGCAACTTCTGAAGACCGATTCAAGCTCTGCCCTAATGTGATGCAGTGATTTTGACAAAGTCAAAGTAGGGATCACCCAAGTGGCTACGTTTTTCCTGACCAGGGGAGAGGTGTGGAGTGAGGAGGCACACAAGCATTTCAGAAGTGTATTCACTAGCCTAACCCTATAGTTTGTACTGTTTGCACAGTGCAAACTAAGAACAGGCAGCCTAGCAGTTTGGGGCTATGGCAGGGGTTGCCAGTGTTGGTGCTATTTGCATTTGGGGCCAGATCAGTCTGCTGCGGGGTGAGGCTGTGCACCGCAGGGCGTTTGGTGGCATCCCTAGCTCCTATCCACTAAGATGCCAGCAGGATGCCGCACACTCTTGTAACAACCCAAAATGGTCCCAGACATCACCAAACATCCCAAGGAGGAAGGGTGACTTGGTGAAGAACCAAAGGGTTATGGGCAAAAGCACAGGACTCAGCATCAGGGCACTGGTGCAAGCCACCTGCTACTCTGTGATCCTGAACACGTTCCTCAACATCTCCAAGTCCTGGGTTCCTTATCCGTGAAGGGGATGATGTGAAAGGTAGCCTCACAGCGTTGCTATAAAGATTAACAAAGAAAAGTCTACATTTGCAGTTAACTCGGTGTCCCACTTAAAAGGCTTCACGGCTGTTGGCTCTGTTTATGACAGTGGCTCTTCGTTGCCTGGGGGTGTAGAAGATAGTCGCTGGACAAGAGAATGGGAGCGCAAAGAATGAGAAACTCCGGGGTGGAAGGGGGGAGAGTCTTGCTTTTAGTTAATTTGAAAGAGGGCATGCCTTATTGAAAAAGAATGAAAAAACAACAACAGAACTTGAGAGTGACTGGTCTGCATGGCTGCTGCACACACAGGCTCTGCTCTGAGTGGAGGAGGAAGGGCCGTGCACAGCAGGGGTGAGGTGGGCCCGGCCCCGCCTAGAGGGTCACTCTAATCTTGCAGTGGCAGCTGCTGAGGTTATCTGGGCTCTGGCTGGTGCCCTGGCTGCTGGGGGTGCCATATGGGCTGGGCAGATGAGAGGGAGGGAAGCAGACAATGAAAGGCTGTGGAAGATGACTTCTCGAGGGGCCGGTGGCTGTTGGAGAACCTGCCCACTTCGGCGTCATCTCCTGGCGTCTTTCTGGAGAAGCCTTCCCATCAGAGAAGGACCTAAGCTCTGTGTAAACTCCTTTTTTTCAGCCAAGATTAAGAGCTGATGTCACCAAGAGCCTCCTCCTCCTTCAAGAGCTTTTGTTTCATGGAGGGAAATACGGAGTAGAGGGCCCCTGTGTCGACAGGCAAACCCTACTGATCCGTTCACTAGCTATGTGACCTCCAATTCTTTGACGGTTAATCCCCTCACCACCAGAAGGAGAAAACAGCTACAATGGCTGCTATTGTTGTTTATTGTAGCTTACTTGACTTTTTTCCACTATAGTCCTTAGCTATAAAAGAATCAAAGTACATGGGTCATGAGAGTATTCCATATCTCTATTGATGATGAAAATAACAAATGCTTTTGAGTGTTTACTGTGATCTAGGCAACGTATCAAGTGTTTTCTCATTTAACCTTATGAAAGCATTGTTATAGGGGAAGAAGTTCAGGCTCAGAGAGTTTGTCATTTGGCCGAGGTCACAGAACTGGTGACAGACAGAGCCAGGAGCTGAACGGGGCCTGACTCTTGAGACTATCATCTTAATGGCAATTTCTAGGTGCTTTGGATAGGATTCGGCACAGCAAAGACATTCCTAGAGAATATTTTGTATGCTCGTAAATGAGTGCTCTTTCTCTCCCCCTTAGCATGTGCTACTTCACAGAGACAAAGAGCCCAACTAGGGCGCTAGAAGTTGAACCGCCCACAAATCATCCCGGACCTAGAAACATATACACCTGAGAAAGAATTTGATTTGCCTTAATACACTGCTTCTCAATCTTGTCTGCTCAGCAGAATTACAAGGGAGCCTTAAAACGTACCCTCACCAGGACAAACCCAGGCCAGCTGAACTGGAACCTCACGGATGGCACCCAGGCATCTGTATTTTTCACCCCAGACGATCCCGTGTGTGACCAAGATGAAGAACCAGTGTCTAAGTATTTTAGTGTCCGTCTTACATCTTTCCAAGAGGAACCCAATCAAGCTTTTCCTTAAAAGCAGATGTGGAAGACCTGGTGACTATTTTCTTTAGAGTAGGTATAAATATTCCTTATAAGCCTTTTGAATGTAAGGTAGAAGTTTCCGTAAGACCCTGGCTCCTTTTTCTGTGTTAACCAGAACAAAGCTGGTGGCAGCCAAGGGCCTCAGACATGAGATGGTTCTTGAGATCCATCTTAAGGTTCCTAAGGCCTTGGTCAGCAGTCACAGAGTTCGTCCTTCCCTGTGAACTCATTTGGTCTCATCTACTGACTTAGGACAGTGATGAGATTCTAGAAGGACAGGTCACACAATGACTTTCACCAACAATGCAGAATCTTCCTGCTTTGCTCCTAGGCTTGGCCTTATAAAGGGATTTTCAGCTAAGGTGGACAGATCCACAATTTTGAAGGTTATGTGAAAGCCTTCTGTAACTTTGGCAACATCCACCCGGGAAAGATGACAACTCCTAAGTCTTCTTAAAGACCAGTGGGGCCACATCCAAAGAGTCCTGGAGTCTGTCTTTCATGACCAACACTGGCTAATTGGCGCAATATAAAAAGAAGGGAATTTGTGAATCATACTTTTGTTTAGCCATATGTTTTTCAAGGACACTATTTACTTAAGGAAAGGCTTTTGCTTTAATCAGATTATGTATTAGTTACATGGCTAAGCCATGAGACCTGGGGTAAAATGCAAATGTATTGCATATATGAAGTCCAGGCCAAGCCAGAATTCTGCACTGAAAGGAAAAATAAGCCATCACAATAGAAAGATCAAAAGAAAGAGTTTACATTTTTTCTAACAAACCATTTTTGCTTTAAATGGCACGTTCTGTTCTGACACTTCCCAACACACAGGATATTTTTGACCTCAGGCTTCTTTGTAATCCTGCATTTGCTTTCTCAACCCACCTCTGCAAGTCATCTGACTTTTTCTACTTCAAGATACTTCATTGAAAAAGGGGACCAGGTCAGTGTTCTCTGAGGGATCCAGGAGGCTGAATTTGAGACAGCAATAAAATATGAGTGCTTCACAGCTCTAAATATAGCTCTCTCCCCCTGGACAACTACAATCCTAACACACTGGCCTGCTTCAGTTCCTGAACTTGCACATGTTCCTCTAGCCTCAGGGCCTTTGCTTATGCTATTCCTAAAGCCAATAAACTCCTTCTCTTCCCCTTCCCTTCCTTTGCAAGGCAAGGTCTTTCTTATCCAATTCTTAGTTTAAATATCACTCCAGGGAGCTTCCTTTACCATCCTTTTTATATAGTTAACTCTCAATATTCTCTATTCTTTACCCAGCTCATTTGTTTCATAGCTTTTATCATAACCTGTCCTGATGTGTATGTTTGTGTATCTACTGCCAAATTATAAACCATGTCCACCCTACTTTCCCTAAAAGCTGGCTCTCTTACCCTCTGGCTTCTAGTTGGGAGCCACTCATGGGAGATCAGTGGGCGGACAGTGAGAGAGGTTAGAGCACCCACTGCCCTGGCTTCCTCTGCCAGGCTGCAGGTTGGTGCAGTTCTCCACCTACAACCTCAGTTTCTGCCAGGCGGCCTGCCTTCATTAGGTTTTTCTCTAACTACCCTTTGAAGGTGCCGTCTATTTTCTTCTGGGGCCCTGATCCACATTGGATCTCAGTCTGATTTATTCATGTATACTTGGCCACTGGCAGAGTACCTGACCTGTGGTAGTTGGATGGACACATATTTGTTGGGAGAAAATGAATATAAAACAATAGAAATGACAATTAAAAAACCAATCAAGATTTTTAAAATGTCCTTTTCTACCCTATTCTTTTTGTTTCCAAAAAATGTTGTATCAAACTCTGGCACAGAAAACAGAAAGACAGAGTTGCTGGGATCATGGGTGGGTGGGAGAGACACACCAGCAGAGCTCCCTTTTAAATGGCAATTCTAGAAAGCCAGCAGTGTAGAGAGATATCCTAGGGGGTGCCATAAGGGAGGACAGGGCATCTTCTGCAGTTTCTGCAATTGAGGTACGCGATATCGAGGGCGGAAGGTGAGGGGCTGGGCTGAGTGACTATTTATATCTCAGGGCTCCCAGGAGGGCTCTGGGTTCAGCTGCTGGATGGCAGTGGGGGTGGAGGGACTGAGGAGGGAATGACCGGTCCCGGAACCCACTGAGAGTCTTTAAGGTTCTACTTTTGCAGCAGGCCTGGGGCTCAGAGGAAAGCTGGAATAAAAAATGTCCTCCAATCTGATGGGCTCCACCTGTCATGCCAGATAAAGGTGTGTCCCCCAGATGCTCCTGCTTCAGGGGGCCCCACAATAAACAGCTTCGGAGGGCAGAGAGTGACCGAGGAGGCCATGTGCTTCTTGGGCAGCCCCAATCCTGAGCAGGAAAGCCACGAAGGACAATGCTTAGGTGACAAAAAGCCTGGTCATCTATGGGTCACACAGGTCATCCAAGGACAGGGGAGACTTGCTTTGCTTAAGAGAACTTTATGAGACCCTTGGGCCAGGCTGGAGTTCCTCTCCTGCAGAGGGGCCTGGGCCTGAAATGAAACAGATCTGCAGACCAGGACCTGGCCAGGCTGGTTTCTGGAGCTGGTGATGACCTTCCACTCTGTGCTCTCCCACTGTCTTCTTAGCTCAGGCCCAAAGGGGGACTGTTTTTCATTCAAAGACTCAAAAAATAAATTAACTCCTTTTAAACTGGCAAATGGGAATTCTATGAGAAGTTCATTGATCCTGGGGGGAGGAGGATTCAGGACGGAAAAGCTCGATTCGGGCTTTCTCACTTGGGGTGGCCTCTAATGGAGCTCTGAGAGCTCCAAGAGGTGTTACAGGGCATAGTTAGGATACAGAGCCTGGTAGCCTTTTAGCTCAGGCAAAGGTGGAAATTGAGACTCAGGGAACAAAGGGCTCATCTTCCTGGCAGCTAGCGTTCCTGAAAATTCAAGCAAGAGCTCCCTAGTTGTGGGCGTCAGCATGGAGCTGGAGCATTAACATCTATAGAATCACCAAACCTCATGCTCATCCATTCATTCCCACCCTCCGTCCACACCTGTCTACTAGGATGATTTCTGAATTCCATTCAATCTTCCTCCTCCCTGCTAAGTGAGCAAGGGGCTGAGATAGAGTTAAAAGGAAGGTGGCGGGAGGTCAGCACTCTGGGGCACCTGATAATAAGAGTAACAGAACCTTTCAAATATTGAGTTTGCCATTTGCCAGGCATGCGATTAAGTGCTTTCTGTGTATTACCTCACACTTCACAACAGCCCCACATGGCAGACATTTATATTTACTCGAAGAAGCTGGAGATTTAAGCCACATGCCGGAGGTCACACAGCTAGAGATGGTGGGACTTCAACAAGGTCTGTCTGACCCTTAAACACTAAACCCCAATGTGTGCTGTTGTTGGGGTCCGTCTAAGAAGCAAAAGGGCTCTTACACTGAGTGGAGCCTTCTGAAATGCGCAGCCAGGCAGGCTCTTCACATGACATCAGGCCCTCCTAGATTGGGTTCTGAATGGCTTTATGGGGATTGATGACTTCAAATGGGACCCCCTATGTCTAGATCAGGCTTTCTCAGTGTTGGCACTACTGGCTTACGGGGTCCCGCAATTCCTTGCTGGGAGGGAAGGTGCTGCTCTGTGCACCGCTGAACATTTAGGAGCAGCTCTGACCTCACGCCACTAAGAACCATGAGCAGCCTGTACCCCAAGCTGCGACAACTAAAAGTATCTCTAAACATTGCAAAATGTCCCCGAGGTGGCAAAGTCACCACTCCTTCCCACCCACCCCTGCTGAGAACCACTGATCTGGGCTACCCTGCTCACACTGGGGCAGGGGTTGTGTATGAGTACATTCCAGGTAAAGGGCATTTCCCCCCTGCTCTTTTTACCTGGGGTCCAGTATCCTGTTACAAAGAGAGAAAGAAAAAGAACGAGTTATTCTAGGCTCTTCTCTCCGCTCTCTTCCAGGTCTGAGCTCAATCTGCTTCCAAGGAAAAGACACAAGTAAAGCCTGAACTGGACTTTTCTGCCTTTTAAAATCAGCACCTCTGTTTTAAGAGGCAGCTATCATGAAGTCTGCTCAGGGATGGAAAACCCGATGAAGTCCACACTGCTCAATGCTCATATGGAATCAGGGCCAGGGACGCTCTCACCAGAAGCACAGTGTGTTTGGAATGGGAAGTAAGTCCCCTCAGGTGTCCTTGGACTGATGACACCCTCAGGGAGGCAGATTTCACCAGGCAGGATGACTGACTCCAAGAAGCAGGAATCCCTTAGACTTGGCACAGCTCAGAGTCAAGGATTTATTCCAAAGAAAGGCCCAGGAAACAGGACTGCACAGAAGGGCAGTTTCTGCTGCTTTGTGCAAGGAGCAGAAAATAAATGTGCTTTTGCCTCTCTACTCCTTCTACGTGGCAAAAAAAGAGAGGAAAGAGAAGACGGGCACTGCCTAATCTGCAAACTGGAACACCACAGCCGCGGGTAGCCAGGAGCTGAGAAAGGGTATTTTCTCGGAAAGAGAAAAAGAATGGAGGAAATATGCCTGTTTCAGCTAAGTGGATAGGGAATTCAGCATGACATTTTTAAGCTGTTAAAAGTTTCTGCAGCAAAGAAAACACTAGGCTCTTTCTTAGTAATTTTGTGTTGGAAGACATAGACTTTATCTTGTAGATGGAGCCCCGCCTGTTTGCTCAGCCTGATTTGTGACAGCTGCCTCCCAGGAACATGTCATGGTCTGGTTTTGATTTGGGAAGGGCAGGAGAGAGGAGACGCCTAGCACAACAGGCCTGGGAAAGAAAACACACACACATACACACACACACACACACGACACACACACACACACACACCCCTACCTACTTGCTCAAGGTGATGCTGGCATACAAAAATTGGGGCGGGGCAGTGAAAATTATTCTAGGTTAAACAATCAACCAAACAACAAACAACTGTCAGAATCTTATGAAACTTTGCTCTCCTGGTCTTTTGATTTTCACCCTGATTTAGAGCTAAAACAGGCTCTACTTGGAGATGACAGTGTTCAATTGTCCATTCTGCCACATTAAGGGACAATCTCAAATCATATTTAATTCATTTCATATTTAATTCATACTATGTAATTAAGGAAATACTATCCATAAAGTTCAGATAATGTGCTCTTAACACACTAAGATGCTGTTTTACTGTTCCAAGAATGATTTGATGTCAGAGCCATCTTGAGTGCTTTTCAGAAGCATAACCTGAATTATTTTTCTTTGTCTAAGCAAGAGGTTGGATGCAGGGCCAGGAGATGATGCAAAGAGACATTGTAGGAGAGATGGAGGATCTAACTGTAGACAAGGTGGTAAAGTAAGTATGGCTGATAACTCAGATATAAGGTGCGGAGTCTCTAGCTCAAGGGGTCTTTTAACTTAGTGGACCTAAGAGTTCTCTGAGGGTGATGGTTGGAAAAACTGATCTGATCCCAGGTCTGAATCCTCAAAAACTGTGTGCAGGTCTGGGATGGGGACTGAGAGTTTACATTATTGACCAGCACCCCAGATGAATGTAACATAGGTGATCCCTGAATTACTCTCATTGATAGAGTGGATGGTTGACTGTTTACATGGAGAAATACATTCCCAAAAGCTGGTTCCAGGTAGCTTGTACTAGGAAGTGGGGTTTTAATCATCAATTTTCCAACACTCTGGGAGGCACTGCATGTATGGACAGAGATGGGGTGGTTAAGACAGAGATGGTCACTGCAGAATCACTGACAGGCCTCACACTACCACCTGCACACTTTGTGGAGGAGACACTAAGATGCTTTTCCAAGTGTCAAGGTTGAGAAGGCTAAGCTGGGCTCCAAATAGTTACAAGGTTTGATTATGTTTATAGGGCATGGGAAGATCAACAAAGTACATTTGTTGATGGAAGTCAAAAGAAATCAAGATTTTAATACAAATCAGTCTGAAAACTGCTTAAAAGTCTGATTCCAGAGATGTGGTAACATCCATTTAACTGAATATTAATGCAGCCATTAACAATGATGGCTAAAAAAGCTATGAAAATAAGCTAATGATAGAATGCAAACAAAAAAATTCAGGGCACAAAATATTCAGCATGTTTACAACTCAGAAAAAATAATTCTCTAGTATATAGGGGAAAAAACTTGAAAATTCAGCCTAATATTAACAGTAATCAAGTGATGAGTTGGAGTATTTTCCCCCTATTTCTTTTTTCTTAATTTTTCCCTTCAACATTTTCCTTACTGGCCAATTTTTTAAAAAAAGTCATAAAACACCTGTGTTTCAAAGCCATTTTCAAGTTGACAATGAGTACATTTCCCTTTGTGAGATTCCCAAATTCAATGGCTCCCAAAGAAAAACACCCGTATTCTTTAAAGATCCTCTGTGTAAAATTTTGTACGAGTCTGAAGAGCCTATCACCCTCCAACCTCCACCCTGGACCCATTCTTCCAGTGTTGCCTTTTCAGTAAGAAAATGAATAAAATCAGCACTCTTTTCTCTCCTGTCAGCAGCCATGGTTACTTACTCTGTGCACAGATGACTGCTCACATCCAAGTGGTTATAAATAAGCCTCCTGCAGGGTTATTACAAGCCAGGACACTGGAAACATTTCTCTGGACCCAGAAAATGTCAGCAAGACCGTGACAGGCGGTACAATGGCCACTTGGGTGGGCTCTGTCCACTGCTCCCTGTCTCTCTCACCTGGCTCCAAGAATATCCTCTGCTTCCCCATATACCAGGAAACTGCCCCAGAAAGAGAAATGAAAGACAGACGATTATCCCATGACTTTTACCAAGCCCCTGGTCTGGGGGCCAGCTCAGAGCTGTGAAATGCCGGCAAGAGAGCAAAGCTCTGTTGGAACACACAGAGAAAGTCACGCCATCAGACCAGTCAGAAAGTATTCCTGAACCACATCCTCAGTGCTGAGCGACAGGGTCTGGCTCCATCCAACCTGCCTCTCTGAAACATCTCCTTGCTGGCCTGAAACCCCCCCCAGTAAAACTACCACAGGGACATGCCTGAAAGACCAGAACTTTGTCTCCAGAAAACCTTGACTAACATACATAATGGACATGTGATGCCAAGTTGAATGATGCGGCTTCTGGAGGAAGGAATGAGATCAGGCTGGCAGGTCCAGATGATGGATGGGGTGCCTATGGCTGAGCGGCAGGCACCTGCGGTGCTCATCTCCTCACGCAAGCCCCTCTTCCTTTGGTGACACTCCCTCGGTTTTCCTTTGCCAAGGCCCCCATCTCCATTCTCAGTCCCCGCAGGTCGGCTGGGCTTGACCCCACTGCTACTTCCTGCTATGGGCCTGTGACTGAGGCCTGGCCAAGCACAGCGATCTCCCTCAGCTCCCTCCACCACAGGCCCTAGTTTAATAATTGTTAGGTGATGCAAGTCAGGCAAAGGAGACTCAATTCTGGGCCTTTTGGGGGCATGATTAAGATCAGTTCTGATTTCTTGTTCTAATAGATGTTAGTCTAGAGCGGCTGACAGTCACCTCCACCACCCCTGGGAAAGCCTGCCTGAGAGCCAAGGCAGAGGGGGAGTAAGAACGAAGAGAAGAAAGAAGCTGGGTCCTGAGGACGTTATTTGGGCACTTGGATGCAGCCGTGCCTGCAGCCAATAATCTGTGACCTTTGTCATCTCTTGATTAAAAAGGAATCTTGTTTGTTCAGTTGGAGCTGGGATTCTGACACTTGCTAACAAAAGCATTCTCTAATTCCACTGAACAAAGGCAATCCCCCTGCATTTCCCAGGTAGATCCCAGGCTGGCCCTAGGGCCAACTGACAGGACTTGAGGTAAATTCTAGGTTCTGAAATCTGTAATTCCAGACTGGACTGCTCATCTTCCCTGGTGGAAGGAATGAACACAAGATAAGGCCATGCAGTTTATGAGCACAGCTGAGCTGTAGCCACTCAAGTAATGGGTGCCAGCTGGTTAGGAGGTTTTATGCAACCACCTAAATAAGGAAATTGGGTTAGAGGATGGATATCCAAGTTATGCAGAAGAACAGGAGAAATACTCCTGCCCTCAATTAAATATAGAAATGTTCTGCATTGCAGGGATTAAAAAACACTGCAGACATTCTTGGTAAAGTGAGCTGTTCCAGTTGTTGCTTCAGATGCCCACATGCTATTGTTTTCTCATTCTTTTTCCAGTTTACCAGCAATGCTAAAAACTCACCCCATTCCTGCACTAGTGATTAACACGTCTCAGAGTTGCACAACCAAGTTTCCCTTGTCAAGGTGTGTAGGCGATGTGTGTTAAAGGCATGGGCGTGCCACGACAGTGCAGCCCTCATCAAAGATGGCAGGCAGACTCTTCAGACTTCTGTTCCTGCTGTGTCCCTGCATCTCCAGGCCACTGGCACGTGTGCTTTCAGCTGGTGCTAGCCTGGGTCACAAATCACAGCAGGCAAGCTTTTATCCATTTCCATGTTTTCAAGTTGATCCTCTTCTGTCTCTCAGGACCCTCTCCCCAGGGACGCTGCAAACCTCTGCCAGTTTCCTTCCCTAGGTCACTATCACGTCTGCACTCTGTGTACGCCGTGGGGGCTTCCACCTTCAACTCTTCCCTTGGCTGCACAGTCCTGCACTGCCTCCTAACATGTCTCCCTACAGCAGCTCTTGCCCTTTTCCCATCAACTGCCCACACAGCACTCAGAGCCATCTTTTCAAAATGCAAATCGGCTATCATTCCCCCTCCCTCCTTGGCCTGAAACTTCAAGGGCTTTCCACTGTCCCGACTGGAAAGGCCCAAACTTTAATAATGCCCTGTGTGCACCATCTGGCCCTTGCATTCCACCCTGGCCTTATTACTCTCTCTGTTTCACCTGGCCACAGGGCCGTCTTTTGGTTCTTCATGCTTGCCATGCTTCCTACCACAGGGCCTTCGCACATGAGCGTGACTTTTTCAGGATGCTGATTTCCCTAACTAGGCCATATCCCCCTTCGTGTACCCATCTGGCCCCACATTTACCACAGATGCAATGATATATTATATAATAAGGTACTTACTAATTACTGCATTCCACTGGACTGTGAGGCCCAGGAGGCAAGGCCCATGCTCACTTTGGCTCAGCACTGCGTCCTGAACACCATGCACAGGCTGTGGCATCCCCTGAGAGTAAGCACAGCTAATATTCCTTAAGCCTTAGAAAAGGCATTAGGAACTGTTCTACATTCTTTACGGGAATTAACTCATCTAACTCCCACAAGAACCCTACACAGCAGTGCTGTCATTCCATTTCAAAGATGACGGTACTAAGGCACAGAATAGATAAGCCAGTTGCCCAAAGTCACATAGGTAATTAAATCAGAAAGTTCCATTGCCAACTCTGGCAGACAGGTCTAAAGCCCAAACCCTCCTTCATTCTGCTATGGCTCACAGCCGGTCGCATCTGCAGGCTGAACAAGAAGGAGAGAACAAACACAAACCGCCGCCTCCCTGCTCACCCGCGTACGCACGTCCTGCTTACACACCCAGCTCTCTCGGACCCAACCTCTTCTTACAGAGTCTGGCTGATCCTCAAGACAGAACCATATGCCCAGGCTCATCATCACACACTGGCGCCTTTTGCTGGGGACCATCTGACATTCTCCTGCCACCCTCTGAGGCGACCAGTCCCAATTCCAATTCCACTCTGCGTCCGGCCCCAGTGTGACCTGAACCCTGATCCTGACTTGCAGTACAGTCGTGTCTCCTCTCATCGCTTCCTCCTGTCTGGGCACCAACCCCGGGAAAATCTGTACTTGTCTCCTTTATCTTTCCTGCCTCTGACCGGGGCACATCACCTGGGAACGCCACGTTTGCCTCTTGACATTCATTTTTCATTCGACATTTGTGCTTCCCTCCAGACCTGCCAGAGCCAAACGGAAGCGTCAGCAAACTGGCCACAACAGGAAAAGGAACCCTGCCCCTTTAGACAGAGCCACTGTGCAGACCTCCTGATCGTGATTCCGACCTCTCCTGGGAGGAAGCTGTATCCGGGAAGTGCGAGCAGGCGCTTCGCAGACTATCACTGACATCCTGGTCACCAGCAGTGACCACTGGTGGGAACAACTCCCATGAACTTTAGTGTACTTTTCTGTGGAATGGGAATAGTAATCAGACTTATCTCACACGGTTGTTGGGAGGATTTAAAGAGATGCAACACATGAAGTCATTAGCCTGTCAGGCCACCGTGAGTGGTCTGTTCTGATTATCATCACTTACTGTCAGCGGCATCATCCACGTCGGCCATGGTATAGAGGTTAAGGCCTCGTGCTACTCAGCCTGTGTCTCACTTGTGTCATCTTTAAAACAGGAGTAGCAGCTCTATCCACCTCAAAGGCATGTTGTGAGTTAGTTTGCACAAAGCGCCTAGAACTGTACTGAGCACATGATAAATGCCCAGTAACGCTGGCTGTTGCTGATGCTATTGTTACAGAGATTTCTCATACCAGGATCACTCAACCTGCAGGCTGCCTTAGAGACACGTTTAAGCAATGGTAGGGTTACAGAGCTTCTGTAAGGCTGGTGCTGGTGGACACGGTGACTGTGCCCACCTGACTCACTCGGGGTGAGCATAAGGGATGGACTGTGTTTTCTGAGGAGAAGGGACAGAACACTCCCAGTTCTAAACAAATGGGGAGGCGTCAAAGCCCAGAATTGAAGCTGGCAAGCGACTGGAGCTGTTTTTCCAGATTTGTTCTAAGGAATAATGCTGCCCACAAAAAGATTATGCTTTGTGCCAGATTAAACACTTATTCATTAACATAAGTTACTGACCATGGAAAGAAAAAAACCCATTATCCTGAAATCTAGCTTTCACCAAAGGATCAAGGAGTTTTGTGAAAGACTTTTGTGACACATACCTGTTACTCATACACTGGGATTCTGGGACTTAAAGATACACACACAGTTCAGAACACTGCCTTCATCAAAAGACCATGGCACTTTCTAGCAAAATTCAAGTGCAACAGTGAGGGTCGGTAGCAAAAGATGGTCACTGCAATTCCAGTTAACACTACGTCCCTGGGGTAGGTGTGTGTGCACTGTAGGATGTGAAAGGCTGACTGGGGCCTGCTTCAGGGGCAAATGATGAAGTGGCCCTTCAAATATTAGCTAGTCTGTCTTCCACGCTGTCACGTCTGACAAGTCTATGGAAACACAGGGGCGTAGCATGGATTTCTCTGCTCCCATGTTTTTTATGCTCTTCTCATGCTAGTTAGTAAAAAGAAAAGCCAACAGGTTCATTTTCAAACCTAAAAATGTAAACCTGTATAGCTGGTGAACACTGGGAGATACCAGTAGCCAACACCTTCCTAAGGGTTCAAAACTCTGCACCAGTGTGCTTGGGATGAGAGAGGTAACTATAGAAAGCACCAGGTAAGCATTGTAGAGGGCCGTATGTCTCAAAGACAATGTAAATGAATTTAAATGCATCATTATTAGTCACAAGAGCCTACAAAGGAAGCACTGAATTCCATAGATGAAGAAACCGAATTTTTATAGAATTTGAGCAATTTGCTCGAGGCCACACAACTCCTACATGATGAAGGCTGGATCTGAACTGGTATTCCCAACCACTAACTGAGACTCTGAAAAGCCAGGGCTCATGTGCGAACCAAAGAAACTAATGATGGGATTAAAATTGAGGCCATCCTATGAGCTCACGTCCATGGCCCGTGCGGCCCAACAGGGTAGCTGTTAGCTACATGCAGCCAAGAAATTGCATGCAACTTAAAATTCTGTTCATTGTGGTTAAGCACTTGAAATGTGGCTAATGCAGTTGATGGCCTAAAATTTTCATTTAATTTCATTTTAATTAATCCCAATTTCAGTTGATCACATGTAGCTAGTGGCTACTGTACTGGAGAGAGCTGATCTGAGGAATTTTTCTCATATGTATCAGACATGGTTCAAGGCTGCTTTCCAAAAATGTCAGAGACAGAGGACATTTCTCACTGTGCAAGGATCCATAGCGAATCATGGGGTGAGCTCCCCGCCTCTTAGGATCAGAGTGTAGGTTCTTCAAAGGTATCCATGTTTCCTTTCTAACACTGCCCACCCCCCGGATCTGATTCCCTCAGAAGTCACTGTGTGAGGACAATGAAGTCAGAATAGACAAACCCAGGAACAACTGTCCTCAGACAGTGGTGGCATCAGCATCTGCAGGGAGCTGGTTAAAATGCAGGTTCCAGGGCCCCACCTCTCTAGGGTCTGATTCAGTGGGTTGGGGTTGGCAGAGGAGGCCCTGCAGTCCAGGTTTTAATCAAGCAGCCAACAATTCTATTGCAGGTGGTCTAGCTTTGAAACTCTGATTTGGAGGCTGAATTGCATCTCCTGGCCTCTTAAATAATGATGGCACATAAGGCTTTTGAGACGAGCACTCACTGGGCTGGAAGCCAGGCATTTATCGCTCTGCACTAATTGCTCACTTCTATGACATTATTGCTTAGTCACCAAGGCCTCATTTGTTGCATCTGAAACATGGGGGTAAGGATACCTGCAGTTTGTCTTTTAGGACCAATGAGAATACAGATGTGAAAGCATGTGAGGGGGATAAAAGACAAAAACCCACCGTAGAGACATCTGCAACTCAGTGACATAGTTTGCTTGTCTGGCAGAAAATTCACATAAAAAACAATCCGCATTTTGAAGCTGTCTGGAAGAACTGGACAATCTGAGGGCATGCGGCTCATATTAGGTTTGCTGCCTGGTGCAAGTAAGAGCTTGCTCTGGGTCCTACACACAGGTTCAAATCCCTGCTCTGCCTTTTAAAACCTGGGCGACTGGGAAAATCCTTCAACCTCTCTGTGCTTTAGGCTCTTCACCTCTGAGATGATAATTTTAATAGTATATCTCTTTCATTCAGTTGTAAGGATTTAACTGAGTTAATATTCAAAAAGTGCTTAGAACAATGTTTGGCACGTGGTCAGAGCTATATACCTGTTTAATGAATAAATAAATATGCCTGTACGTAGCAACCAGCTGGAGCTGAGCAGTGGCTGCTCCTTCAGATGTGGCTGATGCATGCACGTTTATCACATATCCACCCAGACACACTGCCCTGTGGGATCCTGCCGTAAGGGGCAGATCTCCGTTGCAAAGGCGTCCTGCCCCTAAGGGCAGATACACTTCGTGCTGGACTTCACAAGCTATCTGTAGGGAAGGACCAGTTTTTTATGTTTGATCCACTGTGGACTGATAGATGGTCTTCCTGAGCATGACTGACATACAGCGCATGCTGCACATGCTCACCTGTGGGCCCTACAGCACCTTGACTGGCCTGTATTTGGACCAGTACAACAAGGCTTGGATGCTGCAGCAATGCCCAGTTGTTCGAGGAGTTTCTGAACACCGTCAGTTTCAGTACTTACCTCTCTGTGGACCATGGCAAGCCCCGCCCCTCAGACTACACCCTGAGAACCCCTTACGGACCATCTACCTCAGTCCTCACATGCACACAGACCAGCACGGCAGTCTGGTTGGAAGGAGCAGGCATTCTCTCTCTCTCTCCAATGTCCTCTGCAGCCTGCCTGCCTCTTCCCATCTATTTACCGTTCCTTTTTCTTTACACACTGAAATCAGCTTCCTGATGAGACACAGTGGCACAGCCTCGGAAGCTGTCACAGATGCTTTGGTGTCCCTAGCAGCACCCAGCTTTGTGTGCACTGCCTCCAGCTCGTAGCTGTCCCCTCCTGATTGCTGCCTTTCGCTAACAAGAGCTGCTTGCCCCACACCCCCCCTACAACCAAGTCTCCAGCAGTGCAAAGCCAGAGACTGACTAGCATGGTAGTGCCAGGCCTCAGCTCCGTTGAAGCAAGAGGGAAAGCCAACCGTACAGTGAGACTCATCTTCCAGAGGCCCCTGTGGGATGGGGCTGAAGCTGGAGGCCAGAGCAGACATCATCCTTCACCTGGCTCGTCCCCTGCCCTGCCCCGTTTCTCTCACTCTGCGTCTCTGGGAGCACACCCTCAAATTAACACAGGCATCCTAATCCCCGCCTCAGGCTCTGCTTAAAGGGAATCCGATCAAAGACAACCACCACCAAAGCTTGGGTTCCCTTTTCCTCAACAACTTGTTGGAGGAGGAACAACACATAGCAAGGATATTTCCCAACAGGATGGTGGAGACAACACAAAAATCCTGAGGACCCAGGCCAGGTCATCCAGACATGAACAGAACCTACCTGTTGCATTGGACAGGGCCAGCGATTCCATGGAGCCTGGAGGGGTCTGCTCTGTGGGCGTCATATCCTCCGTGTATTTCAGGGAACTGATCGGATGGCGGGTCCGACACTGCTGAGAGGACATGCCCCCTTCCTCCTCCTCCTCCTCATATTTGGGGACTTGCATGCTGCCCCGGGTTTCACTAAAGCTCTGACTGGACATGTCGCTGTAGCTCTCCTGGGATCTCAGCCTTCCCGGGTAATAGTCCTCTCGGCATTCCTTGATGAAGCTGCCACTGTGCCCCTTCATGGCTAGTGACGAGCTCCTTTTGGGGTTGCTGAAATGCTTGGCCCACATGTCGGGCTGGGCTCCAGCCCCCTGCCCGCCTGGACTGTAGGAAGTCCTGATGTTGCACTGGCTGAGAAGCTGCAGGGGACTCTGGGACTGGGTTGGCTCCATCTTGTTCCCGTAATGGTAGGGCTCATCCCGGCTCCTCCAAATGGGGTCCCGGTTGAGGCTGGGCGTCTGGCTGGACAGGCTGAGCAGGTCCATCTGCAGTGACAGGGGGTCTACATCGGCCGACAGCCGGTTGGAGCTCACCTGCAGCTGGCTGTGCTGGTTCAGTATGGGCTCCTCCGTCTTGCCCTTGTTCTTGCCAATTTTGGCACTGCGCCGGGACTCCTTGGCCCTAGCATTCTGGAAGGCCGAGTCGGATGAGTCAGAGCCATTGGGGTCCTCGCCAGCACTGCAGGCCCGGGAACAGAATATCTGGCCCTGCTTGGGGAGGAACGGCCGCCCCAGGAGGGATTTCTTACAGTGAGCGCAGCAGAAGCAGGTCTCGGTGGCATGCCAGTGTTGGCCATCGTAGGTCATTTGGCCTTGGTCAATCCCTGCAGGTAGAAGAGTTACGGAAGAGGCTGACAAGCTGCTCAGAGCTCTGCATTATGACGTGAAACACACAGCACCCTGGTTTAGCTCAGGGTTCCAGATGCAGAATAAAATGTCAATAAATCAATAACCAGGCCCCCACATAAATGGTATCCACATCCTGTGAGGACAGCTCCCTTGTTATACCAGTCAGGTCCTTCTCATTTGTTCTGGGTAGACAGAAAGCAGATCAAAATGGCCTGTCCCTGAATCCTTCTATGTGGGACACAGTCCCCTAGACAGACAGCAATAATGACACTAACACAGGACAAAAACACTGCCTTAAGTGCTTTGCCCACATATAAATTTGTTTAACCCTTGACCGTATGATGCACGTTTCTGGTACTATTTCCATTTTTCACATGAGAAAACACAGGCCCAGGAGTTTAAATGACTTGCCTAATGTCGTACAAAGGGACATCATAGGCCAAGAAGCCCACAGTACCCAGGAAGTCTTGCTGCTGTGTCACTGGCACTGGCTCCTCCACTCTCTGTTGGGGATGTGCTCAACCCCCTTGGGGCCGTCTCCCTGCCCACCGTAACAGCCGTCACCCTCCTCCACCATTCCCCGCCCTTACCTGCTGTGCTTTCCTTTTCACAGCACAAAAACCACTTGACAGTGCCCTGCTACATATGTGCATCTATTGGTTAGTTATCTTCCCTGTTGAAAGTGGAGCTCTATGACAACAGGTCATCAGTGTCTGTGGCATCTCCAGGAACATGGCCTGGGGCATCCTAAGGAGCTCTGTATATGCTGAATGGATGGGTGAATTGAATCCTATCACTAGCATATGCTGTTTAGTGGGAAAGAAAAAAGGGGATTTCAACTCTTGGCAAGGAAGATGTTGGGTGTGGCTTTCAAAGATATTGCCCACAAAGAGAATGTGCATCCTTTGCTTAACTTCATTAGGGAAGGAAGGTACACAGTTCCTCCCCATGCAGGGCTGTGCCTGGTTTACATGCTCTCGTCACACCTGCACACTGCTAGCACCTCCCCCAGCCCCAGATGTTCTTGCTTCTCAGCATTTTTTCTGCCCTCTTCTAGTTATAGCATTTGGTCTTCCTGTAGAACACCACCTCCCTACCACCCTTGGGCCATGAGCTTTGGGCAGGACAGAAGCCACACCTAAATCTAGCACCGGCCACTAGAACACCTTGTGTCTCCCAGCCCAGCAGCTGGTTCATGACCTACACTAGGCCAATGGGCCAATGGGACCGTCACCTAGGACTGTGGCTAAGATAGTAACATAGGGAGTTTCTCCTTTGACAGCAGTTGCTGAACTGGCAGGATGGACGCTGAAGCCATGGGGCCCCCTCCCATGGGGAGAGCCTGCAGGGAACACAGCCCCAAGCAATGACTGGGACGAAGGGGACCTTTGCAAGACATGTGATTTCTGAGGACAGAAGTCTTCCCAGAAAGGCAGTACTAATGTGAACCTTCACCTCTAGTGGCTGAGAGTCCTGAGCGTGGATTTTCCAGGAATAAATTTGGGAGACTTGTCTAGAAAAGCAGTGAAGAAGAAACTGGGTTGGAATTTCTACACAGAATGAGAAGGGCAAGCACAAAAGGGGGACGACCAGCAGCCTCTCCTTCCTCCCATGCTCTTCCGTCCCTGCCTCTCTGTCCCCGGAGCCTCGAGAGAGAGACAGACATAAGGCAAATTCTTCTGTTAGCTTCTCTCCAAACTAAGGGGTTTGTTTATTTGGGAGATTGGCCTTAGGAGCCTTTCCAGAGGGACGGGAGTAGCCACAAGGGTCACTGTGTGAATCGTGTCCTCAGCCGAGCATTCCTGGGGGGCTGGGAGCCGGCGGGGGCAGGACCAGAGGGGGCCCGCCCAGAGCTGCTGCTCCACCCCGCCTCTTCCCTAGGCACGGGCAGGCAGCACCTGGACTAGAGGGCAGGGAGGCTTCAGGACTCAGGCAAACACTGGTCTGCATCCCTGCTCCATGGCATTCCAGCTCGAAGTCAAGACACTGAAGCCCTTCTGCCTGGGTTCGAACCTTGCCTCTGCTGCACTCTGGCTGTGTGACCCTAAGCAGGGGGCTTCATCTCTCCGTGCTTCAGTTCTTCTGCAGTAAAGTGGGGATAATGATAGTACCTCCTTCACAGGGTCGTTGTGAGGGTTCATGGAGTTGCTATGCAGACGGCGCTTTGCCCCGGGCCTGCTAACTCCTGACCGCTCTTCCTCTTCTTGTGTTTTTATTAGGTCTTAATGCCTATCTCCCTCTCTGCTCTGAGGGCCACTGCCTGGATGCGGTCCAAGAAAGAACTCTGAGGCTGGCCTGGCCTTCCCTGCCCTCTCCTCGGCTGCCTCAGAGGCTCGTGCTGACCTCCTGGCCGCCCTGGGTCCTGACTGTGAGCTCTTGCTCAGCCCAGCATCTCAAGCAGCTGCAGCCTTCCTGGCCCCCCGTTGCATGGACACAGGAAGTCCAGCTCCTACTCCTGTCCCCCACCAGCTGCTTCTCCATGCTCAGCAGGGGCCCCGTTCTGGGGATGGGGATCTTGCAGAAGCCTGAGCTGGGAAAGGGAGTGGTGGGGAGGCGTGTTGCAAAGTGGCCCAGCAGGCAGCTGAACAGGGTCTCTGAGAAATATCGCCAATGTCAGATGGCCCTCTGAACTGCTCCTGAACCCTGAACATCTGGAAAAGGGCTCTGCCATCCCACATCTAAGCGTTCCTTTTTTATTCCTCCTCTAAGCCCTTTAAGCCCTTCTTTGAGGGTGTATGTATCTACTGCTGCTACAGCCCTGGTCTGTTTATAGGACTGTTTGCTGTGCGCAGGCAAAAGCACTGTTTCCCTAGCAACGGCCGTCCGATGCAGGGTTCGCAGTGAGCGGCTGTATAAATATGGAATATTTGTGTAATATGGTCAGAGCAAAGCACCCGGTGATGGTGGTATGCAGGATATACACAGCATACCCTTTCACTGTCGCAGGAAAATTACGTTTCACAGAAAAGTGGATCTCGGGAAAAAAAAATCAGGGGGAGTATTTTAACTACGGCAGTGATAATACTGAAGGCCGCAGAGGTCTCCTTTTCTGGTAAAACATTGATGCCTTTTTAGGGATTTAAGAGAGAAGGAGAAGGGGATGCCAGTTCAAAGCCTTAAATAGCTAGGAAATGGGAAGGAAGACAGCAGCGGGGCCTTCTGAGGTGAGCATGTGTGGTGACAGACAGGTTTTCTCTTTCAAACCACTGAGCGAAAACTCCAGCTGGCAGTTTCTGGACAGACTTTTAAGCCTCCGTGGAAAGGACAGGAGAAATAGAAATACTAATGAGGAGGGCCATCATCGCCACAGCTAAGGTTTCTGTACACTCAGCCCCTCTCATCCAAGAAAGCAGCTCCTTGCAGACCCAGAGCCCATAGTGAGCAAGGCTGGGTCACAGAGCTGCGCCACTCCACCTGAACACTGGCCCGCCTTGTCATTCCTCACTGGCTCAGCCACCTGTCCCATTCCGGTTTCCTATTTCCCAACTCTCAGGATAATAGGAAGTCTGTTTTACTGTTTTGATCTTGCGAGAAATGAAAGCTGTTGGGTACTGGGCTGAGGCACCGGGCTGGGAGGGTGAGGCTTTTAGGGCCTAGAGGGAACGGGCTTTGCCCATCACCCAGGCCCCCAGAAGGGAATGCGGCTGGACAAAGGCCAGCAGAGCAGTGCTTATCCCGAGGCCTGGGAGGGATACCAGCTCAGAAAGGCCTCCTAGAAGCAGGCTTGAGTCTGGGGGATGAATTGTCCAGTGACAGGACTGATGAACACATAGTAGGTGCTTGGTCCACAAAGCTGTGGTTTTTAACAGCACGCAAAGCTCATCAACCTACTAGCTAATTTTTTATCTGAATGCATCATGTCTGATGAGCCAAGGAGACAAAGACATTTCTTTTTGAAATCTTTTAAGTGGAGAAAAATGGGCTCCCAGACTCATCATTGTCACGTCTCCCCACTGCAGGTAAGAAGCTGGCAGCTTCTGAGCGGATTTCTTGGAATTATTGCACAAGCCACGGAATGATCAGGCTGCTAGTCTCAAAGACATTCATCCACTGCCAACTTTTCTCTTTCATTTTAAAAAGGCAGCTCATTCCCAAGGTGCCATAACAGGCAAGCTGAATGAAGAAGCCATAGATGGCATGTGATCTGGAAGAGTGTTGAAAGGTTGAGCAAATCAGTTATTTGCAAAGGGAAAATGATTTTCACCGTCTCAAATCTGCCACTTATTTGGGGAGTTTATAGCATATGAGCTATTAGAGGTTCTCTTGTTTTGTAATTGCCGGGGTCAGCTTTTGCTGGTTTTTCTTTAAGATGTGTTTGCCAGAAACCACTTGATTTTCTTGACTAACCCTTCCTACCAAGGACCCCTTTGGTTGCAAGTGACAGAAACCTGACTCATACTAGCTTAAGTGAAAAAGGGGATTTCCAGGAGGACTGTTTTAGTTCCTCCCTCTGCTGACCCTTGAGTTTTTCCAAAGAGGCTGCGGAAGACATCTGTTTATATCTTCCCTCATATTGTCCTTCTGAGACCTCCTCCCTTCCCCTTGGCAGTGGGGTAGATATCACACAGCCCCACTTTGGGGTGGGCCCATGACTCAGGCAGAGCAACAGGAATACCCTATTCTCAGTTTCCAGGGTGGAACACATGACCAGACTAGGGATTAAGATTCCTATTTGTAGGAACTGATTTGGACACAAGAGACATAGCCCCACTCTTTTTGATAACGTAAATGCTAGGATTATGTGTAACTAGGGGTCATCTTGGCCATCAAGTGAAGATAATTTGCTTCCAAATTATGCCAACAAAAGGCAAGCCACACGGAGACACAGAGGGGAAAAAAGAGACTTTGTTTGGAGCTCTGATCAGTTCCCTACCTGAAGCCAGTATTCTCCTTGGCCTTTCTAGTAACATAAGCCAAGAAATTCCTGTTTTCAGTTAAGCTAATGTGAGTTGAGTTTCTATCACTTGTAGCCAAATAGATTCTAACAACACCAGACACAAAGGAGATCCAGTCACAATAGGAACGAGCTGCGTGGCAAGCATTGCCTCACCGATGTGCTGGGCGCAGGTGTCACAGTATTCTGCATACAAGGACTCGAAGCAGTGGCAACAGTAGGGTCTTCCCTCCTTCATGATGTAGCGCTGCCCACCGAGCACAGTCTCACACTCGAAGCAGCAAAAGTGTTTCATGTGCCAGTGCCGCCCCTCAGCTTCTGTGCATTCGTCTGCAAAGATGATCTGGAGATAGGGAAGCCAAGTGATCAGTGGGTAAGACCTAGCTCTAAGAAGGCACTTTAAAGAAGGAAAGCTATGGGGGCCCCAAACTGGAAGGTAGGGAAACCAGGTTCCACCCTTCCACCCACATATTATTCAGGGCAAATATATATATATATGTTTATTTCATATCCATATCAGCTCTCACATTCAAATTTGCCTAAAGCACAATGAGACATGGTTGCTGGCCTGGCCAGCTATTCATTTAAACACATTTTAAGAAGAGAAAGAACATTCTATCCTGAAGAATATAAACCAGGGCCCCAAACTAACAGCTTATGGGCACTTTGGACATGCATTTAGTTTTATTTGGCCTATATGCTATATTTTTTTATTTTAATGGGATGTGTCATATAAACACCTGCAATCTGGTTTCTCTTTTGAAAATATGTTTGGCAGTGTTCCTGCATGGCAACAATTGAAGCTGCTTTCGGTTGAGCACTGAGTTCTCCCGCTTGTTATACTCTGCACCAGGAGTGTTGCCTTCACGTGGGTCACCTTCATTTACAATACCTGCCTAGCCCTCAGAGGAATTTGTATTTTAACCTCTAATATAGAATTTTAAAACTTCAAAGCACAGATTCAAAAGCTTACTACAAAGTACTATAATCAAGGCAATGTGGTACTGGAATAAGGATAGACATATTGATTAATAGAAGAGAACTGAAAATCCATAAATAAACATAACATTTATGGTAAACTGATTATCCGCTATGGTGCCAAAACCAGTCAATGGGGAAAGAATTAGTCTTTCCAATAAATGGGGCTCAGCTAGATACCCTAACACAAAAGTATGAATCTGAACCCCTATCTCACACCATATACAAAAACTAACTCAACAGAGATTAGAGATCCAAAAAGTCAAAAAAACTGTAAAATGCTTAGTAGAAAATACAAGTGTACATTTTCATGAGCTTGGATTGGGCAATGGTTTCTTAGATATGACACTAAAAGCATAAGCAATAAATGAAAAAACAGATAAATTGGACTTCAAAATTAAAAAACTTTTGTGCTTTAAAGGACATCATCAAAAAGGTGAACCTAAAACCACAGAATGGGAGAAAATACTTGCACATCATGTATCTGATAAGGAACTAGAATTTACAATATATAAACAACCTTTACAACAACACAGTAAAAGGAAAAATCACCCAATTAAAAAAAATGGGCACAGGATTTGAATAGAGATTTCTCCAAAAAGGAAGATATACAAATAGCCAATAAACACAAGACAAGATGTTCAACATTACTAGCCACTAGGGATAGGGGAATCAAAATCACAATGTGATATTACTTTGCGCTCACTATGATGATTATAGTGAAAAAGACAGACAGTAAGTGTGGAGAAGAATGTGGAGAACCCTCAGTCATTGGCAGTGGGAATGTAAAATGGCATACAGCTGTTCTGGAGGAAAGTATGGATTCCCTCAAAAAGTGAAACAGAATTTCCATGTGACCCAGCACGTACACTCCTAGGTATATATCCTAGAGAACTGAAAATACATGTCCACCCAAAAATTTCTATCTGAATGTTCACACCAGCATTGTTCATAATAGTCAAAAAGTGGAAACAACCAGAATGTCTATCAATTGACAAATGGCTAAAGAAGAGGTGCTATACATGTACAACTGAATGTTATTTAGCCTTGGAGAGGAATAAGTACAGATAAACATTACAGTATGGATGAAGCTTGAAAACATCACGTTAAGTGAAAGAAGTCAGACACAAGAGGTCACATGTTGTACTATTCTGCTTATATGACATGTCTAGAACAAGTAAATCTATAGAGACAGACTAGGTGAGTGGTTGCCAGGGGCTGGGGAATGGGAAAAAAGGAAATGAGCGCCAACAATCACAGGGTTTCTTTTCCGGATGGTTAAAATGATCTGTAATTAGTAGTGATGCTCGTACAACTCTGTAAATTTACTAAACCCACTGAACTGTACAACTTAAAAAGGTGAGCCTTATGCTATGTGAGTTACATGTTAATAAACAAAAATTTCAAAGGACTTTAAATCATCATACGCTATTTGCCATTCTGTAGCAGAAGGTCATATTATAAGCACTAATTTCCAGATGTGGAAACTGAGGTGTGAAGACAGAGCTGCTGCCTAGAATCAGAGTTGGACCTCAGCTCAGTTTCCTAACTACCTGACTAGAGGGTCCTCTGTAGCACATCACCATGAGCATTAGAATCCAGATTTCACAGGATTGACCAACTTCCTTCGGGAAGAGTGAAATAAATGCCCTTATAACACTGGACTCACTGAAAAAGGGGCATGCTGTTTATAGATTCTCACGTTGCTATTTACAGCGTCATGAAGAAACAAAAATCTACTTTGTACAGGAGGAAACCCCTGCCTAACACCTTTCTCCAAATTATTCCTAGTAGACTGGTCAGGTTTTGAACATTCTCTTTTCTGATCCAAACTTAAAAAAAAAAAAATGTTATTGAGGTATGAGAGCCACACTTTTAAAAGTTAAATCAGTTTTCCTCTTCTTTCAGCTTACAGATCACATCTGGGTGGTGCCTCTGGTGGAAGAAAACACCAGGCATGGGCCTTGTGTTCAGTCCGCTTTCTCGCCCAGGATACAAATTCAAGTGTCCCTGAGAATGTGGGCCAGAGGTATCCAAATGGAGTATCCATCTGCCTCCTGAATCCTGACAGAATTCTTGTAATGTGTGGAAAAATGAAATAATCCTAATAATTCTCTGTCCCAATGAAGCTCAGCAAACGGAATTATTTTAAGATAGAAGCAGCACACCATTACTGATGATTACTCCCTGGGGTTTGGGCTGAAGTCTAGAGCGGCACAATGCCTTTTCTTAAAGTGTTGTGACCCGGCTTAGTGCCACGCGAGCTCCTCAGCTATAGACATTAGTGGCCTTCCTACCTGGATATCTGTGAGACTGCCACGCTCAGGACAGCAGGTGGCAATCCCAGACATGCTAGCAACTGGGGGAGGGGGGTCCTGCTCCCGTGAAAGAAGGCGCAGTGGCCTGTGTAAGAAGGCAGAGGGGCCTACGGTTTTCTTCCAGGCCAGAAGCTACAGGACAATGTGTTGGCTATGGCACCACAGGGGTGCTGGGCAGGGCTACCCCACAGATGCATGCTGACCTCGTCACAGGCTGCACAGCGCGGCTTTAGGCACTCGGCGTGGTGCCTGCCACAGTATATCTTCCCGTCTTGGTAAAAGTAGATCAAGTCCACCAGGAGTTCATTGCAGACAGTGCATATGAAGCATGGAGGGTGCCAGCAAACACCATGGCCAGCACGTGACGCAAACACAGCGATGTCGCCGCCGTTGATCTGGCCTCCACACTGTGAGGCAAACAGAAACATCAGGATGAAGAGACCAGCCCCCACCTCTCAGGGCCACACATAAACGGTAGAACACCACCATTACCCCCAAGGGCTGGTTATGGGGCACTTACATTCCCACTAGGCATGTACCACCTGCTCTATACACACGGCAAGGCAGGTGCGTCTGCCCCTGGCCCTGCCCCTAGCCTCTCCTAGGGTCCACAAGCAAGGTGGAGATAAAGCGACTGAGAAAATAAGGAATCACAAGGGCAGGAGAGAAAGAAAAACTCTTACATAATAACAAACAGGAGCTCTGTGGGCAGGAGGCAGGGTCTCATTACCTCTCAGATTCTCCAACCTCCGTCTAGAGGTACAGCCAAGTTCACACAAGGAGAAGCCGGCTGTGGGTGGGGGCGGGTACGGGCTGTGAGATGGTAAGGCGAAAGGGCTCAAAAAATACAGCCACCTTGAACTTCTTTAAAAGCTTTCACACATGCTTTTAGCTTATTTCTTCGAACATCTTTTCACACAGTCTTGGTTCAAAGGCACCACTTCTAAGGCAAGATTGTAGAAAGGGCTTCCTTCCTCTTCCTCCCCTGCTTTCTCCCTCACATTCCGAAGTTCCTTCTTCTATCCAGAAAGGAATGAGGCAGAGACCCTGATGACCCATGTGAACAGAGTCCAAGGGTCTTGGAGGGAGGGGTCAGGCATGAGGCACAGGGGCCAGGGGAAGGCTCTCTGTGGACCCAGACGTTGGCCCCGAGTCTCACAGCCTGAGGATCAAGTACATGGGACTGAGCTCTGGGAAAATACTGTCTACGGAGGATAAAAGCTGCCTCCAGACCTTTCTCACACCATGGACATCATAGGGGCTGAAATGCTTCTTAGAAAATGAAGCAAAGCCCCTCATGGAAGAGTCTGTGGGAAATCATTCTTGTGGGTGACAAAACAAAAGAAAGATATTATGTTATGGAAAGTACCATCCCTGCCTTTTATAACATCACTAACCTGGCATATGCATACTGCTAAAAAATTTAAAAATTTTAAAGTTTATTCAGCAACTATGGATTCGAATTGGGCAGCACCAAAAAGGGTGGCTAGGAGTCCTCCACCAGCTAGAGGTACAGGAGAGATTCTTACAGAGACGATGTGGAAGCCAAGCAAGGAAATGACGTGGTTGGCTACTGCTTGGGCGGCTGCCTTGTGCCGGAAAGCCTTGCTGGCTACTGGCGATCGGTGATTCTTAAACTTCCTTTTCTGGAATTTCAGTGAATGGACTGTGGCTCGGGTGCTGGTGTGCTTACGTAGCTACCAAGCTAGTCCAGACACCTCAGTGTAAAGGGCTCCTTGGTTAACTGCTTTAACAATACAGAACACCCCATTTAAGCCTTACCATGATTCTATGATTTTGGCATTCATTGTCCCCATTTTACAGATGACAAAACTGAGGAAAAGTAGCATGGTCAAGATCATCTGGCAGAAACAGGAGTCAGCCTTATACCTTTCTACCCCCACACTCTTCCACTGTTCTATCCTACTTTCAACATCTGCCCACACATGCCCAACCTGTCTTAGGTGAGCCCGGCTGGGCTGGTTCCAGGAAATGTGTGTGAGTGGCAGAGGTCCTGAACTGGGGACATGAGGCCCACGTCATAAACCCAGCCTGCCTGCATCTCAAGGGTGAGGGCCCAGGATGGAGGTCTTGCTGCCGAGTCTCTGGTCCTCCGGCTCCCATACCCATTAGCTTCTCCCCTCCGTCCACCTGGCCCTTCTCACCCTATCCCTCTGAAGTCTCAAAACAGGGCCCCAAATAGAGGGACCTCACTTTCTCTTCACCCACCAGCTCATACATCTGCAGACCTGAACGGGCTACTCAGGAGCCTAAGCAGTCAGATGGGGCTGTACGAGAGCTGCAGGGGGAAGAGACGGGCCGACAACGACAACCAGCCCAGAAGACTTTCAGTGGCCAAGAGGGGGTGGGGGTGGGGAACCCAGGCAGGCTGGATGGCCACCCTGCTTTCTTGAAAACCCTCCTCCAGCCTTGCCCTGAGCACTTGACCAGAGAGTAGGAGAAGAAACAAATCCAGACTCTTCAACTCAGGGGGTCTATGGGAAAGGCAGGGGCTCTGTCCACTTCATGGAAGACCCTCCACCCTGAGGAGATGGTCAATCCCCAGCCCTTTAAATGGCACTGATCCCGGGATGATCCCCTGGTCCAGGTAAACTCCATTTTCTAAAGCACTCATTTCAAAATATAAACCTATCATGTTTAATGCTTTTAATGGCTCCCCTCTTTCCCTCCAGGGGCTTACATAGCCCTCCGTGGTCTGGCCCTCTACACGTTCTTCGTTAATTCTCTCCCCTCATTCCCTCTGCCCTGTCACAATGGCTATCTTGCTGTTCCTTGAACACAGCAGAAATGCTGCTGTTGCAGGGCCTTTGAACTTGCTGTTCCCTTTGCACCGGCTCCGAGACCTGCAGGACTCCGGGCCTCAGTTCCTGCACATCTTTGTTCAGAAGCCACTTGTAAGTGGGGCCTTCTCTGGCTTCTTTACTGGAAACTGCAACCTCCCCACATTCCCAGCACTCCCTAGCTCCCTTCCCTGTTGTATTTTCCTATCTTATTTATTGATTGATTTCCTCCCTTAGAACATTACTCTTTACAAGGGCAAGATCAACCTCTCAAATCTTTAGTTCACTGTTATATCCCTACGGTCTAGAACCGAGCCTGGAACACGTAGACACCAAAATAATAGTTGAATGAGTGAAGGTGTGACAGGATGCCAGAGAAAGCCCTCTTCACTCCTCAGAACCCACGCTCACCTGCTCACAAATGGCTCCTGTCATCGTGACTGGGAAGGGCCTGACATTCCCGCGGCCCAAGTTCTCACGTTTCCGCTGGTTGCTGAAAAGTTTCAGCTCTCTCTTTTCCTCCTCATCCAGGGAGTTGCAATATCGGACCTGAACAGACACAGAGAGTACAGCATGGAGGAGGTCGCCCTCGCCCCTTAGGATTTCTGAAGCCCATGCCTCAGGTTTCTCATTACACGTGCTCCCATTTGGTTTCACAGCCTGGCCTGCACTTCACCACCGTCAGCCTTGGGGCGATTTAAGGCGAGTCTCCGCCTAAGATTGCTGAGCTTACCAAAGGCTCCCCCTGAAGCCCAAGTCTCAGGCAGGCTGAAGTTTCTCTAACTCTCCCGCGGCCTTCCTGCCTCTGCGACCACGCTAAGCGCCAAACCATCTCGGGAAGCACTGGTGTCATCAAGATGTGGGGCTTTTTTTTTCTTTCCAACTGATTTGAATCTTCAAATGGATTGTGGGGTCCTGTACTTCCCCTCTATGGGCCCCTATAGGTGATCCTCGACATTCCAGGCCAGGGGGCCAGAACATCTGGTGACATTCTCCCAGCTCCTGTTCTGCCACCTCATTTTAGGAAAATGGGGAACCGAAGGCTTGAGACGGAGGAGGTGGTTCAGAGGTTATTGGTGCTGCTCTGTGGAAGCCCTGCATGTGTATCAGGAGGGAATGGCTGCCCTCTGGGTCTTCGCCAATGCAGCAACTTGCATAGGATATTTTCCTTCTTGTTAAACACAGAAACTCACAGAACTAAGGGAGGGGCACTAAAGATATCCAAATCTGGTATTTCCCATTCTCTCCCCTTATTTATGCATATCTTGGGAATTATGCTATAGTCATGAACTATAATTTACTTAATACTGCTTTTAAAACTGGCTTCTTAAAAAAAACGTGAACACATTTACTTAAAAAGAAAGTATATCATGACTGTAAATGGAAAATCAGTATAACCTGCAAAAACAGAAGGTGATCACAAAACTAAACAGGGTGAGACTGAAACCACATTGTTAGAGTCTAGCAGGCTGCTTTTGCTGGTGGGAGATCCTGAAATGGAGACTCTTCATGCTGTTTCTCAAAAGTAGAGACTGGTATGAGTCAGAGAGATGTGAGATACCTGGTAGCCCAAAATGAAATCTCCCCCTGATTACTCAACCAATCACAAGGAATGAAATGCAGTTTAAAAGGGAGCGATTCTCTCATTACATGGTTCCATTTTATTTACTGCCATGCGCGCGTACCACCCAAAGTCATGTATCTGTCACACTCTGGGGAAACACAGGTCTAACCACCCCTCCTGTCTTACTTTAGAGTAATCTGAGTATCAGAAATGCTCACTGAATTGCTCAGATGATTTCTCCTATGGATGGTTCAAAGGGAAACCTTTGAACTAGGACTGCTGCGTCCTAATTTGAAAGCCAGTGCAGCTGCGTATATCAAAAGGATCTTACCTGAGTGAGAAAGAGAATGATCAAATATTTACTTTAGACTCACTCTTGGTCCTCAAAAAAAGCCATGTCAAATGGGCGAATCTGCCCACTGGGCCAGGTGTATAAGGAATACTCAGCACCAGGAAGAAGGAATTTGAATGGTCTCTTTATGAAGCCATAGTTAGCGGTGAACAGAATAAACCACTAAAAGCAGAGAAAAGCAGATAGATCTCTTCCCTCTATCAAGCAAAAAGTGTTAAAAAAAAAAATAGCCTTCACGCGGACATCCCAGAGAGAGAAGGCCAGTGACCTGAACAGTCCGGGATATGTGGTCACACCACTGACATTATATGGACAGGCTTTTAAAGCAGGGCACACCCCTCCTGCTTGTAAAAACCCGCATTTTCACTTCCAAATTAGTTAACTGGGCATCAGGTTACAATGCTTGCTCTCAGCTTTAAAGGGGAAAACATTATTTATGTTTGTTTTATGAAGTCTGAAATAAGCAACAGGAAAGGGAATCGTGGCTCTTTCTAGGCAGTTGCTTCAACTTACATGCTTTTTTTTCGCTTCCTTGAATTAATTTTTGCTTTATCCCTTTATATTTCAATGTGGGAAGATAAAGATTAAAACGGCCCTCACTCATTTCCCCTGGGATCCAGCTTGACGGAAGGAGGGGCAGTTGGCAGAAAGCTGGTGCCCAGCTCTCTACAGGGGTTATTTCCCATTTCAGTTTCCTATTATGTTTTTGTTTAACATCAGAGTTAAGTGGGCAATTCAGCTCTATAGGATCACTATTTTTAAAAACCGGATACTTAAAAATTAATTTCTAGTTTACAGATATAAATTCCTCAAGCATGACAGTCTTTAACAAGTATATTTACAATGTGGATATTTACAATCTTTAGGATCAATGTGATGTCAAAGATAAGAAATGCCTGCTTATGGCACCGTGCGCCTGGGTCCAGAAAAAAGGACAGCCTGCAAGCCGTACTTTCCTGTGTGCAGTGACCCTGGCAAGTTGGACTTTAAATGACAAAAACACAGATGTTCAGAGCTGCAAATCTGGATGTGCAGCTTCTACTGCAGTGTAATAACATGGAAACTTGCATACTCATTTAATATGAAATAATGCTGAAAATTCATGAGAGTCACCAAGTTTCTGCAGGGCTTGAGGTAGCCCAAGAAATTTTAATCAGCAAACATACTGAGGCAACCAGCGTGTTCTTTTTCAACTAAGAAAACCTGGACCTGAGCTTTTAAATTTTCATGCCCCCTAATCGCCCCAAAATAGCTTCCAACGCCGGGCACAGAGGCGAATCCAATCCACAGCAAGATTCTGCTTTTTGGTAACACTCTCCAGAAGGGGTCAGACAGTTTCTCTTTGGCTCTAATTAGGGAAGCTTAAACCTAAAAGAAATTGCCAGAGGTTTTTTTCTTTTGTGTGTGTTTTTTTTTTTTAGATCCTATTGATCACAGCATTCTGATTATGAAAAAAGGTAACAATTCACAGAAGGTTCTAAGAAAAGTCTTCCTAAGGCTCTTCTTGCCCCTTACCTCATTGTCATGTGGCGGCAGCTGGTGTAACAGCTGCTTGATCCGCAGTTTCTCTCCAGGACTGTTGACATAAGGAACTTTCTCTTCTGGGAGACAGCTATAGTACTGGTGAACCTGAAAGGCGAAAAGCACAAGACAACGTGCCCATTACTCAAACCACTTGCCCATTCCCACTTATAGCGGGGAAGACTCCGGCCCGTAGGACACAAATGACTCTCCACTGTCCCCACTCTTCTGAGACTCAACAGCATATGATTTTCTCACTGCAAACAGTGGAATTCATCCTCAGAGAAAGAGTCGAGCAAATCACCCATAGCTCAGGGCCTTCCCTCTCTCTGCAGCCAGCAAACTCTCCTAGAAAAAGAGAAGCCGGCATATATGCCGGTGAACCCTGAGGGTAGGGCTTTCTCACCAGGCTCCCCCAGAGGTGACTTTACCATTTTCTCTGATAGTCTCTATCCAGCCTGTAATGCGCTTCCCTGGCCAAAGGGATGTGTCAGTGCCTGCCTGGGCCCTGGAGGCAAAGCCGGTCTTTGGCACTCGGTGAGTTCCTGGGTCCCTCAGCCTCCACCTATGTGAAAAGCCCGCCAGGTTTTGAGCTCTTTATAAGGACACGCAGCAGCTCACATCTGTCAGAAAAAGAGTCACTAAATCTGGGCTACAGAGCGTGTAATTAAAAATCGTCATTAACACGAGTATTTCTGTACATCCTAGAATGCTCCTGTTTATGACTGTTAGGCCATATTCTCACACTTTCTGAGGCTCATTCAACCCTGACAATGACTTGGAAAAGCACCAAACACCTAATTTTGCCTGAGCAAAGAAGACAGACACTCTGCCACCCAGCTGTAAGCAAAACTAGGGAGGAAAAACTGGCCAAAACAGAAGGTATGCTATTATATAGGAGAGGCAAAAAAAAAAAA
Source organism: Manis javanica (assembly GCF_040802235.1). Taxonomy (NCBI): domain Eukaryota; kingdom Metazoa; phylum Chordata; class Mammalia; order Pholidota; family Manidae; genus Manis; species Manis javanica. Next base: position 12,148,731 of record NC_133158.1, read on the forward strand.
AAAAAACCCCACAAGTTTAGATGACATCATGGAAAATTCTTTCCAACTATCTCTTAGCATCATGACCAGCTCTTGCGAAACAAGGCATTCATTCAACAAAATGGAGAAGACAGAGACTTAGGGCTCTAAATTCAACATGTTTCTTACAATCCACAAACTTGGTCTAATTCCTAAGTTTAGGGAGCCCTGGATATGAACACATGTTTGGGGAATGCTGGGGTGTAGAGCTATAAAGGCTCTGTCTACTTTGATCTCCAGAAAGTAAATCATAAGTGTTAGAGGAGTGGGGGAAAAGGCTTTGTGATGACAAGACCTTAAAAAAAATGTGAAAGCCATCATTATGTCCGTAACAAATGAGCATAAACATTCACCATCATGTGTGTATCACTCTCTTAAGCGAATCCCCAAAACAGACGGCTTGTCAAAGACTAGCTGGCTTTTGGAAGACAGGGCCCTGCCACCCTTTCCTAGAGGCGCCTGGCAGGAAGCCACAGCCCAGATAGGAAAGAACGGCTCCAGGTTTTGAGGGCAGCCCACAGGTTACCAGCACTCTCTTTGAAAAGACCTAAAAGCCCAGATCATGAGCTAGTTTGGGATTAGATGCTGGCGATGAGTCCACCAGACACTGGCACACCCGTCTGTCCTCAGGAGAATGCATGCCCAGGTAAGGGCTGGGTATTAAAGATGCAGGCCCAGTCTCTGTGTCTTGGAGAATGGGCTTTGTGTCCCAAGTCAAAGGCCCGCCTATAGAAAGGGCCTCATTGCAAGATCACTTTGCAATTCCCACAACTTCTATTATGGTTACAGAACACCAGGGGCCAGTGCTAATGTGAAATGAGTCACTATGGATGCTTGACAATGAAGATCCGCCTTCCCACTGCCTGGAGTCACCCCCGAGAGCCCTTCTGAATGAGCATGTTGAGCCAAACCCTCTCTGATCCTGTCAAAGGCTGACCCAGGTTAGAATCTTCCTGCACCTTCCACAACACGGCCAGGCAGATGTGAAGGGCTCACATAGCTCTGTCATTTCCCTTTCTTTTTGCCAGATTGTGACAATAAAATAAGCCTATAAACTAAGCATTTGGCCCTCCACAACAATAGATAGCAGGAATACATAGCAATAAGTATATTATCCAGCCTGACATATTCCAAATGGAACAATCCAGATTTTCCTGGCCGTTCTCCCATTTTAAGAGATATGGCAACAATGTCACCTTGTTGAGTGAGACCACACCCTGGGAGCCCCCACCTGTCTTAGTCTAAGAAAGGAGGTCTCAAGGAATAAAATTCTGCTTGAGTTAGTTTGATTTCAGAAGGAAATAAATGGCAAACTATTATAACTATGTGGTGTTTTCTCAGAAAAGCCAGCTGTATACTGGGGCCTCATGAGGAAATGGAACCTGCCCCTGGAAGGCGACTGGTATGGGATCCCCACCTCTCTAAGCTCAGTATCCTTTCACCTCTGCTCAGGTTTTCTCTCTGCAGATTTGCTTCCCACTCTCTCAAGGCTTAAGGTTTCCCCCAGCACTTGATTTTAGTCAGCTTCAGTTCAAGGGGCCACCCTAGACTGACTAGCTTTGCTCAATTCCCAAACCGCCAGCGAAGGTCCCTGACTACCCATCTGGGACCAAGTCCACCCCTGCAGATTGGACTGGGGAAGTTCCATGCTGTTTTACAAATGGAGGATAAAGGGGTCCCAACATGACATGACTGGGCTAAAGGGGAGGCAGTTCAATGAGGAACTCTAGGGATACTTGGGAGGTCAGTAAATGCCTTGGTTCATTCCAAAGACTCTGAATTCTTAAGTCAACAGGTGGCCACTCTTTATCCATCTTTCCTGGCTGGATTTCTTGGGCTGCTGTTTATAATGCAAACCTACAGATGGCCACCACTGAAAATGTATCCTCTCTACTAGCCCTGCAATCCTTCCTCCAGTACAGAATGTGCTAAAATCATCTCTCACAAGGCAACCAAAAATTTGGTAGATGACTTAAAAAAAAATCTACCTGGTGAGATGTTCCATATTAAACCAAATCATCTAATACATAATTAACAACCTACCAAACCACCCCAATGTCACACGGCAGGGGATCTGGCTTGTACCAGGAGAATGACTTGGTCCATCATCACTTCCAGCCTTCTTCAAAGCCTGCTCAAGTCTGGGGGAAAACATGTTATCCCTCTCATGTCATCATCACCTCAACGGCTTCTGTGTCTCTTCCTGGTGTTTAGGAGCTGGACGTTCGAAGCTCTTCACCGAGCAAAGGAGACTAGCACACGGACAGGGATAAGGGAGAAGCCAGTCTCTTGCATTCCCAGTCTGTCTCTGGCTGAACATGGAAACGCTGCTTGCATTTTCCTCGGCATCCTCCCAAATCAAACGACCATAGAGCCCCAAAAACACACCAGGCAACCCCATGGGAAGGGAAAATATTCAGTATACTTTCTGGCACTAGAAAAAATAAATTCAGCACCACCCTGAAAATGCTGCAGATTGCTCATTTTAGCCTAAATATGTTTTACTTGTTAATTTTTACAAGTGAATAATAAAATCCAATACAATTTTGATCAATGATGATTATCACCAAGCTATTACCAAGCTGGTATGTTAATAGCTTTATTTTTCCTCCTGTGCACGCTAGGTGTTATTTCTCTACCAGTACATCTACGAAATGTGCCAGAAACTTTGTTCCACTTATCCATTCTCAGATAGAGGTACCCTATGATTCTGCCTTGGGTGAAGCCCTCCAAGGTACATTTCCCCCAAACAATAGCATTCTGAACACAATAAACTGGCTTATGAAAATGAAATAGCTGAAGGCCTTTAGTTAAGGTGCTACTCCCAACAGCAGGGTTTGGCAATAACTTCAGTCTGTGTTAGAAAGATGGTAAGAGCTTTAGTCAGTGTGCAAATAAAATCTACAAAGCAAGGCCTCGCCCAGTTTGAAAGGCTGGTTTTGTTAGAAGGAACTGCACATTTGACAGCATTTCTGCCAGGGAAAGGATGGAAACTAAAGAGTTAAATGACTACACATTGGAAAGGCAAGTGTGCTAACGTAAATGGGTGCACAGTGGCTGTAGTTTTTTAGAGCTGTAGTTCTCAAATTTTAGGTTGCATCACTGAAGGCTTGTTGAAACATACATTTCTAATTCCAGTAGGTCTGGGGTAGGGCCTGATCATTCATGTTCCTAGCATGTTTCAGGTGGTGCCCCTGCTGTGGGTCCCGGGAGCACATCTGAGAATTTGAGAGTAGCCCCAGTGTTTTCCCTCCACGGCCAGCCCCATGTGGAGGGCAGGCAAATGACAGTATTCCAGGGTTTTCCAAGATATCCAGGAAGCCCAGGGCCTGGGAAAGGGCTTGCTCAATCTCACTCAGTTTTGCAGGAATCTCCTTCCACACCTACATCTATGCTTAAGCAGGGGGATTCCACCAGCTCTGGTAAGAAGGAGAAATCCTAAGGGCTGAGGGCTCATATTTTTACGTGGGACATTCTCCGTATCCAAAGCAACCCTATTTTCTGAGTGTGGGAACCCAGCAAAGAAGTGAGACTTCTTGGTTGAGCTCAGAGTCACTTGTCCTTCACCATCTAAATGAAGGAAGGGATCACGGAATGCATTTCTTTATTGGTGGCTCACATGCCCAAAGTAGCTTTAAATCCAGTACCTCATGGACCCTCCCCTGCCCTGAAGGTTGGTATATTATACTCATCAGACTGAGCATCACACAGTTAAAAGGTGGTAGAACCACTTTGGGAACTGGCATTCTCATGATTTCCCTCGGATTTTCATGGATTCTTGGCCTTCTTTATTAAGGAAACAAGAGACTGGCCTATGGGTGGAAAAGAAGAATAACAGGTATAATAGGTTCCCAGTATGTCTGAGGAGACTGCAGAAATGAACACATTTGCCACTGGTGTTCTCCACAGAAGAACTAACGTATGGTTCCAAGTGAACTGACAGTAAGTATAAAATGGTGTTCTCCAAATTACACAGTCTTTCCATGACACCACGGCATGATGGCATACTGAAGTTGTGGCAGTGATGGCTGCCCACTCACACCCATTTTCCTTTCCTTCCTTAATAAGAATATCACCACATTACTTCAAGCATCAATCCTCCCAGTTAAGAACAATATTTCTGCTCCTCCTTAGTAGATCTGAGTGGCATGTGAGTAAATTCTGACCAATGACATGTAAACATGTGACTTCTGGGCGAGTGCTTTCAAAGGAGGCCAAGCAGTTGGCAAAGGACCTTTTTGACCATTGCCCTTTCTTCCTGCTTCCTGTCTGGAATCTAGACACAATGGCTGGATCCCCAGCAGCCAACCTGTACCATGAATTAACCTTATAATTAAGTTTCTGATTATACCATGGAGCCATACCATCCATACCAGCCTTGGATTGCCTATCTCTAAACTTCTTTTACCAATGAGAGAAATAAGCTATTTCTTAATTTACAGTCTCAGTTACTGTAGTACCCAGTACTCAGTTATTAGGAAGTGCATGCAATTACTAAATGATAGAGCAGTGGTTCTCAAAAGTTAGCATACTGTAGAGTCATGAGGCCCTTACTGAATAATATTGCCATTTTCATCCCTCTGAGTCTGAAAAAGAGCTTAGAATTCTGCATGAATAAACACCCCACACCACACCAGGACAAACACTGGTTTCAGAGGAAAGCAAACATGATTCCACAACATAAAGGCAAAAACTCCTGAAGTATAATCTCCAATGTGAGCTGGCATGTTTGGAAGGGTTTATAAAAGCCCATCTTCACCCAGAGACTGACTAGAAGATTGGAGCTTTATTTCACATTTTCCCTCTTCTGCAGTTTGACAAGCTGGGAACCTTGGTTAATCCACCTCATTTCAAGGAGGTTCACTATCTGGAATATGCCCAAGGTCTCAGGAGGCAGGTGTTACAGAGAAAGGAAGGATGCTGCCTGAGTTTCCAGCACATGGTGGTTTTTATGAAACGTGCACATTAGTTCCCAAATGGGGACCTGGAGAACCATCGGGTAGCATTACAGCTATGAGCCAGTGACGATGGGCTGCTTCTGAGTGCCTGTTTGTTCATTTTGCCCCTACTTGCCAGAATTTCATTATCCAAGCAATAGGAGAAAAGTGCTGTTAAGTGGCATCTAAGAGGTAAAATTGTACCAAGTTCGCCTCCCTCCTTTTTCTCCTGGAGACCCACATTATGATTTTAATTGGTTTGCTCAGGAAGTAATTTAGGAAATAACAGTCTAATACCTAATGCCTAAACAATGTCTCCATCACGCTTAAACTCCCATAGGATTAGATTAAAAAATCAGAAATAAAAGCTCATTTTCAAAGAAGAGTGTTCCAAAGACGCCTGTTTTTGGCTCAGGCCCAATGTCTGATTCAATAGCAAATCATGTCACATGTGGGTTCAAAACACCCAGAATCCAGTCACTTTCCCCACCCCTATATGACAAGTCTAGCCACAATCAAGTTGCTCACTGGAATTACTGCCATGGCTGCTTCTGGAGCCCGGCTTTCAGCTTTTTGGCCCTGGAATCGATTCTCTATTCAGCAGCAAGAACAACCCTATTTGAATATAAAGCAGGTCTTGTCTCTACTCTTCTCAAAACTCTTAATGACTTCCCATCTCCCTCTGATCCAAAGTCTTCACTATAGGGTCATGATCTTGCCTTCTTAAGACCTGGCTGACCACAGTACTTACTATATTCCTCTTTTTCAGGGATGCTCACAGTGCCCTTGCCAGCCCTCTCACCTCGGGGCCTTTGTACTAGCCATTGCCTTGGCCAAAAAATTCCTGGTGTCCATTGTTATTTCTTCCAGTCTTTGCTCAAAGGTTACCTTATTAGAGAGGTCGTCCCTGACTACCCCCAAGTCTTAACTCTCTGGACTGGTGCTTCTCACCTGAGGCTCACATTGATCCCCAAGGGATGTCTGGACATATCTGGAGATAATTTTGTCACAACTAGGATGTGTGTGCATGTGCTGGTGGCACATAGTGGGTCGGGGCCAGGGATGCTACAAAACCTCCTATAATGCATAGGACAGCTTCCACAGTGAACAATGACCTGCATCAAGATGTCAGAACTGCTCGAGACACCCCTAACCTGCTGTTCTTCAAGAAAGTTAGCAGTTCCTGATGCACAATCTCCTTGCTCATTGTCTCTCTCTTCCTCTAGAAACCGATGCCTGGGACTTGGCTTACTATATAACCACAGAAGAGGGTCCAGCACATAGTAGGTACTGAACAGATGCTTGTTGAATGAATGTATGCTGTGTTCAGATCTCATCTTTCTGCATTTCTGGTTTCTCAGAGGATCTGGACAGGGATGTGCTGCAAGAGAATACACAGGCGACGTGAGAGGGGGAACCAGACTAAAACTCATGAAGCTTCCCTTTCACTCCATCCAAAGCGCTTTCTTTTTCACCAAAGGTTACTAGTGTGGGGTGGATAGAGGAGATGTCAAAAGATTGAGGAATGGAAGGACTATCAACATGCTATTTCTTTAAGAGAAAGGGACAAAAATAACACCTGTTTGTATTTGTAGCCAGAGAATTTCTTTCAAGCTGAGGCAACTTTGAACAAATTGAAGAATATAGTCACATTGCATCCCAAGCAAGTACTGCAATTCAAAAAATCACAGGAATTTTCTGCTTCTATGCCTGCTAGCTGCCACATGCTCACTCCCTTTCTAGCCTTTAAATTCTTGAATTTTTAAAATTTAGAGTATTAAACTTCAGTGTTTAGTTAGAAAACACTTTCCATTTAGTTTGGAGCATTATCTGATGGTTATTTTATCCTGTCTTAAAGAAAAAGTCCCAGAAATGAAAGAATTTGCAGTTCAAACAATTTCCTTTCAAATTACAATTATATAAAGTCTATCCCACCCCAATTTTAGCAAATTACTCCTTGCAGAATGCCTACACATTTGCATATCTATTCTATTCAAAACTCCCTAACACTTGCTTACTTTTTTTGGCAACACTTTCAATATTGCCTTTAGACAAAATACACACATGCAAATGTAGGACAAAAGCAGGATGTCACTTTTCTATGGCAGGTGTTTGGACTCTGGGGTCACGTTGTTTGGGTTTGAATACTGGTCTGAACATTTACCATCTGTACATGGTACAAAGCAGGTTACTTTATCTCTAATAGAGTCAATATCTCCATCTGTAAGGTGGGGACAATAATACGTATCTTGAAGCATTGCAGTAAGCCTCAAATGATAGAATGTAAGTAGTGCAGAGACAGGCACACAGTGAGGGCTCAATGTTTCTTAGCTTTGAAATAATCTAATCCATATGTCATAAATGTTTATGCTATCAACTGAATTGTGTTCCTCTTCCCTATTCCACCAAATTCATATGGTGAAGCCCTAACCTCAATGTGACTGTATTTGGAGGCAGAACCCTTAAGGAGGTAATGTAATTAAATGAGGTCACGTGGGTAGGGCCATAACCAGGAAGGACTGATATCCTATGACGCAGAACACCAGCAGTGTACACACAAAGAGGATAGGCCATGCGAGAACATGTTAGAAGAGGATTGTCTCTGAGCCAGGGAGAGAGGGCTCACAGAAGCCAAGCCTGCTGGCATCCTGATCTCGGACTTCAGCCTCCAAAACAGTGAGGAAATGAATTTTTGCTGTTTAAGCCGCCCAGGCTGTGGTATTGTTATAGGGGTCCAAGTTGACTGAGAGAGCCCACTATATGCAAGGAATGTTAGAGAGCTTGTGGGGAAAGGACACACATAGGAATAAGAAGTAACTTGTGGCTGAAGATTATATTTTAGTATAGTGTGCAGGACAGGAAGGCAAATAAGTTAAGACAAAGCTGAAATAATGCAAAAGCCATTAAAGGCAGAGAAACACTACAAAGGTCAAAAGAAACAAATCAAATCCCTAAATTTGTAGTATCGGCCAATTTCTCTGGTGTAGATAATTCCAGTGTGGCTGATTGTAAGCTACCAATGTGACATCACTGGATGCTGGATTGGGAAGAGATGTGCAGTAGCATACCATTAGTTAGTATTCCCACCATGTAGGTATGATAGATGAAATAACCGCAAGAGCACAGATAATAGTGAAATATGGGAAAGCAATTATGAAGTGATGAGTTCTGAGTACTTACTACCTTTGCTTTTAATATGATTTAATTGTAAGTTTATATTAATTTTTTTAATGTCTATATATGATGGCTGTATTACAAAATTCCTGAAAACTGACCAATTGGATCTTGTGATGTTGTAAGAGCTGTTAGAAACTTATATACTCAGTTTCTTTGGCAAACTCTCTTTAAAAAGGTAAAGAGAAAATAAAATCAGAAGAGTTGTAAACACGTAGAATTATTTCAAAGGGTATGTCTGCTGTCTAAGTCTCACTAGCTGTTTTTGATAATTATAGTAAATGGCAAAGTAAGCCAGATTATCAACCTCAGCTCATACATATACTTCAAAATACATACAGCTTTCAGCCTCCCTAGTCTTTCCAGATCCCCTGCCTCCATTTCCTCCATTGTCCTTTCTTTACATATCTTTGCTCCCTTCCTGTTTCCTTTTTGAATCTCCTGGCATAAAACAGAACCGAAGAACAAAAAAGTCATTTATGTATTGGCAGGTGTTTTATTTTCTAAAGTTAAAAAGGATGTGAGTTGAACATATTGAAGGTGTTCATGAAGAAAAGCAACAAAAATTCCACCTCAAACCTTAGAAAAAAATCTTCCTTTTTAAGTCAGCATGTGATTGGCCAACTGTGCTCTAGTAGGTCAGTGGCTGTTACTTAAAAAATGAAAAAGATCTTCCATTTCTGGGATAGCTACTCAGACATCAGCTATGTTGTATTTACCTAAAGTGTAAGAGAAAAAAACTGCATCTGATATTTCATGTTGGAGTCTTGACTATGACAAATGCTAAGTTTGCAACTTTGGCCAAGTTATCTAACTTCTCTGGGCTTCCATGTCCTCATCTCTAAGACTAGGGTAATAGCCCTCACCTCTCAGAGTTGGGAGGATTAAAGGCGATGACAGAACAAAAATACACTATTAACTGTAAGGCTGAATATAATTGTCAGGTCAGTATTACTATGGAAATAACAATAATATTGAAGATTTGAATCACACTGGTTTGCTAGTAATAACAGCCTAAATATATTGCTATAGGGCTGATAGGGCATTTTGTAAAAGTCATCCAGCATCAGGCTCTTTCTAGCTTTAGCTTTTTGTACCACCATTCTAAGTGTTAGTAGCATCTATTCTTCAAGTCAAAAAATATCTGCTGAAGCTCCAGCCATCATGTCTGTGTTCCAGGGAAGAAGATGGGAAAGGGCAAGGGGCAAATGAACTATCCAACTTCTATTCATAACCCCTTGGCTAGACCTAGCTCCAAGAGAAGCTGGGAAATATAATTCTTAGTTGAACATATTGTTGCCCAGAATAAAATCAAGTTTTGTTATTAAGAAAGGAAGAGACACTAACATTGGGTAGACATCTAGCAACCTGTGTCCCCAGTAAATATCTGAGTTTTCGGTTACCTCTTTCCTAGGTGCATTCCTTAAGGGTTTCCTCTATGGCATCTTTCCTGTGTTAAATCAATGTTTTTGATTCTATACTTCATGAACAACATAATTAGTTCATTTCCCCCCCTCTATCATTATTAAGTACAGATCCACAATGTAATGTAAAACTATTTTTTAAAAGTTTAGAAAGCAACAAAAGAAATCCTAGAAAAAAATTCAACTTTTTAATTGACCACAGTTATTCATAATGACACATGCTGTAATTCCAAGAAGAATTCTTTCTTAAGTGGACTGGAGTTTGCTGATCAAAGTTGGAAACCCACTTTAGGATACAGGTGACCTTTGTTTGGAATCAGTTCCTCTAAGGCAGTCTTGCTTGTGCACAATAAAACAACTGAGGATTGCAAACTCAGGGAGAAGTATGAAAAGTAAGGAGCCCATTTTATATTAAGAAGTATTTCTGACCACCCTGGCTACATTCAGCCTGAGTCACACCCCTGCTCCATTCATTTTCAACTGTATCGTGGATACAATTGCAAGAATTTAGTCTTCCCTGTTCTGTGAGGCCAACGGGTCTGGGAAGGTAATACCTTAGTCTACAGGTTCAAGGTTAGATATGGACATAAAACTCCAAGTGCCCCAGATTATGCCACTTTAAAGAAACAGACCAGAAGGAAGGCTTGGTTAGGATGAGCTACATTATGCCCCAGTAACAAGCATAACCAGACTATCACTGGCTTTGTACCACAGTTGTTTTTTAATTTAAAAATGTTTCTTATTGTGGTAAAACATACATAAGATGTGCCATTTTAATCATTTTAAAGCATTCAATTTAGTGGTATTAATTATCACAGTGAGGTACAACCATCACCTATTTCTAAAACTTCTTTGTGTCACCAAACAGAAACCCTCTACTCATTAAGCAATAATTCCTGACTTCTCTCTCCTTCTAGCCCCTGAAAAGCTCTAACCTACTTTCTGCCTCTATGAATTTACCTAGCCTAGAGAGTTCATCTAAATGGAATCACACAGACTTTTGCTATTTGTGTCTAACTTACTCGCTTTGCATAATGTTTTCAAGGTTCATTCACACTGTAGCATCTATCAGAATTTCATTGCCTTTTATGGCATGAGGGTGAACGTATACCACCCGCTTCTGTGCCTGGGAGAGGAGGGAGCCAATCCTTTGAGAACAGCCCTCATCCCCACCGCAGCAGGCAAAGCATGGAGTGATGAGTGAGTAAGACATTCACCATTTGGAAAGGGAAGAAGATTCAGTTCTCATTATTCATGGTGGTTATGTTCTATAAAGTCACAGCGAACACTGAAGAAGTTAATACTAAACCGTTGCTTCTGGGGGAAATACAGGGCTAGATTTTGCCACCCTTGGGTCACGTTTTGTAAATGGATCAATCCATGACCTTTTATATGTGTTTCTGTTTAAGGACACCTTATTTAATATATAATGTTGACACATTAACGTTTAATTCACAGTCAACAGCACTGTAACTCATGCTGACTAAACATTATTTAATACATGCATTTTCTCCATAATCTCACAGCCTTCTTGCCCTCAGGAACATTAAACAGCATTTCAGTGCTAAACTTGAGGGCCATTTTAAACAGCAAAATCACCAACAAAAAGCATGAATGTAAAAAATGTGGCATTAAACAGATGATGAAGAGCATGCTTGCTTATTTTAAGAGAGTTGAAACAAAAGAAGATTGCCTTGTTCAAGGTCAGCTGGCAAGGTACAAACTGAGTAACTCAAATTTTCCTCCCTTTTCCTGCACATGCCACGACTGCAAAAATAGCATTGATTTGGGGGTTGCAAACAAATTTTAATAAGTAGGTGAATCTGCAAATTAGTCAATGAAAAGTGAGGATCAACTAGATTATACCTTATTTGGCCTGTTCAGGAGTGAAGGGCTAAGTCAGGATTCACATTTAGGTTTGACTTCAAAGCTCATTCTCTTTCCACTTAACTCACTGTCTCCATAAACCAGTCACAGGATTACACTCTGCTCTGAGTATGTGATAAATCAACGACCAATGTAGCCACAGTTCATTCTTCAAGCTTGAGATTCCTGCAAAAGCTTTGAATAATAAACAGGCTAGAGTGGCTGCTTCATCATGAAAGGCACGTGGACTAACTGGAATTCCAAAGAAGATAGAGATCAACTGTGTTATTTGAATGTTATATAGTAAGAATCATATAACTGACTCAGGCTTGACAAACTGTTTTTCTTTGATCTTTGTAGGAGAAGTTAATGTGTTCAGGTTCAGCTCTGACAAAGGCCACTATGGTCCTTGAAGTGACTGCTCTGATTCTTGAGAGTATATTTTAAATTTTTATTATTTTAATTTTATTTCACATGCTTTTTTATTTTTGTGGCAAAAAACATATAAAATTTACTATTTTCACCATTTAAGTGGCATTAAATACATTGCTGGGCAAAAAACATATAAAATTTACTATTTTCACCATTTAAGTGGCATTAAATACATTGCTGGGCAACCATCTCTACAATTCTTTCATCTTCCCAAACTAAAACTCCGTACCCATTGACCACTAGCTCCTCAAAGCCCCTTCATTCACCTTCTGGCAACTACCATTTTCCTTTAGCATCTGTAAATTTGACTACTTGATGGTCATTTTTACTATATGCTGGGACCAAATGTTCTGTGGTAAAACTTTTCTGAAATTATGATGAAAATCAGTGGGAAAAAAATGAATCAGACAATATCTTTACACTTACATTTACGTTCTTCTATAAGCAACTTTCCTCCTGTTTATAATAAGATGGCTAAAGATTGCAGAAGAGACACTGGCCCCAGCCATTAGGATCTACAACAAGTGAGAGGATGTAGGAACTCATTGATCACAGTACGTTTCCACTAAGAAGATCCATGCAATGAAATTGCCATTGGTAATTGGTTATGTCTTCTGAATTTTCAGCCTCCGTGCAGTGACTCAACATTTTATGGCTCATACAATTCCCATCACATAGACCTCTTCCTAGCTCATGTCACTCTTCTGATTGATTATTCCAGGAGTGGCATGAGAAGCCACCAAATGTGTTAGTCAATAATTGCAAGAGAAGAGAACTCAGTATCAACTGACTCAAACTCACCTAGTTCTGGCAGCCACTCTCCAGTATCCTGACCTTCCTGACATCCAGGCTAAAACAATGATCACCCACATGCTACCCGAGTCTCATCAAAAAACAGAAACAAAAACAAACTGCACATATTGTTATGTGGTTAGCCATCAACAATACCTAGTTTCAGCTGAATCTTGGATTTCTGAATCTTGGTCTTCTGGTATAATGATCTCCTTTCCCTTTGTTGCCTATAGCATTCTTTCCTATTGTTTTAGTTATGCTACTGAACACTCCGCTACACCTGGTTTGGAAACCAGCAGAAAATGAATGAAAAAGGAAAAAAAAAGTCTTAATTGTTAATTTTTTGAGGATGTAGAACTATGAAAATGGGGAGTTTCAGAATCAGTTCTTACCTGTGGTAAAGGGAATAAAGATGTAAAGATGGACATAAAATGATCTTAAAAATATTAGTATTGATGGGATACTATCCAAAATTGTATTTTATTTAGGCTTAAGCATCTATGAACTTAAGGTCAGGTGATGTGGCTCAAAAGTATATTGAGATGCAGGCTATTCAAGATGGTAGAAAAAGAATCTTTCATGACTAATCTGAGAAATGGCACTAAAAGGCTGCTGTCATAATTAGAAGGAAGACATAAACTCTGTTGTTTGCTAAAAAAAAAATGAAGCGAGGAAGCAAGGCATGAAGTACAGCAAGTGTGAAGATCTTGAGGCTGGAAGCAGCTCAGGATATCTGACGAGAGGAGAAGGACCCAGTGTGGCTGGATGTTGAGAAATAGTGTGTAACCACTTCAGGATTAGAATTACATTCTAGAGCTTTCCAACAAGAAAGGAAAATTAAGTAATCTGGGAAGGCCTCATTAAAACACAGAAGTGAAGAAGGTAAGAAAAAGCAAAGGGAGAAAAGTGGCAAAGAGAAAAAAAAGTGGTAGTAATAATTATCTAAGTTATAATAAATGCAAATATATCCATCAATTACAAGATGGATTACCAATCTGGATTAAAAACAAAAACACAATATCCATCAAATGCTGCTTGTTTAAAACAGCACATAAGAAACAGATGAAATAAAGGGAAGAAAAAGTATAGTCTTGCAATTACTCACCAAAAGAAAGCTAGTGTGCCAAGTATACCATACAAATGAGAACTTAAGTAAATATACGTAGGAAGGATAAATAGATTGATTTGATAAATCAAATTTGATACAATGATCAAATGATTAAGAGATACTTGGTCATTTAAGAATAACAGTGATACAATTTGGCCACCTTGTAATAGTCACCAGTTCACTACTTACATTCCTGGAAAATATTATTAATGCTGCTATTTATAAACTTTTGAAGGACCATAAAAATGATTTTCATATTCAAGTAAATTAAAGGCAAAAAATATTAAAAAGGGATGTTACAAAACAATAAAGGAAAAAATCTTTAAAAAATATTGTATAATCATAAACCTAGAGGCACCCAAAAATATAGCCCCAAAATATATAAACCAAAAACAGAAATGTGAGGAAAAAGAAATCTATAAATACAGTGAGAGATTTCCAGATGCCTCTCTCATACTTCAATACATCAAAAATATCCGAAATTATGAAGGCTACAGAGTATATTATATCAACAGTTATTATTGTTCATTAACTCTATGACCTTTTCCCTAATGATTTGGAAACACTATCTTATTTATTTTTTATTTTATATCAGGAAGAAAAGATCTCACATCCTTATTTTCCAAATGTGGAACAAAAGCTAGAATGTGCTAACAAAAGTCATGAAGACCACTGTTTGAAACAAGTTTTCTGATTCACAACTTTCTGGACTCCTTTTCTGTATATCTGCCTCATCTACAGTCCGTAGGTATTTTCCCCTGATGTTGTAAGGGTGCTGATGTAAATTAACTCTGCTCCCTATATTCTGGTTCTATGTGACAATGTGCAAGTCATATACTTTCTCTGAGATTGTTTTCTTAAGCATCAAAAGTAAGGTTTAGGTTCAATAATTTCTGCAGTCTTATTTCCATAGTTCTTCCCCTCCCCCCATCTCCTGACTACTTCTCCCCAGTCTCTGGATAAGAGCTTCAGAGTTAGATGACTTTTGTTTTCCCAGATCCTTTCGAAGAAAAATGTTTTCACATCATTTCACCCTTCCAACTAGCAATTACATCTAATGCATCTTGAAATGCTAAGGCCTGTAATAGTGGCCCTATAAGGAAGGAACCATTACTATCGTCATTTTTTTATATGAGGAAAAATGACTTCACCAAGGTGAAATAACTTGCTCGAATCATAAATATAGCCAGACAGTGGCTGAATTAGTTCAGGTCCCAGATGTCTATGATACCACAGCCATGACTTTCAATCCCTATGCTTAGAAAAGACCACACATTGACCACATTGCAGCAAAGCTGTTTCCCATGTCATATTCGCCATCCAGATGAATTCTTGATTATCCACACAGTAATGGGGTCCAGAAGAGGATGGCTGCTTCAAAACCATGCAGAAGACCAACTGCAAATTTATCCACATAATTTGACTTGAGTCTGTATCCACATAATTTGACTTGAGTCTGTCCCTTAAACAACATGAACAGAGTTGCCAAGTGGTTGACAAAATTAGTTGGTTGGCATTTCAGTTCTTTTTCCTGCTTGCTTGTCTGTCCAAGGCTGTGATACCAGCAATGATTTGCAAAATGATGGAAGAGGAAGGAGAGAATAGACGAGGGCCTGAAGTATTCAGTCTTGACCACTGAAACTCGAGAAATTATAACACCCCTCCTTCCCCCTGGCAATCACTCAATGCCAGCGAGGATGGGGGACTCTTTATCCTAACACCCTCTGGCAAGCATCAGAAAGGAGGTTTCCCAGGACTCAGGGACTGCAGAGGAAAGGAATGAAAATGTCCTCACTGAGCTAGGATAGTTAATGTTTACGGTCCTTTCCAGGTGGTTGCTAGACTTTTTGGTAACTTTATGTAAATTAGAAAGACACCCTTCCCAACTATAAATTAGAAAAAGCAAGCCCCCAATCTCAGAAGACAAAGCCCTGCATCATGGTCAGAGAAGCCACAAGGCTCTGTGAAACAAAGCTTCTGTTAAACAAAATGTCCTTTCTTTTGGGAGTCGTCAGAGCCCAGGTAAATCTCAGACTCCAAAACTCCCAGGCATCTTTGTGCAGTACACAAACTGTACACCTGTACGTGGTGGACCTGATCCCCTCCCAAGCTGAGAGCTTACGAATGTATCCTTTTGGCTCAGAAAATGCAGGTTCAGAAATGGCTTGAATAATTAGCTTCCTTTAGTGAGATATGATCACTGAGTTTTAATCTGTCTTTCTAATTGCCAGACCAGTCACAACTACCACCACTATTTATGAAGTGCCAAATACATGCTAGGCACCTTCCTAGGGAATTTACAGAGATGATGAAATGAACCAGTCTGTGAAACTCAGTTTTTAGTGCCATCCATCTGGCTGTTGATGAGGTTCTGTCCCAAATCTCCTTTTTATTGTGCATAATTAATACTGAGCAAATTCTTTCTGTCAGTACTTGGCCAAAAGGCTCAGTTATTTCATGAGCCAACCATGGAACTTTAGGAAGACTCCATGATCCGTAGGAGAGGATGTTTATCTTCCTACCTGCTAAAGAGTAACTTAATTCATTCATTCATTCATCACTTTATAGAAGTATTTGAAATATAATAATCTATGCATATTCAAAGTATGCAATTTGATAAATTTTGACATATATGTGCGTGTATATGTATATATATATATATGTTATACATGCACCAAACCATCAGCCTAGTCAAGAAAGTGGAAATATCTATTACCTTCAAGAGTTTCCTTTGCCCGTTTGTCATTTCTCTTATTCTCTCTCCCCTGTCCCCAGGTAACTACTAATCTGCTTTTTATCACTATAGATTGGTTAGAATTTTCTACAGTTTTATATAAATAGAATCATACAGGATATACTTTTTTGGTCTGGCTTCTTTCAGTCAGAATAATGATTGTGAGATTCATTCACATTCCTGCATATATCGAGAGTGCATTCTTTTAATTGCAGAGTAGTATTCTACCGTATGGACATAATTTTTTTATCCATTCATTCATTGCTGGACATTTGGGATGCTTCCAATTTGGAATTATTAAAATGAAAGCTAAATGCAGCCATTTTTAAGGCTCCATACTTAAAGTACTGTCTCACTCAATCCTTACAACCATACTATCGTTAGAGAACAATACTCTTGTTTTTCAGATATTGAAATGAAAGCTCACAGAGGTAGATAAAGTTGGCCAATGTTCAAGAGCAGCACAGCTAGGACTGAACACTGAAGTTAGTATCAAAGCTTATACCCTGAGCTCAGGAGAACAGGTACTTACAAGATAGAAGCCACAAGAGACTAGTACAAAGCCTGAAGTCTGTGTGGCTTTTTCACAAAGAAGGATTGTCTACATATGCCTGGGAATGAGAACGTGCCACACAAAGGCAATGTCAAGATGTGCCGGCAAGCTCTGGCTTTTATGCTGGACCTGGAAAATGGTTGCACTGAAATCACAGTTAGACTAAGGTTTGCACATAATGGGTAAGTGGTAAATAACTATCAAATGAATAAACGGCTGAGTGCATAAGGGAATGAATGAACGTATGGACAGATGGATGGATAGGTGGAGGAAGTTGTTACTAGTTGGCTTGATGGCAGATTCATTTGTCCATCCCGTGAAACTACTCCAAATACCTCATGAGTCCTCCGGCAGAAGAGATCATCTTGATAGTAAATCAGCTGCCATGCCAGCCCACAGTGTAGGCTGCTCGGTCAGCAGGAAGGATGTGCAGCTGTGAACTCAGGCAGGAAGTCCAAGTCTGGGGGCCCACTCCCAATCCTGAGGATCTCAGAATGCATTTACTGTAAAGCTTGGGGCCATTTGTCCTGACAGCTGGGAACTCCAAGGGTAGGTATCCCTTCCTGCATTTGCAAATGAGCCTTGGCTTCTCTGGGCCCCACATTCTGCATGCAAGCTTTGACAAGGAATCTGGCCCTGAGGCTGCTGACTTCATCTGGCGGAGGCCCTCAAGCCTGAACCCAGGTTCCAGTCCCTTCTCTGACAGCTGCATTGAAAACAAGTTCATTAACAGGCAGTGTTCCTGAACGCTGCACACACGGGCATGTTGCCCACTGACATCTGATGACGTCAGCGCATGTCTGCAGCCAAGATAAACACAGCATCGTTCGTGCGATGGGTTTCCTGAGAACCGTTCAGGAGATTGCTTGGGGGCCTCCTCCCATCTCCTAGCCTCCCTTCTCCACTCATCTGTCACAGCGAACTGAAAACAGACAGCGAAAACAAACTCAGGAGAGCCAGCTTAGAAGAAATTCAATCCAATCCAGCGGGAGAGGCATGCGTCTCTGCAGTCATGAAATTCCATTTTGAGCTCAGCATGTGCTGATGGAGTCATGAAATGAAGATGACACTGCAAATGGCTGGTGAGTCTAATGATGGTTTTTGTGTGGGTTTTAGATTGTGCATTCCCTCCCTATGAACCAGAACCACCCAGCAGGCCTGGAGAGATGAACTACTTTGCCATTCTTCTTTCCCTTCCCTCACACTGGCCAGCCACTGTTGGTGTTCCTCTTGGTCTGAAAATCTTCTCACATGCAAAGAACAAACTGTCAATGGCCTAAAAGCGAATGGAAGAGCTGGGTGCCTGGCACTGTGGCCCCAGCCCAGTGGAGACTCACAGCTGAGAATTCATGGTTCCAAAGAACAGGGACTGGAGCATCTTCTGGGGTAACAGGCCAAGGAGAGGGCTGAGAAGCTGGACCAGTGAAAGGATTTTGAAAGCATCCTGAATTCTCCTTTAACAAACAGCCTTGTACTTATTAGGCCACTGTCAGGGAACGTCAGTCAGGGGCAAGATACTGGGGATGGCAGGGGATGGCTTCTGGGAATCACCCTGCCACTGCCCACAGACAAATCTGCTTCAGTGTCTTGAAGACCCAAATAAAGATGGTGGTGATGACACTGGTTACCATTTCACAAGATCTATTATGGGTCAGCACCTCTCAGGCTCTTCACACAATAATTTCTTTAGTCTTCACAGCTACTTCTGACTCAGCTTAAGACCTTTCATTTTACAGACACAACAACTCAAGCTCAGGGCATCCAAGGTTCGACAGTGCATAAGTGGTAGGGCCAAGATTTGGCTCTATGTGTCTCCAGCGCTGTGATGTTTCTATTACCCCACAGCAGGGGTTCTCAAACTTTGGCATAGGACCACCCAGAGGCCCTGTTCAGATTGCTGGGCTCCACCTCCACACTTCTGGTTTAGTAGGTCTGGGGGAGAGCTTAAACAATCTGTATTTTTAAATAAGTTCCCAAGTAATAGTAATGCTACTGGTGTGGAAACCACACTTTGAAAACCTCTGGGCTAAGCTGACTAATGGTGGGTAATCTAACCATCACTCCAAGTAACAACTCAGCTCAAATGCCACCTCCTCAAAGAGGCTTTCATTGATCACACCACCCAAAGCAGATTCTTTAAATCCAGCACATGACAGCTGAAATCAGGCCCCCTGCTCGTTCATGTAAATAAAGTTTTATTGACACATGGCCATACCCCCAGATTTACCTATTGTCTATGACAGCTTTCGCAGTACATCAGAGTTGGGTATTTGTGCAGAAACTGTCTCTCCCACAAAGCCTAGACTATTTATTATCTGGCTCTTTACAGAAAAAGTTTACCAATGCTGGCTCTAAATCAAATCACCCCATTTTATTGCTTTCCCAGCATTCCTTACTCTCTGAAAGTCTCTCGTTCATTCCATTGTGAATTTGCCTGCATCATCCACATCCTAGTGGACAACCTGTATTTTCTATAAGGGGGGGATACTTTTTTGTTTCTTTGTGGTTGCCCCTCAGTTTCTGGAAAAGTGCCTGGTATATAGCTGGTGCTCCATAAATATCTGCTGAATGAAAGAATATCACTGTCGAGTGCCCAGGTGTGTGACACTGTACAAGGGACATGAGGGCCACTGGAGGAAGTACAGGAAATATTTTCACCATGTGGGCACCTAGCCAGGATAAAAGGCTGAGGCGATACAGAGACAAACAGCCATTGTCTATGGGGAGAACCAGCCTTTCAAGGTAGGGCTGTGCTTCCTACGGCAATGCGGAAACTGGAAGCGGGGAAAAGAGGAATTCCTTAGTCACCAGGGTCAACCCGAGATTCAGAGACATTTCCATCCCTAAAAATGAAAGAGCCTTGTGGGACACACGCTGCTCTCTCTTCCAAAACACGCCACGCTGGCTGCCACGTCTGACATCCTGGGTGGACTGTCATGGAAGAGAGTGGTGGAGAAAGAGAAGCCCAAATGATCACTGGGGTTGGACAGATGGCCAGTGTGAATCCTGGCTCTGCCCCTGATGAGCTGTGCCATCCTCATCAGGTTTCTGGTCCTCTCTGAGCTGCAAGGTATTCACTGGAAAAATGAAGAACTCTGTACAAAGATTAAATGTGATTGTGTATTCATGTTACTTTCGTTTATTAAATAACGAATAGAGGTAAGGCATTATTTTAGGCACTGGGCATGTAATGGTAGACTGGACGATGTATGTCTCCCTCCAAGAGGCTCACACTTTGGAAGGCAAGACATCTCACCAAAGGGGCTCATGTAAATGTCTATGTACCATCCGCTGCGCACTCAGGCAAGTGGAAGCTAGTCACCTCAGTTGCCCTGTCCCCACCAGCAGGCAGACGCAGCCGGTGATGGCTGGGGGGCTCCCTCCCCAGGGACAGGTGTCGCAGTGGGATTTACCAGTCTCCGTGTCTGTGAAGCCCCGGCGAGAGTAGGACCCTGTGCGGGCCCCTCCGTGCCTCCCCAAACCGCCCCCTAGCACCTTCCCAGACTCTTCATGCAAATACGAGGTGGGTACTGTCTTCAGGCACTTCTGAGCCTCACACAGGGGACTGCTCTCACCTCCGCAATGAGCCAGACCTCCGCAGGGCAAGCTTCCTCATCTCATTCAGTAGCAGCTCAAACGTCACCTCCCCAGAGGGCCTCTCCCTGACCTACCTCCTAAATTAGCCTGTCTCTCCAGCACTCCAGGCCCATGTCCACTATCACAGAGGCTGCTGTATTTTCTTCATAGTATAGATTAAAGGAGACACAACTTGTAGAGCCCTTCGGGTAATGCCTGGCCAATGTAAGATTTCACTAAGTGTTCATATCAGTATTAATATTATTATTCTCTTATTATCCCAATCTTGAATTTTCTTGATCATTTGTTTACTGATTTATGTCTCAACAAACCCCCTCTTACAATTAATGGAGCAGAAACCATAATTATCTTTACTGTTTTATCCCCAGGACCTGGAACAGTGTGTGACACAGAGTAGGTACACACTAGATATCTGGTAACAAGGGAATGAAAGAACGAATGAACAGAGCCTAGTCAGCATGCCTTCCCCCCGGCATCCTCACTGATCCAGTCCCTGTGCTCTCCTAAGGGGACACAGTCCAGTGCGATGCTGCCAGGAAACCTGCTCATCAGAGGCTGGCCCTCAGGAGGCTCTGAAGGCCAGAGCAGGGAGCCAGCCTGCTGGAACGCTGCCCTGTTGATCTCCAAAAGGGGGTTTGTAGGGTACCCTTTGTGGGAAGGTTCTCTTTGCACCCCGAGTGGCCTCCAGAGAATGCCCCAGGGACTCACTTCTCACAGGCCCAGGGACAGCGATGTTGCAGGAGGCCTCGGGCGCTGAACAAGGTGGGAGGCAGGGCTCACTTCCTGAGCAGACAACCCTGACGCCTGCTTGGGGCATCAGAGAACTCAGGGTCAGGTGGCCCCCTCTGGGCCCCTGTCCAAGCTGCCCCGGCTTAGGGGAGTCAGAACTTCCCCAGAAAGAAGCTGCACTGTTACAACTATCCCACAGCAGACATCCGGAACGGAAAGGTTGCTGTATCGGCAGAATTCAGAATGATTTTAGCCAAGGCCTTTGAGAAGACTGAGATGGAAGCCAGGATGCCCGTTCCCTCTGTGCTTAACCCCCACTCCGCCACTCCCACACACCCTTCCTCCACCCTGGACAGTCAGATGTCCCCCCTCCTCCTCCTGCCTGCTCAAGGCAGCTGCCAGCCATCAGGTCACTCACTACAGCTTGACACGAGGGTGGTAAAGAAACAACCATTTTATCGAGCAACTGCTGTGTGCAGACGCTGCACTACCTTTTGACACGCCCCCTCATCTGCCGCCCTGATCAGGCCTGAGAGTATCAGCTCCCAGTCGGGCGGTCTGAGATTGAATCCGTCTCTGCTGCTCAGCTCCGTGATCTTGGGCATGTTATTTAAAGTTATTTAAACTTCTCTGAACCTTGCTTCACTCACCTCTCAAACAGAGACAGGAATAGTAATTACCAAGTAAGGTTGTCATGAGAATTAAACATGATAATGCACCCAAAGTTAAAAATGGTGGTGGGCACATAAGTGTATGATGAAAGCTTAACAATTTTTCTCCATCACCTTCATCATCATCAGGAGGAAGCTGAGGCTCTTGGAAGCTGAACAATTTTCCTGAAATCAGAAAGGGATGGCACAGCAGCTGAATTTGCCTGACCCAAGAAGCGATGCCGTTCCCACTGGGCCATGCTGCCTCCCGAGACTCTCCCAGTTCAAACTGGGACATGAGTGGCTTGCTGGTTTGGAAACCCAAAGGGCTTCTGCCAGACCTCCAGCGTGGCTGCCCCGACCTTGTTCCAGACCCATCTCAGAGCCAGAGTGCTGCCACGGACAGGTGCTGGAGCTCAGTCCCTCGCCGTCCATCGCCTGCCCCTTTGTAAGCTAAGGAAGCCATGAGGCATTGGGACGGTTCGGGGCATCTGCTCAGAACTTGTACCTTTAAGAGGAGTGCAGGGAGCAGACAGACTGATGACAGAGGGCTCCTTTATGCAGAAAACCATTCTAAAGGCTTCTCTTTCCAGGGCGAGGCGACCCGGAACCTTTCTGCTGCTGCAGAGGTTCCTGGTCATCTGCCCGTCTTACAGACAGACACAATCGCCATGTGTCAGGCACTGTGCTGGGTCCTGGAGGGACTCGAGGCACCTTTTTGGACGGCAGTTTGGCACAGTGAGCTAAAAGCCTTAAAGAGGTTTACCCATGAGCACTCCAGCTCTGTGAACTGTCCCTAAGGAGAGGAGCTGGCAAGTGCACAGGAACGCTGGCTGCTGACACCTTATTTAACATAGAGGAAACTGCCACCAACACACACGCTCAAAAATAAACCTTCGGCTCAGGGTTGCTCGGTGCTGGTTCCCCTGGCATTTGGGACTGGGATTCTCCCTTGGGCGGCATCATCTGATACTTTTTAGGTTGTTTAGCATCCCAAGCCCCTACCCATTCAAATGCTAGCAGAGTCATTTTGACAACCACCCCCTTCTGAACAGATACTTCCCGACGCCCCCTAGTGGTGCATGGATCCCCTCCAGGTTAGGAGACTTCGATTGTTGCAAAGGCTCTTCTGGATCTAAACATACTAGTACAGAAAAATGTTCACAACACATGACATGGAAAAAAAAAAGTAAGTATGAGTGGAGAGCATCATCATATTTTTGTCCAAAACAAAACAGGAAGTTAGTCCTCTATACACAGATACCTGCTACATGCATGCAAATAAGGTTGGAAAACAATTTTCCTTGGTTGGTGGAATTATGAGAGATTTTTATCTACTTTCTTAGATGTCCCATATTTTCTCCACAGCCCTCATACTCCACAATGATCCAGTCTTCCCTATACAAAAGGAAAAAGCAATTTCTGTTTTGGAGAACAAAAGGGGATTCACCCGCCCCACCTCTTCCTCAAGCCCCTCCAATTCTTGTTTTGACTTGTGGAAGACGGCAGGTGTGCCTTGGAAGCTGCAGCAGCTTGGGATCACCACTTTTTCACTCTCCAAATGCTTGGCTATGTTACAAGCCAGCAGCTAATGTACCAGAGCTAGAACAACGTAGGTGCTCAAATAAGTGTTTACTGAATTGAGTCATCCTTTTATGTCTTGATTGGGCCAGAATTTTGCTGACAGATCCTCTGGGTTTTACCATCACCTCCACCCAGTGGTTCTCAATCAGGGCGTCCAACCCATCCCCCAGGGCCACTGGGCACTACCTGGAGACACGTTTGGTTATCCCAGGGTTGGGGTGAGAAGGGGTGGTGCGGGCTACTGGCATTTGGGGGGTATAGGCTAGGAATGGGGCTAAACACCCTGCACTGTACAGGGAGGCCCCACCAGCAAAGAATCACCCAGCCCCAAATGCCAGGAGTGCTGAGGTAGAGAAACCCTGTTTACCTACTGTGTGCCTTTCTTGTAGCTTATTAAATATTTTCCAAAGTATCTCCTGTAGTATCAGCTACTGTAAGTTTATCACCATGCCATCTCCAGGAGACAGGGCACACACTATTAACTGTTGGAGTCAGAAGAGAAATTGTGTCCTGACGGATGACTTCAGAGGGTCCATCAGCGCAAACTCCAGCTCTCAGTCCTTCTCCTGCAGGACTCTCCCAACGACATTAACACACCGTGCGTGGAGTGAGCAGAGGCAAAGGATGTGAGTAACCTCTTTGGTTCTTTTCAGTCCAGTCATTAAAAATCATGACATCAATGACTTTCCTTTCTGGCCTCACCTGCTATTCTTCACACAGTTTTAAGAAGGTTGGGTTTTGCAGCTAGTAGATCTTTCCAATGTTAAATGCTCACATGCAAGATTACCTCCCTAAGTGGGTGGTGCCTTTTGTTTGCATTATTTTTAATTGAAGGTGTTTCTCAGAAGAAATGGAATAATAAAGAGTGTCACTTGGAAGTACACTGCCAACCCCAAGATCAGGGAGTGAAATGAAAAGTTCCTAACAAAAATGAAAGCACACGACTCTCAACCCTAATTAACCTTTAGCATTTTGCTTCCAACACAAAGCATTTGAACAGTCACTATAGTTCTCTTGATAGAAAAATGGTTTTTCTAAATCAGAGACAACTAATATGGTATTAAATATATTAGTGAAAGGCATTTAGGGTCTCAAGTTTTCCTAATCTTAGAACATATTAGACAGCTTTTAAAGAGTCCTGAAGTCTATAAAAAGTTCTATAAGTAATAGACTTTAAAAGATATAAAAATTTAAAATCTTGAATCCCATTTCTTTCATGCAATATGATCCCTTCATACACTTTTAATATAGACTCAGAATTTGTTAGGCAAATACAGAGCCCTTCAAATAGCTTGAAGAGGGAGTCTCACTCCAGAGAGCAATTTCCCTTTTTTAATCATCTGTGTCATACAGGTTTGAGTAGGAGCAGGGAAGAGAGACAACCAAAGAACAGTAGAATCATAGGAGACAGGAACATCCTTTCATCTGACACAATTCAAACCACTTGTTTAACAGTGTTAATCATTTTCTTTCAAAACAAATCAAAGAAAAGTTGTTTTATATTTTCCAAAGACGTTCATTTTGGATGAGTCAAGTGGCCTCCCAAATTACCATCAGCACTCACTTTTGGAATTGGTGAATTTAACTCAGACCCTAGCTTCTGCAAATGTCTGTTCTCTTGGACCAATCGAAAAGCTTCTCTGAATCTGAACATCATACAGTGCTGAGACTACCTTAGCAGGGAACTGAAAACAGCTTGACTTTGGAATTTCAAGACCCAATTTAGCAGGAAGCATGTGAACCAAAGAAAGATGGGTGTCTTAGAAGCTGCTGGAAATGAGGTTGCCAAGAAAATGAAACAAGCTCACAGATGTATCCAGGTGTGAAACCTCACTGCTCAAATACTGGCAGTAGATTGATGATGTCAAACAAAGATATTCAGTCACCCACCACCTCATTTGATTTTCCAGACAGACTCTATCAAATACTCTCATTCTTTTGTAACTTATTGTTTAATAATATAATCTTTACTAAAACGGAAGAAAAAAAAGATATAGCCTTAACCTACAAACTGAGAGAAAAT
This sequence comes from Manis javanica, assembly GCF_040802235.1. Classification (NCBI taxonomy): domain Eukaryota; kingdom Metazoa; phylum Chordata; class Mammalia; order Pholidota; family Manidae; genus Manis; species Manis javanica. The sequence goes on from NC_133158.1 coordinate 12,174,352, forward strand.
AATCTTATTTCTTCCTGCTAGTATCTCAACACAGAATGCCCTTCCCTTCTCATGGGAATTATTTCCTGTGAATGTTTCTATACTAAGACATTTTCTTCCTAGTAAGAATTAGAACATAGATCACAAAACTGAAGGGTGTTAGGGCTTAGAAAAGTAACAGAAAAAAAGGAAATGAGCTTAGTGGAGACTTAGGGTGACTTGGAGAGACCAAACTCTGTCTAAAAAGAATGGTCAGCACTCAACTCAATGGCTGGCACACCAATCCTTGCAGGAATGAGATTCCAGATCCTCCCATTTTCAAAAAGAGGAATGTGAACCTTTAAATAAAAATTTCTGATTTTTAAGTATCAAAAACAAATTTAAAATTTTGAACAATACTTTGCTAGCTTAACAAATTCTGCCTGTGTGCTTGATTTCATCTGCCAATTTGCAGCCTCAATACTTAAAGAAGAAAATGAGAAATGGCTAAGCAGATGGATCTTATCAGGGCCTGACTCCTTAGTTGATGGCGAATTTTTGGGTCTTCCTTAATCATAAAGAACTTTTTGTAAAAGTGTTATCACATCTAAAGGTCCCGACTTAAAATTTCAGGACTTTTTTTTTAAGCTTCAAAACATTCTGTCAGACAGGGAAGATGTTCAGAGAAAGACATTTTCTGTGTCAGAGGAACACAAATAGTAGCTGAACACTTAGGATTTTGGTAAACCTGTTTCTCAAAGACATACAGGGAAGATCATGAAAATATCCATCTTAGAGAGGGGCTTCTGAACTAACATGAGGCTGGTGGTATAGAAAACTCCAAGCACCAAGAAATACAAAGCAGAGGCTGTATATCACGGTGAAAAATGCAGCAAAAGAGAAAGAAACCAGTTTCATCCAATTGAACCAATTATATTAACAGCTGCCAAATACTGCAGGAAAAGTGGATGTCTTTTTTTGCAAAGTAGGGCCAAACTGAATATTTAAATACAACATATGTCACGGGAAGAATAAGGTGAAACCCTATTTCCTCATTCTTGACATTAAGATTCACAACCAGGGTAGAACTCCCCTTTCCAATTCAAAAATGAAGTTTCATTCTTTAATGTTTCAAAGCCAACATTTCTGAGAAGTTTCTAGAAAAGCTTTTGCTAACAGTTAATAAGGGCAATACAGAATGAATCAGCAAGGGTCCCGACAAGGCTCGGTCTTGCTTCCCTTCCTCACTCCCCATCCTCGTTCCCCACTAGGATCCCAGACGTCGCCAACTTCTGCAGCCCAACCACCTCTCGAAGCAGCACAGTCAACTCCTCCTTCCGAGAGCTAGAACGAGGAAGGATGAGCAGGACAGCGGTGAAAGCCCCAGCCCACAGTCGCCCTTACATCGAGGATGGTACCTGCTCAGGCTTCAGTCCCGGCGGGACCCACGCGTACTCCTCCAAGGCACAGCCCGAGTCGTCGTCCGAAGTCGAGTTCCTCTGGAAGTCAAACATGAGTTTGCTGACCGTCTTCTCCATCTCCAGGGGCATCACCGTCACCATGTGCTCCTCCTGACGGCACTTGCAGTGCAGGCAGATCTTCCTGCAAGCGGCAAAGGCAGGGGGTGAGAAGGCAGGCAGAGGGAACCATTCTTTCGCCTGGCCTGCCAGTCACCAGCGCTTGGATCCCAAACCATAAAACGCATTCCTTGGCAACTGGCTTTTGGCAGGAGCCTCTAAGGCAGCGCTTCGCGGCACGTCTGTGTTTGCCGAAGGCGTGGCGCTTCGCATGCGGCACTGCCTCTTTGGAAGGTCAGAAGCCGGGGAAGCAGAGGATGTTTAAACATGGACCCCAACCTTTTCTCCTAAATTAACAACCCAGGAGGAAGGCCAAAGGGTCTTTTAGTTTTACTAGATACATCACTGGATGTGGACCACGGCCACAATTTCCTCACCTGCAATAGTAATTAGTCATAATATATATGCGGGCCAGAAATATTACAGATTTAATAAATACTGACAACATACCACTTTCATAAAAGACTCCAAGACCTTGCAAAATGGAAGTGGTTTTAAAAACAGCTGCAGGGGAGATTTTCTTTAAGAAGAGCAAAAATATTGTTTCCTCCGCTGAACAAATCAGGCTGTAAGATCTCATGGGAAAGATATTTGCAGCTCCCCTGAGAACCCCTGTAGGTTTGAAATTCTGATCAGAAACCCAAATCTTCGCTGTGTTGTCTTTTTAAAAATATGCCCAAAAGGCTCATACGTGTGAATTATTTCAAAAGGTAGCAAGGATAATCTCTCCTCCAAATTGAACATTCCATTCCCTTTTCAATGGCTACAAAAACGATGAATCAGTAAAAAAGGCTGATGTCAGCAACACAAAAGCATTTCTAGCTTGTTGCAATAAAACAGAGAAGAAAAATGGAGGAGGAAGATTTTAAGAAAATAAACTCTACTATGTGTACTCTGACCTTTATGATTACTTTCCATAGCACCTTATAAAGGCAATGAAAGGGCCCAGAATCCTAATCCCCACATGTGCCTGAATTTTTTGATAACAGCTCTGTTGAGATGTAACTCATACTATAAAATTCACCATTTTAAAGTGTACAATTCACAGGCTTCTGGTTTAGCCAGAGTGTTGTGAAACCATCACCACAATCAAATTTTTAGAAAATGTTCGTCACCCCTGAAAGAAACCCTGTGTGTATTAGCAGCAACTTCCCACATTCCCCATCCCCCCAGGCCCTGTCTCTATGGTTTTGCCTATTGTGGAAATTTCATATAAATAGAATCATGCAATACTAGGACCTGGTATTTTGAAACTGGCTTCTTTCACACAGTATGATGTTTCCAAGGTTAATCATGCTGTAACATGCATCAATCCTTCATCCCCTTTTATTGCATTATAATATTCCACTGTATGGATATATGACACTTTGTTTATACATTCATCAGTGGGTGGACATTGGATTGTTTATACTTTCTGACTTCTGTGAGATATACTGTTCTGAAGATGTACAATTTTTGTGTGAACATGTTTTCAATTCTCGTGGGTATACACCTAGTAGAATTGCTGGGTCATATGGTAACTTTATGTGTAATATTTTGAGGAATTGTCAAACTGTTTTCCAAAAATATCTGCACCATTTTACATTCCCACCATCAAAGAATGAGGGTTCCATTTTTCACCACACCTTTGTCACACTTATTATCTTTGTTTTTGATGGTCGCCATCTTAGTGGGTGTGAAGTGTAAACTTACTCTGGTTCTGAATTGCACTTCCTGAGTAGCTAAAGATGTTGAACATCTTTTTACATGCTTATTATATATCTTCCCTGGAGAAAGGTCTATTCAAACCCTTAGTCCATTTAAAAAATCCTCTGTCATTTTATTGTTGAGTTATAAGTGTTCTTTGTACATGCTTTCAATCCAAGTCCTTTAGGTCTTGTGGTAACTTTAACATTTTGAGAAACTGTCACATTTGTAACAAATTTATATACGAATGTACACATAAATGTAATGTGCAAACACTTCCTCCCATTTTGTGGGTTGTCTTTACTCATTCTTGATGATGTTACTGAAGCACAAAAGTTTTTTTAATTTCAAGAAGTCAAATTAAGTTTTTTCTGTTGTTGCTAATATTTTTGGTATCATATCTAAGAAACTTTTGCTAGACCCAAAGTCATAAAGATTTACTCCTATATTCTCATGTAAGGGTTTTATGGTTTTAGCTGTTTTATTTAGGTCTATGATCCATTTTGAGTTAATTTTCACATACGGTGTGAGGTAGGAACCCAGCTGCTTTCTTTTTTTTTTTTTAGCTGTCAAGTTCTTTATTGCACAAACAGTTACCATTTATTAAGCCTACTACGTGGCCCAGCTGCTTTCTTATCTGGCTATCCAATTGTCCCAACACCATTTGCTAACAAGTCTATTCTCTCCTCACTGAACTGTCTTAGCATCCTTATAAATAATCAACTGATTATATGGTTTGTTTCTGGACTCTCAAATCTGTTCCATTGATCTGTCTATCCTTATGCCAGTACCTCACTGTACACTGTCCTGATTACTGTAATTTTGTACTAAGTTTTGAAATTGTCAAGTGTAAATCCTCCAAGTTTTTTGCACTTAAAAAAAAAAGTTTTAGCTCTTCTGAGTCTCTGGCATTTGCATCATAAAATACAAATTTTAGGATTAGCTTGCCAATTTCTGCAAAAAATCCAGCTGGGATTTTGATCGGGGCTGCGCTGGATCTGTAGATTAATTTGGAGAATATCACTATCCTAATAATATTAAGTCTTCAAATTCATGAATAAAACATGGTTTTCCCCTTATTTCAGTATACTTTAATTTCTTTCATTGTTTTTTTGTGTTTTACAGTTACAAGTCTTACACTTCTTTTGTTTAATTTATTCCTAAGTATTTTATCACATTTGATGCTAAGTGTTTGCTTAATTTCATTTTCATACTGTTCCTGTATAGGAAAACAAATGATACTTGTATATTGATCTTACATCACCCAATCTTGCTGAACTCATTTATTAGTTCTAATTGTGTATGTGTGTGTGTGTAACCTTACCATTTCCTATATATAAGGCTACATCATCTGTGAACAGATAGTTGTATCCCTTCCTTTCCAATATGATACCTTTTATGCCTTTGTCTTGCCTTACTGCCCATGCTAGGCCCTCAGGACAATAGTGCACAGAAGTGGCAACTGTGAATGTCCTTGTATTGGTCCTGATCCTAAAGGAAAGTATCCAATTTTTCACCAGGAAGTGTTATTTAGCTATGTGTTTTTTGTAGATGCCTTTTATCAAATTGCAGAAGATTCCGTCTATGCCAGTTCATTGAGTGTTACCTCAAAAGGGTGTTAGATTTTGTCAAATGCTTTTTCTGTATCTTCTGAGACAATTAGTTGGTTTTTGTTCTTATTCCACTAATGTCCTGTGCCTGAATTTTGTCACCACAAGGACCTGAAGAAACAAAATCAGTTTGGTCCAGCCAAGTTAGGCTTGTCAGGTTCTCACACCCCCTGCTTCTCGTCAGATTGGATGTACACACAGACAGAATGCATACTTGGATCTGTTTGAATCTCCAAAGTCCAAGAGGTTTGCAACCAAACCCTGGCCATGGCTTTTAAAAATAGAGCTCATTTTAATTGTAAGTCTTTAATTAATCAGCTATTGTAAAGAAGTCAAGGGTATTGGGAAGTGATCGGGTTCTCTTCCCTCCAGAATTTTTTATGCCAGTTTATGACTTCAGCAAATTTAGGAAGCTCTTTGGTGACTACCAGTTTTACTAGAAAGTCATACTTTTAAAACAGAATACAGAGGAATTTTTACAAAATTCAGTTTCTATAATATTCATCAATGAAACTCACTTATTCAGTAATACAGGTTAGAACATAATATTTAAGGCTGGATGGAAATAATCTAATGAACTGAAGGTCCAAGGAGAAAGAAAAAGAGAAAAAGAAAGTGAAACAGAATTACAGAACCAGATCCAGAATAAGTCTTGTTGAGGAGAACCATGAACAGAAGAAAGGGGGGCACGGGAGCTAAGGGCCCTCTTCAGTCATTCAACAAGTAACGATCAAGTGCCTACTGTGTGCCAGGCACACAGGATATCTGACTGAAACAAGTATCTCTGCCTTCATGGAATCTATATTCTCAGATGGGGAGAAACACACAACAGGCAATACACCTAACAAGGTGTTTCAATCACATAGTGTATCAAAGGTACTGAGTGCTACAAAACGAGAGGTGGAGCAAGCAAGGTGAGGGGGACCAGGATCCGGGTGGGCTTACTTGAGCAGAAGGCACAGCGTCTGCCTTATACCTTGACACACCGGGTCCCAGTACTTGCACAACAGTCCTCCGTGGCAGGAAATTGCATCCCCATTTCCCAGAGAACAAAACAAAGGCTTGGAGAGGTTAAGCAATAGGTTCAAAGTAAGCCCTAAATCTGTCTGAGCCCTGAACCCAAACAATTAACCACAGAAGGCATACCTGGTTCTGACCACAGAATAGCCTTTGGCCCCTGAACAGGAAATCTATTTAGCAACACCAAAACCAAAGAAAAAAAAAGAAAGAAAGAAAACAAAAATGGTAAACTGAAACCACTAGGACCTTATACATTTCCCCTGCAAGCTGCCTGCCTTCCACTCCTCATTTATAATTAACAGGCACCCCTGTGGCAAGGCATCTTCATTTGCAAAGAATTTTCAACCTTTGAGTGATTCTGTGACAGTCTTTAGAATGATGAATTGAATAACCTCTGGTAAAAAATGGAGCACCCAAGGCCCAGGTACTCAGAAAGAAAAGGAGGAGAGGGTCAGCGGTAAAGCCAAGGGGATTTCTCTTGATCCTCACGTTTCTTCCCCTTCGTCACAAAATGCACACATCAACATCCCACAGCTCTCTCTTTCAACACACTGATTAAAGCTTTTCAGGAATATGTGGAGAAATATATGATTTGGCTTTTTTTTCCTAAGAAAAAAAGACATTTATGAAAATAGAACCTGCTAGTAAAGCAGGATTTCATTAAAAATAAAAAACATAGACACACAACCATAGAAAGTGCACATTGGTTTCATTCTGTCAGAGCTGACATTCTACCTGCACATAATTGGGCTTGTGAATGACAGGTTTGCAAGGAAGGCAACGTGATTCAGAGAGCAGAGACTGGGCAGGCCCCCTGCTCCCCTCCCTCCACCCAACAAGGACCTCTGAAACTCCCCACCCCAAACCACAGCTGTTAATCCGTTCTCCACACACGGAAGCCGCAGCCCACTGTCCCATGGAGTGCACCACCCTGGCAGGCAGGTGGGCACTCTCTTTCTAACCATCACACGGTACTCTGGCCATCTGGGCCCGTGATGACACTGTTTGGAGAATGACTAACAATCTGTACAATTAACTTGCTTACCATGATAGGAGGATTTACTATAAATAGACTGGGCACGTGCCGGGTGGGGGGTGGGGGGAAGCATCTCATCTTGGAGATGTTGACAGATTATTTACAACACTGAACCCTGAACCACAGTGTCTTGTTTTGGGTGAGAAGCGATAGGGTAAAGATCTTCCTGTAAAGCACAATTCTGACAAGTTCAGGTGGCAAACTGTAGAATTACAGTTTTAGTTGGGACTGTAAACCTCATTAAGTCTTTAAAAAAAAAGTCTCCTCTCTGTAAAGCCTCCTCCTCTTTTTTAATGAGAGGAAGCAATATATATATATATATTTATTTATATATATTTTGCCAAGTAGCCAAGTAACTCATTTGTAGAGACTCAACACATAAAACAGAGCTGCCCACGTTGATGTGGGAGAAGGAGACCAGGAGCCCAACTTCTCTCAGGCTCAACCTTTTCCCCAAACTCCCATCATTTTCATGATGTGAAGGTCCTAGGGTTCCAAAGCTGTAAGTTTGGAAACCAGCACACTTTCCTGGACAGCTCAAGGTCACTTCTAGTACTTACCAATACATGACATAGGTATTAAGTAATTTGATAGGTGATGGAAAGATGGAAAAAAGAGAGGCTGTCGATGGCTTTTAAGAGTTGTCAATGCCTAATAATGAAACTCTGCATACACGTGATTCTAGTGGGTCTGGTTGTCAAGACATTATAGGAGATGCTCGGGGAGCAGTGGTGGACTCTGACCTGAGTCCCGGGACAGGGCCCAGGGCTCGTTTCTGCCACTCCACCAGTGATTCTGATGTGCACTTGCAAAAGGCCGAACCGGAGTATAGGCTGAAAGGGGTGTTCTGCCGACACGTCTGATGGTCGTAGCAACTCTGGGCAATGAACACTGGAAAAATTGCTCCAGGGGATCTATGCCAACCCCTCCTGACCACTATATCTCAAACTCTTAGAAAACTCAGCCCCCTTGCCACTCAGCTGGGCATGCGTGTGAAAAGGTGCCGGTGAGAAGCAGTACTACATGAGCCGCCAGGACGGGGACTCGTTGCCAGCCCCGGCTCCGTCCTCCTGCGGGCCACCTCCCCTCCCCGGTGGTAGGGGCTTCTCTGTCCCAAGTCCCTGGCCAGATCAGGCTCGGGCCACTGTTATGTGCAAGCACAAAGGGGAGCTTGCTTCAAGAGTGGCTCGGTGCCAACACAAGCCCAGTGATGGACGAGGAAGGCACAAGGCTGGATTCAACATGGCGACGCCCCAGGCAGCTGCTCTCAGGTATGGGAAAAGAGATTCTTGTTGAAGACAAGGGGATAACATAACCCAAAGTACTCCATAGCTTTTTGCTAAGTAACAGATGTGTCCTGGGTATTTAAACTCTTCCATGACTCTGGCTCACGAAAGGCAAATAATAACTCCTTTTATTCTTACATGAAGAAAGTGGAAACGTTTTTCTCCTCATTATAAAGTTACTGCTTCCTTAACCCTAAAAAAAAAAAAAGCTATAAACAATGTAGAAAAGAATCAGGAATTACAGATAAGCAAGAAGAAGAAAAATATTTCAAAATACTCACAATCCCAGAGATAATCACCGTTAAACAGAAACAGCTGCTGGTCCTCTCTGTCCTTCGTGTAAAGAAACTGGAGACCAGATTTCATTCTATTGGGTCCCCAACAGCAAGTACCAAGAGACAAGACTCTGGCCTGAAATGACAAGACATGAGCCAGAACCACCCACACATGCACACATTCTCAGCAGAGAGATGTGCGTTATTCAATCCAGATAAGTGGCTTTGTTCTGATCTGCTGCTCTGTGGCAGGATCAGATAATTTATCTACATAGCATGGAAGATGCCAGTGGAACTGCATGTATACGTATGGTTATCACAGAGTTAAGTTAGGTCCCTTAGATTAAAAAAGAAAAATCTGAAAACCAGATTTCAACAGCTATCAACTTTCAATTTTCTATGCAAGTGGGGAGGGATGGAGCATGGATGATTTAAAACCACTAAGCCCTGGCTCTGAATTACATCTTTGTACATCAGTCACATCCTCTTAGTGCCGCAATAACTTAAGGAACTTCAAACCGCCTACAGGATCCACCCTGAACAGTCTAGACTCAGGAGGCTGGACAGGAATCTGACTTTCCCGGTCTGTTTTGTTGCCTAGTTTCCTTGAATTCCCAAGAAGAGCTTTGACTTTTTACACTCATGCAAAGCATGAGCCTAAAATGGGGCAAACATTGTTCTGAGATTACTACCCTTACTACCCTCAGGTATAAGCAGGTAAGTGTTTTGGGTAAAGAGAGTTTTTACTGGGCTGCAGGCTGCCCAGAAGTAAGTGAATAAAGAGACACTGGGTGCTGGTAGCAGGAAAGGCACTGCCAGGCTGTGCTCATAGGGAGCCAATAAGAAATGGAAGTGGGGGGCTGCCTGCCCTAAGACACGGCTGAGATAACCTGTGTGGATACGGCAGATGTGTCAAAACTGACCACTAAAAGCATAAGATGGTCACTTCCAAAACTGCACAGGATGCCTAGTTATTTGACCCCCTAGACAGGGTTCAGCTCTTTCTGCATGTCTCATAAAGCACAGTGGAGAGGATCAGAATGTCAGAAAGGGAGGCAGGCAGGAAATACCTTTGTGGAGGCTGGACTGAAATGAAGTGAGGATGTTCCAGGAAGTGGAAGTCGGCCCCCAAAGGGTCACGGGCACCACACAGCAGGTCTGCCCTCCGGGGCTCTGCAGGCTGCTTCACTCAGACCCACGTCCATCCCAGAGGATGGCGGACAAGGGTGAACGCAGTGGCTACGTTGTGACCATTAGTATAATTTCTTATTTGTGAATGTTTTATAATATTTGAATTATTTTACATAGTTTATTGCATTCTCAGTCATCCTGTAAAGTTGGCATTTTATCCATTTCACAGATACAAAAGTTAAGGCAGTAAACTCCTAAATGACTGAGGTAACGCAGTTTCGATCCATGTCATCTGACCCCAGGACCAGCATTTTACCACCTTGTTGTAAGGAGAGTGGTCAAATCTTCCTTCCTTCTGAAGTGACACTGGACCTGTGACTAAAGCCGGAGTCTGAGGCACCTCTGAGAAAACCCAGGGGGAGAGCTCTCCGGACAGACGGAGGGCGAGCACAAAGCCCCGAGGTGGGGAGAAGTGGCTGGGTCATTCTCAGGGGCCGCCGGGTGGCCTCCCCGAGGCCCCCGTCACTGTCGGTATTAATGCCAGTGAGAAAACTGGCGGAGCCGCTGTCTGTCCCAAAGCTCAGCACAGATGTGAAATTTGGGGGACGGTGCCATCTCAGTGGGAGTTGGCAGGGCTCTCTCTTCTCCGAACTCCTTCTCCTTGGACCCCCTCCGTCCCTGGGTCCTGATCCCCAGATGTCAGTACATCCTGTTATTTGCAGCCTTGCTGGCCCCTCGGCTCCCTGCCCCCAGCCTTAGTACTTTGTTTTCCCCCTTTTTTGGCAGAGAGTCTGAAGGAGGGACCCAGGCATGAACCTTGACACTTGCCATGTCTGGAAGCAAGATTCCTATCTCTGTGAGAAAGGAAAAAATCGTTTCCTAATAAACACAGAAGCTGAAGGGTGGAGACGGTGACGGGGCCAGCTGGGTAAGAGGCCGGTGTGTGCGGAGAGCCAGCGCCACACAGCCCGGCTCCCGCCGGCGGCCCACCCTCCGCCCGGGCCCCCGCAGCCCCGGCCATCTGCACCAAGAGGCGCTTCTCTCTTGCAGGCGTGGCCAAACTGGGGATAGGGCAATTTTCAGTGACAGTTGTTTCTTCTGTTAATATGTCCATTTATATTTTGATAAAGAAATACACACAGCACCCTACTTGACATGAATTTATCTTGTAATTGTTGAGCAGTGGAAACATATTCCCTCCTAAAAATAAGCCCCCTGGATGACTTTTTCTCAGAAAAATGTAATTTGAACCTCTCTCACCACATTTTGATTTAGGGGTATGATGTCTCAGTAACCAACAATATCTTAGATTGGGTTTCCCTAGAATCAGATTCTCTGGAGCTAACTGAGCATAAAGAACCATGGGAGAGGATTCCTCGAAGCCCTGATAAGGACTTGGAGAAGGGAAGGATGCCAGCATAAAGCGAGGTCACGAGCAGCCTGCGCCTTGGGCAACTGTGACTCATTTTCAGTCGGTAGCCACAGAGATGGTTTAGAACATTCCTGAGACACATTCTGCCAGAGACTCAATGAGGCAGGGGTACTTATCTGCCAATTCCCAAGTCATCGGGTGAGGACCACCCTGGAGCCCTTGGGTCTGCTGTATGTGCAAGGCAGGCTCCCACTGCAGCCAGAGCCACGGGCTACAGTCCACTGGATGACAAGCGCCGAGAGGAAGAAGGGAATGCCAGAAAACGGTGCTGGGGGCAGCCTCATTTATTAAGCGGTCATTTACTGAACACCCACTAGGTACTATGCATTCTGGTAGGTGTTGTGGGGGTTCAAACAAAGCCAACAAAACAAAACAATATGCAGTCCCTCTCTGACTGGCACACAAAGATAAAGCCACGAAAGCCAGCCCAGACATTTCACAGTGAAGAGCATGTGGGTGATATTTAAGAGAATATCCTTGTTCTGAGGAGATAGGTCCTCAAACATAATCATGTAAAGGATGATTGCAACGTATTTTCAAAGGGTGGAGCAACAGTAATAATACAGGAAAGGAGCAAGTAGCACATAGGTGACAAAATGTTAAGACAGAAATCTAAAAGGGTGTATGAAAGTTCATTACACTATTCTTGCAACTTCCATTCATGGCAGTTGTTTAAAATAAAGAGGTAAAACAAACAAGAAAATGAGCAGTCCGTGACCCTGGTTTTAGGTCAGTTACTAACAGAAAACCTACCATGTGCTGGGCACTGCACTACACAGAGGTCCTGGTAATGAGTGATCAAGGAGGGCTTCCTTGAAGAAGCTGGACCTGAATGTTGCTGAGTAGGAGTTCACTGGGCAGAAAGAGAAGAAGGAATATTCCTGACAGGCAAGTAAAGCATGAAGGTGGGAAAGAAAAGGGCATGAAGATACCGAAAAGAGTCTAAGATGGGGACAAGGTGGCAGCTGGAGAACTACATACACAATCCATGTGAGGGGGTTTTGATTCCTGTGAAAGCATCCACAGGCCAATGAGAAATCTGCCTACCGAGCACACAGCTAGCTAATTCAGTATCCTGATGAGTAGCCACAGTAAGTCCTCAAAGGAGATGAGCTTGGCCACTGCTGGTGTCTCCACGGCAACGCTGCTACCTGCATCAGTGCATCCCTAGGAAAGGCTGTGGGCATCTAAAGAAGCTGATTTCCTCGCTGTCTGCCAGACCCACTGCCCTGCTAAGAATAAATCACAGTAAAGGAACTCCTTCTGGACAAATTCTTCCACTTCACATTGTCCACATGTTAACCGTTATTTTCTGGCACGCATGTTTTTACCTCCTTGGGCATGGAGCAGGGCACGTTCCAACAGTGCTTCCTTTCCAGGTGAGTCCTTCAGGGGACAGTTTCTGAGGAAATGACTGCCAACCGAATGCTAACACTCACCTCCAAACTTCAAGGCAGGGGCTGGAAGATTCCACAAAACACCTCATTGTCTGCCATGCTTTCTTAGCTGAAGTGCTTGTTTAATTTCTTCCTCCTTTGGGGAAGAAGTCAGCTAACCTCTGGTAGACAAGATCTGAGGCATTAAAAACTCACTAAGTACTTAAAGGTGGTATAAAGCACAGTGCATCAAGATCTTAGGTTCTGGGGGTACACTGAACTGGGTCTGAATCCTAACCCTGCCACTTCACTGAGCTGCTGCTAAGGATTAAATAATTAATGTATACTACATGCTTGGTAAATGAAACCTGACTCTCTGCCAGTGTGCTAGTCCCTATGTTATGTAAGGATAGGAATGAAAACAAATAGAACAGTCGTGGTTCCTGCTCTCTAGGAGTCAATCTAGTCAGTCCTTACTAATGTATTCCACATAGAATGGAAACATCAATGAGAAGTGAGTGGTGAACAAGTCATTTCGGTGAGTCTCAACACCCCATAGATACTTAACGGTGTGCCGGACTAAGCAAGGTACTTTGGTTATTATCTTTACCGAAGGATTACTTATCATGCTTACCATGCTTTTGATATTTCAAGGTCACACAAATGACCTTGTCTTGCAAAGATAAAATAAGGTAGAGAGATCAGATACTAAATTAATGAGCCCCAGGACTAATGAAGAATTTTAGAACTTACCTTGCACTTCCAATTCAGGTAACTTTCTGAATTGCCAAAAATCTCTACAAGGTTGGTCAGAAGAGCAAGGGCTCCTATTACCATTTTCCAAATGTAGAAAGCCACGTTCTAAGGAGACAAGGCTGTGGGTGTTACTGTTACGTGCTAGTGTCTGCAGCTCCAAATCCACTTGGTTCCCCCTGAGCCAGGGGAAGTAAAGTCAGTTTGGTTTCATTTCTAAAGTATGACTTCACCAACTTTTCTTTTTAAGAAACCATTTTCTAAGTGCATGCCAGGCTCTGTGCTAAGCATTTTGCACAAATTCCTTACTTAATCCTCACAGCACAGCATGAGACAGAAATTATTATTATTATCCTCATTTTACAGATGGGAAAATCAAGGCTCAAAGAGTTTCTGGAATTTACCAAGCTCCCGTAGCCAGAAGACTACGGAAATGAGAACACAAATCTGGGTCTGCTGGACTTCAGCGCCCTTCACCAAACACCTGAATGCCTTTCTGAGGCCCTTCAGACTGACGGCACTGGTCCCCTAATCCATGTAAAACAAGCTGTGCTTTTCTCCATGTTCGACAGAGGCCCCCAAATCACTGGCAAGTCATAGGAAATTCTTAAGTGGCTGCTTATTAATAACATTTTCAGTTTATATTAGGCCGCCTTTCATCCAGGGAAACGTGGCCAGCTCCATACACAGAGAACCACTGAAATCCAGCCGTTTCTGCTGTGGACGTGGGCCAGCTGGCAACAGCATCCCTCAGGGGCTTGGCTTGTGGGGATTCTGGCAATGGTCACACCCTTCAAAACTTGACAGGGGCCCTTTAATATCCGTGCTGAAGGGCTGGCGGCAAAACTTCCCAGAAATCCATGTTCCTCAGTGAATGAGGCCAAAGGCTCAGGACGACCCCAGTGGACTTGGGAAACAAGAGCATCAAGAAATTGGGTCTTTACCAAGTACTGATTCTGATCCTGGAAGTAAAGCCCCTCAATTTAGATTGGGTTAGACACAACAGGGACATTTTTCTTTAGTCCCACAGGAGGGACCTGGCTTCACTCAAGTCCAGGGGGGGAAAAAGAGGCAAATTTCTCAGGGTCTCCCACCAGGGAGGTAAGCAAAAAGGCAAGATGCTCACTTCCTTTCTATGGAAGCTGTGTCTGTGCAGCAGTTTATGTGGTTTTATTCTGAGCCACAGCTAGGTGCCTCATTCTGCAGCAGTGAGAGGATGGAGGGAAGTACACAGAAAAAGAATAACATTTCCTGGTTTCATGTTTTATTGGAAAGAAGCCCTTGATGAATTGAATTCACATGGTCTACAGGAGTAAGGTTTTGAAAATATTTAAAAATTGGTTATATTCACATTTGACCAGGCGATGGTGGAAGGACGTATGCCCTCTAGATGCACCCACACCCCCAGACCTGTTGGACGCAGTGCACCCACACGCTTTGGCATAGATGATACAGCGGACAACAGCCCAGCATAGGGACTTCCTGGGTGCCTGAGATGAGGGTTAGTCATTCATTCAGCACCTCTTCTCGCCACTGCTACCTTAACTCTCCAAGTCAGCATTAATCTCCTGCCCCGGCCACAGCAACAGTCAGCTTGTAATTTCTGCATCTACCCTGCCCTTCAAGGAACTACTTTCCACCAGTTATTTGTTTTTAAAACTGTGGTGATACCACTCACCTCTCCTGCTTCTAATGCTCCATGGGCTTCCCGCTGCAATTAGAACAAAGTGCGTACTCCTTAACCCTGGCTTTCCAGATCCAACGAAACCAGGCCCCTTCCTCTCCCCAGGTTCATTTTGTTCCACTTCCCATCTTGCATACCGTGGTTCAGCCACATTGACCTTTTATTTGTCCTTTGAAATTGCCAAGCCATCCCTCTCTTAGGATCTTGGCAATGACTGTCCCTCTGCCTGGAACATCCGTCTCTCAGCTCTTTATGGACTGGCCTACTTTTCACCATTCATGTCTTCACTCAAAGACCACTCCACCAGTGACCTTACAATAAACAGCCCGCTTCCCTTTCTCACTCACTCTCCATTCTAGGATCCCTAATTTTCTTTTTTCTTAACATTTGTCACTGTCAGAAACTCTCTTACTCATTGCTGCATCTACTATATGGTTTTCCCACCATAATATAATTTCCATAAGGTCCAAGAACTTTTCTTAAATCTAGAACAATAAGCTTTTGATAGGTAGTTCTTTAAAACCTCAAATCCCTAACGCCTACCTCAGGTAGATTTTTTTCAGCATCTACCTTGGCAGTTTATGAAGCCTTCATGCACAAACAAACAAGATACGATTCAATGTATAGCATTTTCATTTTTTTATATTTATTTTTGCAATAACTGAAAATGTATATTTTTATTACAAAGATGCCAAAAATGTAAGTCAACTGTATGATCAGTAGTTGATCATCAAAACCACACCAAAAGAAGACTGCCTTTTTCCTGAATTAAATGAAAGTATGTAAAAGAGGAAGGTGAGGGCAGAAAAAATTACATTTAATGCTGAAATGACTGAGATATCACACCCTAACTGTAATTTAATCCTATTAAGTGCATTGCAAAATGTCCAATATTTGAAAGAATGCCTTGAATACACAAAGACTGAACCCCCTTTCCCTAACCCAAAGTAAATGTTCAAAAATTGTTAAGTGAACAATAAAAAGTACCTGAAACACAGAAGAAACCAGTACTCTGAGGGCTGCCATCTGAGACTGCAGACGACTTACCCACCTGTGAAATGGAAAGAGAACCAGGAAATTCTCCTTCCAGCTCACACAGCTTAACATTTGCTCCTGGTTACCAGGGAGAACAGCGATGCATTTCCACAGGGCAGTTAAGGATAGTTTTTTCCAGTCCCATGTTAACCTTTGGAGATTTTCCTGGATACATTTTTGACAATTTACCTTCCAATGCAGCGGTTCTTTTACCTTCTGGGTGACTTTATGCCTTTAAGAATCTGATAAAAAGTGAGATTCCCCTCCCTTTAAAAAATGAACATATTCACAGAAAAATCGGCATGTAATTTCAAAAAGCTGATCCTGAATCTTTGCTGGTCCTTTGGTGCTCGTGGACTCCAAGTTGAAAACACCTGGCTTTGAGAACTGGAGACGTGTACAAGGTCTACTTTGATATTCCCCACAGGGCTAGAGACACTGCCTTGTGTCTTGCAGATGTTCTGTGTCTCACTCCCTGCAATGTCCTTTTAAATGTTCAAAATAGCCATATGATATCATAGATATGGCTTAGGATGCGGAATGGTAGCAATTCAATGGCACAAGATTTAAAACAATCCCCAAGCATGGCAAAGGCAAGCGTACCACACTGGCGTTTAGGCGTCAGGTTAGGCGGCCAGACTGACTAAGTGAAAGGCAGGCAGGCTCAAGCTAATCTGATCCATCAAGCCCACTGATCAGGTCTGCTTCCCACCTATTCACAGTCTAGAAGCCATCCTAGCAAGAACCCAAGCTCCTATTGTTGAGAGTGCAGCATACAAATTTTTGGCTTGCCATTTTCATCCTGCTTCCTGAGGTGTTTCACTGTGGCCCAGCCTGCACGGGAAATATGGGAGGGGGCTGGGGTGAGGTGTTCTTGGTTCCAATTGGTGGCAAGTTCTAGCGTTGACAGGCTTTCCAGGTGACTTCTCAGATGACCCACGCAAATCCAAGCAGTAGACTTAAGAAGTAATTTAACTGGATTCCTGAATATTGATAGATACATGACCAGGGGAGGGCTTTAGCTAAGTGCTGCCCAGTTGCTGAGCCAAAAGTAGTCACTCCGTAAGCACTGGCCACCTGACCAATGGCTGAACTGCCCAGTGGATGCTTACATAAAACAGTTCATTCTAAGATAGGTATTCCTCTAGGAGAACGACAGAAGGAGAGCTGGATGGAGCCCCTCCACCACCATAATGAAAAGTGACAAGAACTTTAAGAGTTAATCAGAGCAACAGGATGTATATCCCAGAGAAAGAGAGAAAATCTATCAAGACGTTAATTAACCAAAAATGCAACTAACACTTTCAGTAAGCCTGCAGGTCATCTACTTTTGGGAGGAATAATAAAATGTAGAGTAAGTGGAAAAAAGAATTTCTTTTCAGCATTCCTAAGCAATTAGGTGTTTAATACATATTTACAAAATTGAAAAGAGAAACAGCTTCCGTGTCTTAAAGGGGGACATGGAATGTAGGCTAAATCTCTTGGGCCAAGTACAAGTGATGGGTACAGGCTGGAGGGCCGTGTTGGGAAAGATTCTCAGGTGCTGCTGGGGCTTGACAAAAGGCGTGTGGTGTGGGATCAGCGACGTCTGCAACGGGCAAGGCACGGGGTCTGGGGATGCAGGTACCAGTGATTTGCCCTACTAATACTATGAGTAGGACATTTCTAAGAATGGGTTCAACCATGGGTGCACAAATAAAAATAATTCCCCTCGCCCCCTGGAGATTTCCTCTGTCATTCAAATAGAAGCTTCTAGGGGAATAACAGAAGGAAGAAAGTGTGTGTTTATCCTGCCCAATCACAGCCTGGAGTGAAGTCAGGGGACAGATACCAAACTCAGAGGATGCTCACCATTGATCTCTTATGACTTCCACTTGCAAGACAGGTTCACTGGGAATTCACGTTCAGGATGATAATTTACATGGTGGTCATGCCCCGAATCGCAAGATACACTCAGTTGGGTAACCCTGCTCTTCCTATTAAGGCAGAAAAGTGACAGGATATATTGTCCAAATTTGCAAAAACAAAATTGAACACTAACCGAGATGTGACTCTGAATAACCAGAACCTCCCACTCCTTTTAGCTGACAGTTTTTTTCCCCCCTAACAGAACCACCCAGATAACAGAGCAAACACATGTGTTCTTCAAAACTTCACAAAGCATTTGAATTTAGCTTATATGAACTGGGACATTTTTTAACCTAAAAAACAATATAAGCTCATCTGGGAAATATGTACTTCTTATCATTTCAGGTGCCCTAAATATTTATAAGTACACATGCAAAAATAAATGAATGTATTTATGGGGTAGGTTTGTGTAACACACACACATGCACACACACACTCACAGACAGAAATGAGTTCCCATCTTACACATCCATCATCTCTACAGTTGTAAAGCCTCCAGAGGCAGGTGGTGTGACTTCAAATCTCATCTTGGCCATTTACTGGCTGTGTTACCTCAGGGAAGTTCTTTAGCCTCTCAGTGCTTAGCTCCTGTAGAATGCAGATAATAGATCCTACCTCATAAGGTTATCATAAGGATTAAATAAGATACAGCACATAAAATACTGAGCACAGTGCCTGGCACACTGTGAACAGTCATTGTATGTTATTTTTTTATTACTCTGCAGAAGGAGAAACTGAGTCGCAGTGCAGCCAAGTGATTTCTTTGAGGTTTACTCAAATAAGAAATGATGCAATTGGGACTCGAACCTGGGCCTTCCAAATCTAGTCAAATTTTCTCTCCTGTGGAGCACTTGATGCCTGTTATAAATAGGTTGATAAGCAGCAACATCGGCATCACAAGGAGCTTATTAAAAATGCAGAGTCTGCATTTCAGCAACACCCCAGGTGCATATACATTAGACTGGAAAAGCCTTGGTCTCCTGCACTGTGCAGGACGCCTGCATACCTATCACAGCCTCGAGGGCTTCTGAGTGTGAATGAGCAGCTCCAACACACTGGGAGATGCATGCACCCCCTCTCCACTAGTGTGAAACACCCAAAGGTCAGGTCTTTTTCCAGAAGACTCCGAGTCATTCTCTGGAGGGTTATAGTTTCTCATTTTCCAGCACATATTCACAACACAGAGAGGCCAGGTTCTGATATAAAGCCTGACCTTTTAGTTCTCTGCCCAAGGGAAGCAGATGGCACAAATCAGACCCGTTCACTGACAAGACTGAGTTCATTCTGAAAGTTCACACTCATCAAGGTCACTGCTGGAAGAGAACTTAAGGGTCATTAGATTCAGGGTGTTCATTTTAGAGATGAAAGAACCATGGCTCAGAAAGGCAAACATACATTCTAGTTAGATTTGATGAGCACGTGACCAGGGATCAAAAGCTAACAAGCAGGGCCCCTCTCTTAAGACTCCAACTGGGTTTGCTCATGACCACAAGGTCAGCCCAGCAGAATTCCTCATGCTTCCTCTAGTCCAACAGAAAGCTTCCATTGGCCAGGAGCTTTACTCCTCGTCTCAGTGCATCCTATCGACTTTCCAACCAGTCTCATTTTTCCATTCTAAAAGCCACATTCAAAGCCATAGTCAAAGAAACCACCATGCTCTGTTTTCTGGTGAACACATTCTCTTGGATGTCCCCAATTTTGCCAAAATATCAACCAAAAGGACTTTAATTTAACAATTAAATAATGAAGTATTTCTCAAATGAGGAATCCATACAGAAGATCTACAAGGCAAGAAAAGACATTCACAGAAGACATTATAGTCAAAAGTGTAACGAGGCCTAGAGTGGTGACATCTCCAGGCTTCAGAAGATGGTGGTCCTGGGTTTGAATCCCAGCTGCACTCCTTACTGTGTGTGTAACCTTGGCCAAGTTACTTAGCTTCCGAGTCTTAGTTTCTCCCTTATTAAACAGAGCTAATGATACCTAGCTACACAATTGCTGCAAGAATTCATAAGGCATGGAATATAAAGCATCTGTCATGTTAGTACAGAGGAGGTACTTAGTACATGATAATTATTACTTTTTCTATATGTGCAAACACTAACACAGTCTATACACAGACATATGGACACCCAAAACATGCACTTGCATATATGCTAACAGCTACCCTGAACCTTATGACCACAGAGAGTATAGCTGTCTCTCAGCTGAGTTCTAGAACTTTCATGAACGAGCATCTCTTAGGACTCACAACTGATGAATTGATGCCAGGAAAAGAGATGGAAAAATGGCACTCTGCCCAGCTGAAATGAAATGCTAAGAATTCCTGTCCCAGTTACTTTTAACCCTGGATGGGGCTGGACAACACTTGAAGGTTTGATTTTAAGACGCCAAAGTGGAGTGAGGGAGCCTGAGGCCAGTGGCACTCCTGGCACAAGTCAGCCCTCTATCACCAGGCCAGCCAGGCTGCACATCACAGGGGTCAGTGGAGCTTGTGATCACTCCAGTGCCTCAAATGCCAGAACCAGGAAGGAGGCAGGTGCCAGAAACTACCACTGACCACTGTGCCTTCTTCTGCCGTTCTGCGTAAGGCTAGCTGTGGTGACACTCCCAGATGAGGCCAGCCCTATCTTCCTTGATGCCCCCACTTCCAACCAGTGATGTCTCTGGGTTCTGTGTCCTTTACAAAGTTGTAAGTCCTCTTTTGTGTCAGCTCTCATCCAATTTGAGTCTTCGGTTCAGCCGACTTGATTTTTACAGACTACAGCCAAACGTGTGCTGGAAGTCTGCCCTCTGCACTCAGCAAGGAAGGGCAGGCTCACAGTGTACTTGAAATGAGTTCTTTTTAATTAATGCACTTTTCAAAATGGTCCATGATGCTCTGGTGGAGAGCGTTCATGTTTAGCCATGAGTAGGCTTTTAGGACTTAAAATGGCTGCACTATGAATTCTGTAGGACAGATGGCGAGAGGAACTTCCCGCTGAAGGAGGACAGAGGCTCTTGTCTCTCCCAAAGGGAACCGTCGCCAGTTCTGCACGCCCATGGCAGACTGGGGATCGCTCAGACATTCTCTGGGCCGCCTCACCCCCCTCCTCTCCTCCTGACTCTGCCATCCAGTTTCTCTCTCCTGCTCTCTCTCCCCTCGCTTCTTTCTCCCTCCGCCTTGTCCTCAGGGAAATAATGAAACAAGCAAGCCTCCAGGGTTCAGAGGTCAGACAAAGACCTGCTCAAACAACAGACTGAAGAAAACAGAAAACCAAGACCCCAAACTCAACTGGTCAGGTCCCCAGGGAGACTCTGGAGATTTACGTTGCTGGCAACTCGGTGTGATGTTAGCCAACATTTTCTTCTCTGCTTTATTCAAACGCACGCACAGACACAGACAAGATATTAAAATCAAGAATGTTTCATTAAAAATCTTAACAGGGTGGGACGAGAGCAAAGTGACAAATGCCAGTCAAGAATATCAGTAAGGAAAACAGATTTTCCCAATGCCTAGGCCCCAAGCTTATTAGTTTGCCACAGTTCACAGTGACCGGGAGTTACCTGAACTGTAGGCATGGTGATGAAGGAGAGAGTGTACAGAGAGAGGCATTAGTGGGCATTCAGACACAAAAACAGAGTCCTTAACACCAACGCCACCCAGAATTCCTGTCTGAAGGACAGAGCATTTTGAGTCTCGTGAGTTTGAAAACAATAAAGAACAGAGAATACCTTGGCTTGGGGCTTCTGAAGAAAGAGGTTTCTGCTAATTCAAGGCTGGCAGCAGAGTGGGGTAGTGAAGAGCGCTGCTCTGCTCACACTCACTGCCTTTGGAACTGGTGGGTAACAGAAGCAATGCAGATTAGTGCCAGGATTTGGTACCAGCTATGTCACTTAGGGTACTCTATTTTCCCTCTTTGGCCTTCAGTTTCCTCTGTCAAATGAGTATTGAAACTACTCCCCCCTGTTGTCTGCAGGCTGGAATTAAATGGGAAATAGGAAAGTCAACGGTACCAGAAGGAAACAAGGGAAGTCCAACACCAAGTACCAGGGACTGGGCATGGGCCTCGCAGCCATCATCTCGCAGCAATTCCCATAAGCCCAGGGGAATTTATTTCCAGTTTTCACATGAGGAAACCAAGGCTCAGAGAGGTCAGGCAACTCTCCCAAGATCACATAGTCAATCAGAAGGCAATGGAGGTGGGTGGTTCTCAAGATGTAAGTACAATTCTCCATGCAAAACACAACTTTGCTCAAAAACAGAAGCAACCAGGAAGGATCAACTCTCAATTCTGAGTTCCCTGAGAAAGAATTTCATGCTAGACGCCTCTGGCTCCTTTAATCCACTTTCAGTTCACCTTTTAAACCCCTGCATTGGCGTTGCATTTCAGCCACATTTAAAAGAAAGATGTTGGGCTGAAAGAGAGCCATCCGATGGTGTGACTGAAGGATGCGGCATGAAGAGGCAAGGGTTCAAGTCTGCAAGGACATATCACATCAGTGGAGACCAGCCAAGAGCAGAGAGGACCAGCTCACAGGCACACTGACAGGAAAGGTTCATTCCTTTCTCTTAACAGCTGACCTACAAGCTGAAGTCACCCATATGGTGACATAAATTCAGCCCTGAAACTTCTGAGGGGGCCAGCTAGCAGGTAAAGCACATATGCAAAGGCCTCTTAGGATGGAGAAGAAAATGCTTCAATTCCAATTTGGACTCTGCAGCCTTTTATACGTGACTTGTCAGCTGTCCAAAATGGGAGGCCTTTTTTAAGTATGCCTGAGCCCCCCCCAGCAAGGGCTAAATGATTTTCATTATGCCACCCGGCTGTGCTGTTCTGCAAGATCCTTAACCCTGGATCATATACTTTATTCTGCCAACCCAATCAGTAGGGTGGAAAGTTTCTTTGAGTGGGAATGGATTTGGACATCACAGCAACTGGAGATCGCATCTTTTCTGTGAGCCAAACCGCTTTGCACAAAAATGAATGTTAATCAAATGTCTTTTCAGTGGGCTGTTTTGAGTAACAACATGCAGTAACCATGATAAGAAAGGTAACAATGACGACCATAACAACAATCCAGATAGCTAACATTTACTGAGCATTCACCACACGGCTGGCACTGAGCTAGGTGCTTTCCCTACATCATGCCATTAAATCCTCACACCTACCACCCTGCCGATAGGTTTGATTGCTCTCCCCATTATACGGCAGGAATCAGTGCTCAGAGAGGTAGATCTTAGTACCTTCAGCACTTTCTGAATCCAGAGGGTGAGCCCTCGAGAAACACCATCCCATTACTACCTGTCCTCTAAGTTCCGTTCTCGTTCCTTAAGCTTCCATGAAGGCATCGTCCATCCTGTATTTACATTTTCTCCCTCTACATTTCATGGTGAGCCTTTCCAAACCTGCCATTCCAAACAAGGCTATTTTACTATTTCTGGCTGCCCCATGGCTGTATATAGACTGCAATGCCCAGTGGAGCCAACTATGTTTTAATTTTCACATCCAAAAGAGAATTCCTGAAGGAAAAAGAGCATTTGATGGAAAGACAAAAACCTTCACAAGCACTCAAGGAGGCATTAAGAACCCAATTTCCAAAATATGGTAATTCTGTCAAAGTTGTGACTTACTCTGGAGCCCATGGGGATGCTCATCATGACCCATCTGTGAAAGCCATCAGCAGAAAGCCTTCTGAGCAGCCAATCTGGCCTCCAGCAAGGAGACCAGGCTGCTGCGTTTAGTTTTGGTCTCACTGAGATGTTTAAAACACTCTCAGGAAGAGATATTCAAGCAAAGCAAATTGCAGCCTTGCAAGCTACAGTTCTGGTACATGACAGTCCATGTCCGTATATTCACGGCACACTGGGGCCCTCCCCTGACAGTGCTCACGGATACATTGACTGGAAGCAGAACTCTCTCAGTAGGGAAATAATCTACATGTCTAAATTATACAAAAGCTCTGCTTTTGCGGCTGGAGGATGGCATTGCATCTGGTGTAGATCACTTACCCTGGTGTGATTTGGCCCCACCAGGATTATTTGTGGTTCATAAAATTCCCATCGGACCCAAGCATATTCTAACACCACATAACAAAGAGTAATCATCCTAAAAATCTGTATTTCATCGCCAAAATCTCCATGGCAGATCTGAAATGCTGTGACTGGCTTTTGGGGAACCAAGATGAGGGAAACTAACTGTGAACACTCCTCCAGGAAACCCAATGTAGAGATCACACCAAGTCACGTGTCGCAGCCAGGCTGTGCAGTCATATTCTAGAGCTCTGTCACCATTTCTAATCTGAAAGCATTAGCTAAAATTAAATCTAAATTATTCGAGCACCATTTCTTTACCTGGAAGTCACAGCTAACTGCTCTTTCCTCAGAGCCGCCAATCGTTTCTGACACCCTGAGATGAAATGACTACTGTGTGTGAACACTACCAGGTGTTTGGTCCTTAAGCCTTCTCCCCTTTTATTACATATTTTTTAAAGACAGCTGCACTTTCTCTTGGAGAAATGCTGCTTCTCAAGCACTAAGACTCAAGTGTTTCCTGAGGACTCCCTACAGCTGTGACATGTCACTTTGCAATTGAGCTTTCCAATAAGCACAGAAAAGGCAAAAGGTGCCAGAGGGCCACTAAAAATGCCACCTGGCCAAGATAATGGAGCCCTGGTAGTCTCTTCCTCATGCAAAGTCTTCAGAGCTAGCTTTCTCATCCTCCCTAGAAAATATGCTGGTATTTCATTTGTGAATTCAAATAAATTTCTCACCTACCTCTGGGAAGATGAAATGCCCAGGTCGGAGGAAGCTTCCGCCAGACCCTCTGAGCTTGTTAATTGTCCCAGTTCACTTTCTCCCTGGATCTGGCTTCTGAGAACGCGAGCAGGACCACAGGCAGCCAACGCATCTTCTGGAAACCCCTCTCAAAATGTGGATCCTTCCTGATGCCAGCAGCAAGCTCAAGCCCAAGCTTCTCTGCACTCACTCAAGGAAAACGGCACTGCTGGGATTGAGACCCTGTTAGGGCTCCACTAAGCAAGGGGAAAAGTATGACTCCTACCCTCCTTTCCTTTGGATCCGATCGCCAGCCTGGGAACCTCAGCTTCTCACTCTGCAGGAAGTCACCGACCCCAGCTTCAGAGTCATCAGCTGATCCCGAGCCAGACCCAGGCGACCGGTCAGCTGGTCGCAGAGCCCAAGACACTGAACCAGGAAATGTGCAGCTCGGCCAAAAATTAATAACTGCCGACGGAGCTGCTGGGGGTGGCGGAGAAGTCGCTGTTGCAGTGCTTGCATCCTCCGCATGCTAATGAGGCCGTGACGTCAGCAAGTCAGCCCCGGCATCTGGACGTCCAGTCCCCGCTGCCCGGGCGCTGAGATTTATTTACATGTAAATTAGCCTCGCCTTCCAAATCAATAATCCCCAGGCCAGGGGTGGGAAAGAAAGCCTTTGCTGGATGCAATCGCTCTAGCTATGCAACCTCTAAAGGAGCACAAAAATATCACATATAAGAAGAGAGGCGTTAAAGATACACGCCAATTTTTTTTCTTTCTTTTTTAAGGCTGCACTCTTGTGTGCCGGGATCAGATCTGGACCCAGTTACTAACCTGAGCGCCTGTTTTAGATTATATGCTGCACCAACCCAGAAGTGGAATGAGAGCTCTTTTTTTCCTCCCCCATAGCTGCGTCAAGTCTTCAAATGCCTCTACTTTCTTTGCAACTTTCATTACAGAGGGTTTGCTGTCTTGAGACTATGTCATCCTTGAATTTTTGTGCATCCCCAAAATAAAACACGACTGTCTGCTTTTCTCAGGCGCCTGCGTGGTGAATTAGCCACCGCCTCCCTCAACTTCAGCCTCCGGCTCGCAGTGAGCGTGAGAGATGACAAAGCATAAATCTGCCCAGGGGCATTTGAGGACCCTTAGAGAACGTTGCTTCCATCTCTCCATTTTACAGATTAGGAGACTGAGACTTTGGGTGAAGAAAGGCCTTTTGTCAAGGTAATGCAAGGATCTTAACAAGAATGGGCCAGAACCTACACTTCTTGGACCTCAGACTGGAACTCTGTTACATATCTCCGGGTCTCTAATCTCCATGCCCCTGTATCAACAGAGAGACCTAACTACACATCATGAAGAAAGAACTCTGCAGAGTTGGGTAGCCCTGGGTTCAAATCTGGCTTTGTTTTCTGTGAGTGATGTGACCTTGAGCAAGTAACTTGCCAGATATGGTCTTTAATTCTTTCATCTGTACCATCTCTTCCTTCAGCTAAATATTTTCTATGTCACGCACTGTTCTAGGGACGGGGTATAGAGTGCTGCTGTCTCCTAGTTTGAGTTTGAGTGCAGTAACGTAAAGATACTGCAGGGAACTGCAATGAGGGTTGACACGATGCCATACACTCAATAAGTAACAGTTATTTCTTACATTTTTGATGAAGTCAGAAAAATTCACCAGGGCTTTCATTCTACTAGGATGGCCATTGTTTCTATCCTCTGAGTGTTTCCATGGTCATCTTTTATTATTTAAGACCAACTGTGCTTCCAGTGCTGCCTATGCAGTCTGCTGGCCGGGCGAGGGGCAAGTGCAGACCAGGATTCGGGACTCTGTGCTGTGAGAAGCCAGTGCTGTGGGACCCTTGGGCGGAGCATGAGGGAGGGCTGGGGAGGCTGGGGAGAGGTGCGGGCCGCCACGCACGGGAGCTTCCCGGAGGACAAAGCGGCCTGCACGGTCCCTTGGGCCCACTCCCCCCCTTGAAGAACCCACCCTGATGAGCTCTGCCTTTCCAGCCGGAGTTCCCGGAGCTTCAGATGAATTTCTTTGTTGGATGTGGGGAAGTTAGATTATGTCTTTTGTTATATGTAATTGTATTAATAATGCTTAATAACTTCTTTCAGAATGCTTCTCTGGTTTATAGAAGACTTTTCATGGGGAAAATCATGGGACCTGGAATAACTTCGCTAATAGAAACGGAACGCAAGCGAATGAGTAATACTCTGCTTTAGGTCTCCATCACCACGACTTAGAGCATGTGGGGGATGTGGATGGTTCCCCGAGACCTCAATATCCTTTAAGAAGGAAATTAATAAAAAAAGATTTGGGGCCACCAGTGGCTGGGTGTAAACAGCGACACCTTACTCTGGTGCGGCCATGGACAAATTGCTTCAACTTTCTATGTTCTTGCTTCTTCATCTGAAGATGGGCCCACTACTCTCTGATGTCCTTATTACTGGTATGATCATATGAGACTTCTGCAAAGTGATTCACTGTCAGTGGAATAGCAATGAAGAGGAAAGCTGCAACTAGAAAGTGAAAAGAGATGAATCTTCACCTGGAGTAGGCGTGACACATGGCTACCAACTTCAAAAGACAGGATCTGGAATGGAAAGCCTGGGGACAGAGCCTGGCTTTGAGGCTTGCTAACTCAATGACTGGGGGCCTAAGTTTCTCACCTATAACAAAAGGGACAATATTAGTGCCCGCCCTTGCAGGGCTGTTTTGAGGATCAAATGATCCTCAGTGTGAAGCACCGGGCCTAGCACACAGCAACTATTTAATAGACGTTAACTCTTGTTAGTGGACTTAATGATGCTTCCACTGTTAACTTTGGCATTAATTAGTTAACTAGACAAAGTTCGAAAGGTGGGAGGGTGCGGGTCAGTGGCAGACTGTCAAATCACCCATTCCTAGGTCACAGCTCAAGGTTTCACCTGATGTGGGTGTGCTGCTGACAAGCTCTTCCTACATGAAACACTACCAACACTTTTCAACTGCTATTGTAGGGAAGAAAGCAGCAAAAAATGACCAAGAGGCACCAGGGCCTCCTTCTCTGAGGCCGCACCATAGACAAGATGACTCTATTTGTGGGATACCTGGATGCTTCATCCATTCATTCATTCAGCCATTCACTCATTAAATGCACTCCTACTATTTGTCAGTCACTGTGCTAGGCCTCAGGGACACCATGGGAACCAAGACAGACATGGGCCCTGCCTTAAAAAAGCTTAGAAATGAGAGGGGAAGACAATTAGAGTAGCAAGCAATTAGAGTAGCTGGTGATGCATGTTATGACAGGACGTGTGCAGAGTTCTCAAAGGTCTAATTGCAGTTAGGAGGGGGATGGCACAAAAGCATGTTGCCCAAGTCCTTTCCACATCCACAGCATGTGCTCTGTGGCCACAGCTTACTGATGGGGAAGCTGGGCATCTAGGCAGCATCTTTGCACAGATTATGGAATAACAAAATCCACAAGTCAGTAACTCCTGTGACAATTATTTCATCCTGGAGACCATTATTTTCATGATTTTTAGAAAATATGCTGTGAGGTATTAGACAAGGTGAGCCAACAACAACTCTGGAAATTCTAGAGCCCTGATAAATAGGAACAAAACTTACACTTTTTAATAAAAATGGTCAAATTCCACATTTATGACAGCAAACTTCTTGCAGGTAGGGGAGAACAGGAAATACATCTGAACAACTCAATCAGGTATTTACTGGGGATCTATAATATGCAGGACACTCTTGCTAAGAGACGTGGATGCAACTACTGACCTTCAGAACTTTCTACTTAGGTAGAATAAAAAGATACTTACATAAATGGCCATAACTACCTAAAAGTATATAGGAAGGGAGACAAGGAAGTCAAAATTGATTGTGGCTGAGGTGATCAGAAATCAGGACAAGTGTGATTTGAGTCAGGCTGGAGATTAATTTTTTTTTTTTTAATGAAAAAACAGTTTTATGCAGGGGTTGGGGTTGGGGGCAGGCCTTACTAAACACGACAGCAAGTCCGGAAGTGGTAAATGAACAGATGGGTAAAACTGTCAAAGTCAATTCTTAGCTGCTAGAGAGGGTGTTGCAGGCGGGAGGAAGAGCTTCAGTATAAGAGAGACGTGTTGGCACAGATGCAGAAACAGGAAGACTCATCTGCACGGGTACGAGATGTGACAGTGGCAGGTCGCGATAAAGAGGCCACTCCATATGTGCTAGAAAATCAAATCATCTGTCCATTCTTGTATTACTCCAAATCTTGTTAGAAGATTAAGGGGAAAGGATAAGTGACTCACAGCTAGTTAGCTTACAGAAGAGAAGGGTCAATGACAATAAGGGCTGTGCCTCCTGTGTGAAGGGCTTTGAGGAAGATGGTCATAATGACAATTTGTATCTCCATTCCCTAAGAGGTGTAAAAATTAGAAGGAATGGATTTTTATGAACTGCAGAGGGATTTCACATGGCCCAAAGGACGGCTTTTGAATACTGAGATGGTTAAGAATGGGCATAGGTCACTCAGAGCAACGGTAGCACCTTGGTTTTAGAAGCACTTTAAAAAGCTAAAGACAGCACCAGCCCTCACAGATTTGAATTAATACCTTCTGGTTTGCTATTGTGAAATCCTAATTACTGTAAGGAATATTACCAAAGTTTCAAACTACTCATCTAATACAGATCATAAGGTCATTTCAGTTAATTTTATTATGAAAAGTGTATGTCTTGTGTGTGTGCATCTATATAGTATAATATATATAGACAGACAGACATAGAGAGAGATTTATATAGTTTATATAATCTACTTAAGAGTAGTTCTCTGACATTTAGATTTCAAAATCCAATCACCTTTTTAAAATGGAAAGAGGAGGCTCACAAGGAATTGTATTAGTTGGAATAGGCCAGGCTGTGGTGCAGTAACAATTGTAATCTCAGTGGCCAAACACAACAAAGATTGATTTCTCCCTCATGCAAAGTTGGCTGGAGGTCCAGAAACTCTGCCGGCACCTCCCTTCCAAGCAGTGACTCAGGGATCTAGTCTGCTCCCTTCATGTGCCTCTGTGATTTCAACACTAATTTCCACGTAAGAGCAGCAAAAGAAGAGGGAACTGGAAAGGCTTTTAAGTGCTTCAGCCTGGAGGTGGATGACATCACTTAAATAGGTTGAACTTGTCCCATGACCTCAACTAACTGCAAGGGGTCTGGGAAGTGTATGCCCAGAAGAGGAAAGACAGACAATGGGGAACCCTGGTAACAACTACCACAGCTGTCAATTATTATTTTTGTCATGTAAATTCATTTTAAAAAATAGCACAAAAAAGCTATACTGTCTGAAAGCAAAGGGATGCCTAACATCAAAAAATGATGAGAGTCCTAAGGGAACACCAGAGATCAGTCACATCTGTTTTGCCCCAGAAGAGAGAAAATAGAAAACATTCTATATTTTCATTAATTTTCAAGCAGCAGTATCCAACCCACATGAATTATACAGAAAATAAATGAAACTTACAAACCTCAAACAGTACAGGTAAAGATAAATAAGGCACCTGCAAGGTGGAGCTGTCTTCGGGGGGAAAAAAATGCTCAAAAGGGATTCTCCTCCACAGTTTCTAACCATTTTCCAATTCAGACTTAAAATAATCTGCCTCCCTCAACAGACGTGGCATTGCCATTGAACGAGACCAACAGAGAGACCTGAATTCAAATCTGGCTCTATTACCTCGTAGCTGCACGATTTAGTAATAGCCACTCACCTTTTCTAAGTCCGTTTCTCCATCTTTAAAATCGGGGTATCTATCTACCAAAGGCTTGGGGAAGATTAGACCAATTAGATACAATACTTTGTACAGCACCTAACATACAGCAGGTGGTACTCTGACTCCCCATTGGTTTCCAGACAGGTGAGCAAGAATGACAGGTGCAACTATAAGTCATAAAATTGTTTATCATAGACACAGGGATGACCCACACCCAGCATCCCTCTTTTCTTGTCCATTCATGTAAATTCCATATCATAAATGCTTCTCAGACCATGGACACATTTTTACATCTTGTGAGAAATAATCGGCACACTTTAAATCCAGAAAAAAAGGCCTTCCTTTTTTTCTTCTCCATCATCCTAGGAATCTGCCTCATTTCATACATTTTAATTATTTTTGATCCTAATAATCTAATGCATAAAATTTTAACACAGCCTTTTATCCTCTTTTAATTACATTGCTTAAAAGGAGAAAGATGAACAAGCTAGCATGGGCAAATCAAAATGAAAGACTTCTGAAGATTTCTCTCCTCCCCAAAAAAGATGAAAAACCTGCATCAATAATTTAAACATGCTTACCACTGCACATTTCCATGAAAACACTGTTAAACTGACATGATATGCTAGCAAACACTACTTTTGTTTTAGATAAAGAAAGCTTCACTTCTTATGGCAGCTTTTTGAAACCACTAATTTTCATTAAACAGATGAGTAGAAACCTGATTTTTCTCTGTGTAAATGACTCCAAGAACAAGTAAGCGCTGCAACAGGATGCCCTGATTTTCTAGCACTTCCGAAATGCAGGCATTCGAGCTTTTACACACTTCTCTTGGGAGAGAACACTGGCAAAATGGAAGACATCTCAGAAAAAGGCTGAAAAATTCTATGCCTCATAAAATAGCAAGCTCACAGCCAAGACCTGGCTTGGGAAAGCTGTCCTGGAAGGCAGATGTCCCAGATGTATAAACTGACAGTGTTTTTCATCAGGAAATGGCAAGGACTTAGGTATCAGGTGGCTGACGCACTTTATCTCACCATAGTCTCAAACCATAGCTTTATTCTCCTCTGTTGTATATATGAGGACGCTGAGGTTCAAAGGGGATAAAAGAATGACACAAGAACCCACAGATGAGGTCTGGTGAGTGATTACGATCCCTCGGTTAATCTTAATGATTACTTAATGCCTCCCTAACTGGACTGTATGCTCTCTAAAGGTAGGGACCATGCCTTTCTCGGCTCATCACTCTATTCCAAACATCTATTCAGTGCCTGGTGATGTGCAGCTAATGACTGTTTGTTGAACGAATATAAAGGCCGACCATGATTTTTCTTGTCTACAAATGAGAGGGAATTCAGGATTATTCCTCTAAGAACATCTCTATTCATCTGCACTCCAACACAAATTTGTGAGTGGGAAACGAAAGGATGGGTTTAAGCTCTCCAAAACCCTTTCTTTCAAAGGAGATGACATCTCCTTTGGTTTCCCTTCTACCCTCTGGCTGTCCCTTCTCATGCCCCTGGCAGGCAAGCACTGGCATACCTCAGGACTCAGTCCTGGGACTTCTATCTTTTCTGTCTACACACTCTTCTTGGATCTGAACCAGAGTCTTAAAAACCACTTCTCTGCTGACAATCTAAGGCCAGACTTTTCAAGGACTCAAGGCTTACCTACCCACCTGCCTACGTCACATCAATATTTGGATGTCTAAAAGGTTTTTCAAATTGAACAAGTCCACAGATCAGTTCATATCCCCCACAAATTCCATCTGCAATATTCACTATTTCAGTAAACGGTGAGTCCATCTTTCCAGTGATTGAGAATAAACACCTCTGAGTGATCTTTCACTCTTTTCTTCCTCTTGTCCCTGACATCTAAATCAGGAGTTGGCAAACCACATCCCACTGGCCAAATCCAGTCTGCTTCATGGTTTTGCAAACACCATCATGCCCACTCATTTATGGAGCATCTATGCTGCATTCACGTTTCAACAGCAGAGTTCAGTAGCTGCAACAGAGTATGGCCTGCAAAGCCAAGCATATTTACTGTCTGACCCCTTACACTGAACATTTTGCAATCCTTGACTAGTCCTGGTGGCTCTACCTTCAAAGCATATGCAGAATCGAACATCTTCCCACCACCTCCACTATTCTCACCCTGCTCCAAGGCACCGGTGCTTCTCTCCTGGATAGAAATACATGCACCATCAGCTCTGGCCTCCACCTTTCTACCTTTGTCCCCCTTCAGTCCATTACAAAATTGCAGCCATAGTGATTGTCTGAAAACAAACATTAAAGCATATCACACTTCTGCTCAAGACCCTCTGGTGCTGCTCATCCCAGAGTAAGGCCCTTGAGAACTACGCCTCAGGATTTCTTTGGTACTATCTCCTGTACTCTCTGCTTAGCTGTCACACAAACACTGGTCCTTCAATGTGCCACGCACACACTGGCCTCCAGGTCTTTGTCTTTGCTCCTCCTTGTCGGCATGTTCCTCCTGTAGATACCCGCATGGCTCTCCCTCTCACCTTTTCAGGTCTTAAAAATGACACCTCAGGGAGGCCTTCCCATCCTATCCCAAATCATCCTCCCTCCCACCTTCCTAATACTGCCAAACCTTTACACTACTTTATTTTCCTCCTTAGCACTTCACATTCTTTAAAAAAAGTCTTACAGTTCACCTACTTTAAGTATGCAATTCAATAGGTTTTATTCACAGATTTGTGAAGCCATGATCACAATCTTGTTTTAGCACACTGTCACCAGCCCTCCATGCTCTAGCCACTAGTAGTCACTCCCCATTTACTCTATGGTTCCAGCCCTAGGCAAACGGTAATACACTATTTCTACAGATTTGTGGATTCTGAATATTTCGTATAAATGGATCATATAATACACGATATTTTGTAACTAGTTTCTTTTACTTTGTGAAATATTTTCAAGGTT
Source organism: Manis javanica (assembly GCF_040802235.1). Taxonomy (NCBI): domain Eukaryota; kingdom Metazoa; phylum Chordata; class Mammalia; order Pholidota; family Manidae; genus Manis; species Manis javanica. The sequence continues at coordinate 12,207,572 of NC_133158.1, forward strand.
TATCCATGTTGTGGCTTGTACCAGACCTTCCTTCTTTGTTATTGTTGACTAAAATGCCATTGTATGAACATATACTTTGATTATCCATTCATCAATGATGGACACTTGGGTTAGTTCCACTTTTTGACTATTATCAACGATTCTACCACGAACATTTGTGCACAAGTTTTTCTGAGGAGACACATTTTAATTTCTCCTGGGTATATATATATAGGAATGGAATTGGTGGATTATGGGTTATTCAGTGTAACATTTAAAGGAACTACCAAACTCTTTGCCAAGACTGAAAAATCAGCTGTTAATCCTATGGTGGCTCTCCTGTATGTGATTTCTCCTGCTGCTTTCAAGTTTTACTCTTTGCCTTTGTCTTTCTACATTTTGGCTATGATGTGGTTCACTGTGGATCTCTTTGGATTGCATTAGCTTCCTGGATATGTAGACTAATATTTTTTATCAGATTTGGGAAGTTTTCCACTATTATGTCTTCAAGTATTTTTTTCTTCTTTTTTTTTTCTCTTCTCTTTAGCTCGTCACATTATGCATATATTGATATATATGTGCATAGTGTATTCCACATTACTCAATGGTATTCAGTGAATCAAATTATCATTCCATACACCCTAAACTGTATACAGTGATATATGTCAATTATTTTTCAGTGAAACTAGAAAATTTCATAAAAAAGCTGTCCGTTTTTCTTCATACTTTTTTCCCCTGTTCTTGAGATTGTATAGTCTTTATTGATCTACCTTCAGGTTTACATACTCTTTCTTCTTCCAGATTAAATCTGTTGTTCAGCCCCTCTAGTGGATTTTTCATTTCAGTTATAGTTTTTAACTTCAGAATTTCCACCTATTTGATAAGACATTGTCATCATGTTTTCCTTTAATTCTTTAGATAATAGTTTCCTATAGTCCTTTGAACATATTTGTAAAAGTAGCTTTGAAGTCTTTGGCAAATCTGACACTTAGGACCCTTCACAGACAGTTTTTCTCATCTACTTCTTTCCCCACATGTAAGGGCCACACTTTTCTGTTTCTTTGCATGAGTCATGGTATTTTGGTGAAAACTGAACACTTAGGTAATATAGCAACTCTGGATACTGACTCCCTCCTCCCTTTTCTGGAGCCCAACTTGTTTGTTTGTTCACGGACTGGCTAGATGAGCTGAGTGAAGTCTGTCTCACCTGTGGTGTGCAGTTCCTGATGTTGCTCCTCAGGACATGGACAGTCTCCCTGAGCACCTGGCTGGTCTCTACTTACTGGTATCACACCCTGCTGTTAGCCTCCATTAATTGCTGATTGTTCTATTGTTGCTGATAGTATCCTGGGGCATAAATTGCTCCACAGTCTGATCTGACTAAAGCAGGCCTCCTTTACAGGGTGTTGCCAGTCTTTGAGGTTGCCCCTCCCAGGGTGTAATCACAGCCCTACACTGAGAGCTCGGTGGTGAAGGAGCCCATCTCCGTGGCTGCACACTCCCACAGTAGAGTACTCATCGCAGTGATCTGTGTTGGTGGCGGAGATGACTGGGTCACGGCTCAAATGCCAAAGACTCATTCTTCTTACCTAGATTTAGATTTCTTTAAACAGATATTTCTCCACTTGCTACACACCCTTGGGACAATTTTCAAAAACCTTAGATGGTTGTTTCTTAAAAACAATTCCAGAATCAACTGATTATTTCCCTGGTTAAAGGGTGTGCTCTGCTCCTTGCACTGCCATTTTGCAAGCTGATGCCCAGCACTTAGTACTCTTAATCACTCTATGTTTGAATTGTTTGTGCTGCTATATGGTCTTTCTCCCTACAGAGGCCTAGAAAGTAAGCTTTAGGGGATAGGGGACAGGATTTTTGTCAGTCTCACCCAGAAGTATGCCCTGAAAGCCTGGAACAGTGCCTGGCAGAATGCAGGCCCTCAGTACGTATGCCTGAATGACTGAAGTGCCCATGGCCCGCAGCCTGTCCTATGTATGTCGTGTCCAACCATAAACTGCCAAAGCTGATGATCCATTTATGGTGTGATAATTATGAATAACTGCAGTCCTTTATTTCCACATGACATTCTTCTGTGAACATCATCACACAGGTGATGGACAGAGAAAAAAGTATGAGAAGTACAGCTTTGGCATACATGTCCCTCAACCCACCACACTAGATCGTCCCTCTGTTCCTTTTAATCTTATACATCCATTAACATCTATAAATAGCTTGCTATAAAGGCCATCTAATTTATCTTTGTTTCAAAGGAGATCCTCCTACAACAGAACTAGCCCTGGAATTGGGAAATTTGTGTTTGATTCTGGGCTCTGGCTCTTGCTGTCTTTGTGACATTGGGCAAGTTACTTAACCTCTCTGTTCTTCGGAAGTCGTTTCTGAAAAAATGTGAGTAGTGGTGATAAGCATAATACCTCTTCCTGTTGTGAATTCAAATAATCTTCACAGAGCACTCTGCATAGTGTAAGATACACCAGGAGCATTCAATAACTATTAAGTGTTGTTATTATCTGTAAAATACTAATCATAGACCTGCCACCCATCACATTGGGGTGATCTGTGCATCTGATGAAGGCAGAATGTTTGTGTAAGGTGTTGTGTAAAGTTACCTTCTTAGAGCTGTAGAACTAAGTCTTCCTGGCCTGCTGGGCTGACAAAAAGCTCCACTGGTGTTTGTTTCTGCTCTTGTTCATCATTCTACTCCTCCAGGCCTCTGTTCCAAACTACCTACTCTTAGGCTGAATCAAGTCCTGCAGGAAATCCTGGGAATCCTGTCTGAAGACCCTCACCTTCCCTCAGGGAGGGAGTTCCTGGGACCAGGCCATCACTTGAACACCACCTCCTAGTCGCCGTATTGCTCAGCAGAGGAGCAGGCTAAGGCAGCATCCAAACTACAAAAACCAGGCATCAGACCTTGAAACTCCAGCTGAAATAAGCAGTGGGAGAAGGTTAGTTATGCACTGCAATGTGCTTCCCTTTGGAGAAACTGGTAGTGTCAGCCTAACGTCTGGGAGACTGAACATTGCGAGAACCAGGGTCTGAAGGAGAGAGAAAAGCCCCCCCAGTGGCCAGGGACCTCTGGATTACAGGCACTCTGTTGGTGGGCCATGTCGAAGGACACATCCTGCCCCTGCCCCCTATTATTAGCTATGCAAATTGGAACAAGTCACTTTTCTTCTCTGAACCTCGTCTAACAGTCTCTGCCTCACAATCTTTCTGGACCATGTAAGATAATACAGATGAAACTGCCAAGCCCACAGCAGATTCTTAAAAAATGTTTACTGAATCTGAGCGTAAACATACCATTGGTCCTACTTGGCAAAGTGAGGGTGTCCGAGGCCGTCCGGTTTGAGTGGCTGCGAGCATGCGCACAGCAGTCCACACAACTTTCCTTCCTGCCCGACTCTGAGGTCCGTGGAGTCTCTGACAGCCAGGCGGGTTTTCCTGCTGCCTTCTTTATTCGTCCTGCTCCCTGTGATGTCACAGATCAGCCCAGCAAGGGGAAACCCTGCGGTGCATTCTCAGGGTCCAGGGGACAGGCCCGCATGGGTGACAGAGCAGGCTGCTGTGGTGAATTATTTAGCACCCCTTCTCCGGAGCAGCAGCCCCTGACTCATCCGGCAGAAGCAACATTCCTCTTCCCTTAAACATCACATGCAGAGCCCTGCTGGGGGCCGAGGCTGGCGGAGTGCTCGCTGCTCAGCTCATCACAGCTGGGGTGGCTGTGGAAGGATGGGCTGGTAGGAGCCCAGCCAACAAGAAGATACACAGAGGGTGTTCAGCTCGCTGGGAGGAGGGGAGCCATACTACTGGCAACCAGAAACCCCAGGAGGGGAAGGTCAGAGTTGGCTTCCCAGAGAAAACAGGGATGCTTCTCTGAGGGATCCTTTGGCAGAAGCGAGTCAGAGACACCGTGTGCTACCCAGAGATGCTCCCAAGGGCCCTAGTCCTTCGGGGTCCCTAGGATTAGTGCTATCAGGGGCACTCAGCCGTAGGGACACTGGGGGGAGAGGAGGTTTGTAAGCCAGATTTAAAGGTGACATCCACTACATATACAACACCTAATTTAACCCTCATGACCACCTTTCAGGGTGATACCAACAGTCTCTTACCATAGAGAAAAAAAACCTGATGTTCAGAGAAACCAAAATAGCTGTTGACTACAAACATTCCTCTAATTTCTGAGTCTGTTACCTTTATCTTCTATTTATTGCTGTTTGTAAAATTTTCACTTCATTTTCATTTCATTGTCGAGTCTGCTCTTCACATTCCACCCTGGGTTTGCACTGATCATGACAGAAGATATCTTCACTTTGGCCAGTTATGTCCGGAAGCCATCATACCCTCCAAGAGATTCGCTAGGTCAAGGGGAGCAGTTGGGGGAACAAGGTACCCCAGGGCTAAAGGGCAAGTTCCTTATGCTCATCATAAATGCAGGGTTAGCCAGCTGCGGCCCCTCTTCATGGTAATAATGATGAAGGAAATACTGAATACGCATAGCCAGCATTGGAGGTGGAGCCTGGTCATCTGAGTCTTCACAGGCTTTTATGGGGCTTCTGCAGGCAGGTTTCAGAGTAACCCCCAGCAACTCCAATGGGGGCTAGACAGAGGAACAAGGGGTGAGTAGTGACATGAGACCACACGACTTCTGAGGGCTCCTGCATGGCTAGCTGGGGGCCTGGAGGTGGCAGCCAGCCCCTCTGTGTTGTACTGGACCTACACCAGAGGCTGAGAAACAGCGTACATGGCCAAGTAGAATATATGTTGGGCTCTGAATGCCATATGGTCTCTGTAGCACCTACTCAACTCTACTATTGTAGTGTGAAAGGTGCCACAGACTATCTGTAAGCAAATGGGACTGCTATGTACCCCAATAAACCTATCAAAACAGGCTGCTGGGCCACATGAGGCCTGTAGGTTGTGGCTTGCCAATCTTACATCTGCACAACAGCTTTTTTTAAAAAACGAAACAAAACAAAACCCGTCTGAAGATCAGGCCACTCTCAGTTCGAGCTTCCAAGAGGCAACGATTAGCAGGATGTGAATGAGGCAGCCCTCTTCCAGCGGGGGCCACTCCAGTTTTCCCAAATCCCAGGGTGGAGGGTCAGTTCACATTCACTATCCTGCCTGTTTCCTCATTTATTTACTGACATGCACGTGTGTTTGTGCACATACATGTGTGTGTGTGTGTAAGTGTATATGCTTATGTGTGTCTGTATATCTTAACACTCAGCAGCTAGCAGTACTTTATATTATGGAGATATTTCAATAGTCTCCAAGGAGCTTTAAAAAAAAAAACACAATGCGAAGCCCGGCTGAGGGCTCCAGACCTTGATCTGTCCTTGAAACTGCAACTTGAGCAAGACTCTGACCATTCCAAGGCATCAGCTTCCTCTTGTGTCAAATGCAGAGACTGTCCCTCCCAGGATCGCTGTGAGAACAAGCCAGTTAGACAGCCTGGGGAGGCAGCATGGAACCGCGTAAGGGTCAGCCCTGCAAATCATGCCTTCAGGATCAGCCAGGTAGGGGAAAGGCTTGTGGCTGTTTATCTCCGGCATCCAGTATCTAAACAATTCCTAACATCAAAATGGATAACACCTCACCTCACTGGTCCCCTCATCGCCCACCTCACACCCTATGGATATGAGCCCGTGCAGAGAAATCCCTCCCCGAATATTATTTTGCTCCAGTCAGCTGAAGGGCTCTTTGGAGAGCTCAGAAAGTCAGGTATGACTTCTAATCATCTTTTCTCTTTTTTGCAAGCAAGCAGCTTATGGGATCAGAGGTCTTATCTGGAGCCTTCCACCCTCTTCTTTCCATCCCCACACTGATCCAAATAAATAAATAATGTGCACATAACTCTAATGATCTTTTTTTAAAGAAGGAAAAGGGCATATTTAATGTCACCTTCTTAGTAGGCTCGCTGGAACCTTGCATTGAACTAAAGCTACATGAACCGAGCACAGCTTGTCAAACTAGACATTTTTCTTGGGCCTTTTCTTGAAGGAATTCCTCCTCCCCACCGCTGTCCCCCTTTTCTCCACCTGTACCCTTTCCCCACCCTATCTACCCCAGAAAAGTCCTCACGAAAGAAGAGATGAATGTTCAACTTATCTCCGTAGAGTGTTTTACAAAGAATCACAGAGATTCTTTAATTGGTTACAAAAGCTAATTTTCCACTTACACTACACAGCAACAATTTAGTCTACATCAAACCAGCCAACCCTGCGAGTCTACTTTGGCAGCACCATGGCTGGGGGCCAAGATCCCTGGAACTTTTGCTTCTACTCCCTCCACTCCCACACTTGCAAGGGGCCACCAGTGCTGTCCAGTTGCTCCTCCTTGGATGTGCTCCACCTATTCTGCCTCCTGTGTGTCTAAGACGCTGAGCACCAGTCTACAAACAGCAGTCTGTGGCCCCTTCTGGCATTAACATGGAGCCAAGAGTATACTCTGCCATGGGTAAGAGCACGGGCTGAGAGATGCTTATAAAAGGAAAAAGAGGCAATGATGAGAGAGGCTGTAAGGATGAAGGGCATACTTACTATGCCCCAGCCATCCCAAGATAGAGAAGAATTATCTCCATTTGAGGGATAAGAAACATGAGGCTTAGGAATTTTAAGCGATGGACCTCAAGAAAAATAGAAAGTCAGAGAACAGCGATTTGAACTGAGGTCTGTCTCGTACTAAGCCAATGGCTTTTAAGTGCAGTGCTGTGCTGAGAGGGTTGAGCTGTGCTGTGCACACAACTCTAAAAATAGGGATATAGGGACAGTGTCCCTTGAGGGCAGGCACTTTTTATTTTTCCTCTGTGGACAGTGGTGGAGAGGGTGCTCCCAGGCTGGGCCTACAGCAGGGTTTCTTGACAGTCGCCATATGCACAGTCTGTGCCAGATCCTTCTTTGTTGGGCAGGTCTGTGCCCATGTTATACAGTGTTTATCAGCATCCCTGGCCTCTACCCATCAGATGCCAATAGTGCCCCCTTCCCTGCTGTGATGACTAAAAACATCTCTAGATATTGCCAAATGTCCCCTGGGGGACAAAACTGCCCCTAGTAAGAACTGCTAGTCTAGAAATGGTTTAGAAATCCTACCTTGAAAAATGTTACTACCGCCTCTTTGGGAGCCATACAAGACAGAGATTAAGAGCCCACATTGTGGTATCAAACATACCTGGAGTCCAATCCCAGCTCTGCCATTTATGAAATTGTGACCTTGGATGAATCATTCAACCTCTGTGAGCCTTTTAGTGTAATATGGGTAGATAAAAGTATTCTGAGGATTAAAACAGAGAATGAAGGTGAAGCCCTTAGCAGAGTACCTGACACATTCAGTGTATTAATACCTACTGGTAGTACTGTGATAAAGAAAAACGCACAGTTGGAAGGTGTCAGAATTAATCACTTCATTTCATAGACGAGTAAACTGAGGCTTAGTAATAGGAGGCATTCATTCTGCTTAGGACCTGGGCCACTTCTCCAAGAAATACGCGTTTTTTGGCCACGGCTCCTTCTGCCCCATAATACTGTATCTTTGAGCCTCCTACTATGTTATTTCTGTACTAACCATGTTCTTTCATCTCATCATTGTTAGTATTCCAATTTGTGGCAGCTAAATTATGGAGTCTTTGATGAAATACCAACCCTCTATTTGATGGAGCAATGAATCAAAGACAAAAGAAAAACAGGAGGGAATAAAGTGTTAACTTGCATGAAATCACAGCAGTGGCTCACAGACAACTGTTCAGCATTGGGGAAGTCATAGAATTTTGGCCTTGATATCCTTGCTGAAACCAACCCCAAGCATGGAATAATGTGTTGTTTGATTCTGCTCAAGAAAAATGTGGGTGCCACCACTCGGTAGCCACAGCTAGACACCCCGGGATCTCAGTTCAGGTGGAAAAACACCATTTTGCTATGCTCCAATTTGTACACTTATGTGTACCTGGTCATTTGAAGGGAAGTTCTGTGATGAGCTAGCTGGGGGAGGGAGTCATGTGCTAACTGATGCAGAAGTTAGTCGCTCACTTAAAGAAGTTTGGAATAAGCGTCAGGTTATATCCAGAAGGGAGCCATGCCTGGCTGGGCTGACATTCAGTTACCTGGATTTTGTGGACATATGCTGGTTTGAGCTCTCCTGGATACGATTAAAATACCAAAATCCCCCCCGTTATACACCCCTTTTGCTGGAAAACCTCACCGCCACAGTTGTCATTTTAAAATTTCATCTGAGGGATCTTGGTGATGCTCAAAGGTGAACCTCACCTTTGAAAGTTGGAAAATAATTTGGTGATTGTTTCAGGTAACCCGGACCAAGCCACAGCTCTACACCCTACACCCCCCCCCCACCTTTTAACATTAGGATGAAAGTCTGTTTTCTCCCTTTTTGATCTTCTAGTTTTCTCTACTCGATAGTGCCTGTCATCTGGGTTCAGTGATAATCAAAGTTCTAAAAGTGTAATGTACCTAATACAGTGAGGAATGCCAGAGGACGAGGAGGGGCCAGGATCTATCCACAGTATTCATTTCACAGCTTATCAATACTTATTCACAGGAAGGCCTTCACGGGCCAATCTGAAGTCCATTTCTAAAAAGTTATAGATTCAGGGCCACAAAATTTTGTAGATGAAACACCCAAAACCAAAGCAGGTCTTGTCACTTGTCCAAAGCCCCAGTGCAAGCTCGCCCCTGGAATTGAGGCTTCTCCACTATTCGGTTTCCAGGACCCAATCCTTCTTTTGCAGCCAGGCTCGCTGATCAGATGATACATTTTAATGGTCTATACTGGTTTTTTCCCCTCATTTGAACTGAAAGCTCCTAAAATATAGTTTAATAATTGCAGCTATTACTATGCATGCATTATAATGTGCACAGAAGATACAAATGAGGCTTTTATGGAAGCAGCACCATCCTATTTATATTACCTTTCCATGTATTTATAGGCTATAGATTACCTTTAAGCTTTCTGATTTTAAAAAAGTAACACTCTAAAATGACTGCTATTCTCAGGGGATAAAGACACTTTATTTTGCCATCTTTTTGTCTTGCATCATATGTGACCTCTGCTGTCTGGCTGAATCAGGCTTTAATTGTAGGTGGATCCTTTTGATTCCATTGTTTAGCTAATGCAAAACTTTGCAGCAATTAGGAGCAAGGCACAAATTGCTTCCCCTTACTTAATAAGATACCACTTCAAAATAAGGAATACATAGACTAAAGTACTGTAGGTCATAATTCCAGTAAGCTGGGTCATAACCATGACATAGGATAAAATTAACTGTTGCCCCCCTAAAGTTTCTTTATCAATGTGATGAGATACTAAGACTTCACATAAGATAAGCCTTCTGCTGTAGGATACCACTGAGTTGACAACATAAATCGATTCTTAATGAAGAAAATTAATTTAATTAGGAGATACAGCGTGGAATTTCATTTTCTAATGGGCTTCACACAAAGTAGTTACATAAAATCACTTTGAGATCAAAGTGACTTTGGGTCTGGACTGGTTGCACCACCTTGCCACCAACTGAGAAATCAGCCATTCATTCCTTAGGTGGGTCAGGAAAGCTGAGCGCCTTCCCATGGTCTACACACCCCAATCCATAACACTTTAAAACCCATGCTCTATAAAAACTTATGTAACTAAAACTTTATTCACCAACATTTTTTTGCAATAGAAAGCTGAGCACTTAATACTTCTTTTTTAAAAGGCAGCCCACCATCTTACTCGATGAAAATTGAAATGCACATTAGAAATAATTCACTTAGCATCCGTTAATTTTCATGAGTCATTCCCACAAACTTCTTGCAAATGATCTGTCTTGGCAAAACACCTAACTTCTCTCCACCTAACTTCTCTCCAGCCTGCCTTATTCATTTCAAGGAGGGCATTTAATAATGAGCAAACAGCGAATAATGAGGCAAAAGATGAAAATTTGCTAGTCAGTTCCAAAGAGACGTTGCCTCCCTTCCCCAATAAGTTTCCAGTCCAAAAGGACCAAGGAGAAGTTAATTTATGTGCAATCAGCATGTGGATGCAGGGACACGCATAAATTCAGTAAGTTGCAGGCTAATAATTAAAGTCTGCCACATAAACAGCAAAATGCCAACCTCTGTAGCTATCAGGCAGGTGGCAACTTGAACTACAGATCAATCACTGCTCACATCAAAGAAGCGAGAGGTGAAGCCAGGGAGACAAATCCAGCTGAAAACCTTGTCCTTCCATTTGATAATGCATCACCCCTCTTAACCCTGTCTCCATATTGCCAAATATGGCAAGTCTTTTATCCTAGACTCTTTTAGGAAACAGAATCAAACAATTAATAGTAGACTCCATAGAAACCATGATAATGTTCCACCTTGGCTAGTGAAGAACTTCAGTGAAGCTGAGAACTATGCTGAGAATTTAACTCCTAAAGGAAATTCTTTTTTGATTCCTTACCCAAAGCTGTAATTTAAGGCTGTGATATAAACTCCTCTGATGTACTACCTATAAACCTAACAATGTTTCCCCTTGCCATAGAGCAAAACACCTACATTAACAGTCCAAGAAAAATAAAATAGTAGCCATATTAACTGTAATACCAGCCATAGTCTTGCCTAATGGAGACCCAGCACAAAATTATCCCTTGCCAACAGACCACACAACAACCATTCATTACTGCACGGCTCACCACCCCAGTGGAGGAAGTTACGCTGGAAATGCAGTGAAAAGCCACACAGCCCTTTTCCTTGAACCCTACAGCTCATCTGTTCTGTTCTACCATAAGAACATTCTGCAGTCCAGGTCTGAATCCCTCCCACCTTGTGGGGGTACTTACACCACAAATGCATCCCTGTCCCCCACACTATCATGATGATCCTTGAGGGAAGAGCCTGTTTCGTGGAACACATAATGCACAGCAAAGCTCCAAGCACACAGTAGGGTGTCTACTGGACGTACTATCTGTGCAGCTTATCAGTTTCTAAACTGCTTGCATATGGAGCCTCAGAGGCAACCCTCCCAGACACCTGATGACATGGATTTTTTTAAATTTTCTTAAAGAGAAAACAGAGGCTGAATGACTTGCTCAAGGCCTGAAAACATGTATTAAAGCACAGAGGTAGAACTGAACCCAAGATTTCAAATGCCACAACTGCTTCGCTTCCCTCTACCAGTGAAGGAAACACTGGTGTTGCTTCTCAACCATAGCGTCACTAGTTGGAAAGTTTTATGACAACGCGACCGTTACAGGGTCTGCGTGGCAAGCCCTCCTTCCAGAGCTGATCCTCACAGGACTACGGGTATATCTCATCTATCGATAACTTGGGCTGGACAATCTTTGCTGTGAGGGGCTGTCCTGTGCACTGTATTTGGCAGCATCCGTGGCCTCTACTGGCTAAATGCCTGTAACACCCCTTCCCCAAACTGTGAAAATCAAAGATATCTTCAGATGTTGACAAATACCCAACGGGGGAAAAGGAGGAGCAGGTCACCATGGTTGGGAACCAGTGGCCTAGACAGAGGCCAAGTTCACCTTGCCTGTAGGTAGGCACATGACCCGAATTAACTAACCGGAGTATCCCAACTACCCTCCCCTGCCCTTGATTGGTCCATGGGCATGTATGTCCGCAAGGCACAGCCAATCAGCACTTTTTTCCATGGGTAATGCATTGGTAAGGATCCAAGAGTAAGGAAGACTACTCCAGAGATCATTGTACTCTGAGGTCTGGAGCCTGCCTGGAAACAGCCAATACAAAGGAGGGCAGATGCAAGAGAAGAGAGAGAACCTTTATGATGCTGTGTAAGGACATTCGTCCAATAGTGCCTGAAACAAGCTCCACCCCTCAGAAGTTCCATAAGCCAATCCCTCCTGGATTATCCTAGTTTGACTTGCAATTCTGTACTTGGCAACCCAGAGGAGCTTGTTTACTGCAGTGTGTGAGGCCCGATGTGGGCTTCCCGTCCCCAAAGACCTTTTCTAGCCCAGCAAAGCCTTACATGCTCCGGCGTCTCCCCGCTCCCTGCTCACCCAGCCCTGCTCCAGCCTCTTGCTGTTCTTCCATACCTCAGACAGGCTCTCTGTATGCGCAGCTCCCTCTTCCTGAGATACTCCCCCACGATCAGATGCCCCACTTCCTCTGGCTCTACAAACAGCGCGCCCACTCTGGTGGTACAGAAGCAGTCACAAGATCCCCTTTAACATCTTTATCAAAAAGCAAGGGTCCCTTTTACATACCCAGCAGAGAAGTCTGGTGAGCCATCAGAGATTAGGGACTGGCTCACATCTGGGTGTCTGTTACTCATTGCTGCTCATTCTAATTTGCAAGTCTGCAGTTTTCAATTTCTTAGTCTGTGTCTGGGTCCTTTCATCCATATTGGGCTTGCCCTGGCTGCAGAGCAACTCAGTAACATTTGGTGATTTAAGATAATAACATTTCACATCCTGAATTCCAGTTCATCCAGTATTCCATAAATATGCACTAAGATCCTAATATGGCCAGGCTCTGTCTTAGGCTTTGGGGACACATCAACGAACACAACAGATATAACCCCCTGCCTGGATGAACCGTCTGAGTTGGGGGTGTCACTTGCCACTTTGTACACAGACGTGATTTACTGCCTGCCTGGTCAGACATTCCTATGGATGAATTCACATTTTAATGAAACACACTGGAGACATTATAGCAAGATGATTAAGAATGTATTTGAATCAACTCAAGATGGCCTTAAAAAGCATGCCATAGGCATAGCCTGCATCCATTCCAGCATTCTCCCCTCCCTTATTATGTGCCTTCCTTTCTTTGCACTCTACCACTGATCTTGTGACCTTGAACAAATTATTTATCTACTCTGAGCTTCCATTTGCTACTCTGTAAAATGAGGGTAGCAATAGTTTCCTACCTTCTAAGATTACTGGGAGGATTAAATGAAGTATTTCAAGATGGAAACTTAACAAAATGAAAAATATGAGGTAACCATAGGGAGATACTCTTAAGCAAAAAAAGCCTATGAAAATTACCTCCCCCACCAGCTTTCTGTCCTAGTTAAGTTCATACTTGGTCACCACTGAATATGCTCTCCCAGGTCAACCATGAGCTAGAGGGGTCAGATGGAAGTACACCCCCGTCCTCACCCATCGGTTGACTTGTTGAGGAAAACAGCATAGAATTGGAAATTCTCCAGGTAATGCAGTGACAGAGTGGTGGGCATGCTCTGTATCATGCTGGTGTTGATCCTTTACCTCTAAGAAATGCTTTCTTCCATGGCAGAATCAGTCTATTTGCTGGTTAAGAGTACTTTTAATATATACAATATGCAAGTTTTTCAATATACAAGTGGCATGAGCTTTTCTCTGAGCTTTCTATATCCCTTCCCTGTCAAACCAGAAGGTAGTGTGCACAATTGTGGAGCACTGGCATAGGAGCAAGGGAGCTTGTGAGGAAGGGTCAGACAGTAAATATTTTAGACTTTAAGGGCCAGGTAATCCATGTCATCTCTGCCATGACTAGTCAAGCCTGCCCCTGCAGTGTAGCAAAAGCTATAGACAATACAGAAATGAATGGGGATGGATGTGCTCCCATAAAACTTTATTTACAAAAAAAGCTGCAGGCTGGATTTGGCTAGGTCATAGTTTGCAGATCCCTAAATTACATGTTGTCTTTTGGTACCTTCTAATTTTGATTTCCATGATTTAATTATTCAAGATTCACCTCCCACCTGGCATCATAGAAAGTCTCAGAGGCTAAAAAGTTCTAGGTTGAAATTAGAAGTTCAAGGAATAGTAATATTAGTGATTAGCTATCATTTATTAAGTGATTGCTGTGACCAAGTATTGTCTTAATAGCTTTATGCGCATCATCTCATTTTGTCCTCAGAGGTCTGTTGAGGTACACATCTTGATTGACTTGATTTATAGTAAAGAAACAGAGACTTCAGCAAAGTAAGTAACCCATTCAACATCATAAAAATGGGGAGTCAAAGAGTTGGGATTTGAACTGTTGCCTGACTCTAAAACCCTTGCTCCAAACTCCTGACTATAGGATTGTCACAAAGTTGTTCAGAGACTTATGCCTGCTGGTTGCTATACCCCTGCCCCCGGTTTTTCTCCCCTGAGTCCTCCAGAAGTTCACGTGAGAAACTCTGTCCTTGCATGCCACATAAATTAAAAGGTTGGCCTAAAAATAGCACATGAGTTCACTACTCTAGATGATGAATTGCTTTTTAATGCATAATAATTGACTCCTTGACTCCAAGACCTCGCAGAGGCTGGAATACCTACAGCATGCCTTATTTGGGAGGCGACCACAAGACAGGGGCTGGATCTGAGGGTGCAATCTGCAGTGGCTCACCCAGGCAAGCATGGCCCTATGTAAAGAATTCTTTCAGAAATAAGAAAGGGGAAAAAAAAAAAACATGCCAAGACCCAAGGGCCTACATTTTACCTCGGTTTATCATAGTTAAACTGATCATAAGCAAAACTCTGAAGCAGCAGGGGCCTTGGAAAACATCAGCAGGCAGTTTGGAATGTGCCCGGGATCTGCTCGTTACTCTCATCAGGGCAGTTTCAAGGTGGGAGCCTGCTAATGCTCCTTTAGCACCTGTGCGCTGTCTCACTTGCTATATAACTTCAACAAAGTCTCCTAGAGCAACCGGCCATTATTAATGCCATTTCTTTGGGGCCCTCTGATGAGTGGAGGTTTGCAATAATAGAGGTGTAGGTTTTGGTTCAGACAAGTTCCCCTCTCCTGCCTGGTGGCAGACAACTGCACTCTCCAGAGAGCTCTAGTGTCCACGGGGCACAGTGAAAATGTTAATGCAACATAAATATTTAAAAATGGCTCTTTCCTTGGCTTGCTGATGCGATTAAGTGGGAGCCTTATTACTAAACCTACTTCCACCTCTTCCTTTATTTATGAGCTTTATTCCTTTACATTAACACACAGCCCAGTTTAGACAAACTGAAGTCATGCATACAGTAGAAAGAGGAACAAACAATCTAATGACAGACGGCAAAAACTCCATGCAAGCCACCTTCTGGCAAGAGGCTTTCCTCCTGTTCCCCAGTGTGACACACAGGGCTGAACCTCAGCTAGGTAAGAAGCCACCTCACCAGCATGGATCAGCTCTTTCAGGGTAATGGTAAGATTCAGAGGAAGGTGAAAAGTTAGGGCCCCAGAATCAATTCCTCACCTCCTAAGTAGCCCAGGCCATTTATTATTAGTATAGATTATAGATTATATTTGACCAACAGTAATTCATCTCGGTGGATTTCCTTCTTCCCACTGACATGGCCCTACTCAGTCTTGAGCCCAGCTCAGATGTCACCATCTCTCGGAAGCTTTACCCATCCCTCTGTCCGAATCAGAATTAATCACTCCTTCTGTTGTAATCCTGGGCGCTTTATTGAAAATGTTATTATAGCTTTTATCTCACAGGATGACTTAAGTATTCCAGTCAGGATGAGTGGAGTTTAATGTGAACAACTCCAGTCTGGCTGCCTGGCTTGGCCACTTCCCAGCTGTGTGGTCCTGGGTGAGTTTAACCTGTCAACACTGTATTTACATAGCTTTAAATGGATATGATGATGGTGCCAGAAAGGACAACTGCGATTATGTGAGATAAATGTACTTAGCAAGAACTCAGATGTTCTAATAGCCGGATATCTGCATTTATATCACACACACACATACATATACATACAGACAGACATGAAGTTGCAGGCTCTGTCTACATACGTAGAATATGCACAAGAATACAGTATGTGTAAGGAACCTGAAATCTCATACCTATCTTTTTCCAGTTTCCCATTCAGGATATGGAGTTGTGAACCTGGCTGGCTAAATTTTAAGCCATAGTAGTGAACAGAGTCACTTTCAAAGGTGACATGCCCAGGCACTGTTTTCTTGCTCCCAAGTCCTTCCATCCAGGCATCTTGGTAGGTAAGTGGATATCTGACAAGGCGTACCAGATTTTTCTCTGCACGCTTGCCTGCTGTTTTTGGTCACTATGCTAGCTTCCAGTTCTGTGTGACTAGAGAAAAATTTGGTAGGATCTCAATTCGCATCAGTTTTTAGGGAGAAATGGGAGGCCCCATTTAGGCTTCAGTCATAGTCATGGGCTCTGGAACAGCCTTTACATGGTTCTCCAGTGAAGCATGGCTGTCACCCTTCCTCACAGGTACCTTGGGAATGTCTTTGGAGGGAGTAAGGGTACAAATCACCTGTCACCTCATTCCTGCTCTTAAGCGTTTGGACCTCCCCAGAGTGCTTGAGGGCAGACGCAGAAGAGGGAGTGGAGACTGTGGAGTTGGGTGGAACCATTCAAATCCCAGTCTGCTACCACAGGCCTTGGGGAAGATGGTAATCTCTCTGAGGTTCACTTTCGGCTCTTGCTACACAGGGCAGAGAACTCTAGTTGCTTCTCCCAGCATCTCTCCTGCCTCCTCAGCAGCAGGAGCCCAGTTATTATCTAAGCCCACCAACAGCTGGCAGAGACGACTACATTTCCCAGCCGCTTCTGCACAGACGTGTGGTCACGTGACCAAGTTCTACAAAGGGCGGTTAAAGGAGAGACTTTAAGGAGTTTTCTTTAAAAAGAGTTGATGTGCATTTCCTCTCCCTTTTCTCTCTTGCTGCCTGGAATGCAGACATGGTGGCAGTAGCTGGGTTGAAGGAGTGACCCTGAGGAAGGAAGTCCTATGCGGAGGTTGGAAGGGCAGGCAAAAAGAAACGTGGGTCACTGTGACATAGTGAAGCCACCAGACCAGCCCTATATAGACACCTCTAAATGTTTTTTACAGGGAGAGAAATAAATGCCTAACTCATTTATAAATGCCACTGTTGAGATTTCTCTGTCCTGTGCAGCCCAGCTTGATCATTGCTTATGCATAAGGGTCAGTAGTAATATAAATGAAACTATGGCCCGAAGGCCAAATCTAGCCCACCACCTGTTTTCATATGGCCTATGAGTTAGGGGCTATTTTTAAAGATAAACATTTGCAATCGCTATGGAAGAGTAACTAACCACCACCGCCTTAAAAAGGAATCACATTCTTCTCATCTGTAGGCCTGTATTACAAAAAAGTTATGCTCAATTACTATCATATTTTGAATTTTGTGGAAATCTGTTTTATTTGGTGTTGTTATATAAGCACCAATACTCTCTCGTCAATTTTACCACTTGACTCACAAAACCTAAAAATATTTACTATATGATCCTTTATAGAAAAAGTCTATTGACTCATGGTATAGAAAAGTCTGAAATACATCACTGGTCATATAGAAAAGGGCTCAATAAATGATAGCTACTTTTATAATTAAATCTTCATAAGAGTTCGGCATAGAAGTTGCTCAATTATTTGTTTATTTTTATGAGATACTGTAATCCTACAGCAAAGTATGGCCTAATTCTTTGTTGACTTGAACAGAAAAAAAGCCTTCTCCGGCAACTGTACTTTCCTTCCCACCTCTTGGTCTCCAGGCAATAGAAAATAAACAGAAGAGCATAATAAAGACACTTTAAATGTATTACTACTTCCCATGGCCCCCTCCTCACTCCATCCCTCAGAGATACATATTTAAGGCCACTTTTCAAAAAAGGGAGCAAAATGGATAAGACAAAGGGACAAGACAAGCCTAATTTCATTTAGATCTCACCAGAATGTTTTGGTAACTGGGCCTAATATCCATCCTATATTTCCCTAATTCCAGGTTTGACAAGTGTGAAGTGCCAATCTGGCACCAAACTAATGGAACCCAAGACAAAGCCACATATGCTTCATCCATGCCCCTATTCAATCTGGGGATCCAGGAAGAGTGTCCTATGCACGTAACACCAGGAGCACTTGAAGAATGAGTTCCAACCTTCCCCAACAAAAGGAAAATTATATGACTGAGTTAAACCACAGCTCCTAACCTTTTTGGGCAATGGTGCCAAGTTTCTGGCTCATGCCCACACATCACTACCAGTCTGGCCAACTTCTCCCTCCAGCCTCTGCCCCCAACCTCCAGCTGGATACACTTCATCAATAAGGCAGCTGAGTTGCTGCAACTCCCAGGCTTGGGATTATGAAATGGGGGTGTAGGATTACGTGAGTGGAGGCCCATACGGAGAAGGAGAGGGCCATTCGGGGCCCATCACATGTCCCCTTCAGGCAGTCAGGGAAGGAAGGGCGGACTTGGCAGTGGCACTGGGGGCGTGAGTAAATGAATGAGGTGGTGCTGAGTGGGATGCCGGAAGGTGGAGTTGTGTCTCCAGCTGGGTGCTGACTCCTTCCACATTGCCACATCCAGGCCCAGCCCACTGGCAGGCAGGCCAACAGAAAAGCATTCTGGAAAATACTGTGGTTCAAAAGTTTACAGCCAATCAAGAAAACACAGGCTTAGCCAGTGGCTTAGCAGGGTGGTGTGTAGGCTAGGGAAGGAAAACAGTTCCTTCAAATCTGCCATGACCCTTGCTTATGAGAAGTTCTCCATGTTGCAGAGCATCTGGCAGGCAACTGGGGTGTGGGAGTGGGTACAGAGAGGCCTGGACTGAAAGTATTGTAGATTTTGTTCCAGAATTATATGTTCCCCAAAAGATATGTACTAGAATGTCTGAAAAATGGTACAATGGTCTCTAATTGGAAACTAAGCAAACACCCATTAACAACTGAATGGAAAAACTGTGGTCTACTTACCAGTGGCAAGTGGGCCCTGACTCCTGACCTAAGTGTTGTAATTGCTTCTCCAGGTGGCCGGGGTGGACAGAGGCTGGGTAGGCGGAGCTTTTGGCAAATCAAAAATTTAATCCAAAGATTCCTCAAGGGAGGAACAACCTAAGACAGGCACAGTCGCGGGGGGGGGGGGGCCATCAGGTGAGAAATTGGGGAATAACAGTGGTGAAGCTTAGAACCTCACCCCGCCCCCCTGTGTTGAGAGAAAGCTTCTGTATCCATGGATGTTTTATTGCCCTTGTCTAGCTTGGATTAGCACATAGTCTACAGGTACACACCTGATCATCTACAATTGCTCTCTTACAACACTAAACTATGTTTTCTACCTTTATCTTACATCTACCTACCACTTCAGCAGTTAATTAAAAATAAAAATAATAATAATAATAAAGGGAGAAATGTGGGATCCACATATATATCAAGTATAAAAATCAAACGAATATTCATATTTGACCTGATTGTTTATAGTTCATAATGCGTGATCAGAACTGAAAGTTTCTGTGATGACTGCCCTTGTACTGTTCACCATGTAAGAACTTATTCACTATGTAAGAACTTGTTCGTTATGCTTCAGAAGATTGGAGACTGACGAGAACTAGGCTTGAGATGGATTAATGATTGTGCATTGAGCATTGACTCCCCTATACAGAATTTTATTGTTGTTAACAACCATTTGATCAATAAATATGAGAGATGCCCTCTCAAAAAAAAAAAAATTTAATGCAGGTCTCCTGACTCTTGACTCTTGACTCAATATGCCCCTGTGGAAGGTTCAAAAATGGCCCCCCAAAGACATGTGCATGTCCTAAGTTCCAGTACCCGTAAATGATACTTTATTTGGAAAAAGGGTCCTTGCAGATGTAAGTAAGAGTTCTGAAATGAGTAGATTATCCTGGATTATCTAGATTGGTCCTAGATGTCATCATACATGTCCTTATAAAAGAGAGGCAGAGGGAGATTTGAGACTTGTGCCAAGAAGGCAATGTGAAGATGAAGGCAGAGACTGGAGCGATGGAGCCACAAACCAAGGGACTTCAAGGATTGCTGGCAGTGCCAGATGCTAGAAGAGGCAAGGCATGCATCTCCCCCAGAGCCTCCAGAGGGTACACAGCTCTACTGACACCTTGACTGTCAAACTTCTACTCTCCAGAATGGTGAAAGAATGAATTTGTGAAGATTGTGGCAATTTGGTACAGTAGCCCTGGGAAACTAATGTGCTCCCCATTATCTAATCATCCTACAGCATCACCTAAAGAGCATGGTCTAAAGTTGGCAACAGGTATCCCCGAAAAGCACCCTGGGATGACATGGGTTTGAGAAACAATGTTAGACAGGTTTCTTCACAATTGGACTTTTCAGGACCCTCAACACGCTCACTGTGCCTTCTGAGTCTTTGAGGAGGGGATACAGTGACTCAGACTTCCCCAAACTTAACTGGGAGGAAGTTTGGGGCATGATACATTCAGTCCAAACTTTGTTCTCTGGGCAAGATTTTCTGCAAAAGATTAAAATATATACCTATTTACTGCCCTCTGAATTCTAAAGCCATGTGTGGGAGTTGCAGTTGATCTTAAAAGTCTCTGCATCCTAAGTCAGTTCCCAGGGCAGCAGCTGACCTGACCACACCTCCTCGGGAAGAGAGCTCAGAAGCTCAGGGTCTTCAAAAAGAAACTATTAGCTGGGAGTGCAATTTTTAAAAGATGATGAAATATGGATGCCTCACTCCTCATGCAAGAACGCTTTCCTCTCCGAGGTTTACAGACCTCCACAAAGGATAAGTATTCCTGGCCTTATTTTATAATTAAAAACAAAAACAACAAAAAACCCTCTGATGGTCAGAAACATCTAGTACGTGGACTTGGTGGGGTGACAAAGCACATTCATCTTTTCACCCCCAAGAAAGAGGAGGGAGAAGAGAAAAGGAGCAGAGAAAAAAAATTATTATAATTCTTTTTTATTAAGGAACTATTTTCTTGCTGTGGCCATGTCATCCCCTGAGCTAGGTAATGGTCATTTAACTTCATGAACCCCTACCAGGTGGCAGGTGCTGGGCGATGAGGATGGGAATTGAGTGCCATGGTCCCTGTCATTAACAGGCTAAGAGGGAGAGAAGACAGTTATCACAGTGAAAAATGAATATTTATATCTTAACAAGTACTCTGGACAAAGATTAATAAGAAAATATGACAAAGAAATATGTGCTGAGAGACTGGGGTAAAGCAAAGCCAGGTAGGAAGTTGTCTCGGTAGAGTGACATTTAAGCTAAGAATGCCAGTGACAAGAAGCTGGCAGCCAGGCAAAGTTCTAGGCCAAGAGCGTTCCAAGCAGAAAGAACTGCAGGAACAAAGGCCTGAAGGCGGGCAGGAGCCTGGGGTGCTCAAGGGCTACTGTGGCTGGAACACAGGTACTAGTGGTTAGGGGAGGGCGACGTTCTCACAAATACAGATTAGTACCAGTCCTTGCTGGGGTGAGGGCGGTCTCATAATTCACAGTAAAGTGTTTAGATTTTGCCCTTATTGCAATGGGAAGCTATTGGAAGGTGTTACACAGGGAGTGGTATGATCTGATCTAAGCTTTAGAAACACTAGGCATTTGGGAAAGTTACTGAGTAATCAAGGTGAGAAATGATAGTGGCACAGACTGAAGTCATGCCTGCAGAGAGAGCCAGCAGTGATCCCACTTGGGATCCCTATCTGTTCTATCATAGTTTTTACTAAGGTGTAATTTATGCACAGCAAAATGTGTATCTTACATGTCGAGTCTGATCAATTTTGACAGGTGCCTGTACCCATGAAACCCTCCCTCTATCAAGATAAAAGCATGTGTCAGCACCCAGGAAGTTAGTGTCTCAAGCCCCTTTTCAGTCAGTCTTCCCCTCCCGTAGGCCCAATTTGGGATATATTTTTCGGGAAGAGCAGAAAGGACTTATTCGTATGGATTGGAACATGGGGATGTGTGGAAAAGAGAAAGATCAAAGATGCCAAAAGTTTGTAGCTCAAGCAACTGGGTGTCTGCAGACCCCATCTGCTGACCTGGTAGAGGCTTGGGGAGAGGAATAAATCTGGAGTTGTGTAGAGAAGCCTATTTGACATCTAATAAAGACACTGCAAAGAGTTATGTCTGTAAGTCTGGAGCTCAGGAGAGAAATTCAGGCTGAAGATGTTAATCTGGTAATCACCAGTGTAAGACATGAGGCCATGGGCTGGAAGATGGCAGCAAGGGAGGAAATCAAGATGAGAAAAAGAAGGAGAAGAAAGAGGACATGAGAAGTCCGGGTTTTAAAGAACTAGTAGAGGAGAAAGAAAGGAGGCTGAGGTGAGAGGAAGGTGCGGCAAGTAGGACTCACAGACGCAGAGACAGAAAGCTCTAAGAAGAATGAAATGATGCACTCCGACAAAGTTCCTGACAGGTGGCAGGCAATCTCTGCATCTCTTATTTAACCCTCCTTAAAACTCTGTAGGGGAGATATCATTATTATTCCCATTGCACAGAGATGGTAACTGAGGAGCAGAGATCTAAGTAACTTGTCTACAGGCACAGTGCTAACGAGTAGTAGAACCGACATTCTGAAGTGTAGCAGCTACCCAGGCATGTTCACAGCACATTAGCAGGTGAGGCCACAAAGGGGTTCTGGGGTCAAATTATCAGGGGCTGTGCAAAGTCAAAGTTAAACAGGATTCTCTACTCCAGACCTCTGGAGACTTCAAGATGCTAGTGTGAATTGTCATTCTTCAAAAGGGGCATGTAGGATATTGCATTTTCCAAATACATGTGGAACCACATTTGTTTTCTTGTTTGGAAGAGCAATTCACTGAACAGGGGCTCCCTGGGACACAGTATGGGGGCAGCTTCTAGAAAGCAACATGAGTACATCTTCAAAAATTCGTTTGAACGGAGGCCAAAGTGGTTTCCACAGATGTTATGTCACTTGCATCCCAAGGTGAGAGGAGTGACATGACCATTCCATTTTACAGATAATAGAGGCAAAGCTCACGAGGTTAAGTGGTTTGTCCCGTATCACAGTCTTGCAGCAATTAAGCAAGATAAATCAGCACTGGTACTGCCCAGAGGCAAGAGAAATCAGGTCAGGTAGAGGGGGATCAAGCGAGTGGCATAAATGAGACTCCTCTCTATGCCTCTTCTTCGCAGTATTTCCTTTCCATTGGCTTTCTGCTGAAACATACCCAGGGTAGGGCAGTTTATGCAGAAGATGCAGGAAAAAGAGGGGGTTCAGGTAGGCTCAGGTCAGGGGCATTAGGAAAAGGCTTCAACCTTTGTGGTCATGTGAACCTCAAAATGTCTCACAGGAGGATCTTGTGGGAAGCATGCAGACAGAAGAAAGGAAGGGTGCTGGGAGTTGTAGGAGGGCCCATTGAAGGGGCAGACCCACCTCAAAGCTGGAGACTTAAAAGTTCCTCACAAATAAACCTATCTGATCTTGCGTTGTCTAGGTTTAGCAGTTAGAGAACTCAAGACAAACAGGCTGGCTACTCCTCAAGTGTTAACATTAATGCCTAGTCCGCTTTGCAGTCTCCCTAAATTCTGCCACAGCGTTCTGCATCAAAGGGCCCCTTGTGGACTGCTGTCTACTGTATAGCAGCGTTGGAGAGAAGAGGCCTTCAGCAGAGAGAGCTGGTGGGAAGGGGCCGCTACATCCTGCTTAAAAGAGAAGACTTCCCAAACACCTGGAGCTTAAACTTGAGTGCATGGACTCTGGAGCCGGGCAGTCCCAGGTTCAGGTCCCCTGCGTGGTCACTTAATAGCTGTGTGGCCCAGGGGAGTTAGTGAACCTCTCTGAGTTTTCCCTTCCTTTTCTGTGAAATGAGGATGATAAGAGCACCTACTCCTCTGGGCTATTGTGAGGATTTTAAGTGATGATGAACAAAAAAACAAAGTGTGCCTCAAGATAGAGTCCAAGGTTCCACCTGGAATGTTTCTTAAAATGCAAATTTCCAGGCTTTAGCACAGATCTAATGAAACAGACTTTCTAAAGGATATTTTCGTGTGCAGTAAAATCGGAGAAACACTGATAAGACATTTAGTCTGTGCTTGGCAAAAACTCAGTAAGTTAACAGCTATCACTATCAACTCTGCTTATTACCATTTATAACATGCAAATATGAGACCTTTTCTCCAGGCTGGTCTGGTACTCAAAATTAGAATGTAACTGAAATCTAACTTGATAGGTATTTGCCCATCCTCAGAAGCCAGAGTGGACCTTTGATCATTGGAAAAATTAAAATCATACTGATTGCAGCAGCCTAGATGATGCAAAGTAATCTCCTTGCAAATTTTCCCAAGAAATCAAGGGGCAGAGTTGCTTTTAAAAGAATAAGTAACTTGAAGCAAACTTTCGAAGATGTGATAAGCGATGTCATGTACACACTCCCTGTGAATTGGCATCTTGCCTGGGAAGGTGTTTGTGAGGAGGGAGCCCTTGGTGATGAGTACAGTGACCTCTACACACAGCCTACCTGGTATAGAGATGGGAAGCAATTCTCAAAGGCCTCTGGGTTAAATCTGCAGGAAAATTGTTCATGAGCTTTCCCAGACACTGAGTCCCACAGTACCTGTGTCTGTCTGTTCCCTCTGCCACCCCTACATTTTCCTTCCATTCTTCTGGAAGACATCCAGACACAATCTTTACAAAAACAAGTCTTCCTCTGCTTGTCACACAGAGCAGCAGGATATGAAAAAAAACGTCATCAAAAAAGCTGCCTGGTAATCAAATGCTAAGTATCCTGAAAAAGAATCCCTTACCATTTAGTTTTTGAGAATATATATATATATAAAAAATATATATATAGCAAAGAAACTTTCTGGCACATTTAAACTCTCACTACCATTTCCATGAAGTTGCATTATATTCAATTAGGACTGCCATTCTGTGTTCTGGTAGCTAAAAAAATTTTTTCCCTTGGCTTCCTCTCATTAACTGAGTTTATATTCACCTAGAAGCTCTCCGATTTGATTCTATGGCTCGGAAGTGTTGAACGTGACTGGGTACCTTTCAGAAAAGATGAAAAAGCTAGCTTAGGGAGCAGAGCATCTGTGAGATTTGGGTTTTGAAATTATTAAAAACTGCAGATCTCTGTAAGTACAACTAAACAAAGCGGAATGGTGCGTCCCTTAATTCCTTACAGTCTTTTAATTGCCCATTTCCCACACTGTTGATGCATTTTAGGGTAAACTCAACACAGAACCGCTCTGCAAACAGCTCTGCGCAGACCATAAATGCCGCCACCAAATTGGTGAGTGCTACTTAAGACTCCAGCATCTCTCATTCCTCAAGACATCTGTGTCCCTCAGGGTAACAATCCAGGTTTAGAGGAAATCTTGGGAAAAGGAGCCAAGAACTTTTCCTGCTGAGGCTGTGGGAGGAGGCCAATGGGGAAGTGGGCTCGATAAAACTGTCTCAAAAATAAGTTCCATCTTAAAACACTCACAAAGGGAACCAGAGGGTTATTTCAGTTTCTTAAATGGAAGCACAACCCCCAAAATAAAAAAAGAAAAGGCTTGTTGATAGAGAAGCATGAAAATCTAGGAGAGGGTGAGGATATCACTGCAGAAAGATTGCCTAGTAACAGAGCTTTCTTGTATTACACCCAAAGCTGTGTACCATCTGAGGCTGATTCAGGAAAGTAGTCAAATCTCCTGGTAATTTCCTGCAGACAGGACGTTTAATCATCTCCAAGCCTCTGCCGCAAAAGAAAAAACAAAACAAAACTAAAAACTAAACCAAATGATTCACACTCTTAAAATGAATCTGCCTTCGGAACAAGAACCCTTCCCTGCTCCTGAAAAGCAGCCATGATTTGTTATTCTAACAAAGTGTTCCTTTCCTCCAAACAGAAATAAAAGTAGCTCAAGGAGGGCTTGTAGTGATTTCTGTTCTGCATTTCTTGAAACTTCCATCCAGTCAACAGTTTCTCCTGGCAGGTTCTCAGAAATCTAGGGAAAGCTGGGTAGTCAGTGACTAAGAACACAGGCTCATTTTTATAAGCCTCCCTCCCCCCAACTTTTTGGCCCCATGGGAAGATGTTTTATTGTAGGACGAGCAGAATTACCCTCACATATAAATTCTTCACTGCTCAGCTCACTTGACACCTTTATCTGAATTGCCCAACGGCTGGGAAGATTTGGCAACTGATTTGAAAAGGAAAGGTCCAAGTCCTCCCCAAGTGGTATTTGTTCAGTCTGTACATACAGGACCATGTCCATCCCTCTAATGACTCAACTAGTTGCACAGATAAAAACATCTGTTTGCAGAAAGCCGGGAACCCAAAGTATACAAATGATTCACACCACCTCAGCATCTGCAAATAAAGGCCAGCCCAGCAAAAAGAGGTCCACTAAGAGCCAAAATAATTTAACATAGACAGAAATGGAATTTGGCAATCCACACATCAGACTTTGCTCCAATTTTGGAAGGCATTTCTTCCAGCTGCCTCATCTTAAAAAAAAAAAAAAAAAGAAAAAGGAAGGAAAAGAAAAAGAAAGAAAAAAACCTTTGAGCCCTCTGCATTCGGCTTTGAGCTTCTTGCTTAGGTACACACACTACACACACGTGAGCAGACTGGGGAAGGAGAGGGGGCAGCTGAAACTGCATCTTATAAATGAACTTTACCCACCATCCTTATTGATTATCGTAGTTTTATAACTCGGTAGCTCACAGCTGCCCAGGCACCTCAGCCCTGCGTGATTCCACTCCTCACCAAGTCCTGATGCCCCCAGCGGCCGAGAGGGCACATTTGGAAGCTGGGGAGAGCAGGATTCCAATGAAATACCTGGAACAGCTCTCTCCACCCCTAGCCTCCCTGGGTGAGCTGGGAATGCCAGGAGAGGGGGGCCTCTTCCCCACCTCCAATTCAGGAAGAATAGACGAACACATCCAGAGTTGCTTCATTACACATCCACCAAAGAGAAAAGGAATGGATTTTAAAAGTTCTAAGAAGACAGGCAACAAAAAAGTGTAGAGGGAAGGACATGATTTATGAAAGTAAATCTTCCTGGAAACAATAAAAATATTATTTGATATGGTAAGGGAAATAAGTAGGTCATGAGCAACAAATACATGTTAAGTATTTGAGGAAAAAGAATTGTGAGAGAATAAAGACTGTTTTAAAAGCAAGTTCAGCAAAGTTTAAATGTTTCCCCTGAAGAAGTCCTGATACAGTAACAGCATTACCCCTGCCTCCTGATACCATTATTACAGTTACTGGTTAATGAAGTGTTTGCAAAAGCTGGCAGACGGATCGAAATGATTCCTGGGTCCCTTCCCCATTGATCATGACCTCCTCAGAGCCTGTGCGGCAAGGCGCATCTCTCCCAGAGGTTAGTTTCCCAGGTCAAGGCCCCCTTTCCCTGGGAGGGTCATGAAATCCAGGCGCGGAGGCGCCCTGGCGTCCTCTCCGTGCGCCCGGGCCACTGGGGGCCACTTACCCAGCTCAGCCTTGCATTGCTCGCCGCTGTGGCGCCTCCGCGGATCGGGGACCTGGGGATGTGGGGAGGGAGAGAAGGAGCCGCAGACCCAGGGGCAGGGCGGGCGGCTCGGCTAAGAAGCCCTGCAGGGTGTCGGCCGCCAACTGCCCAGAGCCAGTGGGGGCTCTGCAGGGGCTCCACACAAGGGGGGTGACATTCCCGGGGCGGTGGCAGCCGCTCTCCACGCACAGTTCCGGATCCAGGAAAATCGCTCAGGTCCTGGGGAAAGAAGCTCGGAGCTCTCCAGGCTGCCTCCCTGCTGCTTAAAGGGACGCCTCTCCACCTCCCACTCTGCTTATTGGTGAAAATTCCGAGCCACAGGCCAATCCTAGGCCTGTTCCCAAATTGAGATTTCAATCTAGGGAGCTACTGCTTTAAAATTAGAAAGGGTTGATAGGGGGTTTCAGCCACCTTTCCCAAGCAGAAGGACACAAGCTCCCCGGCCCTTGAAAGAAGAGCTCCTGAGAGCTGGCAGTGGCTGGAAGAGCAAGATTACACTGTACATTGTACTGGAGGAAGGCTGAGCATGCTGGACCCTTGGCCTTCACCCTCGACGTCACCACCCTCCCTGCCCCCAAACTCACCCATCCTTCAAGGCTCATCAAATTCATCACAGATGCCAGAGACCCTCTCTTCCTGGGAAGAGCCCCCTACCTCTGTGCATCTAAAGCCTCCACATTATTTCCCCTCCCAGACACTCAGCACACTTCCACTTTTTAAATTTAATTTGTGTCTCCTTTTATAATGCAAGCTCCACCGAAGCAGGAATTTTTTTCACCAATAATCACACTCCCTGCCTGGAACACTGTGAGCTCTCAGTAAATATTTGTCGAGTGAATGAATGAATGAAAAAACAAATGAATGAACAATGAAATGTGTCCTATGGTGGCTGTGACAATACAAATGTTAATTAAGAAGGGGTATCCAGGAGACCAGGCACTGATTTCAGACCAGATCTGGTTCAAACATATCCTCCATCTTCTACTTCTTATGTAAATAACCCGTGCCTCAGTGTCCCTGGCTCTAAAGCATGATCGAGCAACCTCCCATCTCACAGGGCTCTTGCAAAGACTGCATTTACTCATGCCTGGACTAGAGGAGGTACTCTGTCAATATGTTTACACTACTGAATAGTCAATAGCTAGTGTTATTAATGAACTTAAAATACATTTGCTGGAGGTTGAGACTGGTTTGACCGCTGATTTGGCTTC
Organism: Manis javanica; assembly: GCF_040802235.1. Classification (NCBI taxonomy): domain Eukaryota; kingdom Metazoa; phylum Chordata; class Mammalia; order Pholidota; family Manidae; genus Manis; species Manis javanica. The sequence continues at coordinate 12,235,952 of NC_133158.1, forward strand.
TTGGTGAGTACGCAGTCTTCATGAAACAGGTATGAATTAAGTGCCGATTAAGTGCCAGGCCCCATGCAAGGTGCTAGGGTGATCAGTGAAAGGTAAAGTCCTTGAACACAGGAACTCAGAGTGGGTGGGGTGTGTATTAGCCAAGGTTTTCCAGAGAAACAGAACCAATAGGATGTGTGTGTGTGTGTATAAATATATACTATTTATATATGTATGTGTGTATATGTATGTGTGTGCACATATGCCTACATATATGTTATATATGTATATGTGTACACAGACACATATACATGGAGATTTCTTTATTATAGCAATTGGCTCACATAGTTATGGAGGCTGAGAAGTCCCATAATCCACAGTCTGCAACCTGTAGAATCGAAAAAGCCAGTGGTGTGATCCAGTCTGAGTGTGACGGCCTGATAATAGGGGGGCCAATGGTTTACCATCTGGTCTGAGTGTGACAGCCTAAGAATGAGGAGCAGTGATGTCTGGGACAAGGGAAGATGGCTATTTCAGCTCAAGTAGAGAGAAAGAAAACTGACCCTTCCTCCACCTTTCTGGCCTATTCAGGCCACAAGGGATTGGCTGACGGCCACCTGCATCGGTGAAGGCCGTATCTACGGAGTCTACTGGCTCAAATGCTAATCTCTTCTGGAAACCCATTCGCAGACACTCCCCAAAATAATAATTTGCCAGGTAGGTGGGTGTCCCTTAGCCTACTCAAGCTGACACATAAAATAACCATCATAGGGTCGGGGAGAGGAAGGAAAAATAAGACAAACCAAGAAAAGTATGTGTAATGGTACACAAGCAAAGACATATGTTCAGGAAATGTTGATTGTAGGATAGCTTATACTATCAAAATAATTGAAAAGAATTATCTGATAATCAGTAGACATTGTTAAATTATAATACATCCAACTGATGGACTACTATACATTCATGAGAAGAGAGGCAGAGCTACTGCACTAGTGCGCAATGGACTCCAAACGATATTGCTAAGTACAGTGTAGAAAGTAAAATATATCCCCACTTGTGTAAGGAAATGTTCACGTGTTGTGTAGACAAATGTACGTTGTATGTGCATAAAATGCTTCTAGAATGATACCTAAGAGAATGGCAAAAGTTATATCTAGCATGATGATGTGAGAACTAGGCAAGTCTAACATGGGAACGAGACTAATATTTCATTATACATCCTTATACATTATTCAAATATTTTGCCATGGGCTTGTAATAAGCACCTAGGTCTGGCAAGATGGCAAATGATGACAGTGTGAAAATTCCAACCCTTCAAACACCTAGAAACCCTAGGTAAAATAAAACAAAAATTCTTTTTAAGGGCTTAACTGACTCACAATAAAAACAGGAAAACGCCCAAGTGGTAGAAACAAAGCGGTCACTGAAAACAAGGGTGGCCCACTCAGGCTGCGGCCGTGAGGCAGAGGGGAAGACGGCTGCGGCAGAGGAAAGGCTTGTGCTGGTTCCCCAGGGACTGGAGCTTTAACACCCACGCAGGGGAGAAGAGAAGGCCTTGGGACAAGGAGAAGCAGGACGTTGTGATGAGACCCCTGCAGAAGGCCAGCAATACTCACCGAGGGCTGTCCCCTCAAAGAACAAATAGGTTCGAAAAACTGTCCGCCAGCCCAGTGACACTTATCTGTCTCAACCTAGGTTCTGAGTAGGAGGGAAAAGTTTAAGCTGAGAAAGGCTAGGCCTGTGCCTTTCCTGAGAGTGGAGTACAAACAACAAAAGTCAGTCAGGAATCTCTACCTGAAAAATTAATATAAAGATTGGTCCTGTCTGTGATAAATGCCCAGTATGCCTCACAGAAGCAAATGAAGAATTGCCCTGGAGAGCGAGTGCCACAACCCAGGCTACTGCGGTCCCTGCAAAGCGTGAGCTTTCAATAGTGTGTTACCCCAAACCCAAGAGACCGACAAGTTGCTAGAATACAAATACAAGGACTAGGGGCTCAAGACTTAGACACCATGAGACAACATTCTGTAGAAGAACATGAAATAAAGTTTAAAAGTATTAACAACATTAAAGCTAGAACTGAGGCCCTAAAAAAGAACACAACACAATGTCTTATCTCTCCCCATAGATTCATTAAAATTAAAGACTCTATGGATAGGACATTAGATACTGCTGAAGAGAGAACTATAGATCTCAGAACATTATAAAATATGAAACATGAAGGATGGAAAGGTGAAAAATATTGGAGAAGAGATATGGAGGACAGAATGAGAAGGCCCAACATACGTCTATTAAGAATCCCAGGGAGAGAGAATAGAGAAATTAAGGAATGGGATAATGGCTGAGGATTTTCTAGAATTTATGAAACTCATGAGTCCCCAGATTCAAGAAGCAGGATAAACAGAAGAACATCTGCATATATTAATTATTCATAAAAGTACAGTTAATAAAAAAACTGAAGCCAGGTTAAATGAAACAGTTCAATAATGCAACGGCAGAGGTGAGCAGAAGGCACCTAGCAGTACAGAAGAGATGCAACTCTGCCATTCCATATTTAGAGCTGGACTCCTTTCCCTGAATCTTTTATCCCTAAATATAATGAATTCTGAACTACAGTAGATCTTAAAGGCCTAGCTATACATCATATATGGTGCCCATGTACCAAGGTGAAGTGGCAGAGATTTCCTGGGATGTATCAATTCAGCCATCAAACAGAAGAGGGGCAAAAAAAAGGCCTTTGTCCTCTGGTGGTGGAGGCAGCATCTAAAATCCATCATAGTTTGGGAGTGTGATAGCGAATACAAACTGTAGTAGAAACACAGAGAAAGAACATCTCAACCAGCCCTGTAGGAAGAAGACATGCCTCAGGGAAGGCTTCCAGGAGGAAGTAACATCGTAACTGAGAGAGCTGGTATCGTTAGGGGAAAAGGCATTAGAATTAGGCCTGGCATTAAATCCCAGTGTGGCCACTTACTGTCTTGTGAATTTGGACAGGTTATGTGATTTCTCCAAGCTTCATTTATCTCATACTTGAAATGGACTTCTTACCACTGGTCTTGGGTTTGTTTTGAAATTTATGGATAATATATATATAAAGCATTTAGCAGAATGCCTCGCCTGTACCTCATTTTTATTAAATGGGTACCTAGTATTGTAAGATGAAATCAAGTGCTGGGTGGAAAAAAATCCCTTCTGTTTTAAGGGATGATTTTCTTGTAAAAGTTAAAGAGACAAAGGTCTCTATTTTCATGAAATTAGAGGACTACGAAACACCTTCTGAGTATTACCCTCAAAAAGGCACACTGTCATGCTATCAAAATATAAAGCATCTGGCTATCAAAATATAAAGCATCATCAGATCTGGTCCTTTCCATAAGGAACTTAAAATATACTTTCCAAAAAGTAACCGATGAAGGCTGCATATGTTGTGTCAAATAGGTGATCCTCCCCAGGCTTAAATCCTGAAACTGACAGAAGTCCTAGCTAGATCATTACACCTTCAAGTTCCCAGCCCCAAATCAAGTTGAAAGAATTCAGAGTCCAGCATGGGAAGAAGTAAATGGACCTCCACCGTATTATTCAGTAAGTTTGTGAACAACTGGGATGATGGATGGAGAGGAAACTTGTAATGTCCAACCAATGATGCCAAGTTGCTGGGCTCTGGCAAGGCTTGGCAGATGAGAACTCAAAGCTGTCTAGTCTGTGGGAATGGCCCAGATGAACGTAGATGAAATTCAATAATGGTAAGGGCTGTGCCTGCCCTTTGGAGGAAGCACTGATCTGTGTAGTCTTAGAGAAAGAACTGGCCAAAGACGTGCTTTCCATTCATTCCTTCCTGTACCACAGAGCAAACATTTATCTGACGTATACTATGAGAAAGTGTTTGCCTTATAGGCTTGGTATACAATTCCTGTCTTCAAGGAGCATAAAAGCAATGTTCTGAAACCTTTTCCCCTGAAGCTGCCCATGCCCTCCAACATTCTTCCTTCTACCAAGCAATGACAATGGTGACCTAACCTTTAGGGCTTAAAGAACATCATTTTTCAGAGTAGCAAACATATTTCATCTCTTGAGCTAACACTGATTGCTTAGCAGTGACTTCTTGGAGTGCTGACTTGACAAGAAGTCTGAGGCTACATTTAGCAGGAAGGCATGCTGTGATTGATTAGTGATGTCTGTCATGTGGATGGAGAATGAGTGACAGCACTAGTGCTATGAATTTGACATCTCCCATCTAGTCCAACCCCCTCATTCCACAGATGAGAACATAGATTCTTCCTGTGGCATTATAAATTCAGCAACACTAGCAGGGGCAACCAAGGAGAACCTCCATATCTGAAATGTTGCTGAGAGAGAAGAAAAACGTCTATAGCTTAGACTATTTCTGATGAGCTTTAAGATATGCACTCAAATCCTTTAGCAGCCTTTATATTCTGCAGCAAACTGACTAAATGGAGAAAGCTACCAACTCTGATCTCCTGGTTAGTTACAAAGTACATGCCTCCCCCAACTCTCAAACACATACAAGAATAAATTAAATATATATCATTTCAGTATGCTTGAGGGTTTAAAATGCACTGGGGAACTGAAATGTCTATAAAGTAAATATATTCCAGAAACACAATGAATAAATACAAAGAATAGCAATTAACATGTTACTGAAGAAAGGACAAAGATTGCTTTTATCATTTTATTCTATTAAATGGTATAGATACCATCAGCCAAAGAAAGGAAAAGAAAAGCCCTTATTTATTTTCATACAGACACCTTATATCCCGGGGACTCTGTAACACTAACTAAGGAGATGGGGTCTCTCCCCACTAAGCATTTCCACGCCTAGTCTATCAACACCCACAGGCATGGCCTGGCGCAGTCACAGAGAGCTCCGGCGAGTTCCCTGCAAAGGGCGGGATCATATGAACGGACAACAGATAAGCAGGAAGCCCAAACCCAGCCTGATTCAGAGACAAACAACAAACTGTAGCATTTGATTAATATGCTAGCTCTTCTGTCATGCCAACTGCAAAGTGAATTTTATGGAAAACCAACTCCTTGAGAAATAGTTCTAATTAATTCAGTTAGATAAACTCCCATTAAATATTAGGGGGAGGGGATGGAGGGTGGAAGAGAGAGAATATGAGGATGAGAAGGACAAGGAGGGCCAGTAGGAGGGATGGAAAAGGAGAAATGAGAGAACATGAATAGGCTATTCTGGAGACCACTGGGTTTACTTTGGGGGCCCACAAAGTGCATTCTGACTTAAGAAGACAGGAAGCCTATTTATACTTCAATCAAATATAACTGTTAGAAAAATTAGATCACCCCGTGCAAAAGACTCTTTAGCACATAAATTAGACTAGTTTTCCCCCCAAGACTCACTCACTTGCATACAGCCTTCAGGATTTCTACCAAATCTGCTTTTACTAAGTACCATGTTCATGATCTGTCTCACTGAATGAACCTTATCTTATAATTTGGAATGAGTAAACAAATTGTAGTGCATCCACACAATGGAAAACTACTCAGCAATTAAAAGGATCAAATGTATGGAAGAGAGAATGAACCTCAAAGCACTATGCTAAGAAAAAGCCAGACTGAAAAGGGTATATACTATATGATTCCATTACGCAACATTCCAGACAAGACACAGTCATAGCAACACAAAGCAGAACACTAGTTGCTAAGAGCTGGAGATGGGAGGTAGGATTCAGTAGCACGAGAAGATTCTGGTAGGAGCTACACCTGCTCTGTACTCTGATGGGGGAGTGGTTACACGGCTGTGCATTTGTAAAAGTCCATGAAATTGTAAAGAGTGCATTTTACCATAAGCAAATATAAAAAGTGAAGAACAAAAATGGCCCAAAACACAAAACTTGAACCATTCCTTGTGCCACTTTGGTTTGAATTAATTCTGTATTAAATATTTCCCTGGAGTTTTAGTGGTTTTTGTACATATGTCTAATGAACTACTTAAAAAATAGTTACTTAGGAAGTGTGGTCTGCCAAAGGCTATAAGCCTGAAGTTGCTCTTTCTTTATTGAGGGAGATAATTGAGTTTTAGAGAAGTGGCGACTCTGGCCCCAAATGAGATCTCCTCCCTTGATCTACTTACAAGAATCAGAAGATTGAAAAGAGAGTTAAGAAAGAAAAATTAGGTACAACCCAGTGTTGATGAATGGACTCGGTACCACCCAAAACCATCTCACATTTTGGCAAACAGTAGACTCAAACCGAAAGCTCCAGGAGGGGAGGGAGTGTGTCTGTTCTTCACAGCATCCTTAGCACCCAGCAGAGCAGGCACTTAATAAATATTCATAAAACAGATCAAATAAGCCTTACTACTGTATCTCGTACACCAGCCCTCCAGCAAAGAAGCCTCCTAAAGCAGCTCAGATCATCACTGCACAGCTGGCTCCCGGATCAAGGTCTTCCTCACGGTAAGCTGGCAGCTAGCGCTCCACCAACATGAATCACAGAGATGGCCCGGCCAAATCTTCCACTCAGCATCCTTCAGAACCCTGAACCTGGTCTTACATCGACTGTGTTTGTTAACTATTCCTCATGGGCCAGGGTTGCAAACACCTTTTACATCCCAGCACTGAAAATGTGACACCCCAGTTAAGTTAGAACAAGAAATTACTATCAGTGCTCCCAGGTGAGTTATGGTCAAGCAAGAAAACATCCCTGCTGTCTGGAGAAACACATTTAGGTAAACAACGCTAAGACAACATCTGACATTTGTTATGAAATACTTAGGAAGGAAAAGAAGGAAGGAGAGAGGCTCGCCATAAGGAAAAAGTGACAGATGAAGCAAACAGCAAAATTCTGATACTGTTAACTCTATTATATAGGGACTCATTGTACTATTCTTCCCACTTTTGAGCATGTTTTAAAAAGTTCTTAATAATGATTTGACCCAGGTGGAGTCAAGTGGGTTTATGTTCCTTGTTTCTGACTTAGTGATTCTGAGCTCAGATTAATTTGATTCACACCAAGCTGTTGATCAAACGTTGCTTAAATTTAGGTGGTTGTTCTTTTTCCTTCACACATCTTTCACTGGACTCCCATCTACTCTACTCTACACCTGAGTAGTTAGGTTTCTGGCTCCAAGTGCAGGCAGTTTCATCTTTAAATTTTTTTTTTTTAATTCAGCCCATCATCTCTGTACAGAAATTTGGGATCCTTTATCTGCTTCCTAATGCCACGTATGATCAAGTACATTAGTTTCCAAATGCCAGATTAAATTGTCTATGTAAGGACCACCTGGGATTTTGTCAATTCCTCAGATGCCTGGGTCCCAGGCCTGGAAATTCAAATTCATTGTGTTTGGAACAGGGCCCAGAACTTGTATTTTGAAAACTTTCTTAAAACCAAAATAATATCATTATTTCTCCATTATATCATCAAGGTTTTAAAACACTGATGAATGCAACCAAACTTAAAACTGAATGACTATTTCTCAATTACATTTGGGGGAGGGAGGGATAGAATATTTATATTATCTCAGTTTACTACTCCTAAATTGGAAAGGCAAACTTTCCAGTTTGTGGGGGTAATGGATTCTTCTCAAGCTCTTAATAGCATTTCTAAAAGAGAGAGTTTGTATGGACAGGAGATGTAGGTATTGTAACATTTGTCTTGCTGGTTGTGGGAACAATTTCTGGTCCTATATTCTCAGGCATATTACTTGGGAGGAATATGCCACATCCAGGCATGCTGACCTACATCCACCGGTTTTCTTAGGGAGTTCATTAACGTAGCATTTGGAAAACAGGGAAGCTTTAAGCAAATAAATGCCCCTCCCAATTTCCTTCTACTCTGCCTCTATGTGACTTTCCTTGAATCCTTTCAACAGCTCTTTGAAGCAGGGACTATGATGATCTCCATCTTTCAGAGGAGGAAACTGAGGCACAGAAAAGTTAAGTGAACTGTCTCTAGTAACACAGCTTGTAAACAGCCGGGATGGATTCAAACCCAGACAGTCCTGCCTCCAGATTCCTGAGATGAATTTTCTTGCGTGTACTAATCACTCTGGTCAGTATGTACAACAGCTCCTGGATCCTAGTCATGAGACATTCAGAAAAAAGGCAGAGAAGAAACTAAGAACTGAGCATAATTTAATTCTATGAACCGTTTATATGCTCAGCATTTGTCCATGCACTTACTATCTAGTATGTTCAAAGCATACAGTAATAAGCTCTGGGGACATAAGAGAGAACACATTTCACACTCAAGAGGAACTCACACTATAAACAGCCCTGAGTGACGTAGCCCAGGTATGAACAAGTGCTGTGGAGTGAGTGACTTGGACCAGCACAAGAAACTGATGTTAGGGGCAGGCCTTGGAGAGTGAGTAGGAATCCTTGAGGTCGAAAAGGGGAGAAGCACAATCAGGCATATGCAACAGTTTGAGCAAAATTACAGAAGTTTGAAAGAGACCCAGGAGAAGCAGGAAAGAGACATTTCATAGAGCTAATTATCCCTGACATTACTGACACTGGGGGCCAGATTCTGTGTTGTGAGGGCTGTCCTGTGAGCAGTATCCCTGGCCTCTACACCCTTAGATGCCAGCAGCATCTCCTCTAGTGAGGACAGCCAAAAATATCTCTAGATACTGCCTAAGGCCCTGAGCTGCAGAATCACCCCCATTGAGAACCTGAACCGATGGGCAGGCTTGCATGCACGTGTGCAAGAAGAGGAGGGTGAGAAAGGAGAATCTGCCAACCACTGAAAGAAGCCTGGCGGGACAGTCTGGGCTTGGACCAGGAAATAAACCAGTCAGCCAGGCCCCCAAATCCTAAACCACCATCTGGCCACTCTGAAGCTCATTTCTTTTAAATGGTCTATACCCAATTCCAGGCTGTGCATAAAGGCCACATTAGAAGCCCTTATTTTGGTCATTATTTTCATTACCAGTTTGGACATTTAATGCCTTCTATCAAACCATGTGGTTGGCAGAATTCTGAGAAGGCCCTCCAAATTCCCGGCCTGGGGGTTACACACACCTTCTCCCAGTTTTCCAAACAAACACTAATCTCTGTGTTGCAGTGAAGGGAATTTGCAGCTGTAATTGGGGTCCCGAATCAGTTGACCTTAAGATAAGGAGATTATCCTCAGGGAGTCTGACCTAATCCCGTGAGCCTGCAATAGAGACTGGAATCTTCATGGAGACACAGGTTCAAAGGGTGAGGGGCATTTTATGTGAGGGAGAGTCTCATCACTGGTCTGAAGATGGAAAGGGCCCCGTGGCAAACACCCAAAGGTAATGGCTGAGCGTGGCCCCTGGCTGATGCTGCCAGGAGACAGGGGCCCTAGCACAAACAGTTCCACCCCACAAGGAACCAGATTCAGCCAACAATGTGAATGAGCTCAGAAGATGAGCACATGAGAATGCAGATGGCAGTGCCTTGATTTTAGCTTTTTGAGGACCTGAGCAGAGAAGCCAGCCACATCACATGTGAACTTCTGACCCACTGAACTGTGAGATAATAAATAGGTATTGTTTGAAGCTGCTAAATTAGTGGTAACTGGTTGCACAGCAGCAGAAAGCTAATAAACCCAGGTTCCCAGAATCCTCCACGGTCCATCAGAAACCCTTCCTTCTCCATGAAGATTCTCCCCACTGTGCACAGAGGGCAAGCCAGGCCACTTCACGTTTCCCCCAATCACCCCACTCTCTCTCGTGCTGATCTCATTGCTCAAAACACTTTTTGTGACATCTCATGTCGATAAACCACTGTCCTGTCTATGACTGAGTGTTTCCAGAATGGTGGCGTGCTTACTGCTTGCTCCTCTCTCCCTTCCACCCTGCAAGAATTGGGGTCATCTGTTCAAGGATCTTTTGAATTTCTCACAGTGCCTATAATGGAGTGAAGCCTGCTATAGACTCTGAGTCAATCATTACTGACTGCTGGCCATGGGTTCCACCTGACCCCACCACGTAGGGGAGCAGAGGCCTTGCATAGTGCTGCCAAAGTGCCCAACACCATTGAACTGACACGGAGCAACACTGAAAGGAGCTCTTTCTACTTCAGTCATCACCTGCATGAGCTTATTCTCAGGGGTAAGCATGGCTTGGGTCGTGGGGACTTCTCCTGGATCACTTAATTCTCAGGATCAAGTGACTTGACAGTTACTGTGAACTCCAGCCAGAAAGTCTTAACGTTCTCTGCATTTTAGACTCTCTCACTGCTCCTCCCTCTAGATGAAAAGCTTGAGGAATCCCACTACTGGGCTTGAAGCGTATGTAGTCTCCTTCTTAGAAGCCCCAAGTTGGGAGGTTTCCAAAAGGAAGCCTTTTATTAGCATGATGCATGGAATATTCTACCCTCCTCTGGAAGGGCAACAAAAGAATTTAAAGAATTCCCCTTCCTCTAGAAAAAATGATCAGCACAAATGGAAGAGTACATAGAAACTATTAAGCAAGTTAAATCTGAAGGCATCACATATTCCTACTGACCTGACCGCTCTTCACTGATCTAAATTCAAAAAAACTGAATATTAAAAACAAAAATCTATTTGTAGTATAAAGTTTTCTTTCACCTGCAGTTTTTTCCCATGATGGATTCTATAATTAGAGCTCCTGGGACCTGAATTTACCAGCCAGCCTATGCATAGTTTTCTTTCATTTCTGTAATTATCAGCAGGTCAATTAATATGACTCTGATAATTGCAATGCCTGGGGTTGCTATGTCTCAAAATTGCCTGTGCCAAAGAACAAATAATTATGGACAAAACTGAGAGCCTGAACCTATAAACTATGGAGTCCCAACTTTCCTGGGTGACATAAAAATTATCAGCCTGTAAAAAGTCAACCTCCACTCTGACTTCATTCAATTCCCTAGTGAGTTATGCTAATGAGACCAAACACGGGACCAGAAGTTACCAAGCCAAGTGACAGGGACTGTGGAAGGCAGGATTCCTATATGCCAGGTACATACCGTGAGAGATGGGATGCATGCTTCTGGGAAATTATTACTCACAGTCACAAATTATTTAGATGAGGGTGGGGACTGTCAACTGCGTTACCATCGAAGTGCAACTTCCACAGCAAAGACCACTGAATGATCGCAGCACGCCTTCCAAGTGGGCCTGGAATGCACCTCAGAGTCTTTCTCAACACACCTTTCCTGGGAAGAAAGTTCTTACCAAATGATCCCAACTAGCCCACAAGAGAAAGTCACCGCCTCCTATTGAATTGAATGTACTGATTGTTCCCTCTCTTCACCTGTAGCCTTGCTTGCATTTGGCTATAGGTTTTTCAAGTGCAGGAAAGGAAAAAGAAAGAAAGAATGAAGAAAAAGAACAAAGAAACTAAAGCACTTCACCTACTCAGCTTTATCCTGCCCACGATTTCTAGGAATCCTTAGGTCACTGAGAGATGTTCTTTTTGGGTATTTGGAAGTTCTAAATGTTTTGAAATTTGAGCTTTAGAGCAAAGAAAGGAGCCATCTGCTCAGTTTGCTCTGCGGGCCCCTCCTCCTCAGCTTCCTGAGAGTGGGATCCTGCAAGGTTCTGTCCTGGGCGTGCTTCTATACTCCCTGAAGGTGAGCGGGTAAATCCCCCTTCTCTCCAGACACGTCTGTCACCACCCCATCGGCTAAGTGGTTCATTTGGTTCCAGGCACTGTTCTAAGTGGTGGGGAGCGGTGGTAAACACAGCAGACATCCTTTGTCTGCATGGAGCTTATATTCGATTGAGGTGGAGAAGGACAATTAGCAGATAAAATGGTTAAGTGTTTGGGGGCAAAACAAAGCCGAATGAGGAAAAAGAAGGTTGGGGAAGCCATAAAGGTGCTAGTTTCGCAAGTGCTGAGGATCTGATCTCTCCTGTCCAGCCCAGGAGAGGGCTCTCGTTAGGTTCAGACTCAAGCATCCTAACTTCCTTCCGGGTATGTCCACCTGCAAGTCTCCAGGCCCCAAACTGCCGTGTCCACCTTGCAGACATCATTCTCTTCCAAGTTTTCTTCCTTAGTGGAACCACCTAAGTCAAATACCTGATGTCATCTTTAACTCCTCTCACTCCATCTGTACCCAAACAGCCTCTAAATACCCCTCAAGACTATTCACATCCGTATTTCTGCCACCATGCACTGGTCCAGGCACCATTCCCACTTTTCTGGGGGTGCTGCATCCATCTTACTACCAGAAATCTTGCCTCTCATCCCATCCCATCCCAATCCCATTGTATATTCTGTAGCTGGAATGATTCTGCTACATAATCCCTCTGATCATGTCATTCCCTGACCCAAACTCTTCTATAGTTCCCTAGTGGCCTCAGGTAAAGGAGCCCAACTCACACAACCCTTCAGGAGCTGGCCTTTACTTCCAATGCCAACTTTCTTTATCAAAAAATTGTCCCCTAACTCTAGCTAAACTGATATTTTTAGGTCTTCTGGTTTCTTCTTCTTACTCCTCCTGCTACTTGAAACACAAGTCAGTCCTTTCCCCTATGCAATGCCTACTTACCCTCCAGGTTGCATTTTAGACATCCAAGAAGCCTTCCTCAACCTCAGAAGACTCTCCCAGGTGCCCTGTCGACTGACGAACACAGCAATCAGCATGCTGTCTGGCACATGACAGGCATACCTCAACCTTTCTTGAATAAATGAATAAGTCAACATACAAATCAATTTATGCAATTGTAACCAATTTCTTTTAAGTCTCAAGTATCCTGATTTATGTGTTCTCAGTGACCCAAACCTCCGAGGGAAGGAATTCCCATGCTTGGGGCAAGTCATGTATTCCCTGTGAACCTCAGTGTCCTCATTTATAAAAAGAGAGTAGTAATTCCTACTTTGGCAAGATGTCATGATCAGAAATTGAAATAGTGTATTGAAAGACCTAGCACAAAGCTGGTACAAAATAAGTGGCTCTGCAAATTGTAGCTCTTATTAAAAAAAAAAAAAAATCTGCCTTTAAGTCAGGCAGAGCACAGAAATGCATTCTGAGATGGATGTTGTCATTTTCTGGAGGTCATCACACATAGGGGAAAATGGAGAAAATGAGGAAAAATGTATCTGCTTTACCAAATGCCCTTCTTTCCTTTGAAGATCTCTCTAGCACTTTGGACTTGCTATTCTCTTTTTATTCTGAGTTCATTTAGCTTTAAGCTCACAGCCTTTATTTTAATACACACTGCATTTTAACAAGTAGGTCAAAGCCATTTTATACTTGCAATATGATTACCATAGTAATCGCTGTATTTTATAACCTGCAAAATACTCCCAGGGAGACCAGTAGGGACAGCTACAGTTTGTAACAAAAATAATAATTTCAGCCCTGCAGAATAAGCTCCTCTTAAAAACCCTCTTGTTGCAGGTGTTAAGTTTTGAGACTCCCACAATATTTGGAAATGGCAAATGCTAATGACTAACTGAAGATATACTCAAGAGCTTTATTGAGTATATCTTTACTTTTAGTGGCTTTTTGTTGGAAAGTTAACAATAATAATGATTTAATAATGATAATAGTAAGTAATAGCAGTAGCTAATGCTTATATAGTGCTTGAAGTAGACTGCTGTAAAAACGGTCTGAATAATTTCCCTGCCTTTACTCAGACTCTTGAATAGTTGTCTCCCATACTGGCTAGGAATTTGGTTAAATAACTTGCTTTGAGCAATGTGGTATGAACAACTATGACAAATGCAGAATCTTGAAAAGCAACTGTGCATATGACATATTGTCTCAGCTGCCACCATTCTAAATATTTAAGTGTAGCCATCCAATAGTCTATCCAAGGCCAGCCAAGGTGGCTCAGACCAGAAGAACTGCTCATCCAACCTGAATCATGAGAAATAGTGCATTGCTTTTATCTATGAAATGTTGGGGTGCTTTGCTACACAGCATGAGCTAAGTGATACAGCGTTACATTCCTCAGAGTGCTTTACAAAATAAACCCATTTACTCCCTCCAACAACCTTTTGGAGGCAGTACCTCACAGATGAGAAATTAATTCACGCACATACGGTAATGAGCCCAAGGTCACAGACGTAGTATGTGATGAAGCCAGACTTTGAGCCCAGTTAGTCCCAATGATGCAATACCAATTCTCAACTCTTAATTTGTCTCCTACAGAAGTATTTATTTTATATATTCTGAAAAGCATTGTTTAGTGTGAACAATTATGTCCGTGAGCAATATTGCACAACGATACTGTGCTTTAACAAAATACCACAGGAATACATTTTGTATCCTGAAAGCAGTAGATTAAAAGTACCCCCAGCCATATATGCACCAAATTCTATTTAAAAAATTCTGACTAATACAATGTAACTTTTAGAATTAATTTCAAAAACACAAATAATAAGCTTCAATCAGACAATTTAAATTTTTTAGGTCAGGTACTCCCTCAGTTCTTTATACATTTTAGTTAATTAAATCACAAAAACAATACACATTTTGTAAATACAAAAAAAGGGAATCTCTCCTCTTGCTCTCACCCTCTAACTTCACCTTGCTAGTGTGATTAAACTATTAATAATTTAATGTACACCTGTTTATACTTTTCCTTTAATTATGCAAACATAACTTTAAGTCTTACCAGTTTCTCTTCTTCAAAATTGAAAAAAAAATCAGTTGACTATAAACTGAAGAGCGTATTTTAATAGCCTTGTCATTCAAAGAAATTTTATAAACCTGAGTTCATTATAAACAAATATCTATGGCATTAACTGTGCCACCTTAATTCTCCAAGTGACAATTATTCCTTCTTTTTACATGATCAACAGAAAGATAAGCTTCTATAACACATATACAAAAAGACAATTTGCTGGGTTTTTAGTCTAAAATAGAATCATTATCTGAAAGGCTCTAATACACCTTTCAGAACTAAAGTCAAATTCTCAGAATAACCATGACAGATGGTGGTCCAGGAGTTCTCAAACAAGTCATTAAAATCACATACACACCAAAAAAAGACTCCTCAAAACAGCAAATGCACAAATACAAAAATGAGAGGCCATCCCAGTCCAAGATAAGAAAGCATAGCTGAATGGAATGAATGCTCTTAAAAGGAAAAAGTGTCCGTGTATATGCCAAGTAGGTAAGAACCATGGGAAGTCAGGCTCTACCAAATGATAGACTCAGAGCAAAGCAACTCACCTTGCATAAAACCCAAACACATCTGATTGTGACTAAAAAACATCCAACTTAAAATACATTTTTATTTGGATGAAAAGGTTTTTACCGCAATGACAAGTAATCTTTGCAGAGAATATTTAAAAAGTGAACACTAATAGAGAACAATATCTTTGTATCTGCTTTGCCCCATGTTCCTTTTTCTTCACAATATGCTATTCTAAAGAATGTGTGGGTAAAACATGTGATCAGATCAGAATAGTTAAAATTCACTTCAGACTTCATAAGAGTAACCTACTAAGACTGAGAAAGGGAGCTATTCCTGACCCTTCTATCTGGATAAGATAAACATGAAGGCACTGCTCCATTATTACAACTCAGCACACTCTACATGTTTAAGGGCACGAAGAACCCACTTAATTCAGAATACTTATGGTGAGCACTGTGTGTGTGTGTGTGTGTGTGTGTGTGTGTGTGTATACAAACACACACATATTATATTTATTTATTTATTTAACGCCATAATTAAACAATGAGTCTGTAATTTGGATAGGTAATTAAGGGATGATGATGAGAGGAGCATTAACTTAACACAGGAGCCACTACTGATCTTTTTGCTTTAACTGGTTCATCCATTCAAGACATCCTCGAGCATCTCCTATGTGCCAGATCATGAGACAGGTCCCAGGAATTCAAGGGCAAATAAGATGCACACTGCAATGGAATATATGCTCCAGGAAGAAACGTAAGTATCAAGAAGATTGTACAGCTGCTGAGTTTTCCTCCTGACAAGTCTAATTAGACCCCTCAAATAAGTTATCATGTAATGTTTGATAATTGAGCTAAGATCATAAGATTTCACTGAATTCATTCATTCAATGAACATCCCTATATGCCATGCACTGGGACAAGTGCTGGAAATATAAAGGGAGAACAAGACATGGCCCTTGCCTTCAAGGGGGTCCTCACATCAACAGGCAAACAGGAACAAGAATATGAGATGGAGTCAGAAAGAACACCTCACCTGGTTTCAGGGAGGAGGTTTCCCTAAAGATGTCATATCCAAGTTAATTCCTGAAGGATGAGATTCTCTTGGGGCTTTTAAAATGGGATTCCACTTAATTTCTAGCCAGTGATTCAAAAGCTTTTTCTTGCCTTAAAAGGCAAGTGATGACCTCAATCAGATCCTCAACACAATAGTTCTCCAATTCACCGTGCATCCAAGTCACCTAGGGTCTTGTTCAAATGCAGATTATGCATGACTCAGTAGGTCTGGTGTAGAGCAGAGATTTTGTGCTGCTACCCAGCTCCCAGGAGATACTGGGACTGCTCGTCCAGGGATCACACTTGGAGTAGCCAGGCCCTAGCATAAAAAGACCACTGGCCAACAGATGTATTGTGTTTGGCTCGTGCACTATTCCAAAAAGTCTCCATTAGCTGGCAACTTGTAAAAATTGAGAGATTTTATACAAAAAGCATGACTTTCACCTTCTTTTGAGAAATTTACATCAGACAAAGTAGGCCCTAAATTTCCTCAAGGTGGCAGTCGGCCAGAGGCAGGTAGAGGCCTGTGATCTTCCGTTTTCCACAGGGGCCTTGTTCCCACAGGAGCTCTTACCTCCACTGACTTCACTCCACATATCTTCATCCCCCTTAGGGATCTAGCAGCTTCAAAGTGTTAACAACCCACCCAACCACCCAACAGTCTTCCAGGAACAGCCCGAATGCCTGACAGGGGCTGGCACCATTCATTTATAATAGGAAAGGACCAACAGCCTCTTATGGAAACAGCACAGGTTTCTGTTGCCAAATTCATCTAGCTTGGCGAATGTCTCCACTGCTCCAAGGTGGCATTTCCGGATACCCCATTACAGTGATAACAGGGCATTTATGGACCAACACGCATGGACAGGAAGATCGCCGGGCCGCAAGGCATGGAACACCAGATCAGGGTGTGGCCCAGGAAACGCTCAACTGGCTGGGGACCCTAAGAGCCCACTCTCATCCTTTAAGATGTCAGCCCCTGAATGCATCTGGAAACACTTCTCAAACTCTGGCCTTGGCCAGAAGTGGGGGAGGGGCTACACCTGGAGAGAACCTGTGTATGTTGGCAAATGTGTGAGTGGGTGTGATCCGAGCGCACATCTTTTCATTGTGGAATTTTAAGCTGCACACTGACACTTGGCTCTTTTTACATTTGAATGATGTCTCTTCATTTGGATGAGATAGTAATGTTCCACTTGGTGGCTCAGGCTTCTATGACTGCCAAAAGCCCTCACAAGGCATCCCTGCTATCCACAGATTAACAGACGGAGTGACATGGACTGATAAAATTTTAGTATCAATTGAGTAAAAGCATACCAGAAATCACTTATTCTTTGGTGCTTCGGATGCCTGATGTGTCTGTCATTTCCTATGACGAGAAAGATCTACTATTACTGCATTGGACTGGAATTAAGCTTGTACAAAATAAATCAGGATAAGTCTCTTCTGTTTGTGGCTGCCACCATGCATCTTGCTCATCATTGCTTTTCTTTACTAGGGTCAGATTTGTGAACCTTTCTTGGATTTGAAGCTATCTTCACTTTTGCTGCTGGATTGTTAGACCAAAACTTAGCATTTTCATAGAGCCAGTGGTATGAGATGGAGTAAAAACTTTAAAAAAGTAATTGACAAGGAATAAACGCTTAAAGCAACTTGATGGAAAAATGAAGCTTAGAGCACATGCATAGTAATGAATATACATGAGCAATGCCACACACAATTTTGTGGTAATAATAATAAGGAGTGGGAGAACCCACATCCTCTTGACATACAGATAGTTAGGGAGTAATAAGACAATCCTTTTTTTCTGTTTCTTTGCTTATAGTATTTAAATCCCAATTTTTAAAGTTTCCCAGATAACAGATTTCAGCACATGTAACAAACACAGAAGAAGGTACTCTCAGAACACAGTGCCCAACACTGAAGTGCTGCCTAAATTAAACTAAGTGGACCCTAGAAGTTACTCTCCAATTATTACCAAGTCCCAATCTTATGGCCTATGAGTGAATGTCATTGTATTAAGTGCAATATACAGCTGTATTCACTCATCACTACTGAAACTAAACAGTCATGTGATTACTTGCTCCAAGCTGGGCTTCCATTCTAGAATATAAAGGCACCAACTAACATAGCCCATGTTCATCCATGACTGTGATGCAAGATTCACACAGCACCCCGTAAACACTACACACCAATATAGTTCTTGATTCACTGAATCAATAGGGATAAAATGGGGCTAGGAAACAGCTGCTATCCTCAAAGGAGCTGGACTCAAAATGGGACCTCTACTCAGAGGAACATAGATTCCTTACTACTACTTTAAGGAAGGTGTTGATGTATTGACTGGGGTGACACCCTGGCATTTAGCACTGGAGAGAGCTACAAGCAAACAGATCAGGGAGGATTTTAAGAGATTCTTACTAATTAGGAAGACCTTCCCAGTCTGAGATACGAGAACTAGTGTCAGGTCCTAATTATCGCCACTGAACTTTTCAAGTACCAAATGTAAACTTGGGAGGTTGAATTTTGAAACTAAGTCAAAATGAAGATGTTGACATTTTTCAAGATTCACTAAAGCATCTTTCTTCTTTTTTTTTCAATTGCACTTTAGTGTTTTTCAAAGCTCCCAGAATTATAGAAAATCCAAAGATGCTGAGCAGCAATGACTACATCTGAAACCTTAATAAAAATCTTAAAGGTTGATTTGACTCTTTGTGTGCTTCAGTATCAACAGCAACAATGGGGCCCAAGAATGAGCTCTGGGAGGGAGTGTACGGCTCAAATGCAAGGTGAGAAAGGAACACAGACGTGTGCTGGTGTGCTATGGAAATTTACAGTGCAAAATATGGGAGAGCTATCAACTCTCAGTGTATCATTGGCAAGAATCTTTCATTGCTCAAGATTCCCAAATGTGAGTAAATGTTTTTCAAGAGGAGATAAAGAGATTGACTTGATCAGAGCAGTTTTAATCCTAAACATGAACAGAAAGGTAATAGTTGAATTTCTTGACTTCCTTCAAGGGAGTAGGATCACAATTCATATTTATAACAGCATTGATGGGTTTAACTTCTGGGGCCCCCAAGAATCTTCTTTTCTCTTATCTACAAAATAAATCCATATCTAGTAGAGAAGGCCTGAGATGTCTGGGTGTGAATTTCACAGAAAATTATGCTTGCCTTTAGGTTGCTGGGAATGACCCTCCTCAGGTGAACAGACTGGCAAGCTATGATTAGAGTACTCTCCCCTTGGAAAGTGTTAGCTCGAGAAACCATAGACCTATGAAGAAAACTTTTTTTTTTTAACAACAACAGCCAAAAAAAGATAGCCTTGCGGGTGTATCTGAAGTTCAATCCAATCCAAGAGAAGCTTGTTCTGCTGATACACATCTAAATCAGGTATCCTGTGCAGCCATGTGTCAAAAGGCCCAAGCTGCAGGAATGCTATCTTTTAAAGTACGCCTTTCAAATGAATTATGGTAATATAATCCAAGACCTGCTCACATTTTCATATTAAACGCAGGTAAGAATTCATCATCTGTAGTCATTTCTCTCACGCCAATTGTGATAAGCATCTATGAACAATTTAATTATGAAAAGAGGGGTCTGTGGACAGCCTTGGTCTCTACAGCAAGAATCAACCATCTACTCTTTCTAGCACAGTAAAGCATATCCTAGGCCTTCTCTGACTGAATGTGAGCTTAAACCTTCTCTTGAACATGTCTTTTTTCTACCTTAAAGTGAAAAAGTTAGATTATACAAACCAGATAGTTTCAGCCAACTGTAACTGTAATGCTTCTCCCTTATCATCAGGCTATGTAGAGACATCACACAGATAATGTTTAACTGTTCTGATTGCCTTCAATACCAAAGGAGGTTAATGACCTGGGCCAACCCCACTGGCAGAGTGAGCTTAGAGGTTGCCACCACATGTCAGTCAACACATTCCAAATTAAAGACGGTCTCATTTTAATTTTTAGAAAAGTGTGGCCCTAAGAGATAGGAAGTTTTTCAAAAGATACCATTTTCCAACAAGTTCAAGAGTCATTAAAGTAAGCTGGCAAGGTATTTACATTCCTTGAGAGACAAAGAAATGCAGCGTTCAAGCAGGCAGCTTGGAGCCTCCTCAAAGAGCGTTGTACATTTCTGTAACCTCTAACTTGATTTAAAGCCATCTGACCACCCGTGTTATTAACCTAGGAAGCCAGTGACATAGGAATCATAAGCAAGGCTTGGGTCTCCCAGCAGTAAGGACAAGAATCCAACCCATGTCCTACCTGAAACTTACCATCATCATGCTATCTCAAGACAGAGCCAAGGTATTCCCCGGGTTGCAAGGATGGCAAAGGTTTCCTTAGTGGGAAACCCTGGTAAGATTGATAATGACACACAGAAACATTTAAAAGAATCAAACCTATAATCTTTATACAGTTTGTATTATGGAATCTGTATGTATTTGGTACTTAAGTATTTGTAACATTTCAGAGAATTTGCCCTAATCAAATAAACAGGTTGTTCTCGTAATTACAATAAAAAATGTTTAAGTGGTAAAATTAGAATCTTATGAAATTTACATACAGTTTTAAGACACTTAAGTCAACTGAATGTTCACCATATTTGTAATTTTAATTTAGGACAAGTACAGGAAACATTAAAAGGGAAAGGGGTCAAGAAGAAGGGTCAAGTCAGATGACTAAAAAAAAGAACACATTTTATATAAAAAAGGGGCATATATTTGTGCCTACATCTTAAAATACAGAGAATTTACAGAGTTATATACATGATAAAATAGTAATATCTGAGTGCTGAACTTGTAGAAGAATTTAGTTTTCCAGTTAACTGAAAATTAAGTTTTAAAACCAAAGCAAACTTTACATTAGAGATTTAATTTAAATCTTAAAAAAAAAAAAGTTCCCCTCCAGGGGTTCCAAAAAACTCACATAAACTCTTTCTGCTCAGGTGACTTCAGGTCTCATGTAAAGGCCACAGGAGGGATTGTGCCCAACTCCTATGGGGTAATGTGGCACGTCTCAGGTACGTCCATGTATCAGTTACTAATAAGTACTGAATCCACATTACAACCAGGCCTTGTGCTATGCACTTGGTAGACAGCACCTGTTTTACAGAGCATAAATCCAAAGCTTAGGGACGTCAGGTATCTTACCAAGATGACAAGGTAATAAAAGCTAAGAAGGGGACTTGAACTTTATGTTCTTCCCATGACCAAGCATTTTGCCTGCTATAAGAAAAATATCCACAATGGCTACGAGTTTCTGGAACTCTGTTACTCAAAGTGTAGTCCATGAACCATCAGATTTGGCACTCCTGAGAGCTTATTAGAACTGGAAGTTTTTAAATCTACTGAATCTGATTCTGCAGGAGATTCTTAGGCACCTACGAGTTTGAGAAGCACTCTTCTAGAGCAGGGGATAGCAATTATTTTTTCACCCTGTAAAAGGCCAGAAGTAAAGTAACTTGGACTTTGTGGGCCACACAGTATCTGTTGAGATCACTCAACTTTGCCACAAAAAAAGCCACAGACAATACACAAATGACTAAGAATGGCTGTGTTCCAAAAACCTTTATTTACAAAAATAAATTTTAAAAGACCATTGGCCAGATTTGACCCATGGGCCACACCTTGCCAACCCATTGTCCAGAGTAGAGTGGCAACACCATTAAGATGGATATTCTCTGATTTGCTGGAAGACAACTAACACATTCTCCATCTCCATCAGCCAGCCTGACTCCTGGCCCATAGGTGGAGAGCAGCAAATTCCCAGTACTACCATCTTTCAAACTTGTCAAATAGATTTTTTTTTTTGAGGTAAGATGGTTATGTCTCAATCTTAACATCATTTTACAGTGAGCCCAGTGGTCAAGAGACCAGAAGGAAATTTCCCCACCTGCTTTTTCCTTTTGGTAAAGAGAGGGGTTAAAAGGGTTTTGAAAGGGCAAATTAAAAAGTTTTCAATTCTCTAGGGAATTAAAAAAAACTCGTCATGCTTTTCAGTAAATGCAGTTGCATGAGTACAACTGGCTTGAGCAAATTAACAGACCAGGATGCGTCAAATTCTGAAGAACTTCTGAGCCCATCGCCACGTGATGATTAAATATATTGGACAGCAGTTCTATAACCAAGCAATGATGCTCTGCAGGCGTGCTCAGGCTTGCACAGGGAGCACCTCATGGATGGCCCGACCGTGAGTACCGGCTGGGTGTCCCATTGCATAATCTCACCATTTCCAACAGGAGTCTGCAGCGAACTCTGAATGCCACAGTTAAAATGAACAGTCACTGCACTGCTTTCTCCTCCTTTGCTTTTCCTTCCATACGCAGGAAAGAGGCTACTCCTGCTCAGCAAACTCAGGAAACGAGGTTTAGGAGTAGCTTTTGGGAAAGTGCTAGAGCCAAGCAATTTTTCCTCCTCTGCCCATTCAAGAAAATAAAAACGACATAAACCAGGCAACTGAGGGAAAAGGTGGTTATTAAGAGCCTTTATTTAGTATTTCCATGTGCACAATACTGTGCTCAAGACTTCACAAAGATTATGTCCCTTAATCTCACCAAAGGGTGAGGAAGGAGGAACCAAATACTGAGGCACAGCGAGCTCAAGGGTCACACAGGTAGTAGAGGTACAGCATGAATTTGAACCCTTGGACACCAGAGCCCGCAACATTAACTGATACTTTAATCTGCAGTAAGCAGAATTTAGGGGCTGTTGTAGTACGTTTGCACTGCCTTCTCCAACCTCTGCTAAAGCATATGTCCCCACTGACTCTTCCCACAAGCAAATCTGGGCTTCATGCCCTGCCCTGTCATGCTGCCCTGACTTCAACAGGCCATATTATCGGCCATACTGCTTGCTCCTCTGTCTTCCCATGTAAAGTAGAAGTGGGCTCTCGACCTGTGCCATGTGGACATTTGGGGCCGTAGAGTTCGTTGTCGCAGGGCCGGTCTTGTGAGCTGTAGAACATTTAGCTGCCTCCCTGGCCTCTCCCCCCAGCCAAAGTTCTTCCTCGCTGGGAACCACTGCTACCAAACCCCTTGAGGACATGATTTCCATTCATGTCACTGTTTACCTACTGCCTGACATAGGGCCTGGCACACAGTAGGTGCTCAATAAATACATAAGGCACTGCATAATGTCTTTCTCCAGCTTACAGAGCTAAGAACTTTGCTACTGTTGGTCAAATGGCTCTAGTGGCCCCAAAACCAAATCTGAGTCTACACTTCTATATGCCACTCCGTTCAGATGGCTGTTTTCCATGACAGCTGGAATCATCTTTACTCCTCTGTATTTCATCTATGATAAACTACTGATTTTATCCCCTAAGTATTTCTCAGATCTATCTTTCTTCCTCATCTCCAATGCCATAATCCTAGTGACACTAAGCTGACTTAGTCTTTTTTTGAACTACGGGATGTCTCTTGATTGCCGTCCCAGAGCTCTCTCTGCTGACCCTCCCATCTGTTCTGCCTGAGACACTAGAGAGATCTTTCCAAATCCTGAATCTATTCATTCTGCTCCCCTGCTGAAGGCTCTTCAATGGTTTTCCATTGCTTATGACATGAGACTCTCTAACATGACCTGTGGAGCCCTCAGTGGTCTGCCCTGGCCAACCTCTGCAGCCTCTTCCTCTCACCACTGGGGCTGCAGTTCCTTGAAAAGGCCATGATCCCCCGTTCCCCCTGGCCTTTGCATATGCTGTTTCATGTATGTGAAACACCACATGCCCCTCCCCTTCTGTCTTCCCTGCAGGCCTCAACCTTTGTGCTGCTGCTTTCTGGTTTGGAGCAGTTATCGTCATTGAAGGTCACTGTGGAACCAAGTTTCATTCCTTCCTAGTGTTCATCATCATGACCACCGATCACAAAAGGTAGGAGGCACCTTGTCTACTGTTGTTCACCATTATAATCCCAGCCTGGCACATCGTGGGTGCTCAATGAATGCTTGTTGAATAGGCTTGTATAGTCAGTGACTTAATAGAGGGACACTATTTGAAAATACAGAGCCTTTGCAAACAAGATGTACTAAAGGAAAGTGGTTAAGTATATGAATTATGGAGTTAAACTGCCTGGATTTAAATCCCAGCTCTGTCACTTAATAGCTGTGAGGCCTTATATCAAATACTTAAGCTCTCTGTATCTCGGTTTCCTCATAAAGTGGGGAAAACAGTACCTACCCTCATAATACCCTTGTTGATAAGGTATACAAGAGTATATAAATTCTTCAAACAAGTGTCTTGGACGACTGCTATGTGTGAATTTTCTATAATCATCATAGTTCATATTTGTATTCACAGTAGCATTTTTATTTCTGTATCATGGCTGAGGTAATAGGGAGATGTTTTCTGATCTCAGGTGACGCCGGCAGCCACAAGGGAGTTATTCCAACTCCCAGACGAAGAGACCCTCTTCCTCACTCTACAAATCCCCACGTCACCCCCAGTGTTCCCTTCAGGTGGGTCGAAAGCAACTTCGTCAATGGCCCCTGATCAGATTCCAGAGAATCAATTCCTGAGTTCATAATAATAGTGCTGCGCCTTCACCAATGTGGCACCTTCAGAGCTGGCTGGAGGGCACTGAGTGGCTATCAGCACCTCGCCAGTAGGCTAAATAAAAGACTGGACTTGTTCCCAGTGCAATTAGAACCCAGCCTCTCTGGAAAGCCTAATTCACCCTGCAGATCTTTTTCACTCAAAGACTATGGAAACGCAAGTCAAAGTTTGTTTCTACACCCTTCATTCAACAGGTATTTTCTGAAAGCAACTTATGTGCCAGCGACTGTGTTCGGGGCAGACACTGGCAGCCACCACTTGTTACAGGAGCCTGAGCTATGAATCACATCATGATGAGCAACTTGTACAGCTCTGCGTGCCTGTGAGAGTTCACCATGTCATCACAGGGTTGCTCCAGTTCACTGAGAGCACATTTCAGGGAAAGGCGAAGGAGGCCTTTATTCTTTGCCAGTTGTGTGCAGTATCACCATTCCCAAAGCATAATTCTGATTCCAAACGTCATCACAGGTCAAATTCCACTATGAAACACTCCTAATGCATATGTAGGCCTAGGATTTTGTTGCTAATAATGAGTAGACTATTGCTTGGTTGAAATTTGAAAGTCCTGTCGTTATATAAAGATTCTGTTATGTTAGGATTTGCTGTAATGGGATTTGGCCCATAACTTGAGTGATAATTAGCAAAGGGCCACTTTTATTCCCTGAATCCTAGTGCCAGAGGGTACTGGCACAAGAACCAGCTCTCTCCTAATGAGGCAATTAATACCTCAACATGGCCTGCTTAAAACACATTTTACTGCTTTGCTCATCAGAAGGTAGGATGAGTAAAAAAATATCAAAAGGTAGCCAGATAAACATTAAGGTAAAGGGGAGAAATGCCATCGACAGAGATCATTTTTATTCTCCCTTTATACAGTGATAAACGGCAGTTGACAACGTAAGACACTTTGTTACAAGAGTGTTATAAACAGCCAGGTTCAACTGGTACTGCATTACTTCAGTCATGTTCTAATCTAACCCAGCTAGAAGAACATGTATATTATAATTTAAGATGCTAAGTTGTTTGGGCAATGAATCCAGAAAAGTGAGTCATCCCATGAAAAATCACTTGAAAGAGAAAAATGTTCAAAAGCAGCAACTGAAAAACTAGGCTTTCAAATACCAAAAAGGGTTTTAGCCATTCAGGTTGGTACTGGGTATAAATGTTAGCAGTCAAGACAAAATAAAACATCTACTTGGCAATCTATGGAATTTCCAAAAAGTTTGGATATTTAAGTAGAAACAGTTTATTTACTATTTACTCTTCAGATTAACAACTGGCCTCACTGCTTTAAGTTTAGAGATATTTCACCTAAAAAGAAGTTTGGGGGTAGAGAAAAATATATTTGAAGATACAGTTAACATACTGTTTAAAATTAGCATTTTCCCAATGTCTCATACCTTCTGTATTTATTTAGAACCTTTCAAAATAAAGAACAAAGAATGAGCCATAAGAAAAATACTACCAACATTAGCATGAGAAAGACAATCTAAACTCTAAAGATTTAAAAATGAGTAAGGTACACTAGCTATCAAGACTTTAGACATAATATACTTCTTAAGCTAGTAAGTCCACTTCGATGGATTTATCTGACCAAATAACTATATACACAAAGATATGTGCCTGAAGATACTCTATGCCATTATTTGTAGCAGTGAAAGCCTGGGTAAAACCTAAATGTTCATCAGCAAAAAATCAGAACACATTCATATGAAAGTAACACCATCCAGTCATGAAAATTTAATTAGCAGAAAACGTTTCTTAAGTCATTCATCAAAAACAATGGCTACGAATGTCCTCTTAATGGTCTTGAACTAGTGAGGAAAAATTTAAATTGCTTCCTCAGCTCTGCACAAATGACTTAAAATCCTATAGACATCTACTTTCATTCATAACTAGGTCTTTGGAGTACTTATTAAGGACTTCTTAAATTTCTGTTCATAAATTAGAACAGCATTGACTAGAGAAGAAAATCCAGAATGACACAAGAAGGAACTCAAAAAATCCATTCCTGCATAAAAGTAACAGAAAACTGGAAAAAATTGTCACAAGTGACTTTTTCAGGACTATGGAAATCAGCCAATGGCTTGCCACAACCAAGGAATATTTATATGAGAAAAACCTTGTAAGAATAGTAAGCTTTGAAGAATTTTACCTGGTACTATTCCCACCATCCTCTCCTCATTTCTGCAGTAGCCCTGAAAACCAACAGTTTCACAATAATGGTAACTGTAAAAAACAGTAACATAGCAGTCACTGGTAGGGCAGCAGAATGGGCCTGGTGCCCCCAAAGACTCCCATCTCCAGAGACTTGTCACTATTTGACCAGGCAAAGTTCCTTGAAAAATCTCCGCTAACAGGGCTTGTTTTCTGTTGATGTGAATCAGAGCCAGATCAGGTGGTAGATGCCCTATCCTCAGGAGTTAGTTCCAACATTTAGCAGCAATTGTTTAACTTAGCAGGTGGCTATGGCAAGAATACCATTTGGGAAAACAAGGTGCCAAAAATTTTTAAAGGAAAATATAGAGAACAAGATGAATACAGAGGGCTTGGAATGCTCTAACACATTGCTGGGGTTCTAAAAAGTCACACAGGTATGCAAAGGGCTGTGCACATACCACTGAAAGAACTAAGAGGGCTCTCTCACATCTAGTTGACCTAGATGCTCTGCACAAGTGGGGCAGGAAAGCTAATGTAGAGTTGTAACCTGCCTGGGTGTTGAAGGTATACACCAACACACACAGGAAGACTGTTGGCAGAGGGAAGACTTACCTGTGCTATGTATTTAAAAATATATCTGTCCAATTATTGACTGACCATTAAGGTAAGGGAACAGAAACCTCAATGGATACATATGACAGAGAATATAGACTTTATAGAATTCATCCAAGAAAGTCACTACACATAACAAAAGTGCAACAAACTGGGGTGTGCATGTATGGGGGAGGAGGGGAAGATATACTTTCCAAAGTTGTAACATCATATTATCTCAAATGTCCAGAGGGGTTCCATTTCAAATCATGAGACATGGAAAGAAACAGGAAAGTATGGCCATATGGAGGAAAAAGGGCATTCAGTATAAACTATCTGAGGAAGCCCAAATGTTGGATTTACTGGACAAAGACTTTAAATTATTTTAAATATGTTCAAAGAATGAAAAGAAAACATGTCTAAAGTGCTAAAGGAAAGTATGTGAACAATGTCTATTAAATATAGAATTATCAATAAAAAGATAAAAATTGTAAAATGAATTTTAAAAAATCAAAATACCCATATTGAAAATTTTGAGTTGAAAAGCATAATAACTGAAATAAAAATTTCACTAGAGAGGTTCAGGAACAGATTTGGCAGAAGAAACAATCAGTGAGCTTGAAGATAGAGAAAAAAGAACAAGTATGTAGAAAATGAACAAAGCCTCAAAGACCTATAAGACACCATCAAATGTACTAACATATACATAATAGAAATCCCAGGAGAGAGAAAAAAGAAAGGAGCAGAAAGAATATGTGGAGAAATAATGAAAAAACTCCCCAAATTGGATGAACATTCATCTACATATCTAGGAAGCTTAATGTCCTCTAAGTAGGATAAACTAAAATACATCTACTCTTAGGCAAAATATAAACTGTCAAAAGTTAAAGACAAAGAGAGAAACTTAAAATCAGCAAGAGAAAAGTGACTCTTTATATATAAGGGACCTTCAATAACATTTAGAGCTGATTTCTCATCAGAAATCACACAAGCTAGAAGTAGCAGAATGAAATATTTAAAGTGGTGAAAGAAAAAGATTGTCAATCAAGAATCCACCAAAACTATCTTTCAAATTCAAAGAAAAAATATGAAGATATTCACAGATAAACATATATTGAGAGAATCTGTCACTAGCAGACCTGCCCTACAAGAAATACTAAAGGTACTCCTTCAGACTAACATTCACATGGAAAAGAATGAAGTTGGACCCTTTCCTGATACCATACATAAAAATAAACTCAAAATTAGTCAGAAACTTCAGTGTAAGAGCTAAAGATATAAAACTCTTAGAAGAAAACAGAGGACTAAATCTTCACAACTCTATAGACTAGATAATGGCTTCTTAG
This sequence comes from Manis javanica, assembly GCF_040802235.1. Taxonomy (NCBI): domain Eukaryota; kingdom Metazoa; phylum Chordata; class Mammalia; order Pholidota; family Manidae; genus Manis; species Manis javanica. The sequence continues at coordinate 12,264,706 of NC_133158.1, forward strand.
CACAAGCAACAGAAGGAAAAAATAGATAAACTTCACCAAAATTAAAAACTTCTGTTCTTCAAAGGATTCTATTTAAAAAAGCAAAAAAGATAATTCCTAAAATAAGAAAAAAAATTGTAAATCATACATCCATAAGAGACTTGTATTCAGAATAGTTAAAGAACTTTTACTGTTCAACAATAAAAGATAATCTGATTTTTAAATGGCCTGTAATAGATATTTCTGCCATCAAGCATATGAAATTATTCTCAACATCATTAGTCATTAGGGAAATACAAACCAAAACCACAATTAGACATTATGTCACATACACTGGATGTCGATGATTAAAAAAAGAGAAATGTTGTTAAGGATGTAGAAACAATGAGACCCTCATATATTCTTGGTGGGATTCTAAAATGCAGCTGTTTTGCAGAAGAGTTGGCAGTTCCTCAAAATGTTAAACATAGTTATCATATGATGTAGCAACTCCTCTCCCTAGAGAAATGTAGACACATGTACACACAAAAATTTATATACAGATATTCATAGTAGTATGCTCATAACAGCCAAAACGCAGAAGCAATCCAAATGTCCATTCTCTGACCAATGAAAAAAATGTGGTAAATTCATTTTACCACAGTAGAATATTATTCAGCAACAAAAAGGAACAAAACAGTGATACATGTACAACATAGCAGAACCTTGAAAACACTATGCTAAAATGAAAGAAGCCAGTCATAAAACAACACAGATTGCATGATTTCATTTATATGAAATGTCCACAATAGGAAAATGCAGCAGCAGGACAAAGATTAGCAGGGAATTGGAGCAGGGGACATGGGGAATGACCTCTAATGAATACCAGGTTTCTTCCGGGATGATGAAAATATTTTGGAATTAGTGGCATTGGTTGTACCATTCTAAGATTATACTGGAACCCATTAAATTATTCATTTTAAAAGGGAGAATTTTATGTGTGAATCATAGCTCAATAAGGCTGTTATTATTTTTTTTAAGACGACAGGAATGAGGGAAAAAATAGATGGCTAGGATTCTGGAGCTCGACTACTAGGTTAAATCTCAGCAATGACACTTATTAACTGTGTGACTCTTGCAAATTATTTAACCTGTGTCTTAGCATCCTCACCTGTAAAATGGGCAGAGTAACAGCACCTACTTAAAGGGGGTGCTGTGGGGATTAAATGAATTAGCTATTGTTATTATTTTGGGTGGGGCACAGGGAGGAGTCAGGTTTCTCTGACCTTCTGAGAAGGAATGAGAGACAATGGTGCCGGCATGTCTGGATGAGATGAAGTCCAGGATGTAACTCATGACTGCTGCTCTTTTTCTGTGCTGAGGGAAGAGGTGCGAAAGAAGGATGCCTTTGAAGTCATTATGGCAAAGCTGACAAGTAGAAGAGAGGCCAAATGAAGCAGGAAACCACATGTGTTCAGTGTGTCACCCCCGTGGCCAGGAGTCTTCCCTTACAGTAGCACGGCAACCCGGCATCAATAATAGAAACCTGGATAACAGGACTTCTCCAGGCTGCTGACTGGTTGGGGTTCTGGGCAAAGAAAAACGGAATAAGGGAATGAATGCAAGTTTGCTCAGAAATGTCACTGAGTATTGGACAATGGAGTTTTAAGAAGTGCTGAGAAACGCAGAAGGAAGGATGTGCTTGTAATGAAGCCAAGAATGAAACAATTCCGTGAAATTGCTCAAAAGAGATGGTTAGTCTGAAACAAACCTTAGCTGCATAGTAGGAAGAAAGGAACTCAGATTCTTTAACCTAGAGATGAGAGAAATCAATGATAACATGTGTTGTTTCATTGATTTTAATTCTTTCAACATTTTTTCCCCAAATGTTTTCTCCCAGACCTTATCACTGTCATATTCTCTTGTTGAGAACTGACTAATTACTCAGGCTTATAAGGTGATGTAAATTTTAGTGGAGGTGATCTGTTTGAAACAGTACATTGAAGAGAAGTACTTAATCATAATTATAACAAACATGAATTTAGCTAGACCTTTTCTCCAAATATTTTAAGACAATTTATCCCAGCCTTTGCTGCATCATCACTGCTGATCTAGTACTCCTTGAAAAAAAGCATTGTCTTGTCAAAATGATTTTTTTAAAATCCCTACAAACTAGTCTTTTTAGATATTTACAATGAATATTAGCATCCTAAAGGCTCTGAAAAAATCCTGCATAAGGAAAACTACATTTGTTTAAACCAAAGTTTCCCAAATTTATGTGGGCATAGAATTTTCTCTTTCCAGAAAAAGTTTTATAACATCATTCAAAAATTGGGTCCTGCAAAGCACACTTTTGAGACATATTATTCCACGGAAAGGCTGCATTATCCATAAAGAAGAGAGGAGAAACTAGAATCCCCAAAAGGGGAGAAGCAAATTTTAATACCTGAATAAGGAAGACTCCATAGAGACACCCTGCACTGTTCCCTTTTGCCCTGCCAACTGAGTGGAGTTCCCCAGGCATGGCTCATGTAAAATGCACTCCTTGCAGTTAACCACCAGACAAGGGATCTAGGAAGTCATCTCCCTCAACGACATCAAAGCAGGCATATGTAACAGATGGCCCAGGCGTCTCAGCACACTGAGGGATGCATCGTCTTACCAATCTCAGTGCTCAGTTCTGCTGTGACAAACCCGCCTTTCCTGTTAGGTGAAACATTCCCTCAATGAACATCTTCATCTACCTCTGTAGTTTTTTTATTAACTCTTAATTACTGGAAATGTTCTCATTCTGATTTTCTAAGGCTAAGCCCTGTTCTTTGTAAAAATTCTATTCTGTATTTAGATCGACATTCTTTTCTCCATCTTACCAGTATAGGTAGCTAAACTCTTGGTGGGGAGAAGAGTATGGTTGCCCTCACCTGCGTGCCCTCCTTCCTCAGCTTTCTGCTCTAGTGTTTGGACAAGGAAGATGACAGGGAAGATGAGATGTACCTCTTTTTGGCCCCTGCGGCAGAGCAGCTGATGGTTCAAAACCATTCATTCTCTCCAGGGTACTCAGGAGGCCTATCTTCCTCTGCCTCGTTGATGTTGGGCACGTTATGTGACTCACTTTGACCGATAGGATGTTAGCAATCATGACATAAGCTGAGTCTCAGAGTGTGCACAGCATTCGCTGCCATAAGGAACCATTTCCCTGGTAGCCGCTGGCCCTTCAGCCTAGGTACCAGACTGAACACATGGCAGCAGATCTGAGGCCAACATACAGTGAACAAGCAGAGCCCAACTCACACCTTGAAATATGACACAAACCCATCCTAGAGAAGCTGACTTTGGCTTGAGGTGGACTGCTGTGTGCAGTTATTGTAGGAAAAGCTAACAATACAGTTGAATCACAGAGAACATGAATAGTTAAAATGGTTTATGTGCATTTGGTGTGAACAAGCGGCACCAGCTGTTCTAGTCGTGGTGGTCCTCTTGAGAGAATTTAGCTCCGTCACCTGGCTGACTTCCAGCTGATGGTCTCAGGGCATTCCTATGGTGTATGTGACACCTGCTCTAGGCAGAGTTCTACATGGCTACAACCCCCATCCCATCGACTTCATCTGTCCTCTAACTCCAGTGCTCACAGGCACAATGTGGTCCACCTAGAGGCTACCCTGGCCACCCCACCAGTCTCACCTTCCTGCCTTTTTGCAAAGGCTGCATTAAGCTTTCAGCTATTGCAGTAGCTCTCCAAACTGCAGATGAGAGAAGATCACCAGGCCTGGGCTTGACTGGAGGGTAGAGAGTGGATGACTGGCAGCTGGGACATATCCACACTTCATAAACAGTTCTCTCGGAACATCTCTCCTTTGGCCTTGGGAAGATGCAGTGCCCAATGACTATAATTTACTTTAAAATGCATCTGTAAAATCGGGGTTATCTCATGTATATACCAGTTAGCTTAGCCTTAATTTTAGGGGTTGTCAGCTAACAGGTTACCAAGAATACGCAGAGTCAGAGGGTCCAGGTAGCACCCCAGTGGAAAGGGCCATAATCCTGGGACAGCTCCTGTATGTGCAGTTCTCTTAGCCGAGCTTCCTCAACAATCAGCAGTTGTTAATTACCAACAAGGATGCCAAAACAGGTTCTTATTGGTGAAACTAATGACATGTTAATTAGCATGTTGGATGTTAGCAATAGGGTCTCACTGGTGAAATCCAAGGTATTTAGGATGTGTGAAGCCGCTAAAATAGTCTGGATACATTTCACACCTCTGCATGAGCTGGGAATAAGAATCCAATTGGGCCTGAGCCCTCATCCCTTATGACAATGCCCCTTATGTCATCCCCAACCCTAGGTGCGGCCATTGGTTTAGGAAATTGTGTACATGAAGCATCCTAGCCACAAGACACAGAATTCTGCCTCTGTAATGTTGTGGGGTTAGCCTTAAATGAACCTTACATACACGGTGTGACAGGAGCATCTTGAACACGGGTTCTCAACCTTGGCTGAATTGAGCATTGCATGGAGCTTTTAGAATCCCAGTGGAACAACCACTGCCCCAAGGAATCCCTGGAAGGGGGAGCAGTACCAGTGGCTTTTTAAAGCCCCCCGCCCACCCCCGAGGGTTCCAGTGTGCAGCCAGGGCTGAGCACCACCACTGCACAGCTAGCACGGCACCGAGCTTACAGAATGGGTTGAGGAGCTGTTTCAGGACAGCTCTGCTGCTGAACATTCACTCAGCAAATGTCTGTACATGTGGGATAATTTGGTCTGAGGCCTGCTTTTATTAAACAGAGGCAAGGTTATATAGACAAACGTAACCTTCTCCAACCCTAACTACTTGGGCAGCTTCCAAAAGCATGTCGAGGCATCAAACTGGCTTTGGTCAGCTCACAACAAGAGGACCAACTGCCCCCCACTCCACCACCCTCCCTGCCCATTCCTCTTATGGGAAGAGACAAAACAGCTTTTGATAAACACTCTTCTCCCTAAAAAGACAACCTTTCTCTCTTTCAAGTTTGCCTCTGACAGTAACTTGGGTTGGGGGTGAAGCCAGAAAGGCCCTTGGCACTGAAATGGACCCCTGTGGCCAACCCTGAATGGGCCCACCTTTTGAATTTAGAACAATTGGTACATCCATCTTTTATCTCTACTCTGGGTCTTGGCCAAAATTCTGGAACAGAGGGTAACTTCTACCAGGTCCCAAATACCATCCTATTATAACTATATAAACAAGCAGGGACACACAGGTATAGGAGAATTAGGGGCCAAGGCCAATTATCTCAGAAAATGCCTTGACACATTCAAACTGAATAGTGAAGGGATGGAAGGAACCTTGGGCTCCCATGATCTTTTCTCCCCTGCCTCTTGGCAAAGGATAAATGGCTGAACACAGGGCTGATCTCCACACTAAGCAAACCTCCTCTGGCATTGCCACTTCAGGGCCCTATTCACCTTAGTAACAGCCATCCATCAGGAGAGGGCCGTGAAATAGACAGACAGTTACAAATAGGACAGGCCACATTTACACCAAAGGAGAACAAGAAGAGAGGAGATTAAATTTTTTGTGCCTTTAATCTTGCATGTCACTGTCACCAGCTGAAATAGTTTACTGTGTCCTTTTTCCACCCACAGCTTGTTTGCAGAGTGCTGCTAGCAGAGATCGTGGTCGATAAGAACACCATGTGAATTAGCAGCACAGAAAAGACTTTCATGTTACTCTTCCTGAAAGCAAAAAAAATACAGTGATTTTTGGATTGAGCATATTCAGCCCATATTCATCTATTGGAGCCCTAATCCCCCAGTGTAACTAGACTGTATACAGGGCCTATAAGGAAGTTATAAAGGTTAAATGAGCTAATAAGGGTGGAGCCTTAAAGGACTGGTGTCCTTATAAAAAGAGGAAGAGACACAAGACATCTGTCCCTCTCCACACGCACAGAGGTAGGGCCAGGTGCACACATGGCAAGAAGGTGGCTGTCTGCAAGCCAAGATGAGAGGTCTCACCAGAAACGAACTCTTTTAGCATCTTGAGCTTGAGCTTCCAGCCTCTAGAACTGCGAGAGAAAAAATTTGCATTGCTTAAGTCATTCAGCCTATGGCATTTTGTTACGGTAGCCTGAGCTAATACAATGATCCTGCAAGTGCTTCCAAGTAATGGAGAGAAGTGAGTCTCCATTTCGTCAGATGGAGTTCTACTAACTACCATGTGGAGATTTTACCAAAACTGGGGGAGGGTGGTGGTAGGAACTGGAAAACAAAGCCCTCACTATGTGCCATCGAAAGGGAAGTTATGAATAGAGAATCTAGGCTAGCGAGTTCATTTTGCTGACCATTCAGGACCCAGACTAAAAGCGGGATTCTGGCCAATGCACATAGCACAATTTTGAGCAAAGCCTGGAGATAAAAACTTCCAACTGGTGTAAAATGCCAATTTCTTCCTCTTTTTTGTTTTGCCCTGGACCAAGTGAGCATTACAATGTCTGAGCAAGAAATTCTGGTCTGTGCATGTTTGGGTTGGAAAAGGTAGCTTTGGAGAAAACAATCCCTGAAAATTTCAAAGCCAAATCTTCGAGTAGAGACTAATTCAGGGTGGCTGTTTTCGACTCTTGAAGTAAATGTAACAATATCTAAATTTCTGAAGCTCTGGTCACAGCTAAACAAGCCTCACTAAATACAAGTTACGTTTTCCCTTCTCTTTTTAAACAAATGCATCACAGCAGTTAATAATAATGCTCAGTCACAACATATGAAGTGCTTGAAATATTTTTTTAAATACTCTTGAAATAGAAATGCTAAGTTGCTAAAAAGCATCTTGTGGAGGTAAGGGCTTTCTTTTAATACTACATTTCTTGCAATATACCTTCATCTAGTCAGAGAGCTGAGGCTGTGGCACTTTACCATACAAGTACTGTTGAGCTCTCTGATTCCAACAACAGGCAACCATTCCCTGGCCTGAGTCACCCCACTTTCCCATGGGAACAACCACTGCCCCAACGAACTGCTGTATATTTGTCCCTCATCAGAGGGCAGGACTGAATAGTTCCCTGGACACCAGGTGTTGCACAAGGTACATACTCTGTGCATGAGGGCAGCAAAATGGGAAGAACAGGGCTGGAATGCTTCTCAGTTCTACCTGAACACAAAAATTCTGTTCAGAAAGCATATTCCAGCACTGGGTGACATGGGGAAGAGGAAGGGATCCAGCCTTTGTTGAGTCTCTGACTTCCAACTCATGACCTTTCAACTGTAACACATCATCTCCCAGGGAGTGAAAACTACTTCTGCAGAACATTTTTGCAGAAGAAAGGACACAGTGTGCCTATTAGCCTGTAATTTATACATCAAAGATGCAGTTGTATCCCAATTTTTTATCTGTGTGATCCTCTACACAATCCCTTGGCTCACAGACATTCAACTTGTACTGTGACTGCATTTCTATATGCTAATTTGTTGCTTGGTAACTATTTTTAGAGCATTTTGTATATACGTCTGATTTGTCTCCAGTACATTATAAGCTCCTTAAGAGAAGGCAGCCAAAGAACATTTTGATATGAACCCAGAATTCCATATAACAACCTTGTAGAATGAGGAAAGGGAGGGAGGAAAAAATCAAGGAATTCTACTGACAGTGTGAGCTTAAGTAGTATACGTGAGAAAAAGAGGGTCCCTCGTGGACATTGGTGGGCCTCTGCTGCACAGCCCCTACTTTTCTGGTGAAAGCATCTCACTTTGGGAAATATTCCTCCACAACTCTCAGACGAGGTAGCTGAAACTAGCATGGGAGTAAGTGGGTTTGGCCCTGTTAGTTCCTTAGGCTCCCGGGATTGGCACACAGTTCTAACCTTGGCCAACTGCAGTCCTCTACGTTGGCCTATGGATTGGATCATGGACAGACTTTTACCCCAAATGGCCAGTGAAAGTCATCCCCAGGACTATTATTGAAACTTGCAGAAAAGATTCATTTTCTCTTTGCAGGGGTTGTCAAGCTGATTAGATAAAGCCTAGAGCTGCTGGGGTCAAATCCTGCCTGAGAATGAAGCCACATGAGATGGAAACCATACCTACAGGGATGAAGTGAAGACCTGAGGCCTGACTTTGTCACCTGAGCTCCTAGATGTAGTCATGCCTGAAACTAACCTACCACTTTGCTTAGCTGCTAATCAATTTCCTTTTTTGTTTGGTCGAAACCAGCTTGAGTTAGACGTGTGTCACTAATGACCCAAAGTCCTGACAGATACAGGCCCCACACATACTGGCCCATGTAACAATGTTAGTATGTTGACTGCATCCTGAGAAGATGACAGAATGAGAAGGTTACCTTGGACGCACAAGACATAGGTTCAAATCTTAGTTCTGCTTGGGTGTCTCTGGGCAAGATTCAATCCTTTAGTGGCATTGTTCTTACTGTAACATGCATATTAAAAATATTTATCCTTCAGGCTAATTATGCAAATTAAAGTAAAAACAGTAGGTAGAATTAGGCTGCTACCTGTGCCTGCCATCTCTGAATTTCATTTGGTGGCTTAGAAATAGCTACTGATACCTCTTCCCTTCCCTGCTCTAAGTAGATCATAAACTTCTTACTTGAAAAGTAGGAAAAAGTACACAGTAGTTCTCAAAATGTAGTATGAAGATTCTCATGGATCCCCAAAATCTATCCAGGGGGGCCTTGAGGTAAAAATATTTTCATAATAACATTAAGATAGTATTTGTCATTTTCACTCTCATTCTTTAATGAATGTTCAGTGGCATTTTACAGAGGCTAAATGATTTGTGATATCACAATGAATTGAATGCAGGAGCAGATACGACTATCCAGCTGTCTTCTATGAAGCTAGACATTAAGATCATGAAAAACAATGCCATTGTGCGCAGTAATTTTTTTGGTATTATTTGGAAAATGAGTTATTTAGTTAACATGTAATAAGTTTCTTATTTTATATTTTAAATAAATTATTAAGTGATTTTTTTTTAATTCCCAGTTTTAATTTTCATTATGGTAAATATTTATAGATATAACCCACATAAACACAAGCTCTTTTAAGAGACCAAAGGGGTCTTAATAACAAAAACTTTGAGAACTCATGAGGCTGAAGTCATGGACATTGGAACCAAACCAGCGAGCATGAATGTTGGCTATGCATCTTACTGACGTACAAAAGAGGGAAATTACTTCTCTTTATTGGCCTGAGTTTTCTCATCTGTAAAATGGCTTATGATTATAGTACCTACTTCCCAAGGTTGTTGTAAGGATTAAGTGAGTTAATACATGTAAAAGGCTTAGCTCAATTCCTAGTACACAGTAAAACTCCAAAAAATCTTAATTGCTGTAGTCATTATTATTAAACTTGGAAGTACAGGATAGAAAAAACCTAATTATACAGAGCTCTACACTATGTAAACTGTTTTGATGTTAACAATTCCTTTCAACAGATTATTTATGAATACTTACTATGTATCAATAAACTACACATTCAACAACGAAAATAAGTAGATTATGCCCTCAGGGAACTTGTAATTTAATAATAGGAAGAATAATGATTTAACTTTGTACCAGGCTCTGTTCCTTGACTATTCAATTCAATCCACTGAGGTAGGTAGTATTGAGTTCTGTTTTATAGATGCTATAACTGAGGCTGAGAGAAATGTAATGATTTTCCCAAAACCACACAGTGAGTGGACATATATCAACTGAAACCTACATGTGCCAGACTACAAAGCTCTTGCTCTTTACCAGTATACTGTAGAATTTCTATTGGGGTGGTTGAATCCTGAAAAGATCTGAATCAACATTTACCTTTCAGGGAAAATGGAAAGGCCTACAGAAACTCCCAAACCCTCACCTTCAAGGGCCTACATCCAATATCATAGGCCTTAGGGTCATGAAGAACAAAATCACTCCTGTTATGGGCTGGGAACAGCATTATAAATCATAAGAGTAAAGCCATTAATCCCATTCTTTAAAAAAAAAAACAGAAACAAAAAATACAGAACTCAGCCAAAATATACATCTTTAGAGAAGGGGGATGCTTGTTTGTGAGGATCATTACCTGCTTTCAAACCATGTCTATGAAAGAAAAAGCTCCCCTTAGACAGCAATAGAGATTAAGAGCCACCAAATAAGCTACGGAAATGTCACATACAATTTGTAGCCTAAATTATAAGCTGTTCCCCCTTACTATACAATCTTTCAGAGAAAAAGAAATGTGCCCCAGGGGAATGAATAATAGCTCAAGCCAGCCAAAAATATGGCCTTTAGGAAGAGAAACAATAAAGCATCTATTATTTTTAGCAATTTCTCATTATTTGTCTTGGGAGGGTGCTTTTTTCTTTTTTCCCCTTCTTTTTCTTAAAAGATTCATTTTCAGATTAGTCACAAAGGGCTGGCAAAATGCTGGAAAGTTGAAGGTACTTCAGAGCCGTCCTCTCGGGCAATGCTCCAAACCTTTTCAGAGAAAAACGATGCCACCCGAGCCTAGAAATCTGTTTGTGCTACAGAGTTTAAGCAAAGAAGAGAGCAGAGACCTTGGGGTAACCAACCCTTACCATTCATCTGAATTGGAATAGACTTTCTTTGCACTATAGGGAGGAGCTCCATAGTGGAAGCTGAACACACATTAATTCACATTAAATTCTCCAGGACCATAAATACATGTAGTGAAAAAAAGGGAAAAATATTTAAGAAATATTTTTAGAATTAGAATTCTAAAAACATATTAGAATATGTTTCAACAGCAGCAGCCAAAAAAATTAAATTTAAAAACATTTAAAAACTTCCTCAGGGAAGTGAATATAGGTTACAAAGAAAATGAGATTATATTATTGAGGTATGACGGATTATTGAAAGAATTCCCTCTGTAAAATGGTGTATTTGCTATGGAAGACAGTACAGAGGCTCCTCAAAGAATTAAACATAGAGTTACCATATGATTAAGCAATTCTACTTCTGGGCATAGAATTGAAAGCAGGGGCTGGAACAGATACCTGTACACCCATGTTCACAGCAGCACTGTTCACAATAGCGAAAAGGTGGAAGTAGCTGGGTGTCCACTGGAGGGGGAAGGGATAAACAAAGCGTGGTGTATATGTACAGAGGAATATATTAAGCCTTAGGAAGAAAGGAAATTCTGACACATGCCACAACGTGGATGAACACTGGGGACATTATGCTAAGTGAAACAAGCCAGCCACAGAAAGACAAGCAAGCAGTGGGTATCATCCCACACAAATGAAGTGTCTAAACAGGTCACACCTAGAGCAGTCAAAATAAAAGTCAAAATACAGAAAGTAGAATGGTGGTTACCAGGGGATAGGGAAGGAGAGGAATGGGGGATTTCCGTTGAATGAGGAAAAAATTTACAGTTTTGGGAAATAAAAAAAGGCCCAGATGTGGATTGTGTGATGGCTGTACAAATAATGTGAATATACTTAATGCCACTGAACCATGCACTTAAAAACTGTTACAGTGCTACATCTTTTTTACCACAATAAAATGAAGTAAACTAAAAAACCCCAATACATAAAAGTGGCCACCTCCTGCCATCTGTACTTTTGTGAAGTCACAGTGTGCCTCCCCCACCAAAAGGCAGAGCACATCTCCCCAGCCCTTGAGTCTGGGCTGGTTCTGGGACTAGCTTGTACTAGAATGTGGTGGAAGTGGTATCCGGGATGCTGGAGTGGCGGCCTCATGCCATCTTGGACCTTCTACTTCCACTCCAGCAGTGCAGCCACCATGCAAAGAAGTCCAGACTCTCCGGCTGGAGAAACAGGCCACAAAGAGAGAGAAGCGCTTGTAAGATGAGAGGCCATGTGCACAGAGAGCCACACAAGGAAAACTAAGGCAGCCCAGCCAACAGCTGGCACCCAGACACAGGACGGAGACCATCTCAGATTCTCCAGAACCAGCTGAGCTGCCCCAGCCAGCACCGTGAGGAACTGAGAAAAGCTGTGCAGGCTGGGCCTGGCCAGATCTTGGCCCCTGAAATGGTCGGCAAGGCGTCAGTTGTTATTCTAAGCCACTCCATTTGGAAGTGGTTTGTTCCACAAAAATAGATAATTGAAACAAACATGAAAACATATGCCATACTTCTATAGAATTTCCTCTCAATTTATTCTATTTTTATTTATTACACTCACCCATTCATTCAATAAATATTTACTGAGTACCTGCTATGCAGCAAGATGCTTTCAGGCACTTGAGATCTATCAGAATGAAACAAAGGCCCATGCTGACACTTTAAAAGGAGGAAGTGACAGTAAATAAATGCAATGAATACTAAATAAATTAGTTTGTTAGGAGGTGAATCCGAGGGAAAAGAGAAGGTGGAGCAGTGTACTGGGTGGGGATGGGCATCAGAGCTGGGGGAGATGGAGGCATTTCTTCTTAGCAGGCCTGCACGAATCTCTATGGTGAAAAGATAATTCATCTTTTCTATCCTATATGTTTTATTATCTGACCTTTTCTGATGATGCTTTGGTTTTAATTATATGTAATCACTGTACTAATGGAAATAAATATAGGCAACTTGGTTCATTATCTTGATTATAGAAAAAATTATATGTTCTCTCATACTGCTACTACTATTAAAAAAAAAAAACAGAAGAAAAAACACTTGATCTCGAAGCAAAACCTTGAGGAAAGGCCTGGAGGTCCAAAAATTCCTGAATTCCCACCCTAAACATAAAGGACACCTCTGGATTTTCTATGGCCTTTATGCCTGTCTTGCACACAATGCCAACACTGCATAATGATGACTGAAGAGCATCACAGCTTGCTCTGAAAAGGACTTTTACTGCTCACATTCTGCTGGCTTCACCATACACTTTGGTGTCAGGCACACATTGGTTCATGTCCAAGTTCCAGCACTTAAAATCTGGTGACTGACTCCCTAAGCCTCAGTGTCCTGGTCTTTAAAATGGCGATAATTATACCATACCTCACCCACGAAAGAATTAAATGAGACTATGTACAACTGAAATTATTTAGCCGGTGGCTACAAAATGGCAAACGTTAGAAACACATTATCCATTATCCTGTGGTTATTTTTTAGAAGGTAATCTCAGACAAAAAAAGGACAGAAAAAGACTGATAGTCAACGCTGGACTGTATAACCATGGAAGCATCCATTACCGGACGTCTCATAACTCTCTGCAGGTCCTATTAGAAGCATGAAGATCAAAGCTCTCTGGAACTGGACTCAGGAAACCTCATGCTTACAGGTACCTCCCTGCTCTAACCACATCCTGAAGCCAGACATAAGTGGCCTTTTAATTATGCATGACCCTGGTGAGGAAGAGATCAGGAAAGGTCAAGGTGGAAGCTAGTGTCAAATGGAAAAGAAGACACTCTCCTCTATATGGGAATATTTAATGCCCCCGTGAATCATCCTTTCTACCTGGCATCATCCTGAGACTGAACTCCAGCTTCCCCTGCCCTCTTGAAGCAGAGTGTTTCTGGTGCTGGATCAGCAACTTAATGATGAATGCAGGGGGTTCTGTCTTTTGCGGGAGGGGTGGGAAAGGGAGTGCTGCCTGCCATCCAAACTCTTTCCACTTTGGAGAATCCCTGCCTCATAAATGGGAGATAAAGCCTATCTCTCATCAGAAAGGGCGAAAAATCCAAACCTCACTCCCTGGCTCTCCTGGAGGCTGGAGCATGGGCAGGAGCCAGGCTTGACCAATCACGTATACTTGCCCAGAGCCTAGAATCTGGATCTAATGACACAAATAAGGAGGGATGAGGGTGGTGTTTGTTTTTCAACCAGCAGCAACATGGGCTTCTGGGAGTGGCAGGGCAGAGGCACTGTCCAGGTCAGGGCGCTGTGTATGTGAGCGGAAACCTGTCCTGCCCCCACTATGCGCATGTCCATGGGATCCGTTCTCAGGCAGGCTCACGCTCTGCTCTGGTTTGTAGGACTCACCAGAGTGCTTCCCTTTGATATGTCTCTGCTCAGGGCCTGGCTCTCCAGCCTTCCCAGAGATTCAGTGAACTTCCTGATAACCTTTGAGTAGAGATCTCCCCACTTGAATCAGCCTAAGGCTATGGCTGTTACAACCAAGAACCCTGACAGAGAAATTCTAAAACAGTCAAGACTGGGTGAATCTGACCAGATGCCAGGCACTGGGCTCGGCATTCCATCTCAATGAATTCTCAATGAATTCTCATAACCACACGGTAAAGAAATCACTCATCTCCCTATCTGAGGAGACTGTTACCTGGTGGAAATGGAATTTGACTTGACTTCAGACCCCTCTAGAATCAAAATGCATTCAGTTACCACTGGGCTATCCTCTGACTCCTGCCCCTTGTTACCAAGATGAACAATTCAAAACTCTTACTAAGCATCAATTATATACATGCCAGGCACTGTTCTAGCCGATGAGGATTGAGCAATGATCAAAACAAGCAAATGTGAGCCCTGATAGAATTTACATTCTAGGTCTTTACTACAATCTGGCATTTGTGTCCTTGTATTCACGTTGAAATCCTAATCCCCAGTGGGATGGTATTAGGAGGTAAGGTTTTTGGGACATGATTCAGTAATGATTGTGGAGCCCTCATGAATGGGATCAATGCCCTTATAAAAGAAACCCCAGAGAAAGTCCTCACTCATTCCGCGAGGTCAAAGCGAGAAGATCTATGAAGCTGGAAGCCCACTCTCACCAGACACTGAATCTGCCAGTGCCGTGATTGGCGACTTCCAAGCCTCCAGAACTAAAAGAAATAAATGTTCGTTGTTTACAAGCCACCCAGTCTGTATTACCAGCATAGCAGGCTGAACAGACTGAGACACTCTTCTGTTCTTGACTCTTAATTTGTATTCTGCTGGCTGCTTTTCTTTAGTGATCCCATGTTCTCTATTTCTGACCCTGGCCTAGCAGCTTCATTATCTCCATTTAACCCCATCATTCTAGCTCAGTGTAAAGAGCCCAGATGAGCAATGGCGCGTACGGGGCAACATGCAGCTAGCTACCCTCACACGCTGCGAGCCCATCATGGAGCCTGCAGACAGTCTCAGAACCCTGTGCCACACACACAGCTCCACGGACAGGCCCAGCACAATGATCCATCTGCCATGAGACATGAATCCTGTTTGCTTTCGGTATTAGTTCTCTATTGATGCTCTAACCAACCACCATAGACTTAGCAACTTAAAACGACACACGTTCATCATCTCACAGATCTGAGGGTCCGACGTCCAGTGGGCTTTGCTGGATGGTCTGCTAAGGGTGTCAGAGACCTGAAACCCGGTGGTGGCAGGCTGGCTTCTTAGAGGAGGCTCTGGGGAAGAAGCTGCTGCAAGCTCACTCAGGACGTTGGCAGAACTGGCTTCTCTGTAGCTGTAGAGCCAAACGGCCTCCCTTTTGCTTTCTGCCATGTAACAGACCATCGTATAACACACCATCATCAATGGGGCCAAGGTCATGGAAGCCATTTAACAATTTCTGCTCTAGCCTGGGCCGATGGTGTGGTTGAAATTTAAATAGTCTGGACAGAGCCAGTCTTCCTGGAAAGGAAGCACAGAGGACATAAGCAAAGAAGCTACGGGGCGAGCATTCCAGGCAGAGGAAAGCATAGTGGGAAGTGCTAAGGAAGGAACTCAGCTGCCATGAACGAGGAACAGGGTGGAGTCTGGAGGGCTGGGCAGTGCGGGGAGGGGAGGGCCGGGTCCCTCAGATCACCGCCAGAGTTCTCAGTCACGTAGGCCCTGGAGCAGCCCGCATCACGGGCCCCAGCTCTAACGCAGGAAAAGGGGAGCCTCTGTGAGTTGGTGACCTCATTCAGTCAGCTGGAAGCACCGCTCTGGCCACTGGGCTGAGAGAGCAGATGGACGGGGGAGCAGTGATCCAGGCAGGAAGTGGTGGCTCAGGTGGGGGGTGGGAGCGCCAGAGGGGCTGTTTCCCCTGAAGTGATCAGATACTACATGTATTTTCAAGGTGGAGCCCGCAGAATGAAAGAAAAGACAAAAATGAAAAACTGCGAGCTGTGCATCTCTGAGCACATCACAGAAACAGTCACTGCTTAGTTTATTGGACAGTAAAATAAAATGGGCAGTTCACACATACCTTCCAGGATTTTTATGAGAATTAAATATGGTAATGTGTTCTGAAATCTAGCAGGTGCTCCAATCAAAAATTGTCAGCTTTTATTCCCTAATTACTTGCTATTAAATGCCAGGTTCCTCCCTGTCCCATTGTGACCTCTTTCTTTTTGCTAGCTCTACTTGTAAGTCAATGCGAGAAGCCAAACTCGGGTTAGAGTTACCAGTGCCGGGGGAGGGATCGAAGTCTATCACACTCCGGGGCATTAAATAAAGTTGAGAGAGGCTCAAAGAAGCCCCCAACTAAGAGAAATAGCTAAGAGCTTCCAGTGTGTGGGTATAAAAATGGAAATCAAGAAGTTGATTTTCCTAGTGGGGCTCCCACTCTGGCTATAAGGGTGCATATCTAGCACAGAGGAACAACTCAATAAATATTTATTAAATGAAAACACACATACATAGATCTCCAATGTGACGGGCTCCTGTCACACAGTTCCTATGTTTAGGCTGAAGGAGTCTCACTACCATCGCCCAAGGCATTAAGAAATCAGGCATCTGGTATTTATGTGGCAGAGGTACTGAGTCCTTCATCCCCATCCTCACTGTACCACTTCCTAGCTGTGGCACCATGGATCATTAACCTGAGCCTCAGCTTCGTCCCCTGCATTGCCTCATATAGTCAGTGAGCAGAATAATGACATATGTGAAATGCCCAATCATAGTTACCAGGATCTAGTAAGGAATCAATAAATGGTTAACTGTTATCATTATCAACACTCCTATTAATAAAAATAGCTTCTGGGAGTGGGAATCAGCCTCACTGTGATGCACAGCTCTATTCCTATCCCCCCACTTTCTCTCTGACATAGGAAGAGTCAAATTTAGTACACAGATCTAAAAAGAACTTGAGACGATTTTTGTAGAAGGCCATTTAATAACACTGCTGCCCTCAAGTTTGACTTCTTTTCTTTGGTGCTAAATATGCTAGTTCTTTCTCTCCCTTCCCACTGCCACCCAACAAGAAGACACTCCATTGACCCGTCTGAGTGACTCACACAGTTTGCCCTGGTGCATCTGGAGTTTCTCACAATCCTGCCTTCTCCCAAACCTACGCAGATTTGTGTCATCAGCAAATTTCACCAACTTGCCAGTGAGAGTGTTGACATTTACATACTTCCAGCTCTAGGCAGCAGTGACCAAGCCAGTGAATTTCTAATGAGAAAGGTGTTGGTCTCTGGAAATAAACATTTGACAGCTGGAAATTTCCAGAAGAGAGTAATCATTTTAACCCATTCTCAGCCACTTTCCTTGTTTTCTTTTTTTTTTTTCTTTTTGTCTGTTTCTCTCTTTCCTTCCACTTTTCTTTTTTTTGGCCCACAGGATAGCAAGTGACTTTTCTAAAGGACCAGCCCAGGAAGAGGAAGACAAAAGAAGTGGGCAGGGGAATGGATCAGATAAGGTTTTTGGTGGCTGTTAGTACAGGAAAAATGGCAGACGGCCTTGCTCTCCAAAGTACTGGGCATCACAGACAATAATTTGGAGAGCTGCATGGTGGTGCTGCATTGAAGGCACTGCTACTTATATCTGCCCCACCTCCTAAGACCTTTGTCTGGAAAGAGCAACCCAAATTTCCCTTGGTAGCACGCTCCCTTCTCAGTTTTAATGCCAACCACATTTCATTCCTCCATGCCCTACTAGGCACATGACTCCAGTCATGCTCATTTACTTTCTTTCTCCCATGATTGAGAATTTTCAGCAGAGAAGCTGGACCAATAGACATGATTTCCTGCATCCGTGAGCCTAAGGCTCTATTCTAGTGAAGTGTGCTTTTCTGCTTTGCCTTATAATCTGTGAGATACCCTATAACCTTCCTTTACATCAACACCAGCAGAATCACTTTCTGATTCTTGCCAAGAATCTGAAATAAGCTCTAAATCTAGCCTTCCCACCGAGAGAACACCAGGTCAGAAAAGCAATAAACTAACATGTTTGTGTTTACCAGACGTACACTGTTATTTATTGCAGGTGAGGAACTATTTTCAAGACAGCAGTAAAATTGGTACTTAGGATATATTATAGTTTATAATTTCCATTTCTTCTGCCAGTTACTGGGGAAGAACAGAGATGTTGAGATGTTGGGGAGGCAGAAGGGCATAGATGTAACTGATAGATTAGCATTCTAGTGGGATTAATTATGCAAGGCTAGTAGGTTTTCTCAGCCTAAGAGAAAGGAAAAAGCTTAAAAGGAAAAGAGATGCATGTCAAAACCATCTGGAGATGGATTTGTAAAGGTAGGATAATAGAGACATCTTAGTCAGGGGTTAGTTCTGAAGCCTCTGTATAAGTCACCATTAATTTATCTCTTGAATTACCAATAAGGTACAACATAACTGATGATCCCATATAGGAAGATACTATTAAAATTATTACATAAACTAAAACATACAGTGTGTAGTAAGACTATTCAAAGCAGAATTTTATGTTGTTAATTACATAAGACAGAATCTGAAATGTGAAATCACCGCGTTAGAAACAGGCCACACCTCACACATCATCTTGGCACAAACCGGATGAATAGGATGGCAGGCACAATCACTTATAGCACTTATTTTTATTTTGGGAAGGGGGTTGATGGCCAAGTACTTAGTTAATGGAAGTTAAAAGCATCTACTACAATGCCTGTGACCTAAGGGGGCATTCCCTTCCTTAAGGGGACCTGGCGGCAGTTAGTTAAGCTGCTACCAGTCCAGACAGCATTAGAAACTTCACCAAGCCTTTACAGAGTTCGGTTTCTCCTGGGCCTTGAACACTAAAAGATACAGATTATCCTCAAGTTTTTCACTTGTTTTTACCTCCTTTAATACAAAATATTCAAAACATTTTAACAAAATACTAAGATAAAATCAGCAAATAAATGGAGTGCAATATGCAATTTAGAGGCAGAGATAAATACAAAAATGCAGGTAACAAGAATGTGACTTACTCACTGGTCACAGGATCACAAAGTAATTTAGCCTGGAAGAGGTCTTAAAGATAAATCCAATTTAATTTTAAACTATAATGTCTAGTGCATAGCAGGAACAAAGAAACACCTGTTGAGAGGGTAAATAGTTCATTTTCTTTTTAAACAGTGGTTAACATGATTCTTGAGTTCATTGTGATATTCAAGAAATAAAAAAGGGGAACAGGAGAAAGAGAAATTTTAAAAAGTATGAGAAGACAAAAAGTAAAGCTTTTCTCAGCAGAAGAGCATCAGTCAAGAAATAGAGAATGAAGGACAGAATTAGAAAATAAACATTTTGCAACCCCCAATGTAAAAACTGATTTAAGCAAGAATCATCAGTGAATGCTACAGCAACTGGCCAGAAGATGTAGGGCGAACAAGATATTCACATATACTATTTATTAATCAGAATGGGGAAAAGTTACCTCTACAATGGACAGATCTGGCAGATACCGCCTTGATGAGGTGGTCAAAGTCTTCCCAGTTACAGGACAAACTGACATCACGTACCTCCAGACGAGACGCAAGTACTGAGCACCATCCATGCAATACTGTTGCCAAAAAAACTATCACAATTCCAATCATAAGAAAACAAGAACACAAATCCAGACTGTGGGTCACTCTATCAGATAACTAGCTTGGACTCTTCAAAAAATATTAGTGTCACAAAAGACAAAAAAAAGGAGGAATTTTTTCTAGTTTACTGGAGATTAGGAGACGTTAGGTTAACACATGTTAATCTTGAATGGATCCTGGATTTTTTTTTTAAGGCAAGAAAGGACATTTCAGGGAATACTGGAAAAATTTTAATATGGACTACATATTAGATATTATTAAAATAATCATTGATTAGATCTCATAAAGTATGGTGCTTATGTTGGAGCATATCGTGGTTCACAGCCTACACATGATAAATTTCTTCAAGATGAGGGTCATAATGTCTGTAAATTACTTTCAAAGGACTCAGCTCTGAAAAGTACACACACACACACGCAAGAAAGCAAATGTGGCAAAATGTTAATGATTGGTAAATCTAGAAGAAGGCATAGGGATATTCCATCTGCTGTTTTTTCAATAATTTTCACATTAAAAAAAAAGTTGGAGGGAAATGAAGAATCAGGTTCAGAGACATCTTTAAATGACACACCCAAATCGCTGACAATATTACCTATTACAGTTTATAGTCCATCCCTTAGTTTCCCCTCAAGCTTGAATGAAAGATATTCTCATTAACTGAGAAACTTAAGAAATTAAAAGTCAAGGCCTCATGGGACTCCAAGAACCTATGTCAAAGCTGTTTGCAGCCAGAATATATAAAGAATATTTACAATTCAATAAAAAGACAATCTGATTTAAAAACAGGTAGAAGATATTTCTCCAGCCATAAACCAGTATATAAAACATATACTACAGGTCAGCTGAGCATATGAAGGGATACTCACATTAGCTACTAGGGAAATGCCAATCAAAACCATAATGAGATACCACTTACCACCTAATGAATGACTATAATCAAAAAGAGAAGGATGTAAAGAAACTGGAACATTCACACACTGCTGGCGGGAATGGAAAATGATGAGGCCTCTGGAAAACAGTTCAGCAGCTCCTCAAACATAAGCACAGAGCTCCCCTATGGCCCAGCAATTCCAATCCTCTCTTAAGCATATACCCAAGAGTAATGAAAACATATATACAGAGAGAGACATACATATACACACACAAGAACTTGCACACAAATGTTCACAGCAGCATTATTCTTAAGAGCCAAAATGTGGAAGCAATCCAAATGTCCATCAGCTGTGGTATATGCATACAATGTAACAGTTTGCAATAAAAGTAATGACTCTCTGATGTATACAAAAACACAGATGAACCCTGAAAACATGCTAAATGCAAGAAGCCTATCACAAAAGACTACAGATTATATGAAATGCCCAGAGCATGCAAATCTACTTAGAATAATTAAATAGTGGATTAGTGGTTGCCAGGGGCTTGGAGGAAGGGAATAATGGAGAGTGACTGATAACAGGCACAGGGTTTCTTTTAGGGGATTCTAAATTTTATTTTAATGATGGTTTTGCAACCCTGTGAATATACTAAAAATCAAAGACTGGTACACTTTTAGTGGATTGTATGGTCTGTGAATTTTACCTCAATAATCTGCCTTAAAATATATATACATAATGATGACCCAAAAGAGTGTTTGCAGGCAGACTTCCCCTATATCATCAACAATCTTCCTAGCATGGCATTTTTTCCTATCTGTACCAATTCAGAAAAAAATTCAAGGCTTCCTACTGTAGACCTCTGGTTAAGTGGAGAAAGAAAAGAGACGCAGGGAGCACGCCTTGCCTTTTTCTCAGCATCAGTTGGCACGAGGGCACTCTGAGTTCCAGCCTCCTACACCGGGAACACAAGCACTGACTGATCAGCTAGTACCAAACTGTCCTTGGGCAATGATCACACATACAGGATCAGGCTCAAACTGCTCTCTGAGGCAGCCTGCTTCTGAAGCATCTGCTTTCTTAGATGAATTGGGAGTTTCAAAATTAGTAAAGAAATAACCAGGTTTTTAAAGGGATAGAAAGTCACCTGTGCACTGATGAGGAGAAAGGGGGAAAAGAAAGAGAAAAAGGAGAGCAACGGACAGATGAGGAGAAAAGAGCTGTGTACATGAGGCAGGAGTAGTAGGGTGATGTTCTAGCCCCTCCGGCAACCTGGTCTCCTCCTGGAGACAGCCCTCTCTGGGCTTCAGTCCATCTGATTGGGGTGGTGCACATGCCGAGCTTCCGTGGAGGCCCTATGACCTGGTCTAAGCCAGCGGGTGTATTTGCTCCCCTTGCCACAGGGATTGTTCAGGGATGGGCACATGACCCATAGGGGCCAATGAGACCCAGGCCCAGGATTTCTAGAGGAAGTTCTGAGAAGAAAAAGAATCTGTGAAGATTTTAATCCAAGTATAGCTGGCGGCAAACTAGCCAGCCAGCATGGGAATGGGGGGAGGTCCTTGTATCATATGGGACCATAATCCAGAAGCTAGAGTCCCTGACAGATTGAGCTACTGTGTCAGTGATTCCTCCCAACATACCCCCTTCTTTTTTTTTTCTTAAACCAGTATGAATTAACATCCCCCCCTTGCATATAAATAATTGATTTTATGGGTCAACTTGGCTAGGTCACAGCACCCAGATATGTATTCAAACATGATCCTACATGTTTTTATAAAGATATTTAAAATGAGATTAACATTTAAATCAGTAAACTTGGGGTAATGCAAATTACTCTCCATAATTTTGAGTGGGCCTCATCCAATCAGGTGAAGGCCTAGAGAAGAGGGAAGTCAGCAAGCTGATTGTCTTTGGACTCTTAAATGCAACTCTTCCCTGGCTTTCCAAACTGCAAGTCTACCTCGCATATTTTGCATTGCTGAACCAATTCCTTAAAATAAATTTTTTCCCCCCTCTTCATCTTTCTCCCACTCCCTTCCCCTACCAATCTCTACGTGGGAAGAGAATAATGTTAGCACCCTCTCACAAAACTCTACCTCCATCTTCAATAACCATACCCACTGCACACCAGGTTTTGTGTGACATCCTGTGCTCATCAACTGAATTATCTAATACACCATTCCCATTTTACTCATAAAGAGACGTTAAAGAGGTTTAAGTGACTTGCTCCAGGCTGGGAGGCCCAGGAATCCAATCGGGTCTCCCCTGGTCCACCCAAAGACCTCAGTCACTAGGCAGGCTGTCCATCTTCTTGGGGGAAAGTCCCCAGGATGCTCTTTTCTTTCTCAAAGAGTTGGGGCAGCAGATTTAAAGTCACAATAAGCAAAACCACACCCAGAAGCCATGCCCCATCCACCCTTCCCCCAGCACTGCCTCCCTCTCAGGCCCATTTGTCAATTTAAACACCTGCTTGTGGGTGGCGCTGGCTGGTGTGAGTCACAGAGTCACACAGCCGTGGTCTCTGCCCCTAGAGTGCAGGACCCAAGTCCAAATCCCAAGACGCTGATGCGGCTCACTCTTGAGTGAACACACTCACACCCTTCCTACCTTTCCTTGGCCAGGGCTTCATTTTCTACCAGGCCTCTGCTATCAACTTCAGCTTCAGGGTAGCATGGCTAGCAAGCCGCCAGCACAGGCCTGAAGGGCTCTGGGAAGAATGGCAGGCATCGGTGTCCCTCAAGATGACAGGAATGGTTGTTCCCAAATGTTTGTCATTTATATCCTACCTCTATGACCTATGCCATGTCCACAGACTACCTTTATTATTATTCATTCAGCATAGTTTTACACTGGCCCCTTATTTCATTAAATTAAATCTATTTGTGATGGGAGTTTTAACATCATTACTACTCATGAAAACTATTCCTAATGGCCACAATTAGAAAATAACTTGTAAAAAATAAATTTTTAAATCATTTCCAATTTTATTAGGCAGGCTTGTCATCAAAGGCCATTAGCAGATGGCTAACTCACATCTTGTTTAAGAAGGAAGATTTACAAGCAATAGAGAGGTGCTAAAGACCTATTAGCCAGTGACCTTGAATCATGAGGAGTCAAATGTCATTTGGAAAAGCTGGGAGTGCACAAAGCACGTTAGGTCAGCAAACCTTTACTGAACACCTACTTTGGGTCAATCAGAACCTGGGCTGCTTATCCCCAACAAGCCATTTGAGTTTAAGTTCCATCAGAATTGCCTAAACAAAAAGATTTGGCATCAATTAAGTTTCAATATAAACATTTTTAGATGCTCTGATCTTTAAGTGCTGACGTAAGTTACAGCATTTCCTTTCCTCACTTTTGCTAGCCTTCAAGATCTATCTTCAGTTAATGTAACTAAAACGTATAATCTTAAAGATTAAACTGGAATTTCATTTAAGAGAAAAAAAGCCTCCTAGCACCAAGTCACACTTTCCCCTCAGGTTTGTGGAAGAACTAAAAATATAGTTATTTCACTATGCACTCTTTCCTTTATTTAGTACAGAATTTGTACACCAACTAAAACCATCTTCCTCACCACTTAAAAATATCTCAATGCCATACAAACCGTGTGTAAGCTACTGCGGCATGCATCCCATTTTTGGAACACCCAATGATGAAGGAAAAACAGAAGAGACTTTGAAGTTCAATGCCTGGGATGGATTCCTGCTCTGCCACTTACCAGCTATGTGGCTTTAGGCAAATTACTTAACCATTCTGAATTGACAGATCTTCATCTATAAAGTGAGCTTAACAATATTAACTTTGTAGGGCTATTGGGAAATAGAAGAAAATAAAATAGGCCAAGGGCCTAGCTTAGCACTTGGTACACAGTAGGCACATAATATACATTGCTGCTCTTTGATGGTAAGGTGTGGGAGTCCTTGCTGACACCGAGAAACCGGTTTTAAGTCGGGGTTGACAACGTGAATGCCCACAGGGGCCAAGCAAGTCACAAGAAGGAGGGACACATGCCGAGTGGTGTCCTAATAAAGTGAAGATCCAGCTAAGGTTGCATCTGAAAGAGGCAGTTGCGTTTTCAGCCTCAGCTACTGTAGCCACATTAACAGAAGTAACATTGCTTGAGTTATTACTTTATACATATACTAGGGCTTTACATATACTAGCTCAGGTACTCCTCCTAGGATCAGGAGCAAGGTCCTATGACCATCTTCACGTTATAAACGAGGGAAGTGAGGCACAGTGAGGTTAGGTAATTTGTCTAGCCCCACACGGCTGTGAAGTGGCAAAGCCGGACTTGAAACCCTGTCACCCTGTTTTGCAGCAGCCACTCTCTATCCTCTTAAGGCACTGAATGGTGCCTAGGCTTCAGAGTGCACCAGTCACTTCTGGACTGGTTAAAATAAAAGCCTCCAGGTGATTCGGTAGGTGAGGAGAGGGGGCAGGCCCATGACATGCATCTCTAACAAGATCCTATGTGATGCTGACGCTGACACAAGGGGCACACTGTGAAAACCTCTGTTTTAGGCTGTTCTTCCTCTCCTAGTGCTTGTCCCCTGTTCTAGATCTTCTGATTGAATTTCAAGAAAAGCCAGAAATGTGGTCTTCTTTACAAAGCCTCTGCATATTGAAATGTTGGCCACTAATCCAGTTTTGTTAACAGTACTGTGCAAGCCAACAATAAAACAAAAAACATGGCAGGCAAGCCAAATTTGGCCTCTGGGCTCTTTGTGATCTCTCCTTATGTGTCCAAAGCATTTTTAACACATGTATGCAACAACTGTTTATTGGACACTCTCTGCCCGTCAGGGGCCATGATGGGAGCTGGGCGTCGGGAGATGAGCCAGACAGGATGAGAATCTCTCTCTTTGCAGAAGTGGCAGTTGAGGGAGTGGAGGAAACTGGAGAAGACTGAATAACAAAATAAATCAAAAAGATCTTCCAGCTCTGGTAAACTCTCTAAAAGAAATACAAAGAGTGACAAACTGGGTGATTTCCTTGGTTATTTACAACTCTACGGCGGGGGGAAGGGCAAGTGTAATATGCCTCTATTACAGATGAGCAGCAGACAAAAAATGCTTGTATCATGCGCGCAGACCCACATCCGCCCCCAGGCCGTGGAGGTCAGCCAGGAAGCACAGTCCTGCCGACTTCGCCGCTGATACTGATTCCATGACATCGTTCCATCTCCCACGGAATATTTACCTCATCCCAAAGAGCGGAAGGTCAAACCACTGGTATTTTGCAGTCTGCCTCTGCAGGTGAAATTTAGCTTTAATTGCCTAATTGCTACTCTGGCAACGGCTGCCACAGATTCATTTTAGAACTCAGCACAGGTGCACGCTGTGGCTGATGTTCTATTTCCAAGGACGAAAGGAAGGAATTAGGGAACCTGATGTCTTTGGCGTCAAGAGTTAAGACGAAGTTATTTTTTTTTCCCCAATCAATTCGTGTTATCTCATTTCAATTTTCCAGAGTGTCTTCTCATCATAAATTAAACTGGGCTGCCAAATCCCAGAGCAACAAAAAAGGAGAGGTGGCTGGGAGGTGGAGAAGAAAAAGTTTTGGAGCTAATCAAAGAAAAAAAATGTTTCTATGCCCTTGAAGCACAGTCATTATATAAAGGAGTTGTATGTGATGAAATAAGGAAAATGATGGTGATCATAAAAATAATAACAATGACGATGACGACCGTGTCTGGCACTTAGCAAGCATTCACTAATTAAAGCCACAGGATTCTACTCTGAGGTGGGTAAGCAGCCCTAGGCCTATTTTACATATTAAAAAACAGATTAAAAGAAAGTCTAAATTGGATTCCTTAAAATAGTTACTGCATTCTTGATTCCAGCAGTTAATTCAATTTCAACATGACACCTATGTTTTTTTTTAACACTTAGAAGACAAATATGCTAACTTTACATGTGCTTTAATTATTTTCAAGTCAGCACTAAGGAGATGAGCTATAGCCCGTGGTATGTGCCTTTATAAACTTGACATGTAATGGAATGAAAATGCCAAAGCAGAGAGAGTTAACAAACAGAATGCAGTAAGTACATTCCACAGCCTGCTACTACATACATCGTGGCCCAATTCAGAAATCAGCACAGATCAAACCTTGTCCCTGGAAACAAAGCATGTGAAGGCACTGTGTCTAAGAGAAGCAATCCGTCAGAACCCCAAGGTACACACCTGGCCGTTTGTGACAAGGCTTTGCATTCTCTGATTGTTCCACGGGTAAAAAGAGGCAACATGAGCAGAATTCTAAGTCTGAGTATTAGTTGCAGTGATTAAGTCAGAAGCCCTCAAGGTCTCAATTTCCTTACCTGCAGAATGGAGGTGATAATAATAAGCATAGCTGCCCTATCTGCCCCTCAGCTGCCACAAGGATAAATACAATATCACACTGGAAACTCAAAAGCCAGGGTATTATTACCACTACCTTCTCCTCAGCTGGACTCGCGAGCTACTTGTGTATAAAGAAGACATCATCTTATATTTCCTCGTACCTTTTACCACATTATAACTGCATAATAATATCAAACACAGAGCAGAGGCTCTGTGGAGGTTATTGGTCTTCAAAAGTCTTTGTCCCTCTATGAAAGGGTTCACCTAAGGTTTTCTTCATTCAGCTCAGCCAATGCATTTGAAATACATGATCTGATTCCTCCCCCAGTAGAAATCTATTTCTAAAATAGAAATTGAACCCCTTTTGTTCATTTCTTTGCATTGATTTTCTCATTTTATCTTCACAATAGCCCCGCAAGATGGATATAACTAGCCTCATTTTTGGAAGGGGAAACTGAGACTCAGAGTTTAAATAGGTTGGCTAACCCTCTGCCTAGTATATGAGGCAGTGGTTCCCATTCATCCTGCAGTGCCCAACCTTGCTGACCCAGACCCCTGAAAACACCAAGTGGTTCACAGTTCTGGATTTAACAGCTGCCTTCTGTTGCACACCCTTGCATCATGATCCTCAGGGTCTTTTTGCCTTTGAGGATCCCTCCAACCAAGCCGCCCAACTAACGTGGACTGTCCTGCCCCAGGGGTTCAGGGATAGTCACCACCTATTTGGTCAGACTTTTCATTTCCCCGAGTCCAGGTCCTACAGTATGTAGATGACCTCCTCCTCTGCTCCTCCTCAGAGGAGGATTGCCAGGAATGAATGAATGAATGAATGAATGAACGAACGAACGAACAAATAAGTAAATAAGTAAATAAATAAGTAAGTAAGTTGTAAGTAAGTCAGTCATCTAACTTCACATCACAGAGACAAGAGCTGACCCTGGGTCTGTCTGACTCCAAAGCTCCCACATTTCTACATCAGGCAAAGCTTGGTTGGCCAACAGACATAGCTGTGGTGGCCTTTATAGTTCAAGTAATGTCTCAACTTATTTGTATATATTATGAATAACTCTGCCCTTTGTAGCAATAGTTTTTAAGAAAATATTCCTCATCAAAGAGAGATGATCAGTTTTTTGGACCAGTTTTCAAAATATAAATCTCAATCCTATGAAAACTCTAAAGACCCTTTCCCGTTTATTCTTCAAATTCTAGAACTTTATTGGGAAGATACTGCATAGTGCCCATTAAGCCAGGACAACAATTCTCCAACTTTAGTTTGCCTCAGTGAGCATACACCCAGGGAAGCCTGTTAGAAATGCAGATTCCCAGACTTTCTGCGGCTCCATGATGATTCACATGGCCTACGATGGAGCAAGGAGTCTGAGTTTTAATAAACTCCCTGAGGATGCACATGGAGGTGCATCTCAGACCACACTGCTCCGAACAGGTTCAGGAGAAGGGGTGGGAATTGGAACCAAGAGCCCCACCCTGCAGCACATTCGTTGTGAGGCCTTAGACAACTCAACTGACCTCTGTGGATTTTTGTATATGGAAAGGAACTCTGTCTTTTTGGGTATCCCTGGACCCTATCCTCTGGGGACTGACTGGGCCTCATTTGCTTCAGATTTCCTGATGGGCAACACTATCTTTTGGTGTGTGGCCCCTGTATCAGCGATTATCCACCAGGAGGCCCAGTAAGTGCTTCCATTTGTAACTGAGGGGCAAGCTCCAGACGAAAGGCTACGGTTGAACACTGTAAGGAAGCCTAGGCCTACTTCAGCATTTGCAGGACACCACGACAACCTGTCGTCCTTGGAGGGCAGAGCCACCAGCAAAGACTGTGTGCTTAGCTAACTTCCTTCTACTACTGTTTCAATGACTGCAAGGGACACGTACCTTGGCAAATACATGTCACTAAGAAGGCAGCACAAAGGCTGCTTGTCGCAGGGGACTGTCTTTAACACCTGTACAAAAAATATATAACAAGGGTCCTTGAATACTGGCAGTGGAAGGAAGAACTTGCTAAAGATTTACTTTCTTCTCCCTTAGGGCTGTAATTCCCAACCCTACAGTGCATTAGAACCAACTATGGGCTGTAAAACACATATCCACACACACACTTGTGCCACATCCAGGGACTTTTATTTAAAGGGTCTAGAGTGGGACCTCCATCATTGCTACTTTTTAAAGTTCCCCAGGAGAAGCTATTTTGTAAGAAGAACTGAGAACACTGCCTTCAAAGACCTTCAAATGCCAACCATCCCACTCGTATTAGGGAGAAGGGGCCCCTCCTCCTTCCAACAAAGGGCCTTCCTGCAGCTGGAGCATGACTCAAGCATACCCAGAAAGCTTAGACTAGTGGTCTCTATAGCGGGTTAAGTGACAATGTTAAAGTTCATATTTAAATTGATTTTTACCTAAACTTAAGGGATTCAATTTTACAGACATTTAATACAGGGCCTGAAACCGGGACCCTCACTTGATTGTACTGTCAGCTGATCATGTGCTGTACCTCCCATGTGGCTTTGACAGCACCCTGAGGAAAGGGCGGGAGTGCCACAATAGGGGACAGTTGGCAGTGAGGATACTGAGGATTAAACATTAGCTTACTGTGAGATATTACAGAATTGGCCAGGTTAAGTGGATTCGTAGAATTGTAAATATCTGATATGACTTGAACTAACTTTAACAAATGACCTAAACATATTACTACAAATAAATTCATAGAGTATAATTATTACAATGCAAGCAGAAGAAAGTATTCTGAGAATATGTCAGTATTGGAGCATCTCCTACTCCTGGCATGGGTTCTTTGAATCTCCCATTACAAAGAAAAACAACAAAGAGAACCAATCATAATTTGGTAAAAAAGTAAAAATAAAAATGATCAAGACAGCTCTTTGCAGTATGGGTTTTGCACACTATTATGAACTATGAATCTTTATTTATGTATATGTCATGCCTTGCAATATAGGCAGTCTTCACTTTGTTCTGTGCCTTGTATGCAAATTTCATTTAACCCATTTTGTTTAGTAAAACCCATCTCCCATGAGAGTTCTGGTTTCAGTTTCCACAGTATTTCATTGTGAGCAATTTGCATAAAATATAAAGTTCACTGCTTCAACCCACAAATCACCATGTAAATACCAAATGTACATTATGGTCCATGACCAATCACATTGCTTCTTTCAAAATCTGTTAGTGACTGGTTGCTGCATGCATATCTGTTATTTGGTTCATGCACTGACAGCAGAGCAGGCAGTTGTGTTGCCTTCTTAGCTCCCAGGGACACACCCATGAAGCATTTTATACCAAAGAGGGAACTGACTGTCAACGTTGAAAGTGCAGCAAAGAAACAAAGTGATCATGCTGAGAGTGAAATTCAAATGGAATGTAAACAAAATCATAGAAGAAATAGCTGACCACGGAGTCAAGAGATTCTGGATATGTAGTGAGAGAAATTTAATGAAAATGGAGTTACTGACATAAATAGGAAAGTGGTGACATGTAAAAGGATGAAAATGTATGTCCCAGAGGAAGTAACGCATGACAAAAATGCTCTCTTTAAAGAAGCTCTCTGAGATATTTCGTGAAATCACAAAGCATAAAATGGAAGCTGGCCCCAAATGAAAAAAGAGTATGAGAATTTACCAAGTTATATAGAAGATGCTTGCTCTGTATACTAGTTTTAAGAGGAAGATAACAAACACTGTTCAAATTACTCTTGGTAACTATTTTACAAAAACAAATTCTCACTGTTACTAATACTTTAAATTGCAGTTTCATTATTATAGAAATATTAGTTTCATTATGTTTGTTATTTCCCTATGTATTTATAACCAATAATATGAGAGCTTTTACTGTTTTGAAAAAAAAATAAAAGGTCATAATACAATTGTAATTTTTTCCCCACTTCTTCTTAAGATTGCTTTATAAAGTTTCAGCTTGCATGGTTATTTTTATGATCCAATACTGTCATGAAACACAAGTACTGCCTCTGTGTGTGTGTGTGTGTGTGTGTGTGTGTGTGTACTTTAATCTTGAATCCCCCATTTTCTCTAGGGTATCTCTGTACTATCTCCCTGAGTTATTGTCTACAGTCACTAACTTAGGAGCCATGTCAAATTTGAGGCATAAGTCAAAACCCTAACTGGCTGTTTTGCAGAAATTGACTAATATCATATGGAAATTCGATGGACCAAGAACAGCCAAAACAATCTTGAAACATAATAATAAAGTTGGAAGACTCACATTTTCCTGTTTCAAAACTTGATGCAAACTTACAGTAATCAAAACAGTGTGGTACCGACATAAAGATGGCATATAGATTAATGGAACAGAACTGAGAGCCCAGAAATAAAGCCAAGTATCTATTGTCAATTGATTTAAGAAAAAAGTGTCAAAAGAATTCAATAGGGGTAATAATCACCTTTTCAACACAAGGCTCTAGTGTGACTGGACAGCCACAGGCAAAATAAAGAAGTTGGTTCCCTTCCTAATATCACACACAAAAATTAACTCAAAATCTATCACGGACCTAAATGTAAGATTTAAAAGTTGTAGAAAAAAAGATAACAGTAAATCTTTGTAACCTTAGGATAGACAATGCTTTCTTAGATATGCCCTCATACAACAGGTGATGAAAGAAAAATATAGATAACTTGACTTACCATAATTAAAAACTTTGTGCTTGAAAGGATACCATCAAAAAAATGAAAAAGATAGTCCACAGAATGGGAGAAAATATTTGCAAAATGTGTGTGATATAGGACTTGTACCCAGAATATATAAAGAAGCCTTAAAACCTAATAAAAAGATAAATAACTCAATAAGAAGTGGCAAAGGATGTAAATAAAGGATTTCTGCTTTGGAAGAAATATGATGGCCAATAAGCACATGAAAAGATGTTCAACAACATTAGCTATCACAAAATGCAAATCTAAACCACAACGAGCAATGACTTTACACCAACTAAGATGGTTATAATAAAAAACAAAACAAAACAGAAAATAAGAAGTATTGGTGAGGTTGTGAAGAAATGGGAACCCTCATATATGGCTGGTGGGCATGTGAAATGGGGCATCCACTTTGGAAGTTTCTCAAAATGGTATAGATGGAGTTACTATCTCACCCAGCAATTCTACTCCTAAGTACATACCATAGAGAAAACACATGTCGTATAAAAGCCTGTATATGAATGTTTATAGCAGCATTGTTCATAAAAACTAGCAAGTGGAAATAACTCAAATGTCCATCAACATTTGAATAAACAAAATGTGGTATATCCATACAATGGGAGATTGGGAGCTTATTCAGCCATAAAAAAGATGTGAAGAACTGATATTTGCTACACCACAGGTGACCCCTGAAAACATTAAACTAAATGAAAGAAGCCAGTCACCAAAGACTATAGATTGTATGATTCTTTTTACATGAAATGTCCAGAATGAGCAAATCCATAGACACAGAAAACAGATTAGGGCTGGGGCAGGGTGGGCAGGTGAGAAAGTGGAGAGTGACTGCAAATTAATTTGGTGTTTCTCCCCATCCACCCACCCTGTGGGTGATGAGAATGTTCTGGAATTAGCAGAGATGGGTGCACGGCTCTAAGATTACACTAATGACCACTGAATTGTACACTTTATATAGGTGTGTTGTGTAGTATGTGAATTATATCTCAACAAAGCTTTTGAGAAAACTGGGGGCCTAGGCTCACTTCCCAGATTTCTCCACCTTAAGGACATTTCTGATGTTTAGGTCAGAGGCTGAAGTTCAGCTGTTCCCTTAAGCCTGGCCTGGTCCTAGTTCTGTATCTTCCTGATATTAAAAAGAGAAATATTTTTATTCTCAAGGAATAATAAGCATGATCATGGGTAGCTTGCAGGGAGGTCCCTCCAGGCCCAGTTAATAGTTACCACAGTCGCCAAGTCCTCCGTGGCGATTTTCAATTCTCTCCATGGAAGACTCAAGATTCCAGCTGTCAGAGGAGGTGGGGGAGCCGGTTAGGGGACAGAGTTCAAGTCTCAGTCTGTAAATAAGAGTAACAGAGCCAAGGAAGGTGGCTGTGGGAGATGTGATTGCTACTGCGGTGCAAGAGTTGACACTGAATTTCTCTCAGCAACTGATCTGACTCATTTCAATCAGGCTGACTCCCTCTGCCATCCCATCTTAAATCCATACACTACCAGAACATAAGATTAAATCTCTATCCAAACTTTTTATCCATCCAGGTTTGAACAGCAAAAAATTTAGAGAAGTTATCATTTGAAAAGAGCTTATCTGTATAAACAACAATTCAATTAGCAGAGATGTTATAGACAATCTACATTTCAATTATGAGAGCACCCCCTGCGAGAGTTAGCCCAGGAGAGGAGCTCTTAAGGAAGAAAAGGCTGGAAATGATAGGTTTTCCATATATCCCTGAGATTTGAGGGATATCAACTCACTAGGAAAAGCCAGACAGGAATCTAAATGCATGACCCAAAGCATTCTATTCCCACTGGTCATTACTCATGTTGATTTGGAGAAAAGAGTACTCTCAAATACTGAGTTTAACACAAATATGTCTGTTCCCTGCATACATTCCAAACTTTGAATGCTGCAAGTTCCTTCCAAATTTCCAGTTAAAAGGAAAAAAAGGTTAATTGTTCCAACCTCTAGAAGGCCAGTGCAGACTAGCAAATGTGTACACACACCAACTTACATACACAGAGCACCTTGCTCTAATTTTTTGGAATAGTTCAGATCTCTCATCAAGAATCTGGCAAGCTATTCTGCTGTGTCCTGTCATCATTTCAAACCCTGTAGCCTCCCCCCTCATACTTTCAGTCGGTACGTAATTCAGACCTACGTGGATTTAAAGTGCAGTGGCCAATTTGTAAATAGCCCAGAGTTCTGGAGAGGGGACATTGCCCATAACCTACAAAATAAAGGGCCATAATTCATTATATAATGTGCTTTTCTTTTCTTTTTTCTTAGGATAGCTCTCAACTTCCATGGCTCTTAAGAGTTAAATGAATATGTAGTAAAACCTTAAAATGAGGCCCAAAGGAAAAAGAGAAATATTCTTCTTACTCCAACTCCAGTTGGAGTTTCGAATCAACTTTGTAATCCTACTGTTTCTGGGCCAACCACCCCCACCCTTCCCTACTCCCTTCCTAAGAACCAACTGCATCTCAGCCTGTTCCCTCTGGGCTCTGCCAGAAGGAAGCCCTCCTGTATGCCTGGGACCACCCACAGCCTCCTGGCTCTGTTTGGACAAGAGGACCCAACTGCAAAGAAGGAACATCTCGCATGCTTCCCAAGCGGGGTGAGTCACCTTGGTGCAGGCAGTCAGATCTCAGTAGCAGTTACACCACCACCCCAACTGCCTTCCAGGGCTAGGCTTTGGGTGGCATCTAGCATAGGGGTGTCTAAGCAGCAGCTGATGGACGACTGCCTGGCTAGTCAGAGCATTACTATCTATACAGGTTCATAAAACCTAGAGACTTCCAGGGCCCACCCCCAGAAATTCAGATTTACCTAGTCTTGGCATGGTGGCCGAGACACTCCATTTTTTTAATGCTTCCTAAGTGGTACACACGGACAGTCAGGTTAGAAAACCACAGCTACAAGCCGACACACTAAAGGTAAGGCCTTCAAAGAAGTGAGATGAAGAGGAATTATGGGGAAAGGCATGTTTCTTGACACCAACACCACGGGAATCTTTCTGGGAGATTTTGAAAGAGGAGCCACTCCACCCTGGGAGGCAAGGAGTTGGTCAGAGGGACTGGGTTAAAAAAAGTGACTAGTTTCAAAGTGAAGAGGCTTGGCTGCTGGGTCCACCTCTGAGACAGACACAAGGTCTAGTTCCTCCTCTGGGACTGAGGAGCTGGGAAACCTTAGACAAGTTTGAGCCTCAGTTTCCTCGGATGATAAATGGGGTGGTAAGGATGGGAGCTGTGGTCACTAACAATTTTCCCGTGTGCGCTTTGTGCTGGCTGCTCTTCTAGCATCAGAGCCATTCGCCGGAGCAGTAGGAGCGTGAAAATAAGGTGTTTCATATTACATGCTTAGCACACTGCCCCACACATGGTCAAAGAGTAGCTACTGTTAAGGTTTTATGGCCTTTTTTTTTTATCAGAATGATAATTGCTCTATTGTCTCTTTAAACAGGACCAGAAAGTTCCACTTGCTTCCAGCCAACATCTTCCTGGCCACCAGGGCCCCCTCTCCCACCACCCCACTCTTGACTCGGTTTCTGATGTTTCCACTATGACATGGCTAAAATAACACCGTTCTCATAGAGCAAAACACTTCCTTGTTAGACATTCAGACTTCAGATATAATTTCTTTTTCAAACCAATTATTTAGCAGGATCCTAAAGCATTTAGGATAAAAAAAAATTACTAGTTAAGAAAAGCAGAAGTCAAGCCTGTAAACTCAGGTAAAATGTGTATATACTTTCCAGCTCAGGATCCTCATCTTGGGATCACAGATACCTTGGAAAACCTACTGTAATTCATGCATTCTCCCTCCTGAAAATCCTATGTGGTCATGCATATACATAAAACAGGCTGCACATTGTTTCAGGGGATTTGTACCACAGAAAGCCATCATGGATGCCCTTGGAATACTGCAGCCTCTAAATTAAAAATCCATCAAGGGATAGCAAACTATTTCTGTAAAGAGCTGATTAGCAAATATTTTTGGCTTTTCAGGTTATATATTCTCTATCACAACTACTTAACTATCATTGTAGAGGGAAAGCAGCCATAGATGATGATAAACAGCATGGGTATGTTCCCATAAAACTGTATTTATAAAGACAGGCCAGGGACTACATTTGGGTTGTAGTTCCCTGACCTTGCTTTAGAGTTTTGTTAAGTCACTGTAGGTCAAAACTCACTCAGGGCAAGTGCAGGACCCGAGCTTGCTATGGAGTGAAGCGTTACAGGTGGGAATGCCTTCCACCTTGCAAGTTCCCCCCTCTGTCCCGGCTGAGAACCTTCACAGTGTATTCTTCGGGGTTTCTAGGACAGTGTTGATTCCAACAGCGATGTTCTAAGACTACCTGTCATCCACTTCTGGACCTCAGGCCTTTTAGCACCATGTGCCCTGAGCTGTTTGTGTCTAAAACAGCTTCTATATAAATAACCTACCTACCTAAATAGTAATCATTGTCATCCCTGGAAAACGCAGCTTCCCTTACATTGATTAACACAGTGGAATTGGTTCATTCCAACTGGGCCGTGAAGGGCATAAAGAAAATGAGTAACACAGCCTAAAAAAGCAGAGCAGGCCTGGGTTGTCCTGAGGGACTGTGTGAGTTACTTAAGGAGGGTTGTCATAGGATAGAAAATCACCTTATTAGTTTTGACAAATTTTATCAGAATATATCACATCTTTACATATGGTACCATTAAAACACAATCTATAGACGGCAGGAAGAGAAAGCCATTCTATATTCCCCTGTGGTCATGTTTTCTTAAACAACCTCTTAAATAATACACACAGCTGTAATCAGATGCTACCTGAAGACAGATATATCACCATTGACCATGGAGAAGAGCCTGTTTCTCACTCTTACTTTGCTAGAATTATCTTATCCAACATGCAGGATATACATCTGGACTGATGATTAAATAATGTTGACGGGAACTTGTCTGCTGTGTGGCCACAGTCTGCCTTTCGTATCCCAAATTTAGATTTACTCTAAGATAAGTGTGTAAGTGGGGTACAGGTGAAATTACCTTGTTAACCAGACAGAAAGATCAAAATCACTTGATTCAAAAACCATTTGGCATTTTTCAGCCCAGCTCCCAGTTCACTTTCTTAATTTGCAGAGGAATCTCTTTCAACGTAAAGTATCTTCCTGTTGATAGGAGGCAGGGGTGGGTAGAGGCAGGACTGGTTCTCATCCAGGGAGAACTGTTAGCTCAAGAACAAACCTGAACTAAGGGAGCCTGGACCCCAAAGCCACACACCACAGGATGAGCACATTTAGTGTCCATTTAGTCTACAAGCCTCACGGCTACATCATAAAAGTTTAAAACACCACCTCAATCTAACAACTGTAAATTCTTGAGTTCACTCAATTTAAAGACATTCCACAGAGCATTACCACAGAAGAGCTTGAGAGTAAACAAGGGGTGCTCCCGGGATACCCCCACCCCCCAGGCACGCACGATGTCAGAACAATGCATCCTTCTCGGGACAATTTTAATTCCGATCATGGGCCACCTCATCACCTGAAAAGACGTATTTATCTGTCCTCCAAGCATTTACATTTACTTGCTGACACTGCCAAAAAAATGGTAGATGAAGCAAGCTTTTTATTAGATGAACATTTGGTTTTGATAAGGGAAGTGCTTTTCTTCTAATAGAAACAAACCAAAATAGCACTATTACATTTTTTTTCACTGGAGGGGAATCTAAGAGATGCCTCCAAGACACCAACAACGGGGTGCTGCAGGCTGGGGACTCAGCACAGGGGGAAGGAGGTCAGCCCTGTGCTGGGAAGCCATGTTTGGTTCTGTTCTTAGAGATCTGTCTGAGTTTCCTAATTAGGAAGACGCCTGTAGAACATCAAGAGGTCAAATATTTACTCTGGGAGAAGAGGCCAGGCTTGCCTAATGTGCTCTTCAATGTGTAGGTGAGTCACTTCCAAACACAGGCAGAGTTACAAGCTGCTGAGGTCATGAATGGCTGCCCACCCCAGCAGTCTAGGCCTCCTCCCCTCAGGGCTCACAGCATGCTTCCCACCCCACCTGGGGGCTCAGCACGGCCTGTGGCAGGACTCCTGCTCCTTGAGAGGTCAGCTCTGGGCACTGCTGTTCCAGAAAGCATGCTTCTCTTCCCAGGACTTCACGTAGAAGATCAGTTGGCCTGAAAAGGTTATTACCTTAAAGCATGCTGGGAGTCGGGAAGACAGATAGCTAGGCCTTATGAGGCTGAATCCCTGTTTCTGTGGTTGCAGAATTTTGTTTCAGCACCCAGTCTGTTCCTTCTTTTCTCCTCTCTCCCTCCCCAACCCACCCCTGAACCTTTGCACCGAGCCTCTGAGTCCCTCTGCATAAAGCAACACCATTTTTCCCTCTTGGTCTTTAATCTGTCACTAATTGGGATCGCCTTTTTCCAGTTACATGAAGAATGCCTGTGTGGCTTTATAACATATGCTGACAAATCATTTGGCAAACACGATCTTTTGTTGCAATAAACTGCACTGTGGAGAACTGTAGCATTGGCAACCAAATATGTACGCTCTTAATGAAGCAATGGAGATAAGAAATCCGTCTCGAAGCTGACTGTCGGCTCTGGGGAGCCAGTCATATTAAAAAGGAAAATAGTGATCTATTACATAGGTTGGATGTTTGTTGGAATGGGTTCCAGATGGATCCAGGAGGCTCCAGAAGAGAGATTACTAAATAATTATGCAAGGTTCACATGGAGGGTGCTGGTAAGTCACAATTTATTTTGGAGGAATTTGCCCCGGTTTTATATAATAAGACTTTAGAGAGTGTTTTTCCTAAGGCAGGACAGTGCACCAGGTTACATGATGGTTAGAGATGAAAAGCTCTGCCATCTGAGAAGAGACAGTTTTCACTTATTAACTCAACAGTGATTACTGAGAACTCGCTCTGCATCAGGCACTGTTCCAGGCCCTTGGGATACATCAGTGAATAAAACAAAGATTCCTGCCCTCACATTTAGCACTGGGGGGGAGAGGGGTAGGCAGACAAAAAAAAAAAAAAGAGGCCAAATTACTAACTAGGTAATGTATTATTAGAAGTTTTGTGCTTTGCCTAAAAGAAAAACATTACACTAGAAAGACTGGGAATCCCAGAGAGGAATGTAATCAGTTGAAATGGACTGTTCAGGCAGACCAAGCAAAGCCTTTAAGGCAGGAAAGGAGCTCCAGGCAGAAGGGCCACGCGGAAGCAAAGGTCCTGAGGTGGGAGCAGGCACAGCAGGTTTAAGGAGCTGCCAGAGGTCCGATGTGGCTGGAGCTGTGAGCCTGAGACAGTGTAGTGACAGATGAGAACTCCAAGGCACGAGGGGTGGGGGAAGGGGCGGATGAACACATTGTCAGTCAAAGGTCACTGAAGGGCTCTGGCCTTTGAGTGAGGGGAGCCCTGGAGGGCTTTGATTATATAAACCTGACTTGTATTTTCCAAAGATCCCTCTGGAGTCTGGGATGGAAGGGATGCTATGGCCAGAATCCAGGCAAGAGATGATAGTGACTGGAATTGGGGTGGTGGTGGGAAAAGGTGCAAGTGGGCATATTTTGGAGGTAGAGCCCATAGCAACTCCTGGTGGACCCAGTGTGACATGTCGGAACAAGAGAAGAATTGAAGATGACCTTCAAGCATTTGGCCTGAGAAAGGGGATGAACAGAACTGCCATCAACTGAGATGGCAAGGTGGCAGCTGGGGCAGGGAGGGGACCAGGAGCCCAACTTGGCCATGTAAGCTTAAGATGTCTACTAGGCATTGAACTGAAAGAGAGAGACACTGAGTCAGTCACTGACCACGCAAAACTGCGCCTGGGACGGTCTGCCCAAGAGGTGCAAAGCTGCATGTCCTGGGCTCGCAGGGGCCTCAGAGCCACAGGAAGGGTGAGCTCACCACCGGGTTATGTTTGCCAATGTGACACTGGACAGAAGCGGAGAAGCAGCAAGCCCTTGTCCACTGAAAATCACAGTCCTGGCCAGCTGAGGACTCCCTGAGATTGAGTTATGTGAAAGCTTGCGTGGACCTTCAGAGAGAGTCGACTCCTATTTTGAAAACTGTGTGGT
Source organism: Manis javanica (assembly GCF_040802235.1). NCBI lineage: Eukaryota > Metazoa > Chordata > Mammalia > Pholidota > Manidae > Manis > Manis javanica. The sequence goes on from NC_133158.1 coordinate 12,304,261, forward strand.
GCTTCTAGAGAAGGAAGATAATGGGGGAAAAGCAGCATGAGGTCTAGAGCTGTGCTGTGCAGTCAAAAAAATTCTCCTCTTCCTAATTCCAACTGAATTCCTATTTCCTGCACCTAAGTTTCGGCTCTGCCCCTGGCGAGGGCTCTCACCTCTCCTCCCCAAGCCCCAGAGCCTGCAGTCATCTGGGGAGTATCTACCTCGAACGCAAGAAGCATTTTATTTAGACCTCTCATAAAACTCTTCTCTTCACACTTGCACATATTGATTGATTTATACTTTGTCTTGTCTCAGGGACAATTTAAGGCAACTTATGAGAATACATAAAATACAAGATGGCATAAATTAAAAATAGGAGCAAAAGGAAAAGGAGAATGAGAATGGACGGGGATGCGAAGTGGATCCAAGAATGAGGCTAAGCTGCATACCAAGACGACTTACGGGCCACAAATTTGGCTCTAAATTTGCAGCAGCTGACGTGGAAACGGAAAAGTTACATAATTACACAACTCCAAGGCCAAAAGGTAAAATCAGTCCAAATGCTCTGGAAAAATTAAAACACTCCCATGCGTCCTAGATGATCACACTTTACCCCTTCTCCCCTCAGGTGCCCGACTCATGCCCCGTCCACAGAGCCATTCGACACATGTCCGTGGATGTGCAATGAATGAATAACGCAAAGCACCTCATTCATCTGTTATTCTCTTATCCTGTGAGTATTTTCTGAGCATAAACTATGTGGTAGGCACTGAACTAGGTGCTGGGGACAGGCTCCTGAGTATAGGAAACGTGGTTGCTTTCCTGCATGGTTTTTACATAATAGTGAAAGAGTGCAACCAAACACAAATAAATCAGCAAATGAAATAATTACACGGTCTCATGTTCTGAAGGGAACAGACAGGAGGCTGAGACTAAAATGATGGGGAGTAAAACATGGACTCTGAATGGGTGTGGTCAGTTAAGGCCAATCCTTCTATTTGAGGGAGGAGCTTCAGAAAGAGCCCTGAGCAAAGGTCCTGAGACAGGAGAGAACTCAGCACAATTGATGTACAGTCAGATGCACCACAACTGAGGTACAGTCAGATGCACGGAGAGATCACTGTGCCTCAAACAGAGCAGACAGGGCAGAAAGTAGCATGCGGCCTGGTGGATTAGATTAGGCAGGCTCTTAAAACCCTAGGAAGAAGTTGACTTTATCCTAAAAGCAGTGAATGGTTTTAAGTCAGAGGGTGATACCCAATGTCTGTTTGAAAGATCACCTTAGCTACCCCTTGGAGAACAGACAGGAAGGCAGGAAGAACAGCGAAGAGGCTGCTCGTTGTCCAGGCAGGACATGAACTAGAGCAGTAATGAGAGGAAAAAGTGGGGAGGGGAGAGGTTACAAATCAGCTGAAGTGGGTTTGGACTCCACAGGATTTGACAAGCAGTTCGAATAGTGAGGAAGGAAACCAACCAAGGAAGGAGTCCAGAAAGAGCCAGCGTTTCTAGAAATGGTGCTGATCATGACCACAGTGGCTACACCGCCAGCGAATTGAAACTGAGGCCTCATCTCTGCTGGGCTCCATGCTAAGCACTTGGTTGGAATTTTCTATGCCATCAGCTCTACGACTCTGTGTGGTCAGTGACACAGATGACAAGAAAACAAAGATAGAAACACCCAAGATCCAAAGCCCATGCTTTTAAGAATTAAGACCAAGATGTGAATCTTACAAGTGTGTGTGTTTCATATAGTTGTCTGGAACCTCCCAAATTTCCTGAGTTAGAGCCCCAGAGGTGGGGCCCAAGCGTTCATCTTTTTAAGGAGCTGCAAGGGTGACTCGACAAAGTGGTAATTTAGTCAATGCTCTGGCTGCTGAAGAACCACAGAAACATGGCACTCTGGCCATGACTCAAATGATAAAAAGTTATGCTCAAAGCACAAATCAAATTCCTGACAAAGTAGGAACGATTATTTCTTATTTTCGTTTTTGCCTTCCTTAAGGTCTTCAGTGTTAAAATTCAGCCAACTTTTTCTCCGCTGCTTCTTTTAGCATGAGGGCAGTGGCAGGGGGGCAGAACCACTGGGGGAGAAGAATGAAACACACTGCTGAATTCTTCCAAAATCTTTCTTAGAAACTTAGACTAGGAGTGGAACTTGCAGATTATTCAAGGGTAATCTGTGCAGGGTTTAGATTTTTTGCCAAAAATATCTAATAGAAGTCTTACTCAAGACCGCTCCAGATCAATGGCTTTGGAGGTTTGACCAGTCCCCGGGGAGGGCACTTCTATCACCTGGCCTGGCAGTGAACTCCCACCACTGGACACCTTTGCCTCAGAGTTCCTTCTTATATCTAACTCCAATCCCAGGAGCTGTTATATTTAAATTCATTTTCTCCTTAGCTACTAGTAGATGTTCAAAGGATTGGCCTTGATCTCCTGTGTAGAATCCTTCTCTTGGGATAATATGAAAGACATTTCTGTTTCAGATAAAGAAAGAAATACATAAACTCAGCAAAAACTGAAAAGGAGAAAAACTACTCTCAACTCTCATTCCCGAGAGTTGTCTTCCAGAGAAATATAAATTGATTTATGACATGCATATGTTAGCATCTGGAATGAAACTAAGAACTATAATTATGATTAGAATTGTTGAATTTTGGAGCTGGAAGGAAAAGAACAGTAAAAGAAAATGCATCTGTATGAACTGTCCACTATGATTTAATTAGGTTTTCTCATTTTATCCTCCCAATCATCCTGCAGGAAGGGATCAACATGCCCTTTTGAATACAGATGAGGAAATGGTCACACTGCCCAAGGTGCACGTGACAGAGCTCAAATTCCAAAACAGAGCTAGTGGGAATTTAGAGAGGCAGTTCTCAACGACAATTTTTGTCCCCAGGGGACTTTTGAGAGTGTCTGGAGACATTTCTGGTCATCCTGCTGGGGAAGGGGGGATGCTACTGGCATCAGCAGGGTCATCTAGAAGCCACAGTTGTGCTACCTGTCCTACAAGGACAGGCCCCATGACCAAGAATTACTGACCCAAAATGTCAATAGTGCCGAGGTTGAGAAGCTGCCTTAAAGAATTCTGCAGTGATATCCTTCATTCCTGACAGACTAAGAAATGGAAGCACAAAGACTTAGGTGCAGAAAGATGTTTATACTTCTTCACTTAATAACTCAATTATTATCTTGAGCTATCAGAAGAGCATTTATCTTCCTACAAAAGGAAAAAAAAAATCTGATTCATTTTTGTTCGGCATTTCATAGATCTAGTGAAAATTTTTTTTAAAATGTTCAAGGAATAAGTATGATTCCTTTCCTCCCAAGGCCAGACTGAAGGCTTGTTTTGAATGTGCTCAACTATTACTGTCCAGTCTTCTTAAAGGAGGCGGCGAGATTCAGCTGTGAAAATGTCAGGCGATTGCTACCTGGGATATTCCTCACTGGGTGGTCTGAGAGTCAGGGCTCCAGAACCAGACGGTCTGCAACTGAATCCTGAATCCCAGCCCCGCTGTTCATTAATTTCATAGCCTCGGGCGAGTCACTTACAGGTCGGTGTGTCTCACTTGCCTAATGCAAAATGAGGAAAATAAAAGTTTAAACTTCATAGGGTTATTGTGAGGACTGATAGAGTAAAATGCGTGGTACAAAGCCTGGTTCTGAGTTATTTGCTGCTGTTATTCATGTGATTATATTAATATTTATTATTCTTATTTTCTTGGTGAAATAGAATGGCAGAACATTTTAGATTTGAGAGAGATTTTACAAATAGAAATTCAGAAAGACATAAATCATCCCCAAATTCAACCTGAGCATTACAGTTCCTTAAATTTAGGAAGCAAACATGCTCAGAAGGATGACACATATGAGCAGGACCTTTCCAAGGGCTAAATATGCCAATGGATGTCTAAAGACATAAATAAACTGCTTGAGTGTTTACTGTATGCCACACACTATGCTGTGCATCACATCGCCATGCCTGTTATTGTTTCTAATGACCCCAAATCAATGCTCTTTTGTATCTTCCTTTTACCAATGAGGAGAACAAAATTTACAGAGGTTAAGAAACAAGTCCAAGGGCACGCAGCCAGTTTATGGCAGCAGCAGGGCCAGGGTGCAGGTGCACTTGACTGATCTGAGTGTCCAGCCACGGAGTTATACTGCCTCTGCCTGTCTTTTATCCTGAGAACAAAAGCACAGTGTGGCCTGAGGAAGCACAATGATAATCAGTTTCTCTCTAATGGACTTGAACAACATACCTTATTCTTTTGTGAGGGCGGTGGGGGTGCTGCTGCATTTTCTATCTAGGCTGTCCACTAAGTGCTATAGCTTAAAGGAAGCCTGCATAAAGCACAAACCCCCAAGGACACTTGCTGAGAGGCCTTCTGGAGAGCATGTGGTCTGCCCGGGCCCTGAAGAACAAAGCAGGCATTGTGGAAGCCCGCTCATCTCGGAGGCTCCAGGACTCAGCAGATACACAGTGTGGCTCCTGGGAGACTGAGGAGGCTGCTCACCTGGGAGTGCTAAGTCCCAAGCTCAACGAGAGGGCTCTGACAACCAGCAGCCCTTCTTCTGAAGTCCAAGTTCATCCACCAGCAGACAAGTCTGCTCCCTCAGCAAAGTCCACCAGGCCATTCTTTTCCAGCTCTCCGAGGGACACCTCTGTAGATGGACACCTCATATTCAAAACCAAAGGTTGTAGGCTCTTGGCCAAGTCTTGGAAGGATGAGCCCAGAGTCCTAACCAAGAGTCTTACAAGGATGCTCTTAAAAAGCAGAACTGGCCTGGAGCAGTTTCTCCAGTTGGAACTAGCATGTCCTGCTAGCCCCTGCTGAGCACACGGGTTGTGCAGCATCTGGCATTCTGAGGCGGGTTCAGAGGAAGTCACACATTCTAAACAGAATCTATAACACCCACATGACCAGGCTCAGGAGCCAAAACTGAAGAAGTATGGAAAGAACAGGATGTTTCTGTTTGCAGGTGGCACATAAAACAATGGAATGGGATTTGAAGGATAGAATCTTTCCTTTCAGTACAACGTAGGATGAGGGCATGACAGGCCCAAAACATTATTAAATAGGGTTATTTTTGCTCCCTTTATCATGTTCTTATTCTTTTATTATAGAATAAGATATAAAAATTGTAGAATAATTTCTCTAATTACATGCTAAATACATAAAACTCAAGAAGAAAACACCCAAAGGCACAGACTTATATAACATAAAAATCATCCATAGTCTCACCACCCAGAATCACCTAGGATTTATATAGGTTTTCATACATTCTTATTTTTTTCAATACAGTGTCATATATGTATATGTATATTTTTTTAGTCTTTAAAATAGTCCTGTATATATTAAGACACTGAGACCAAGTAATAAGGTAACCTGGCTAGATAACCACAAACAGTAGAAAAACAAAAGGTCACAGTGGTGCTGGAACAAAACTTCATGGGTGCTGAAGTTCAAAATCTCATGTAATTTTCACATGCCACAAAATATGTTATCCTTGTTTTTATTTTTTTGAACCATTTTTAAATTTAAAAACTGCTCTCTGCTTATAGATCTTACAATAGTCAGTGAGCCAGATTTGGCCCTCAGACCAGTAGTTACCAAGCTATGACCAAGAATACTGATGTACCCTTTTTTTTTTTCTAAATGTATCTTTCCTTATAATCTTACTTGTTCTATTCTTGAAATTCAGAAACAAACTAGTCAATGTCATTGGCATTTCCATGTCCTAATGGGATGATAGCAAAAGATTGAAGATTGTTAAAAAAATTAGCCAAACAATTCATGGCCAGCAATCAAAAAAATACAAGGTAAGGAGACAGATAATTATACAAGCTGATATTGGATGAGCCAGGCCCCAAGCTAAGGGCTTTCCACCTATTAGTAAGGAGAGGCGAGGTCATGCTGTGGTAACAATGATCCCAGCAGCTGGTCACTTACTATCACCTCTCGGCTACATGTTCATTTGCTGCCTCTCTCCACTTCAGAATCCAGAGTAGTGGGGCAGCCTCTCTCAGGAGCATCACCAGCCTTACCACAGGGTGGGGAGGAAAACACGCAAGCTATGCTGAGCCTATCCCTTCCCTCACAATTAATTAGCCAAAGTGTGTTAGATGATTGTGGCTAAGATCAATAGGACTGATATATAAAGTCTTCTGGGGGAACAGGTGATGCAAGTATTTGTGAAAATAATCGAGTCTACAATAGAACTTATTTTATCCTAACATCATTCCCTGGAGACACAAATTATTTTTCCCATTTTACAGATGTAGAAACCAAGGCCGAAAGAGGTAAGATTGCTGAGGTCACACAGCAAGTAAGTACAGAGGTGGCATGTGACCCAGGATGTTCTACCTTCTGAGTTTATACTCAAATCCCTAGACTTTCCTACTTTCTGCCAGCATTGGACAGATGTACTAACCAGAGAGTCTTCGACCAGTAGGTATTTATAACTATCCAGCTCACCAAAATAATGGGATGTGAACCCAATATGTTAGACATCATGACAAAGTTTATCTAAACTGTGTCTACAAAACATTTACATGCTGGAGGAACATGCTGGAGAGAGAAGCTCCTTCTGATAGGTAAAAATATTTAACTGACCCAAACAGATAAGACTTGGAATGCCATCATTTCACAAAATAAAATCAATGAGACAGAACTCAACTCATGTATTTGCATCATCATGTATTTGGAGCTATTTTGTTTTAAAATGAGAATGCCCTAACTTATTATACAATGAAAGAGTTTTGTCATGACCAAGAAATATGTAACAGATTTACAACTTAAAATAATAGTATTTTGGGGAGCTCTACATGAAGCAAACACTGAATAAGAGGAGGAGGAAGAGCAGAGAGAGAGACTCACTTGCAGGGTTACCACAGACCTTTGGGTGGTTTATACCTCTGTGGATCATGACAGCCAAAGAATGACTGATGATTCACGTTCAGGGCCAACACCCAAAACCCTATAGACACCTAATGATTCCACTTGGTCATACAGAAACCATCTCTCTATTACTTGCTAAAGATATCCCCATAAGACATATGTATGTATCCATTTATTGCATACTTACAGGTGCTATTCAACTAGTTAAGTACTTTACAAAAATGCTCACAAAGAGGGAATGTAAATTAGTTCAACCATTGTGGAAAGCAATATGGAGGTTCCTCAAAAAGCTCAAAATAGAAATACCATTTGACCCAGGAATTCTACTTCTAGGAATTTACCCTAAGAATACAGCAGCCCAGTTTGAAAAAGACAGATGGACCCCTATGTTTATCATAGCACTATTTACAATAGCCAAGAAATGGAAGCAACCTAAGTGTCCATTAGTAGATGAATGGATAAAGAAGATGTGGTACATATACACAATGGAATATTATTCAGCTGTAAGAAGAAAACAAATCCTACCATTTGCAACAACATGGATGGAGCTGGAGAGTATTATGCTCAGTGAAATAAGCCAGGCGGAGAAAGACAAGTACCAAATGATTTCGCTCATCTGTGGAGTATAAGAACAAAGAAAAAACTGAAGGAACAAAACAGCAGCAGAATCACAGAACCCAAGAATAGACTAACAGTTACCAAAGGGAAAGGGACTGGGGAGGATGGGTGGGAAGGGAGGGAAAGGGGCAGGGAAAAAGAAAGGGGGCATTACGATTAGCATGTACAATGTAGGGGGGAGCACAGGGAGGGCTGTGCAACACAGAGAAGACAAGTAGTGACTCTACAGCTTCTTACTATGCTGATGGACAGTGACTGTAATGGGGTTTGTGGGGGTGACTTGGTGAAGGGGGGAGCCTAGTAAACAAAACGTTCCTCAAATAATTGTAGATTAATGATACCAAAATAAAAAAAACTTTTTTTAATGCTCACAAAGATGCCATGAGGTAGGCATTACTATCTCATTTTACAAGTGAGGACACAGACTTAGAGAGGTTCATTAATTTGCTCAAGGTCATACAGCTAGTAGGTTTCAAAATCAGGATTCAAATCCAGACTTTTCTAACTCCCAGCAGTTCTACAGCACCTTAGGGATCCAGGCACAGACAGACAAAAGTTCCCAGGATGTAGCAGCAGCAGCTGTTGGCCAGGTCAATTAAGAATCTGGACATAATTCTTAGTCAAGAAGGAATGGCATTGTGTGCGGGTTTGTTAGGATCCTAGACCATCACGTGAAAGCAACACTGGCTTAAACAAGAGCAAGCTAACCTCTCCCCTGCTTAACTGTCTCAGGATGTGCGGACTAGGGCTCATGTGGAGATTTCAGGGCTTCAGAGACCCAGCCTTCTCCTTCTCTGAAGACGTGTGCCCTGTCATTGCAGTACTGCCACTCATCTCAAGTCAGTGACGGCTGACCGCCACCAGAGCCGCACTCCTGAAGCTGGAAAGGAGGCAAAGGAGGGGAGGGCTCACCATCTTCTTCTGAGAACACGACCCAGTAGTTTCATTCAACTACTGGTCGGGATGGAGGGACATGGCTCTGCCTAGCTGCAAGGGGAACTTGTCCTTATCATGCGCCCTCCGCAATTTCAGCATAAAAGACAAAAGGGGAGAGCAGATATTGGGAGAAATAAGCAGTACCCGCAACAGCATGGTAAGGAATGGGCCACTCAAGGCCTAGGAAGAGAGACAAGAAGAGAATTAGCTCTGCTACTTTATTCTGCTGATGGCCCTTTCCATTGAGCCACACAGCCCACTAAGAAAGGAGGAGTGACAGGACAAGAGTGGCGGGAAACTTCCTAAGAACTGCAAAGTGGAGAAGGGACAGAATGAGGTTCTGCTGTTTATCTACCCACCTCCAAGTAATGACTTGGCACCTACTTCCTGCACGGAAGGGGTGTGAAGAGAATTAATGGGATAATGACTTGGAAGGAAGGGAGTCCACTGCATGAGGAATGCCCTCAGGGCAGCCCGGAGCCTAGAAACTGAGCCGAGCCCAGTCCCCTCGCAGGCCCTGTGTAGGAATTCAACCCCAAGCAACCTCATTGGATGGTTGATGTTATTTCCAAATGCCATCACTGGGGAACTGCTCATCAGTGATTCCTTCTTTCTAAACCTACATAATTACTTCTGCTCTTCCTTTCACTAGAAGCAAGTGCCCTAACTACCTTAGGGCACTTCTCAAGGAATATTAGGAAGCGGTCATGTCAGGATCAAGAGGAAAAAAGATAAAACAGCTTCTCAAAGATTACCATAAAGAGAAAAACAATAATAGCTATAATAAGACATGCTAGTCAATGCACCAGGCATTCTGTTTAAAGGAGATACATATTACCATAGAAATTAATGTGAGTTGCTGTATGTTCTTCCACATAAACATATAGTTTCATCTTCAAACAACTCCCATTTTACAAAAAAAAGAAAAACAAAGAAACTGAGGCTCAGAGAGGTGGAGTAGGTGTCCAAAAGTTGCACAACTAGCGCATATAACAGCCAGGGCTTGAACACAAGCTTCTTGGCCTGCAAAGACATTAAGCAATCCTAGAATCTATATGCACTGCAATCACTCCATTCCTAAACATAGCCGTAGCAGTTGTGGTGCCTTGAACAGATAAAAGCTATTTAAATATGGGGGGAGGGGGAGGAGCCTCACTGTATCAGAGGCATTTCTAGGAAGCTGCACTAAACTCAACATCTTTATGAAAGACTCCTGATTTAAATGAGCTCATCATCTTGGGGAATATTCTGGTAAAGGCTTTTGTAAGCATAAGAGACTCCTTTTGTACAGTGTGTACCTGATAACTCATTGTTTTGCACATTTTTATTTTCAGAGATGGTATTCAGTAACTTTTAATGGGGGAGGAATTTACATCTGTAGTGCTTTTTATTCTCCTGTAGCTGTAGTTGAATTATAATCATTCAGGAACTGGCTGTCCCATTTCTGCATTATCCAAAAGCTTCCATTTTTCTTTCAATCTGAGAGCTAATGTACCTAAAGGGAGGTAGGTCAGATAGAGTAGGCAGCTAACCACAGAGCAAATGCCCCACTGAAAAGGGGCACCAATTACTGAGTTCCAACCAGCCTTGCCATGCTGGGAGCCCAGGGAAAAACTGAAAATTCATAAACATTAGCAACTGATTCCATTCTTTGAAAACCTATAGAGGCCATATTGCTGCCTCCGGCCACTATTTTGTACCATTGTTCTGAGGTGCTTGAAGCTTGACACATTCTCTAAACTTCATTGATTCTGGTAGTAAAAGAATAGAGAGAAAGAACATGGATGAGGGGTAAGTACACAGATCTTGGAGTCAGCTAGATAGATTCTTGTCTTGACTCTGACACCTACCAGTCATGTCCCTTTGCATGACCTCTTAGCCTCGCTAGACCTCTGCAGAACGTGTCTAGTAGGCATGCCTACCTCTTAGCGGAGACAACTCAGTGTGACAAGGCAAGGCATTTGATACATGATAGCAAGTTTTATCAATACTCCTATTTTCACTCTATTTACAGAAGTATCAAAACCTCTTCCTCCATCTCAAGAAAAAAAATCCTCATGAGGCGACTGCTTGATCAGGCATGCATCCAGGGCATGTCTTGCCTATGGAATTCTTTCCATAGAATTCATGGATGTCTTACCTGTGCCAAGAGAACACACAACCCCAAGGGATATAAGCAGAATAAGGCTTGGCTCCTTCTCCTGGAAGGTTCAGAAGATTTCCAGATAACTCATATTGAGCCACAAAATCAGTGGACATTAAGATATGTCAAAGTTCATGTTTTAAATCCCTAATTTATGGATAAGGAAATGGAAAGCAGTTGATGGTCATCCAAAATCAAAGCAAGGCCCAGAGCCCTGGTGAACATTCACAAGAACAAGTTCTTTTCCTATGACACAATGATTTCCCCTCTGTACTATCAGGTACCGCCTATGTGACATCGACAGTCTACACTGAGAACCAAATAATGTGCGTAACTAACTCTGTTTCAGACCGCTCTTGTCCGGAAGGTCCAAGACGGTCCCGTGAAACCAAGATGTGACACAGAGATGACTGGGAAAACTCTTGTGTCCTACCATCCTTATTTCAAAAGTAAGTACCTTTCCCTGCCAAATATAAATGTCACTCTGGGTAGCTCTTGACCTTTTAATATCCATTGTTAATAGGTTCCCTTGGAACTCATGGCCCCTCTAGCACTATTTCACAGAGGCCCTTTTCTGGGTCCATATGTCCCTAATATTCATGTGACCCTGAAAAATGACAGAAAGGACTAGATGATGTTGCCCTCTGTCCCACTGGGTAGAGTACAGGAGGATTCACTAGTCCTCATCAGCAGAAACTCCAGCTACACAACAGGCTTGAGAAAGTAATTTTGAATATTCCAATCTAAGAATTATATAAAAATTAAAATATATCTAAGATAAATAGAGCTGTAATAAATCAATGTTGATACATAATTGGCACTTGTCAATACTGATTAAATAAAAAGCCCAGTTAAACAAGCTAAGGATACAAAGAAATTGCTTTTAAAACAAGAGAAGAAAATTCCACTACCCATATACCACCATCATTAACATTTTGGTATATTTCCTTTTTTTTTCTATGTGTATACATTATTTTAAAAAATGAGAAACAAATTCAATGCACAAGTTGCACTTAGCAAAATATCACAAGTATTTCCAACATCATAAAAATTGTAGTAAACATTTTAAATGGCTATATTATTTCAATCTATTAATATTCCAGTTCTCTCTTGCTAATATCTTCTTAACTGTATTGCTAGATATTTATGTTATTCCCAATTTGTAATTATCAACTAACATTGTTTTAACACTAGAGTGACAGTTTCTTCTTTTTTAATTTATTTTTTAGATTACTTCATTAGCAAAGATTCCTAGAAATGGCATTATTGAGTGAAAAGGGCATGAGTGTTTTTCAGACTTTTGATAATATATCACCAGATTTTTAAAAACTTTTTAAAATTGAGATAGAGCTGGTTAACAATATTATACTGGCTTTAAGTGTATAACATAGTGATTCAACAATTATATACATTACTAAACGTGCCCCATGATAACCGTGTAGCTTCCATCTGCCAACATACAAAAATGTTATTATATTGATAATATTCCTTATTATTGTACTTTTCACCCCCATAGCTACTTTATTTTGTAATTAGAAGTTTGTGCTTTATCCTTTTCACTTATTTCACCCATCTCCCACCGCCGTCCTCCGTCACTACCACCAGCCTGTATTCTGTGTTTATGAGTCTATTTCTGTTTTGTTTGTTCATTTGTTTTGTTTTTTAGATTCCACATGTAAGTGAAACCATATGGTATTTGTCTTTCTTGGTCTGACTTATTTCACTTAGCAAAACACCCTCTAATTCCACCCATGTTGTCACAAATGTATATTGCCAGAATTTTGAACCATACACAGCTGTTGGGAACATGCACGGAGAGTACCCATCACCCTGCACCCCTCAGCACTAAACATTGGCACTGGCAACTCAAGAAAACCCTTGGATTTAATAGATAAAATGGCATCTCATTTTTGTCTTAATTGGCACCGCTTTCATTGCTAATGAGCCAAACTTTTAAAATCCCCATTGGCCACGTGGATTCACTTCTCTGCACTTTCTGTTCATATCCTCTGCCCGTCTTAAAGGCCGCAGTCATCGTCTGTGGGAGAGAGAGTAGGTTCTGCCCTCATACTTTCATCTTTTTCCCCTCCCTTTACTTCATCTTCTTACTGCTGACCTAATACCAACAAGAGAATGTTAATGCCAGATAATCCATGTCCACCTAGAGAACAGACAGCTGCCTCTTCCTCCAGGGGTAGAACACAATGATTGCTGGATCCCATCCCTCAGGAGCCAGAGACCACCACGACAGGAGGAATGGTGAAAGGGGTGGAGGAGAGTGCCAGCAGCTCAAGGGGGATGGAAACGGAACTCCTCCAAGAGGCACACGAAGAGCCACGTCCAGCAACAGCTTTCAGTCATGAAGGAGATTAGAGACCTGTCAAAGCCAATTTCAGAATCCATCACTTACTTCCCCTGATCTGCTTCCCAAGAGGCATGGAAACCGGTGCTGCGAGACCCTGGCGCTCACCATGCTGATATGCCCACTGAGCAAGCCTCTGCCTCAGGAACATGCTCATGAAATGGGACAGAAGCCCAGCAGGCAGGGGTTCAGTGTCTGAGGAGGAAGAGACCACCTTGTGACAGAGCTGGGCATTAATTCTTTGGAAACATTTCTCTTCGGAGGAAATTAACGAGGCACAGAGTGAGCGCTTGGACTCTGTAAAGTCACAGAGGCGCCTGAATAAAGAATCCAGTGTTCACCTACAAGATTTAATTAGAGACTTGGAAGAGCATTTATAAAATCCATCTAGCAGCACCCCTCAAAATGGACATCTTTCCTGGGAATGATAAACAAGAAGGAACTGAGTGATTCCTCACTGCAAGTCTAGGATTAGCTGCAGCAGCTCTGGGACAACTGAATCTAAGCTAATTTGCATTGAAGGGTCACCCTTCCCTGAAGTGAAAATCAACAGGGATTTTCCTTCACCTTGGTGTGAATGTGATTAACAAAAGGCTGTTCTGTTTGATTTTTTAAATTTATAAACCTAGCTTCATAGAACAGTGATTGAGTTTGCCCTACCTTGCAGGCACTGTGTAATAAAGAGACAGGGAAGTATTAGGTCAAGGGCTGCCAATCACCAAGGCTGCTACAGTCTCTCTGTATTGAGATGCTGCCTGCCCTGGCAATGTGGTCGGTGCCTGCTGAGGCTAAAAATAAAACAAAATCTGTGTCTTCTGCACCTGAAAACTTACAGAGCTGAGCAAACATCAGCCTTTATGGTAGATAAGCAAATGCAATGATCAAGCGAACTGGTCTTGGCTCAGGCAGACAGGACTGGATTTAATTCCTAGCTCTGTGCCTACGGGTTGTATGACAAGGGGTAAGTTACTTATCCTCTCTTTGAGCAAATAATAGTAAATGAGTTCAAATAAGACTACTTGATCAGTACAGGGGACATGGTATGAATTGAATAAATTATTATGATCACATTTCTTCAACTTTACAGTGAACACTAATTTCAAACCCAAGCTACCCTTTGAAGACTAAATTATAAGGATTAAACAAAATTTGTAAAATGGTCATCATTGTACCTGGTAAAGAGAAAGTGCTCAATAATGATAGCTATTATTTTGAACTAATGAAGAGCTTCAGAATTTAACAAGAACTGTATACACTGTTAGAACACCTCAGTTCTAGTTGTGAATTTACCATCACTCAATCTGTGACTTAACTTCATTGCAATTCTCATTTGGGAGTCTGACATTTATGAGCAAATGCTTGGAATGTCACAAAGGTAACTCAAACCCATGGTATCAATTGTGTAAAACCAAGTCAAAAACTTATTTTAAATAAAAGAAGAGGGAAAACAAAAGAGCTAGTGAGGAAACCTACCACATGCTGGCACGGTTACAGCAAACATGACCAGCTCCCATGAGAGGAGGCAGGTCACACTTTCTATCGAACCCAGTTTTGGGAAACCATCAGCATTATGGCTCCATGACTACTTAAACCCAGCCCTAGAGAAACATTATTATGGTGGTTTCTTTACCCAAGAGCTTCACCACTGACATATGCCTGAAGCTTTTTTCAGAGCAGGGGATGCAATCCTTCCTTTCTATGTGATACTGCCAAACTGTTGTTCAAAATGGTTGCACTAAACAGCTGTACATAGTCTAAATTTCAATTTAAAAATCATCACCATGATCCTAGGAAGAAGACACAAGGTATCTCTATTTTACAGATAAAGAAACTAAGGTACAAGGAAGTCATGTAACTTACCCTGTTCATACAAACAGGACGTGGTAATACTTAAGGCGATTTTAGGCTGCCTGCATGTATGAATGAATGCCTCTGAATGTGAATGTTGTGTTGTTTGGGTCTAGTGGAGAAAAAAAACAGCAAAAGTTTCTGTGGTCAACAGGATGTAGTGAATACATGAATCCTTCATGTACAAGAAAACATGGCCAACATGGCCAACAGTTCTCAAACTTAGCTACACAGTAGAATCTTTGGAGACCTTTTAAAAATCCCACGCCCAGGCCACAGCTGTATATGTTAGATAGAATCTCTGGGAGGTGAAATCCAGGCATCAGTATTTCTTAAAACCCCTTTAAACCTAAGTTTTCAGTGCCCAGTTTCAGAAATGCTGGACATGACAATATTTATTAATGCATCCCTATTAAACTTGGAACAACCTAAACATAAACTGCAGTACACGGTTTATTATGCAAGTATTAAAAATGGTAATGGGGAAAACTGGAAATATGAAGAAATGCTTGTGACACAGCACCAAGTGAAATGGGCCAGGCTGGATTTTGACTGCAGCGGGCAACTAAAAGCAGACCCCGGTCTCCTCCGTGGGTCCTCCTGCATGACCTTGGAGTTCCAAGCCCTATTCTCCAGCCTCCTATCAATTCTATAAGCCAATGATATGCTTTCAAAAACAGCTTTTTGTGTTTCTTTTTTGAAAAGTAAGGTATTTATAAAATTGTCCATTTATTCAAATGGGTTAAAAAATAAATAAAATTTTAAAAATACATACTACCAGGGCATGTGACCATATAACATGACATCTGAGTTAATAACACTAAGGAGAACGTATTTATTAAATTTTAGTCCAGCTCTTCAGGCAAATGTCACATGAATAACTATTGTCAACAAAAATCATTGATGGAGGCTAAAAATGGTGGGTGAAAGTACGATGAGAAACAGGATAGTAGCATAGCCTCCAAAGTGTCTCCCCATATGATATGCATTAATTACAAAAAGAAAAATAGTCACTCCACAGCAGAGAAACCTGGCAGACTGTCCCTGAAATGAGGGGTCAAGACGAGTACCACTGATGCCAAGACACATCAAGATCACGCGCCTGCTGATGTGACGTACCGAGAAGAGCATGGTGATCACTTCTGTGGTGTTTGTGTCAAAAAGGCAGATCTCCATCCACTCATGCAAAGATTAACCCAAATAGAGGGCTGCTCTACAAAATGAAAGATCACTTCTGCTTACATGTGACAAAGTCATGAAAGAAAAAGAAGGAGGAATTTTCACAGACGGGCAGACACAAGACAAGTGAAGTCAATAGGAGACCCTCCCTGGAGAGGATCCAGGACCAGGGAATAAGGGTGTTGGTAGGGATTTTAAATAATCTGTACTTTAGTTAGTAATATCGGGTTGATGTTAATTTCCTGGTTTTGATGACTGTTTAATGATTTTTTGCTGTTGTTGTTCAATGATTTTGCATGACATTAATTTAAGGCAAACTTGGGGAAAGAGTTTGCAGGAACTCTGCCTTTTGCAACTTTCTGTAACTTCAGATTACTTCAAAATAAAAAAGGTTTTAAGGATTAGTGAAGTTTAGTTATTTAAAAAATATATTAATAGAAGTGCCAATATTTTCTTCCCTCCCCCATTGCAGCGTCATGTGAATATACTTTGAAAGATTAAAGAATGGGGTGAAGGATGGCTGAGGGAGATGGCTGGGACCCTCTGGGAAGAGGAAGTGAGCTGAGCCTAGAAAGTAAGCAGTATAGTTCTGATGCCTGCAGTGATGAGCACATAAAGAAATGCAGCATTTTAATAAATGAAGACTGTTGGATAAATAATTATGTTATGGTCAAAACAGTCCTGGATTTTGAGTCAAAAGCATGGATACAAATGCTCAAGTTTTGGCTCCAAAGGACATAGCTTTGTGATATTGAGTCAGTAACTAGTTGTCTGTAAAAATGGAGAGGAACAACCTTTACTGCACATGATTATTCCGAGGATAAAGTGAACAGATGTGCCTGAAAACATTAGGTAAACAGTAGAGCCCTGCTCTAAAGTGGTTATTAAAATTACCAATATAATAGTAATATCTACCTAGCCAAGATGACTCTGCAGTTTCACTCCAAAACCTCAGCATCCTCACATCTTGTGGTACTCGTCCATCTGGAAGCAAAGCTGTTTTGCCTTCTGCCTGAACTTGGAACCTGGGCCACCAGTCTTCACGTGTGGTCAGTATTATGCACCATCTGTCCTGAGTTTAAAACAACTCCTCCTTAGTTGAAGCCATGAACACAGGCTACACTGGGGAAGCATAAATAAATGCAATAGGAAAGGAGACGTCCTCATTTGGTTTATTTCTTTGGATGGTGGCATTCATCTCCTAGTGATTTACCCATCTAAACTGGGTGCTAAAATGTTTTTTGAGCACTTTTACAAGCAATCGATTTAATCAAGTTTTCTTACTTAATTCACCTCAGCAAACAAGATACTAAAAAACCAATAAGAAGCTCGGCTTTGTCTCCAATCTTTTTTCCGGCTGCACACGTAGTCCCTGAAGTTGCTCTTCCCCGTCCCTCCATAAGAAACCCTAACGTGGCTGTGCTCATTAGCTCTGGTGTAGGTCATTTTTCTCACTGCTTACAGCGGAATGAGAGATGAAAAGGCAGCTCTATGCTGTGGGCATCCGTTGTCTTAGTCTCCTCTGTGTCTGTTCCCACTGCTGGTAACAGCACCTAGCTCATTCCCCGGGGAACCACCCCACCCTCACTCTCGGCCAGAGTTCAGAAAAGGTCAGGAGCTCCACCTCAGGTCAAGGAAAAGCAATCCCTCAACTCTTGCAGGAATTACTGGACAAGGAAACTCCCCTTTCCCTGGGGTCCTAGGTTAATAGGTTGTGAGCCTGGGGCTGCCCTAGGGCCCTCTTGCCACCACATGGATAGGGTCTGCCTGGACAGGAAGGAGATCAGACAGAAAGAGACAGAGATGGACTCCTGCCGACTCACCCCACCACCACGACCAAGCCTGAAGCAAGGTTACATAGCCCCCGCCATGCGCTGATTACTCAGTTACACGTGCCAATATTTTCGTTTGCATCAGTACTTCATTAGGTTGCTATCACTTGCACACCAAAATGATGTACTGAGACACCAGGCAAAGAAACACCGAACGTTCCTGAGCAGAGAAGAGGTTGCCAACATCGGTCTGCAGTTTCTCAGAAGACAGAGGTGGTTGCCCAGGATCGGCTTCTTGTGGTTGGGCAAAGGGACCATTTGCAGAGCCCCTAGCAGGTAGGATCCTCTTCGGACTAAGGGAGGGGCGGGGGGGGGGGGGAGCTTAGTCCCAAATTTATTGAGGTAACAGTCGAAAATTTATCAGGATATACAGTTTACATATCATAAAATTCATTCATTTTATATATACAGATTGATAATTTTTATTAAATTTATCAAGTCATGCAACCATAAAGGGATTTAGATGACTTTCCTCACTCCAGTAAGACTGCTCAGATGTGGGGATCCTTTTCAAAAGTCTGCTAACTCTAACCACAACAAACAGGTACAACTCTAACCACTGTGAACGTTCTTCATAACATCATGCACACATGCACACTATCCATGGATAGAATTCCAGGAGTCACATATTTCTGTAAGGTTAGCTCCACATCCAGGTGGAAGCCACTAACCCAAATGGTCCCCCGTCTATCCCTTCCATTCTCCCTCCTTCTAATAAATCTGCCTCCAACCTCGTCTCCTGCACAGCCATCCTCCCGCCACAAGGAATCTTCTGAAAAGCAAGCAGCCCTGCTGAGAGCCTCTCCAAACCCGGCCCGCATCACAGCTGGTATCGAATCCAGAGGCTGTCCCTACATCTCAGTAATACATACCAAGCCCTGTCCCACACAGCTCCTGGCTAGTTTTCTGGCTCTACCACTGACTGCTCTGTCCAGTGCATCTCACTACTCATAAGCCTGAACTACTCATTCTCCCCCTCTTCATACTGCTACCACCAGGGGAGCACCTGATGCTCACATGGAGTTCAGCAGGTACAACTAAGCCTATTTCTATTACTGAACTTAACACATCTTATTATAAAACAAAGCTTCAACTTCTCTCTACCCTACTGCATGGCTCCTCACAAGCGGCAGGCAGGCAGCCAACCAGCGTTTACTATCCATGAAGCAGACAGCCAGGTTAACACTTAATTATAGCAACTATATTCTTTCGAGACCTGATGTCTTGTGGACATGTAATTATGCTGAAATATCCTTTGTGGTAAGAAATGGATACAGTCTAGGAGTTATCCTATATCAAGTTCAAAAAGACATATGTATACAACACGCACAGCAGGAGTTTGTAACAGTGAAAGACTGACCCACAGGCTGCTTATTGTCTTCTGGGAGGGATGGAGCAGTAAGGCTCCAGGAACAGGGATTTGGTGAAATGCGTCATGGCACACACAATGCATAGAATATCATGCTGCTGCTAAGTTAACATGTGGAACACACATATGCACACACACACACACCCAAAGATTAGAAAGCAAAAATTTGAGTCATTAGTAAGCTTATGCATGGGTAGGTAGAATTATGAGTGATCTGTAGGTACATTTTTAAATTTCTCTTCTCTTATCCCTATTTTCTAACTATTTGCAATGACCATGTGGCAGTGCTAAGGAAAAGCACAGCCTTTAAGAGAAAGGTCAGTGTGCAAGCTTTGACTCAGCTACTTCCTAGCACTTGACCCTGGGTAAATACCTCTTCTGACATCAGTTTCCCCATCTGAGAAAGGACATTGTGCCCTCAAACCAAGCCTGGATGCTGACACAGAGTCAGTGTTCAAATAAATTGATACCTTTGAAACAGGGGATTAAAAAATATATCAATAAACCAATATGCAGGCCGTGTCTTTCAGAAGACATCAGCTGAACATATGTATTATGTTCAAGGCACTGTACTCCCACATCTGACGTGTAAGACAGCCCTGCTGGGACTGAGTGAATGGGTGGGAGAGGTAGCAGCCGTTTGCCACAGCATCTGCCCTTCCTGCACGATTCCACACGGCACGGGACCTGTTCCTTAGGCTTCCTGAACACGGCGGGTGGGCATGTGCTCTGCCACGGGCATGACCCAGGAGCCACCCTGTCCTCACTCTACCCCAAGAAGCTTTTCTTTTTCACTGAATATCCCCCCACAGGTGGCCGTGCAGCAAGTCCAAGGGCTTTGAGCAGGTCTGGACCACACAATGCTCCTTCCTGCCACCTGCGGAGGAAGGCCAGGAGAGGAGGGATGCTGGATCAAGGAAAGAGTTAAGTGTGTTCTACCAGCCAAGCAGGCTGGCACTGACCTACCAGCATGCACGCCCCGGAAGGATGTTCTTCCTCCATCAGTGACCACACCATTGGAAGCACTGTAAGATTTTCATTAAGACTGTTCCAATCGTTCCCTTGACACATCTACTAAGTGGCTGAAAAGGGTAACACAGCCCATCCATTTATCTGCTTTTCACCAAAGGTGAAATGTGGTTTCCTACCTGCTGTCATGAAAACTAAATCCTCGGAAGGCCTTTGCACCAGTTCTAGCTGCCTATGTCAATAGTTATTTTCATCCTGCCTGCCTTCCTCCTGGTGATGTCAGCTTGGAACAAGGGGATGGTTAGCAAAGAAGTCAAACTGAAATTCAGAATGAAAAACTCTTAAATATTATGGCAGCCCTTCAAGCCTACAACTTATTCTAAAGCTTCATGTCCCAGTAATGGTGAAAGTCCATATAGGCACACCTCGGAGATACTATAAGTTTGGTTGTAGACCACTGTAATAAAGCAAAATACCATAATACAGCGGGTCAAGTGGTATTTTGGCTTCCCAAGGCATATAAAAGTTAGGTTTATACTCCACTGTTAAGTGTGCAATAGCATTATGACTAAAAAACCAATGTGCATACCTTAATTTTTAAAAATACTTTATTGCTAAAAACTGTTAACCAAGTTGTAATCTCTGCAAGTTGTAATCACTCATCACAGATCACCATAACATAATAATAATGAAAACACTTGAAATATTGGGAGAATTACCAGTAGGTGACATAGACACATAGCAAAATGACACAGAGTTGTTGAGACAATGGGGTCAATAGACTTGCTCTTCTCAGAGTTGCCACAAAGCTCCAATTTGTAAAAACACAGTATCTGCAAAGTGCAGTGAAGCGCAGTACAACAAAGCGTGCTTGTATGTCAACTCCAAGTTGTAACTGAAATTCAACAATTATGCTGACCTCAGACAAGACAGATAAGGACGTTGCCTTCATGGAGTTTACATCCTAGTAGGGCAGACAGACGATACCCAGGGAAACAAATCGATGACAAGAGAACTGCAGGTGGGCAAGGGCAATGGAGGAAAGGAACACAGTGAGATGACAGATCCTGTGAGGTGGAGGAAGAGACAACAGGGAGAAACCCAAAGGTTAATGAAGAGCCACCATGTGAAGGGCTGGGGAAAGGGCAGGGGGGCAGGTGGGCACCGAAGGTAAAGGCTCAGAGGCAGGAATAAGTCTGGTATGTCCAAGAAAGAGAGAAGAGCCACTGTGGCAATTAAATGCAATTAGACCAGGTATCAGAGGGCCTTCCCGATGTGCGTAAAACAGGCAAATTGTCCACTGGCTCCAGAAATGAGGGAAATAAATCAATAATGGCAGGCGACTTGGCTCTATGCCAAGAATGGAACAAAGAACTGCACGTGCAACATGTCATTAGATGG
The DNA here is from genome assembly GCF_040802235.1 of Manis javanica. Taxonomy (NCBI): domain Eukaryota; kingdom Metazoa; phylum Chordata; class Mammalia; order Pholidota; family Manidae; genus Manis; species Manis javanica. The sequence continues at coordinate 12,325,796 of NC_133158.1, forward strand.
ACAATGATCAGGTGAAGGAGGTGTTATCATCCCTTTTTCAGATGAAGCAACCTTGCAGGAGTTACTAACCTGTCACGTGCTCACAGCTAGTAAGTGGCTGTAGAGCTGGGATTAGAACCCAGGCAGTCTGAGGCCTGGGTCCCTCTCTCCCCTGCTGGGGCCCACCCCACATGATGCTGTCTCCTTAAACACCTACAGAGTCTAGCTTAGGGCCTGCAGAAATGGTGTCTTGGCTTCACCCATCCATAATCTGGGCAAAAATCAAACCAATTTAGATGAACAAGGCAAAAAGACAAAAGTCATTTAGTTCTGAGTTTAAGCAGCTCTGCACGAGGTTCTGCTCACCACCCACATTCTCTTTTATTAAGCTATAATAAGCCTCAAATGAAAACTGTTCCCATAGGTGAAGCTTACTTTAACATATGGTTGAACCAACTGAAGAAAAACATGTTAAAATGCGTTTTTAAAATCCCAATTTACTTGTATAATGTTTTTTTAAAAAACATTCATCGTTTCTGGTCTGCTGATGCATTCCAAATGCTGGGGTATGGAAACATGTTCATGTTCAAGGGTAACTTGCTAAACTGATAACAAAGGCACTCAGCCCCTGTGGGATTTGGCTTTAGCATCTGACTTGATGTGATCTGCAAAAACATAAAGCGGTAACCTGTGGTTGTGTAAACTTGGTTAAAGGCGATGTGTTTCTCACTTGAAAGCTAGCTGAGCTATTTCAGCAGAACACAGCTACTCAAATATCCAAAACTGCAGAAGGCTCTTCCTTCTAAGGTGCGGGGATACTTTTCTGCCAAAGCTCTCTGCTTGGAAAGGCAAGGAAGCAGGGACAGAGACAGGCAGCAAGGAAGTGATCAGACTGGGGTGGGGCGGGAGCTGGGGAGGAATCAGAGATTCCTCTTGGCTGTGATTGAAACTGGCTAGCAGGGAACACTTACTGAGCACTTGGTTTAAGTCAGGCAATGTCCTGAATATTCCCACAGATCAGTCATTGAGTTGTCCCTCACCCCAGCTCTACGAAGTGGGTCTTATTTTCCCCGTTGGGCTAGATGAGCCACCCAAGGCACTAACGCACCATGTCCGACAGCTCCCAAAGGCAGATGATCTCTCGTGAGGTGGATGTGGGCCTGGCACGTTCTCAGGCTCCCTCTGTTGTAGTCCAGAGATGAAGGGTTCCTCCTGCCCAGTCTGGTCCAAGGACAGCTATCAGCCACCATTTCTCAAACATCAGCCACACACATTCCATTGTGTGGAGATCTGGCCTATCCATCTACAGCCCGGCACTGATCGCAGCCATTTTGACACTCCCTTGTGTAACATTGTTTAAGATTATTTTTAATACATTCATTTTAACGGGAACTTGATAGTTTCATAGGAAAACCAATAAACTTTGCTATAAATGGAAGCTAACCATTTTTCAAAATAAATACATGAAATGTCCAGAACAGGAAAATCTATAGAGACAGAAAAGAGACCACTTTTTGCCAGGGACTGCATCTGGGGGATAATGGCTAAGGGGGATGGGAGTTTATTTTGAGCTAATAAAAAAAAATCTCATAATTGTGATGCTGGATGCCCAACTCCAGAAATATGCTAAAAGTCACTGAATTACACACTTCAAATGATGAATTTTGTGAGGTATAAATTCAATCTCAATAAAGTTATTTTTACGAAGTCTATATAATGCTCTCACTTTAACAGAGAAGTAAAAAGAAAGTGATTTGTTATTTAAAAATACAATAAAGGTCAAACAGTGCCATAAAATCCCAGTTAGACCCTATAGTCTCCCTGTGGACAGCTCTGAGGGCCTACCTTCTGTGTTAAAAGGTTAAAAGGGGAAACACAGAAGTGAATTCACTTTTATACCCCCAGAAGGGCTATAATCAAAAACAGTAACAAGCATTGGCAAGGATGTGCGGAAATTGGAACTCTCATACATTGCTGGTGGAAATGTAAAATGGTGTCAGCCCTTTAGAAAACAGTGTGGTGGTCCTCAAAATATTAAACATAGAGTTTGCATGTGAATCAGCAATTCCATACCTAGGTATATGCCCAAGAGAATTGAAAACCTATGTCCACATAAAAAAGTCTGTATACAAATGTTCATAGCAGATTATTCCTAAAAGCCAAAGAGTGGAAGCAACTACTTTTTTGGTCTACCAAATCATGAACAAACAAAATGTGTGGTATATCCATACAGTGGAGGGTTAGTCAACCATAAAAAGGATGGAGCACTAAGTCACATTATAACATGGGAGAACTTTGAAAAAAGTTTGCTAAAGAAGCCAGACATAAAATTGTGTACATAGAAAACATTTCAGGATCCCACTGATATGAAATGACAAAAACCGGCAAATCTATAGAGATAGGAAGTATGTAAGTGGTTGTCTGGGGTTGGGGGAAAAGGGGCATGACTGCTAATGGATAAAGGATGTCTCTTGCTAACAATGAAAATGTTCTAAAATTGCTTATGGTGATGGTTGCACAACTCTGTGGATACACTAAAAACATTGAATTATATGACCTAAATTGTTGAATTGTATGCCATGTGAATTAAACTGCTGTTCAAAATAAAGTAAAAAATTTCAAGACTGCATTGCAAAAAAAAAAAAAAAGGTAAATTCACACTATGATGTATTAGTAATGTCATGTCCGTGAGCCGTCTAAGAACATCTTTTGCATTACCAATGCCAAGGATTGCATAGTTGGGCAAACATTGCACCAGGCCTGCCAGGGTTGGAACTGTGAATGAGAAATCCAAGTGAGTTACAAACAAATTTCTTAGGAAAAGTGAAGTCCTTAGCTGTTGTCTCTCAGGGTCTAAGACATAACTTCTCTAAGCCTCAGTTTTCCTGCAGTAGAGGAAAATACAAGTCTTAGAGCTATTTTTTTTTATTATATAAGATTATTTGTTCATTCCTTCAACCAGTATTTATGGCACCTTTACTATGAGCCAGACACTGTTCTAGACTGTGAGAACACAGAGATGAATAGTCCAGAGGAAGTCCTCACTCTGATGAAGGTTTAGGAAGAGAAACTCCACCCCTTGATATATAATAAATCTTTATGAAATAATGACTGTGTCAAATGCTATGAAGCAAAATAAATGAGGCTGATGGGGGGAGGGGAGAGATTGGGCCTGGAGGGCTGCTATTTGACAGAGGATGGCTTGGGAAGTCCTTTCTGAGGACGTCGGGTTTGAGGGGGAGCCCTGGATGGAACCCAGGAACGAGGCCCACTGAGCCGGGGGCATGGCAGAGGCTGGAGGCCTGGGCCTCTCGGGGCTGGGAAGGAGGGTGGTAATGGCTAGAGCAGGGCACGCACTGGGGGAAGGGCAAGAGATAAGGCCAGTGAGGTGGGCTCTGAGGCCCTAGAGGTCTCAGATTTTACTGTCGTTGTCAAGGGAAAGCATGAAGAAGGATCTGAGGAGGGAAGAATGTACGACTTAGAAGACCACTCTGCCTGATGTGTGCACGGGTTATAAGAGGCGAAAACGCAATCAGGGATTCCAGGGACAAGGCTTGGGCAGTAGGGCAGGTGAAAGAGGGAGGAAATGGGACCCGCAGCTGTCCCAAGGGAGATGACCAGAAAGGCAAAATAGAGATGGTCTTTGCAGGCAGAGAAGATTACAGCGTGTGGATAGTGGGATTCTGTGTATGAGTGAAAGGTACACTCAAGGAAGAACGCCAGGTGTCTGGCCTACAGAGGGGACTAGACGTGACCCACGGCTGGTCGGGACAGGGTCAGCACTGAGTAAGTGCTCAAAAAATATTAACCACTATCCTGCAGCATCAACATTACCAACATCAGGAAAACCACCATTATTATTACAGCTGTCACAGTCCCCACCACCACGGGCACTACAACTGCCACCATCATTTCCCTCACCACCACTGTCACCATCTTTCCCTCACCACCACTGTCACCATCTTTCCCATCAAGAGCAGGGGGCGGCAGCAGGAGAGCAGAGGAGACCACACAAAGAACGAGCACAGGTCACGGAAACCTGCATGCAGACCAAGGGACCCGTTCTGCACAAAGACAACACATACTCGTCCTGGGATGTTGTGCAAGTTACAGGGCCTACTGCATCACTGCTACCACATTCTCCCAGTCCCATCCCACAAACCTAGTTGTATAAGCTCCTTTTGGCATGTGCAGTCTTTTCAGGGACTCCTGTCTTCATGCTCAGGCTTTTGATGGCTCCATCTCATCCAGCCCCTCTGTGGAGCACACCTCCCCATCCCCCACCCCAAATGGCCTGAAATAGCTTCCAAAACTCCCGACATGTGTTTGAACATTCATGTCTCCACTGAGTATTACACTGTCTACAAAATACAAGCAAAGTGCTCAACACCAGCACTGACCTACAGCTGGTACAGTCTATAAATGGAAAATCCAAAAAACATATTAATTGCACCTGCAAATCTCCAATTTCTAAGTAACCTTGTACCGAAATACATCTAAGACTTGCTTCACTATGCCACTTAGCTTTCTACCAGCTGACTATTGGGAGACCACCTTTCTAGCGTCAAGGAAAAGTACCTCCACTTAGACATGCATCAAACAGAAGGAGCAGCCAGCTTAGGAAGAGAGAAGCATGCACAAGGCAACCCCACGTCCTTCGGGAGAGCCCTTCACGGTGAGATGCGACTGTTTACTCATCTAGCAAACCCAAACATACATTAGACAGTCTAGCTCAACAGCTCGTAGAAACCCACAGTTGAGTGTTTCTTCTCCAAACACTACAATGTTGTATAATATGATTGATTTCAGAATTCCAGGAGAAAATCCAAGATCAGGAGAGGTGGAGTCCACCCTCCTTCTTCAGGACAGGAAAGGCTAGGTCTGCCCCATGGTAGGACTGATCAGGAACCTGTTTCTTCAAACTTCACTTTAAGAACACGGATTTGGTCTTGCTAAGTGCTCATGACTTGTTCCCAAAGTGAACAGCAAGCTTCAGACATTACTGCTCCAGCTCCAGCAGCCTTCTCGCCTGCGCTGGTCAATGCACTATAATCACTTTGCTCAAGAGAGCAAATCCCTTCATCTAAGACCAAATCCATGCCAATATTTTGGGGACCTGTATGAGCATGGGGAAGAAAGAGAAATGATGACTTTTATCCAGTGAACAAAACTCCTTATAATTAGGTTGGTGGTTTCTATGGGAACAAGGAGCTGACTCTTCTATTTGAAATAAAAAATAGCAACACTCCAGCTGTCCTTGCCGTCCGGACGCTCCAAAGCAAATGAGAGATCTGATTTCACATTTGCTGCAACTGCTGAGGGCTCGAAACCATTTATTTTATTTGTTGTCAAGTTTTGGCGAGACACTGAGTCCCATTCCCCTGAGAAAACAGGTGTGAAAAACAAAAGCAGAACTCTCAACCAAAACAAAACAATGTTCCCTCTCTGCAACCAGCACGTGGTTGGTTTCCTCCTTCCTGATTACCACAGGGAATCGTCAAGCCACTTCCTTGGAGAAAACTCTCACTGATGGTTCACCTTGAAAAACCATGGGAGGTCTCCACAATGGGGAGCTACATTTCTAAAAACAGCACCCACTATTACTGAGGACTCTCTAGGTGCCAGGTACCATGCCCAGAACTTTCCCTGCATCATTTCTTCAAGTGCTCACAGCAGCCCCAGGAGATAGGTCCTGTTATCAGAAACACTTGAGTGATAAGGAGGTGTAAGAAGTTAAGAAACTTGCCCATCACCAGGAAGAGCTAAAACTCCACCCCAGTTTCAACTGATGGCAAAGTCTTAGTTTTGTGCTGGTTAGGCTACACTATTTGTCCTTACCTAGAGCAGAAAACACCATGTACCAGGGGGAGGCCCTGTCCCAAACGCCCACAAAGGAGTGTCACTTCTAGAGAACACGGACTCATCTCTGGGAATGACCACTTTCCTTCCTTCCCGCCTCCCACATGGGGCCAGGTCAACAGGGAAGACAGGAAATCATGACTTCCTCTCAGGAGGACCACCTGCAGTCCACACCCACACACCAGTCAGGAGGGCTGAAGGCTGCTGCCAATCACATCATCAGGGGTTGGTGCAGAAACGGTGGCGTGCACTGGGTGCTCAGGAAGTCAGGAGACGGGAGAGGTGTGTATAGAGCCAAGGGGCTGGGAAGGCCTGTCACAAAATGTGACACTTGAACTAAGTCTTCAAAGAAGAGCAGATATTACTCAGGCTACAGAGGGGGAGAGAGTCTTTTTGGCAGAGAAAAGGACAGAATGGAGAATCTGAGGAAAGGAAGGGAGTGGCAATGTCAGGGTGTCTGGGCAGTGGCTCAGGGCTGGGGTCGGGCGGGAGAGGTCAGCACAGCCCACAGCATGAAGGGACTTGCACAGCTCAGAGCGCTGAGGGCCATCGATGAGGGAGAAGAAGAGGGGATTTTATGTGCCAGCAGGGCATATGCTTCCCTTTCATGACATTCTAGACAGTGGAATTTGCTTGAACTTACTTTTGGGGGCACATAGCTCTGGGGACTGAACCACATGGACCACAGACCTATAAGCATTGCCTTAGATTATCTGATTACATGATATCTCTGCCAAGAAACCACAAATTCCTTCAGATCAGGAATCTTATCCACCTTTATCCCATGTCTAGCAAAGAACCTGGCATACAGCAAGAATTTAACTGATGCCAATGAATGAATATAAATGTTCACCGAACACTTGTTCTTTGAAATACATAAATACTAACATTAAGTACTATATTAATTAAATCACTGTATGAATTACTACTATCAGCCCTCACTGTAAGTCAGCTGCTGTGCAAAGCACTTTACATGCATCATCTAATCTTCACACTTGCTCTCGTGGAAGGTACTATAGTAGCCTCATTTTATAAATGCAGAAAGGGAGGCCTAGAGGCGTAGTGACTCGCCCAACTACACAGGGCTTGTCAATGGCAGAGTTGGATTTGGAGGCACAGCGGTACCATCTCAGAGCTCATGCTACTCATCAGCAGGCTACAGCAGAAAACCTAGTGTGACTGATTACTACAACAAGAGATGCTCAGCTTAACAGTGCCAGGCACACAGTAGGTGCACAATAGAATTTTAGTAATTGGAACAATTACAGTTCTGCTGATTGCAATGTGCTAGGTTATATTCAAAGACCAGTGTAGCATATCCCCTGCCCTAGGAGCTCCGAGTGCACAGATGACGAGGCACTCAGGCAATAGTGACTGGCAGTGGGGGAAGCTGTGGTTTCCGTGGCGAGCCACTCTCACTGAGAAATGCAGAACTGATTCCTCTGTAGGTTCTCACAGTGGTCCCTTGATTTTTTTTTGTGTGTGTGCCAACTCAGCACCTTTTCTTCTTTTCAGTGATAAAGTGTCCTTGAATTAGCCTTGGGGTGCCATGCCCTCCCCCTCTCTCCACTCAGTGTGGGTGACGCTGGCCTCACACCCTGCTGCAGGATAGGGAGAATATGTGCTCTGGATCTGGCAAATGTGAATTTAATCTGCTTGGCCAAAGTGCAGAGGGAGACATATAATCCAGTCCGAACCAATCCCCAGAACTTTTCCTGGGGCTCTCTGGAGAGCCAGGCTCCTGGGCGTGAGGAGAGTTTGGAGAAGAGGTTTGGAGGCAGTCTGACAATAGTGCCAAGTGATGGAGAGACCCATGTCCTAAAGATGTTGCCTAAGCCTTTGCACGCAGCCTTGCCTGGCTGTTTTAATAACCTAAACCAATAAATTAGTTTTGTGCATAAACCCCTGTAAGATTCGTCTCTGGTGCTTACAACCCAGAGGCCAAATACACTTCCAGTAGAATGAAGAGATGGAGAATGGGTGCAAGTGATGGGCTGAGAGGAACTGAAGAAAATGTAGATCGGGGAGGTTATGCTCAGCCACTCCTGCGGGTCCTTTTGATTCAGCACTAAGGCAGCACATTCCACAGCATGGCACTGAAGCCCCATTCAACTCCTCCAGGCAGAGCATTCACCTCATTCCTGCCTGAGGGCACTTCAGGTGCAGACCTTTGATGAGCGGGAGGCGTTACTGCAGCTTCTGTAGATGATGAGCAGGGCAGAGGGTCATTCATTCAATAAATATTTATGTGCCATCTTCTATGTGCCCAGCACTGAAGCTAATAATTGCTGAAAATTTATCTCATTTACTTTAAAGGGGACTTTAGATAGCCTTCAAGTTAAACTTCACTGATCCGTGAGACAATTAAGAGAAGAGAACAAAGACAGGCCTCCTGCCACCTCCTGCCCTCCATGCACTAGAAGGATATTTTCGGGGAGCTAAGAGTAGCCAGTATCTTTTTGGAAGTCAATGAGAATCTCCAGCACATGGAAAAGTAGGAGAAAGGGAAACAGATTGGATTACTGAGGAATGCTTTCTGGAAGAGACCGCATACCGGGTCAGAAAGGAGAGGTGGGTGGGTAGAAATAGTACAGCTGATGTACTTAGTCCACAGGAGCTAAACCAGACACTCCATGAAGCAACCCCCAGGCATCAGCATCTTTATCGGGGTCACCAGGTGAATCTTTTGCAAACTAAAGACTGAGAGCCAAGATGCCAGACTCCCGGGCCCGGAGGGCCATTCTGCACCCTGACTGGGTGCGAGGCTGGCAGGCGCTGAACGGGACCGACACGGCAGTTCCATAGATACCGAATGCCAAAAGGAGCTCCTCAGCGCTACTCAGAGGCCCATGAAGTCAGTTAAAGGCGGCTGCGGTGAAAGAGGGCAGCTATTGCAAACCTCTTGGCATGTAAATTAATGCTCCAGCCTAAAGAACTCAACAGATGTGCAGAGGGCGCAGGAACAAAGGTGAGGTTTCCTTAATGAAGCAGCTGTCTATTGGCTTAAAGTCTCAAAATTTCAACATTTTTTTTCTTTTTTGACAAATTGTACTTGTTCCTACAATGGTTATAACAAAACGCTCCAGTCTCTTGGTCTCTCTTGCTTCACAAATGCAACAGCCGAGAGGCAACTTCTGGAGCAGTGCTGCCCCGCAAGATTCAGTGTGAGTCACATATATGATTTAGCTTGCCACTGGCCGTATTAAAAAAATAAAAACACATGGAATTAATTTCAACAAACATTTTACTGAGACTAGTAGATTCAAAAAAACCACTGCCAATATGTAATTAATACAAAAATTACTAATGAGATGGTTGCCATTTTCTTTATCATACTAAGTCATCAAACTCCAATGGGATTTTGCACTTGGAGCACATTTCAAATGCTCGATAACCGTCTGCAGTGAGTAGCTACCACACGGCACAGCACGGGTCTGTGGAATGGGGGTGTAAACCTTCAAGTCAAGACCTAAATTCCCTAGGAAGAATTCCAAGATGAGCACACTTGAGGAAAACAAAAACATAGGTAATGAATGAACTTATGTTATAATATCATTAAAGTACCCACCAGTATTCAAACAGGTATTTCCTAGATTCAATTTTTTTAAAAAGTGACTAAAACCATTATGATAAAAACCATCTCCATTACAAGGAGAAACTGGACTAACACTCGTCTACCCCCTTTTCCCAGAATGAAGTACTTCGACACACTTTCCTCTTATATTGCAGATTCCACTTGAATTTGATGCATTATCTCCTGGATACAAATCAAGAATAACCACTTCCTCCATAGAAAATTTCAAATTGCTCAGCAGGTAAAAACAGAATCAACCTTGATGGATCAAGGTGAAAAAAAACTCAGTCCTTTGGAGATTAGGAGACGAGAGAATTGAAACCAGACACACTTGGACTAGAGTATCCAGCCCATAGTGCAGAGAGATCCATGTGCCATGAGGTGCAAGGTATGTACTCCATATAAAGATGACATTATCAACATTATTATAATGGATTTATGAAAAGAACTCATGTAGAACTTATTTCCAGGCTAGGACCAAGTGAGGCATTCACCTCGGGTACAAAATTTAAGAGGGTCTCGCAATCAAGAAAAATAATGTTTTCATGCAATATTTTTAAAAATAAAATTTTAATGCAAGACAGTTGACACTGAACAAAATACCAAAATCTTTAAATAAAAAAAAGATTGGTACTACTGAACTTTTCCTTTCTGTTTCAAACTCTGCTATGGCTCTGCACAACACTGTTAATGTCTAGTCTTTATTTAAAAGTAATTTAATGTTTGCAGAACTTTGATATTTTGTTCATGTGCCAGGAGGCGGCAGGGGTGAGGGGGGAACCCCAACCACAGGTCCTTGAACTCAAGAGAAACTTGGCAGCTCTGGGCCAGCCAGTGCCTCACGTCCCTATGAAGTAACAAATGAGATGACAGTCCCAGGACCAGAGCCTGTGGAATTGAATCTAAAGCCCAGCGGCGAGGGAAACAGCGAGTGTTGTGTATCTCCTACGATAAGGACAGTGCTGTAGGCACATACATCCATCAACCCCCAGAAAGAGCGAGAGGCACCAGACGTGATGGTGGGCCAGCAGTCAGCCCTTCCTTGTCACTGAATTTCAGTTTCTCCCTTTCTTTCCTGGAGGCTTCCTTACACAACAGGCCCCTCTGAAGGGACCTGCCTCCCCTTCACCTTCCCTTAGTTAACAACTGCAGGAATCAGATGCTGCACCAACTGAATCTCCTCCAGACAAAGATGATTTAAATGGAAAATAAATACAGTATGTGGGAGTAATCAAAATCAGTGAGATGCAGGGCTCAGTTTGAGCCCAGCTTATTTTAAAGCATGGGCAGAATTGTCAATGAACTGTAAAAGAAAGAAGGGTGGAAAAAGCAAAAGCAAAAACAAAAACCCACCACCAGCCTGGCACTGTCGGGATGGAAAGATATTTTACATTCTTTCGAACTGGAGCTCAATCTTTGCCCGTCATTGAGGCGGCAGCCTTGCCTCCATTGCCCTCTGCATGGTCTTGAATTTCAGCAACATAACTTTGCTACAATCATGCTTCAGAGGTCAAGTGGGGGCAACAAGCTGCTAAATACTTAACCTAACTGAGGAAAGAACAGATTCTTTCCACAGATCTGTGCCTCTTTACAGTTCATTTCAGCAGGCCCAACTGCATTTTCCCATTTGGTAATAGGAAAATGTCTTCTTTCTGCTGGCTCCACATCTGATACCTCACAGGAAAAGAAAGAAAAAGAAAAACCCATGCGGCATCCAAGGATGTGCTTCTGCTGTGTGGCTGCCTCTCTCGGTTTGACGTCCAATTTGGTTCAGGCTCTTTGGGACCTGTGGGATTCTGGGAAGGGCAATCTTTTCTTCTTTGACTATTCAAGCCGTCTTTGGTCTGTTACTGCTCTCTAGTCATTTCTGATGTGGGTTTAGGTGTCACCATGAGCCCTAAATCAGAAGAACAAGACCACGGTTTTGGAGGACTCCAGCTCAGAATCCAGGGCTCTTAATCCAAGTAGGGTTACCAGCTCCCATCTGAGGCTTCCAATGGGGTCAACACAAGCTCATGTATGTCAGGACTCCATCATCTCCATCATCTTTTTAAAAAGTTCTTTTCAACTTCCCAAGCATGAAGAAAAATCATTGGTTTCAACAGTTTAGATTAATAAATAGTTTAGATTACTACTCATAGGTACCGAAACTTCAAGCTCCTTCTTCTAAGGGGCCACTATGGAAGACTGACACCTTTCTTTACAAAATGCCTCCATACCAGTTTGCTGTCCAGAACAAAATAACGTTTTCGTTTTCACTTAACTGTCCACAATGGCACATCTCTGTAACATAGTACAAGAGACACACACACTCCGAGCTACAGCGGGAATGCTTTGGCAGAAGAAAATGGAACTTTACTCTGAATTACGGAGAGTCAGGGGGGAAACTAAGTAAGGCACCTGGATTCATTTTCCTTGTAGCAATACAATCTACGCTTTGATCCACATTTCTCAGAAGGTACTTTATATGTATGTTTTGAGAATAGATACTCCTTAGAAAGAAAGGGTTTGATGGCCCAGTAAGTTTTAAAAAAAATGTACCAGATTCCCTTCTAGAAAAATCTATGACATTATATTTCATATTTCACCCTTATAATTCTTCAAGGTAGTATTATTCCTATTTTAAAGCTGAATAACCAACCAGGGAGGTTTAGTAATGTGTTTGAGCTTACATGACAGGTAGGCAGATTAGAAAGAATTGGAATTCACCCCTCCAAGTTTGTGACATTTTCTTAAGTTTCGAAATAAAAAAATAAAACCAACAAATTGATAAGTCCCAACCTCTTTGACTTGGTATAATGCCGGCCCTATTTCCCAAATAATGGAAGCTTACTTCAGTGAATTTCTACCTTCACATTTAATCTATCTCTGTCACATCCAGATTGGAATTTTCCCAAGGAGCTGGTCTCAAATAGGCTCCTAACATATTTCATGTAAAAAGAAAATCATATATAGCAAACCCCCTTTTCCAACATAATGATTACTTCTTTTAACTTTGAGTCTCTAACACTCTCTAAGCCTCAGTTTCCTCAACAGAAACGAGGATAATAAATTTCATCCTCCTAAAGTACTATGAGGATTAAAGGGGACAATCCAATCGGGACACTTGGTGTATTAGATGGCAGATTATCAGCACTCAGTGAAAGTTAGCTGCTATTGCTGTCACTAGTACCGCCATTATGAACTATTCTGGTTCACTGTAACAAAAGAAAGTACGTGCCAGGCTGGCTTACACTGGGCGTGGAGCGATCCCCAGAAATAACAGGCTGGCCTTAAGACTGGCCCCTGCCTTCCTATCTCCCTGACCGCTCAGTCTGCTGTCCCTTCATCCTGAATCCCTTATCTCCTTTCCCATCCAATACTGCTTCCTGTCTGCAAATCCCCCTGTGACCCCTACTTGCCCTCTGGTCCTCCAAAGTCCTCAGTGGGGACTTTAGAAAGAAATACAGAGAAATGGCTCAGAACCACAGACACCAGGAGAAAAGAATTCAGACTAGGCCTCTCCTCTTCCGAAAGAAGAGCAAACGGAGCTATATTACATATCAAAGGGAGCCCTCTCCATTTTGCTCAGTGACAATTTCCTTTTATGGAAGCTTTGATTTGCGACTAAATAATTAGCTGTTTAAAAATTATTCCTGGGTAGAGTTTCAACAATACAAATCAATGAAGATCTGATTTGACTAAAGTTACTAACTCGTGGAGGTACAGATTTCTTTTCTGTAAGGCAGTTGATAAATTAGTTCCTCTCACTTAAAGCCATGAACAAAGACGATTTAATGACTTAAAAATCAGCATATGTTTGCTAAACAGTCCATTTTGTAATTCTGTCATGTCAGGCACATTCTTCTTTCAAATGCTAATCCACATTTAAGGGTTCTTATTGGGATAAACACCCCTTTCGATGTTCTTATTAGGGTTGTTGATGATTATTAAATGAATTTAAAGGCATCCATTTCCACTGTGCTGTACTAAAAGCCATCTTAAAATAAACCAGTGAACAGAAATCAAACACATTTATAAATTCACAGTACCCTTTGTGCAAACACAGAGCGCTGTGCAAAAACATTCTTACCAAGTTGGGAGTAAAAAGAACAGATCACAGCAATTATAATATTAAACACACAAAAGCCAGCAGACATCTGATGCTGCCAGATTCTCAAGACTGAAAAGCTATTTTGCCAAACAAAACCAAAAGAAAATCTTAAAAGATAACGATTTGTTAAGCAAGAACGCCCATCAACTTCAATAAGCTCTCTGCACACATGCATGTGACCACAAAATGCTGTAACAGACAAATGTTAGAGGTTTGTCTTGAAACCACAGGAACAAAAACAGTAAGCGTCAGGGCTGGGAGCAGATTCCCACAGAGCTCGCTGGACATCAGTGACCTGGTCCAAAGGAGGCTGCAACCACCTTAAAGATACCACCTGAGCTTGTACAGAAAGAAAAAGAGCAGAACTGGAACTTGATGTGAGAAGAAGTCCATTACATTTTGGCTTAAAAACTTACATCCTCATTAAATGTGTTTACAATGTTTGTTTGCAGTAGGCATGTACACTTTCCCCCAAAGCAGTCATGTCCACCCTGAGTGCCCCTAAAAGCACTTAAGGAGACACCTTGCTGGCAGGATGAGAATGGCAAGCTACCTGAAGGGCGGGGACACTGGGCACGGAACTCAGAATGCAGTGACCTGGGCCATCTTCTCACGCCTGGAAAAGGAGGGTCACAGATCGACATCCAAGGCTGGCTTTGGCGTAAGCAGGACAGCCATGCTCATTGCTAAAGTACTGAAATACTCAGCAGTAGCTACTTCTCCAACACTCTCCCTGAGGAGACAGCCCAGCAGCAAAGGGTAAACTTATGGCACAGGAGGGCTCCCCGAAGGCCCATTTGCAGGATATGGCCTGTACTGGTTGGGAATTCTGGGTACCTGATAACAGAAGGTTTATTAAATATTTTGAATATCATTTCTGTTTCCGTGGCACTTCCCCATCTTACTTATTCCATGGGTGAAAAAAAGATGAACCCATCAACTACGACCTTATAGGAGTAAATACTGCTTCCTAAGACCTCAGATAAATGCTTGAGGAGTGGGATGGAAGGGTAGATGGAAGTTCTCTGCCCAGGCTTCTGCTGCCCAGTGATATGAAGGCAGAGGTGTTTCTACCTGCTGGCAGGTCTACAAGAACTACATCTTATTCCCCCTGTGCCCCTAGCCCTGTCCCTGGCACAGTGCAATTGCTGTAAGTTATATCAAATAGTTGAGGGCTGCTATCTGTCAGTCTCAAAGGCAACAGACTGGCAACCTAAATGTTCTTTTTTTTTTTAAGTGGACTTTTCTACTTTAAATTCTACTCTGTGATGTATTTATAAAACACTGTTCATTATTTCTGTTTGGTTAATCACCTGGTGATTCTAGGATTTATTACCATACCCTTCCACTACCACCACTCCACCAGGAACATCCACAAATGCTCAGGTACATTTTTTGGTGCTGTATTTAGTGTGCAAGGGACAAGGACATCGTACGTGTGATTCAGTCCCACACCACAAAGAGTCGACTCAACCCAAGATGCCTGCCTATACCTCCTGTGCTGAGAACTGCAAATTCACTAATGAATTTCATTTTTCTAGAAAATGAGTATTTTAATGGTAACTGTCTCCAGTACCCTCACTCCCTGTTACTTGTGTCTGTACAATTTAAGCCATATGATCACAGTCCAGATGTTGCCAAGTTTCTAAATTATAGTCTTCATGGGCAGGAACTGGTAAGTCACCTCCTAAATATCTGTCCTGTAAATATGCCTATAAAGGTAGAAGGCGGGGTTGACGATCAAAGTATCAGGGACCAGCACTCAATCGGGATCTGGATGAAGTATGGGACTGGATCCTCCCCTTGAGTGTTGGGTATCAGCTCAGCTGGTGGCCACCAGTTGTTGAAGGCCAAGATGTGGAGTGTGGTGCTACATGGCAGTGGCAGGGAAAGGCTTAGGGAAACAGCATGTTCTGCGAGGACCCCATGAGGCTGGCGTAGGGTCCGCGCTGGTAACCATCTAGCTGTCCCAAGGGAAGACCATTCAGCTGAAGAGGGAGGCTGCTGAGCCGCACAGTAATGCTCAGTCACTAGAGCTTTGGGTCTAAACTGCTTTATCATCAGGGCCTGAAGAGGGTGAAAAGAGTCCCTTGTGCTTAAATGGCAGAAAGAATAAAAATTAAATGATGGTTGTCACCATCATTTATTAAGAACCCTTGAACTGAACCCTTAGTATCTATTACCTTAAGTGACCTTCCCATGCATCTTCTAAAGTAGGAATCATTTTCCAATTTTACAGAAAGCAAAAATACCTTTCCTGAAGCCATGCTATAAATAAGTGGTAGTATAATTAGAATCCAGACCTATTTAAATCCTCAGTCTATAACCTTTTATGTATAGTGAAAAGAAGTGTAGGAAATAAAGAACGAAATAAGAGGAGAAAGCAGAAGGAACTGGATGGGATTCTGATGCATTATTCCTTTCAGAACACAGGAGGGCCATCTAAAAGGGTCCAAGAAATACAGTAAGGCTTTCCCTTCTATATTCACTCCAAGAAAATTCCACCTTTTTCTTTTTTTTTTTTTTGGCAAGGCCCAGCGAAAGGTCCACTGTCCTCACCCAACTCTCCCAGATCCACAAACCCAGGCAGATCTGTACCTTGTCAGAACCCCCGGAAGACCCAAAGTCTGTGTCACATAAACGACCACTGTCAAAACCCCAGCCATCCTCCCAATGCCGCCCTCTCCTCTGAGCCCCTCCTCCCATTCCCTCCCCTGCACACAGTCTGTGCCCTCCCAGGGCCCTCACGGCAGCAGGCACCTCCAGGCACTCTGTCTCTGCTTGACTGCCACTGAGATGGGTTGTTCTCATAATGTCTCCACTCCAGGGTCTGCACATGGATTCTCTTGGGGGACTTGCATCTGTGTGCACAATTTATGCTATTAAAGTAAAAATTCTACCACCAGCATCAGCCCCACCACTAACACCCTCTTAGCCACAAAGAGCGTGCCAGGCACAATGCTAAATCCTTTAGGTCTGACTGAGTAATTCTCATCCTGACTCTCGGAAGCAGGGCATTTTTATTATCCTTTACATGTAAAACAGAGGCTTCACTAGATTACATAATTTGTCCAGTATTATGCATCCTTTCTTCCTCTTTCTGCAGTCTGCAAGGGATCTATGTCCGACAAGGAATAAACCCGGGATCTTGTAAACACATAATAGTACATCATTCATTCATTCATACATTCATTCTTGGGGTCCGACTACAAGACAGACAGTTCATGAACAAAGCAGCAGCTCCAACTGCTGCCCTCAAAGAGCCTCAGGCTAGTGGGAGATGCCTTTTCCCTTCCAAATGGCCCCTAAGATGGAACGTGGGATGTGCACTGCTAGTGGAATGTCAAGGTTCCTAAAAGGCTTGGAGAACAGGCGTCACGAAGGAGAGGGAGCAGGTGGTGGGAAGTGTCTGCGCCTGCCAACCTTCCCGGCGCCGGGGCCCGCTGGTGAGTGTGACTTGTCCTTCAGTACCGTCCTGCCAAGTCAGCAGCATCAGCCCCAAGTCGCCATGATTACCTCTGAGGTTTCAGCCTTGGTGATCTGAGGACCTGGCTCTCAGTCCCCTGAGTACTTACCGGCTGGGACACCAAGTCCCCTTTCCATGACCTTTCTCATTTTTACAGGGGATGCTGTTCTACAGGGGTTTGTTCATGGCACTTACAAGCAACTTCAAATGAGTACACGCGTTTTATTTCCCAACAGACTTTAAATAATGATAATGACCTCCTGCCCTGAGCTAAAAATCTGGTCAGCACTCCTGAGGGCATGTCAGCTTGCAGCTACACTCCCTTTTAGGCATCAAGCGCATTTGGAACATACACATTTTCAAAGACAGAGATTCCAACATTTTCCAGGTAGAAGAATTGACCACCAGAGAACAGCTCCCTCGCTGCCCCGATATATGTTACCTGTCGCAACAAAAATGCTGACTAGGAGGCCTCAGTGGCATTTCATTCCCATGCGTCTTGGGGAGCCAGTCTTGGCTGGGCTCCCCCATGCACCTGGGGGTTGGCTGACGGAAGTGTGGCTGGTCTACTCTTCTCTACTTGGTGTGCCCCTCGTTCTTTCCCTGGATCTGCAGTAGGTTAAGCAGGCGCATCTTTCCCATGACCATGGTGGAGAGGAAGAGCAAGGGGAGAAACACGCCTGTACTTTCTCAAGCCTCTGTTTGCATCAGGTTTGCTGACATCCCATTGGCCAAAGCAGTCCCAGGCTGAGCAACTGGCATAGGCGGCGCTACACACAGCACGACCTTATAAGCAGGAGGGCAGAATTAGGGCCACCAATGTAATCAACAACCACACTGGGCCTGGTCACTCATAGAGACAGTATTGATATTTTCTGAACCCCAAATCAGGCTTGACTAGGATTTATATGCCCTTTCAAGTGAGCAACACATCCTAGAAAGAATGGTCTACACACAAAAGATGGACACTTCTGAGACATTTTGATTGTGTCTCCGGGTAAACCATGAATCACCTGGGAAAATAAGCTGTTCTAAAAACCAGGAATGATAGTCACCAAAAATGGAGATCCCAAAACTTTTCTGAACAGGAGCTGAACGTTTCTGACAAAGCTAGAATACAGGTTATTATTACTTACTACCTGTAACCACTTAACAATAGTAACTGCAACAATTGCAAACATTTATTTAGCAATTACTGTATCTTTAGCTTTGTGCTAAGTTCTTTCTATAAATTATTCCTCTTAGTTTTTACAATAAATTGTGCAACAGATGCTATTATGAAACTGAGGTCCAGCCAGCATTTACACAATTAGTCTAAGAACCCACTAATAGTAAGAGAAAGAGACAGGACTTGAACCCAGGTCAGGTGGTACCACAGATCATGTAGCTTTCCACTACTCTACAGCACCCTCTCTATTCACATGTGTCTCAAAGGCCTTATCATTCTGCTCTCTTTACTTATAAGTAATACTTAGAGCGGCTGAATCATTTTCTGCTTCTAAAAGAAAGACTATTCTGACTAAAATCACCTACATTTTTACTCAAGATCTGGCTACGCCATTAGTGTTTCTTCCATTTGTATATTAACTAAGAGAGTTTCTAGGGAGAACACAGGACAAGACTTGAAATGCAAGGTCTGACTGCTGACAATCTCTGATTATTAAGTATGCAGGAAGGAAATCAATAAAGCTCCAAGGAGCAAAATGGAAGAGGAAAAAGCCCAGCACTTGGTGTCAGACACCCTTGGTTCCTTTTCTATACAGTGAGACTATGCAGTGATGATATTCAAAATACTAAATATAAATTGATATAAAAATACATGCCAAAATGTTTAAATGCATTCCCTTATTCTCTCTGCATAAGAAATGTGTATGCATAAAAGTGAACTGCTTGTTAGAAATTACTAAATGCTGTAAACTGCACCATGTACTGTATTTCACATTATCCTACAATTTTCCAAATTATTTATTGATTCCTGGGTTTGCTGGCACTCCTTGTTTGATGCATTTGTCACTAGTAAACAATGCCCCCATCTCAACCATGGCAGACATAGGCAACAAGGTCTTCGGAGGACATTCCTCTCATGTTCACAGTTATTAGGATCCCTGGTCCCAGAACCTTATTGTAGCCAGAGGAAGGCCAGAAGCTGATGGTACACCCTGACCGGTGAATGAGTATCAGCTCTTCCCATGTACCCGGAACTTGGAGACCCTGAACTTGGCTTCTGCTGACAATGCGACCACCAGTCCCTGCTCCCTTCCCTGAAGTCCTGGCCGGTGCTGGGCAGCTGGCGCAGGGCTCTGCCTCAGTCCATTCAGCTGTCCCCAGGCCCCAGCCACCTCCACCAGGGCACCACAGCAGGCCTGCTTCACACCACATAGGCTTGACACCAACGTCAATCAATAGTGTAATCATAGTACAGCAATTCTGGCTCCGAATGACTCCATTTCAGCCCTGACAAATAATTGCTTTTGCACCCTCTATAGAGTCCTATGATAGTTAAGTGAGCTAATATACGAGATGTCTTCTAAGACAAATTGTAAATATTGCTTAGAAAATGCTTCAGGGCACTCTTTCAGTCACTGAATGCACAGGTGATAAAGAAAAGCAATCCAAACATCAGTCCTTCATTGTTCTCTTGCTTTCTGTTCACTCATTCCAGCAAGCAACCTGCCCAGCATGGAAAAGAAACCAAGGCAGCTGCTTGTCCACAGACTGCTGGGCTGTGCAGAGGTCAAAGAGTTAACATAATGGGGAAGAAAAAGCCCTACCTACATACATCTTCTCACAGCTACTGATGGCAGTGCTCGCAGCATGGGTGTGTGTGTGATAAATCCCTCTGGACATAAACAATATGAAGTATTTGGCCTTCCCAAAACAAATGGGGACCTCTACAGCACAATAATCCGAGGGAACCTGGTCAGGCCTTTAAAGTTCATGTGACTAATGAGATGGTACAGAACAGTGGTAAAAAATAAAAGCAGTGTATTAGAAACATAACCAATAGGGGAGGGTCAGGTAGAGAGGGAGAGAATGAAAGAGAGAAATTGATATTAGAAACTGGCTCACATGACTGCGGAGGCTAAGAAGTCCAAACTGTGGAGTATGAGCCACTGGTACAAACACCCAGCAAGAGCTCACGGTCCAGTACAGGGTCATCAGGCAGGAAGGGCTAATGTTGCAAATGAGGTCCAAAGGCAGTCGGCTCGAGGACTCTCTCTTACTCTGGGGAGGACTGAGATTTTTCTTCTACCAGGGCCTTCGTCTGACTGAGTGAGGCCCACCCACATTATAGAGGATGAACTGCTTTACTCAAATTCACCAATTTGTTACTCTTATCCACTCCTAACCTCCAGAAACACCCACAATAGTATCTGGCACCCCGTGGTCCAGCCCGACTGACATAAAATCAGCCGCCACAAACACGTACCTAGAGGAATTAACCAAATTTCAGGCAGTTTAAGATCCCTTAGTTCTGAATCGGCCTAGAAGTTCCCAGGTTCCATATGTCAAGAAAATTCCAGAAGGCTTGAGAATTCTGGAGTTTTCACAGAGATAGATTTTTTCTAGTGCACAGAAACTTTACCAAAAGGGGTGGGGGTTTATGAGACATAGAGAAAACCCACAGGGGGAAACCATTAACAGATAATGAATCATCATCCCAGCTTAGCAGCTCCTGTTGTTTCCTCTGACAAAATAGCATCTTCACCAAGCCAGGCTCTCTGGGAGCGGAGGACTTATAAAAAGCGAGGCTGAAACCAGGACTTTTAACTGCTTATGGGCCTGCACACGTATGTGTGTGTCAAGTTTCACTAGTTGAATATTTATCTAAGGACACATTTTTCTCTTAATTCCTTCACTGATTCCTCCTGCTCCATAAATCCTCAAACCACTGCAGAGCCTCCGGTCCTGGGCGGGCCCTCTGCCCTACATTCTCTCCTCCTGCGAGCTCAGTCACAAATCTGAATACCATCAGCAGGCTAGGGACTCCTGAATTTAATTTTCCCAGCCTAAACCTTGCCTACCAAACAGCAGTTTCATATGTTACAGCTCAATATATCCACCAATAAAAGGCCTTCCAGTCATACCATATGGTTCTTCCCTCTCTTCAGTCATTCCTCCTCACTTAATCTGTAAACCCCCAAAAGCATTTTCCTTGCCTTTTAAAACATATATGGTCCAGTGCAGATGCAAGCAAGGTCATACCCACTGTTACTGAAGCACCACTTAGTGGGGTGTTTCTTCTCTCCTGTCTCCGCCCTGCTCCGGCCTAGGAGCAGCCAGTGTGCAGGGCCTGGTTAGAGGTGTGCAGAAGAATATGTAGCCATTTGAACAGATGCACAAGAAGTCTTCTGACAGTGGGTTGATGCTTCAGAGAATAAAACATCCAAGAAGAGATGGGTCACCAGAAGTTTTTGTTTGTTTCCTTTTTGAGAATTTTATTTTTCTCAGGAAAAGGTCAAGTCAGGAATTTTGGTACATGTTTATCAAGAAAACTAAGAATTATCTCTTCTGCATAATTCAGTATGCTCATGGTTCGCTTCTGCATGTGACAGCCGAGGAGGAGCATTCGCTAAGTGACCGCGCTTTCAGGACCACTGATCCCATTTCAACAATGCCAGGGAACTGAGGCAGGTTATTGCTAAAACTGGACTGGGCTCATCCTTTTAAACATTTATCAGCATTAAGCCAAGCCAGTGCTACGTTTCTGACATGCCAAAGGCTGGGCTTTGGCAACTATAAACAAGTAACCAGAGCACAGCCCTGGTTCCTTGTCAATAATGCACACCCCACCCTGCAGAATGAAGATTTCCCATTTGTATGAAAACTCTGGCTTCTGCGCTTTCCATTTTCATCTGGAACCTGGAGGAAAGGTGGATCTTGGAAGCTATTTAATCTAATGCCTTTGTTTTCCAGAAAATCAAGGTAAAGCCCAGAGAAACCTGGTGACTTACTCAAGGCCACACAGCAAATCCCTTATCTCAGTATCTCTATCTCCTTATCTGTAAACGGCAATAACAAACATACCTACTTTATGGGTTTTTATTCCGAGTATTAAAACAAGTATTATATGAAACAGACCCAGCAGAGTGCCTTGCAGAGGAAAGAAAAACAGATGTTTGGCATTACTAATCCTCTGCAGGCTAATCCTTTGAGCAGAGGCCTATGATAGTCTGACCGAGCAGCAAGGCTGGCCGCAGTGTGTTCAAATGACCCTGCCGCTTTTTATATCTGGTAAAAACAACAACAAACAAACAAAGCAGAAAGGCTCCTGTGAAACTAACCTCTTCCCTAACTGCTCAAATGAGACCCCCTCAGTGTGAGAGGCTGGGGTAAAGGGGAAGAGAGAAATTGCCCCTTACACAATAAAACGGCCCTTCCTGCAGACAAAAGATGGCCTCCAGGCGAGCAGGAGACTTCCCTCCCTTTAGGAAGTCAGAACAATTAAAGAAACTTTTCTGTGGGTTTTTCAATTAGACATCACGGCAAAGGAAGCCTTGATATGTGTGAGAGACCGCCCCCTGCTGTGAATTTTCATTAGTGCACTAAGTGTTGAGCAGACTGGTGCCAGGCAGTGGACCAAAGTCGAAGAATCCTGAAGGACGGACCTATGGGGGTGGGGGACACTGACTTCTATTTCAAGTTTCGTCCCCACCAAATGGAAAGATCAACCCTACAGGGTTCTCAGTCAAATTAAGAATTCTAGAGGAGAGGCTGGGATTGGGTGATGAGGAAAGGATGCCGCTGTAAAACGATCCCCTTACATCCCTGACGACTCAACCTTGGGTCCAGTTAAAGGCCCGCAAGTAGAACAAAGGCTGGTTAACTTCTGAAGCATCCCTAAGTTTCAGAGGACCACAAATTATTACAAAATTCCAAAGCAGGAAGTTAAAGGAATCAACAACAGGCAGATGAAAGATAAGTCTGCTCCTCTTTCCTCATTTAAAATGCTCAGTAAATTCCTAATGGACAAGGGGCTAATTATGTGTCCTTTGGTAGAGAGCAGAAGGATTTCATTCTGACATAAGGAAGAATGATCCAAGGGTCAGAGCTGACCAGCAAGGGCGACTTTCCATCTCGGGAGGTAATGGATGATTCCTCGGGGATGGCGAGAAATCCCAAGATTCCAGTGTCAGATGAGCAGGTGGTCTACATCAGTAGTTCTGAGAGTTTGAGATTTCACAGATTAGAAAAAATGTCCATGTTTATTTTATTACATACAAATATATAAAATTTATTTTATTATATATCTATATATATTATTTTAAACCCCATAAACAATAATTTTGCAGAGGTTTAAGGAATTTATAAAAGTATTATTGAAAATACCACCAAGATTTCTTAAAAGGAGGAATCTTTTAAAACAAATCTAAAAATCAAAGACAAACATAAGGACAAAAAAGAAATACTCTTTAAATGGATTGGAGTTAGTTTAATGTACTTCACAAACGTTATTGTTCACATTTTGCTGTAAATGAATGAAAACATTGCCAGACAACGGCACTTGTTTACCCACTAGCTTTAGAGAACCTATTTTTTACGGTCAAAAAAAGATTGATGAAGCTATTTTTATTTTGGAAATAATGAAAAAAGAGCCCATCAAACATTGAGTGTTCACATGTAGGGATTTTGGAGCATGTGGGATGAGCAGAGGGGACTGCCTGGAAGGAGCTGGAGTGGCACCAGGCCGTCTTGCTCCTTCACCCGAAAGGCAGGCTCTGTCCAGGGCAAAGCTCCCCTGCAGGCTACCTGACCTTCAGGCTCATGGTGGACTTGGGACAGCCCGACAACTGACAACCATTAGGAGTATATTGTATTTGCTTGGAGAACAATGTTCAGAACTCTCATCATGTTTAAAAAAAGGGCCCGTGAACTCAAAAATGTAAAAATCACAGATTTTAAAAAGGACCAATTCCAAAACACGTTCTATTGGAACCTGCACCTTTGAAATATCAGTCCCAATTATCCCCTCTCCCTGCATCCACACTTTCGCTCATGATGGAGTACATTTTCCTACTCCTCAGCTTTGACTTGGCCACGTGACTTGTTTTGGCCAGTGGCAAATGAGTAGAAGTGAAAATGTACCAATTCCAAACTTAAGCCTGTAGAAGCCTTTCATTTTTCAGCTTGTTCTTTTGTATCCCTACCCCTGCCATGAGCAGAGCATGTCTGGGTTAGGCACTGGTCCCAGGAAAAGGATGACGAATCTGAGGAGCAGAGCCACTTCAGCCAACCTACAAACTCATGAATGAGAAAACAATGCTGAGGGCTGCATGCCACTGAGATGCTGAGGTTCTGTGTTACACATCCTCACTGCAGCAAGAGCTAACTGATACAGGACCTAAATTCTGGAGAAATTTTCCTCCAGTATAAGACAGTAACCTGATGCCATTAGAGCTGAATGGAAGAGGGTAATATGAGGCACAGTACAGCTTCTGAATCTCATTCCCACCCACCTTCTACATAAATTCTTGGTCCCTTTCCTAATCCTGGCTCTCAGAGAATGTTAAATCTTCTGCCCAAAGCAAAACAAATTAGTGGAGATGAAATGGGTCACCATATTCTGCTATTTTGGCTGCTTAACTTCAATGGACGTGTGCATTTTTCAAATATTTGCAGATTACCCTTTCAGAAGCCCCACTTGAACAAAAGGAAATTATTCCAAATCTTTTATAGTCTTACTCACCTTACCAACTGGAGCATATGGCCCATAGTTGTAACTAATTTGTAGAAAGGCAGCATGGAGCATAAGTTGCAGAAATGAATCTAAACTCTACAAATTAGTAACTTTTGACTTTCTGCATGACACAACTTCTCTGAACCAGTTTTCTCCTCTGTGAAATGGGACTTCTACTTACTGCAGAGGGCTGTGGGGACGTTTAATTAAGTAATGTATGCATTACTTGGCTATGAAGGTGCTCAAAAATGCCTCATTCTCCCATGCTGATGCCTTGGTCAGGATGAACTTCAGGTGTAGTAAGGGGAGACCACGTGAGACAGAGGCAAATGCTCTGGTTTTACCACCAGAACTGGGTTCCCTTCCTGGCTCTGTCGCACACCACCTGCATGGGTCAAGGCACTTCACCTTTCCGAGCCTCGATTTCCCTCAGCTGCAGAATGATGACTGTAAACCACAAAAGCAAAGGAGTATTCCAGGGCACTGGTATCATGAGAGCATACATGCAAAGGGGTTTTGAAAACTGTGCTGAGCCTAAATAGAGTTCTTCTTATTCATGGCAGATGCACAGTGACACCTTCAGGGAGCACTCGTTTTAATGGTATTTAAGAAAAACCTAAGCATTCAAGTGCTTCATAATGGACTACCACTGAAGTCCATTTGTGAAAAGCTATATAAACGTAAGATCCATTTCTTGAGAACTAGCCAATCAAAAATGAAAATGTAATTTAAGCAGTTTATGAGGGTGCAAAACCATAGAGATCTTTTAGCTCCGATATGATGATGAATGTTCCTTTTGGTTTGAGAACATGATGCTCATGAAACCATATCCCGGAACCTCAATGCATGCACACAGGATCCAAAGTTTCCTCATTTTGTGGAATCAAAGACTAGGTAATCAGGGGTGATGAGAACCACCACCATACAAGAATCTAGTTCAGCAAATCCACATTTTGAAAAAAGTGTGAGAAAAACGAGAACAAGCTCAGTAAAAGCTTTTACTTGGCTTGTAATCCAACCTGACTTTGGTTCACATACTGAAATATATTAAACATATGGGTCATCATCCCCCCAAAACATTCAACTTTATTATTCTTACATAGCTCCAAGCAGATAGTGCAGCCTCTCCAATCGGTCACAGACAGAGGTAGGATTCCAAAGCATCTTTACAGCATGAGCTCTGGGGCCCTTGTGCAGAAACTGGCCCCGGGATGAATGTCACAATTAGTTACATGTGTGGGAAAGGGTGAGCAATTATACATCTCTGCATTGTTCCTGCAAGATTTCTTGTTCGTTTCATCGTCGCGTAACTTTTATTTTTTTTTTTCGTCACGTAGTTTTAAACAGAACTTTTGGGTTCCTGCTGTGGGACTCAGATTCCCAAAGACAAATGAAGGGGCTAGAAACAAAATATGTAGATATGTTGGGTCTATCAGGACCCTGGTACTTAATAGCCTAAAATCAGAGGGTTCATCTGAATATGGACACGGGAGACTTAAGCAGGGAAAACAGTTAATGCCAAATGAACCAACATCTTTTCCTACTAGTAAGATGGAGTTAGGCAAAGATTAGCCAAAAAAAAAAAATTTAAGCCAGCCATTTTCGTTAACTTCTTCATATTACAGAGAAGTTGAGGAGGCCTTGTTTGTTAGCATGGACTCAAGTCCAAGAGTAGAAACCAGCTGCTGATCTTACAGCTGAGATTAGTTTTCAGCTATTGTTAGGCACTGTACTGAAGACTTTACACACACCACACACTGAATCTTCACAATAGCCTCACGAAAGAAGTAGTATGAACGTCATCGGGTTCAAGGGGAAAAGGGAACTCAGGGGGGTTCAGCAATTTGCTCACAGAGTTAGGTGCCATAAATGCCAGGAGCGCATCCAGGCCCGTCTGAATTCAAAACCTCCACCAAATAACATCCACAGAGATTTGAAACATCAGTCTTATCACCTTCTGGAATCAAGATGTCTTCAGTACAAAACTGATTTTTCCTAAAGGCAAACTTTAAAAGGAGAAAGGTCTCCCACGGCCCTTTCCCACCTCCCCCAACCCGTGCTTATCTCCACGGACTAGGTCTTAGTTTGAGGCAAATTCAGCACCCAAAATCTTCTGCAATTAAAATGCTTATCAGTTGTGAACTACATATTGAAGAAGTTTTATATTCATAACAAGTAAAATAATGTTTGATAAATATTAAATATATATATTTAATAAAATTTCAGACAACATATAGACCTTCATTTGGAAAATACCAAAATAGCCCCTTTTCTGGTCTTGGCTACGCCACCAAATATGTTTGCTCAATCAGGTCACTTCCTCTGTCTGTTAATCAGTTCTCTCAGCTGAGTCATATGAGATACTTCCCAAGACTCTTCCCAGGTCTAAGAACCTATAAGACATGGAAAGGTAGTTTATCCTGAGGTTAGGAAAGTAAAGTTTTTATTTTATCAAGAATTGAGCAATAGCCTGTGAAGAAAGGAAATGGTGACATCTAGGTATTTCTCCAAGTACCCTTGAAAGACAGATGCACACTGGAACTACTTAAGTAAACCAAATCATAGTCTAAAGGACACAGAGGCATTCGTCATTCAACAATTAGTAACTTCTGAACAGGAAGAACATCTTAATAGGCAGATTTGGGGCAAGTGATTTTAAGTGTGGGAACCAACATTGTAGACAGTGACCGGCCAATATGGGCAGCCTCAGCTGCACACCAGCAAGGCAAGCCGTCTCGGGCCTCATTCTGGAGACGGAGGGAAAGGCCTGCTCTCAGGCTAGCAGACCGGACTGTAAGCAAGAGAGAGGCTAAAAGAACTGTCGTTGCCATTCCAAGCCCTGCAATGTGATGACATGCCGCACACTCACTCCACGGAAAGCTGAAGCTCTCGGAGATACCTCAACACGCCCACCCCCAACATGGCTCAGACACACTCGACTGTCTTTTAAAAGATCAGTCACCCTTATAAAAGTTTAACAAGAGACAGGAACTGGCCCTTACAGAGCTCTTGCTAGGCAAGCTGCATAGGTCATCTTATTTAATTTTCCAAGTGTTCTCTAATCAGACATGTGAATGTTAATGGGAAAACTCTGCAAGGCCAGGCCAACACGCTCTTGAACCCAGGGTAAATCTCTTAAATGCCTGTGTCATGATTCTGATTAACAGACTGCCAGGTCTTGAGTGCCGGGTTTGAAACTAGAAACTTCCAAGTACAACAGATGATAAGCCCAGCCCAACGAGAGTTCCTATTTCGTTTCACACAGTGAATTCTGGAGGTAAGAGGACGCCGCCCTGTGAGGATAAGGATGTTCCACAAAGGGAATCCTACCCCCTACCCCCTGTTTTCTATCAGACACTCAGAGGTGGTGGTGAAGTTACCCTGCTATCTGGGGTGGCCCAGGAAAGCTATGAACACGAAAGCTGCCAGCAGCTGGTTTAACTTAGGCAATGAATTTCTCGACATGGTTTTCAAACATTTTGGAAATGAGAACGCACACAACGAACTCTCCTGAACTCTGTGTTTCCTTTCTCGGCTTTCCTCCTGAGCCTCTCCCAGAGGCCTGGCTATACTCCAGACGCAAGCACTACACTCCTGTTCTCCGGTCCGCCTACTGACAAGACACCAGTGACTCCTGATTTGGTGTCATGTCTTCATGTCATTCTAATCTGTTCGTCAAAGCAATCTAACCAGCCCATTTCTGCTCTGTGCCCATCCCAAAAGGGGGCACTGGATCAGAGGGTCAACCCTAAAAATGTCCTGATTTTTGTGAGAGAAACTCTCCAAAGGAGGATCATGTGTTTCTGCAGGAGTTTCAAGCATCTCTCTGAAGTGACAAAGAGATGGCTCACTACCAAGAGCCTAAGAGAACAAAATGGTAGGGAATCTAACGAAAACCACTCTTCAGTGTATCAAACAGAAAAAAAGAACAGTGTTTGCTCCTGATACCTCTCCAAGAAGATGATGTACTTGGTCCTATTGTGCCACCTCGGAGGAAACAAGCAACGGTGAAAGAAGCCATCTAATCAGCCTTCCCCCTGAGTTTCTCTAGCTTGTCAACAAACGAAGGTACCCTGCAGGCATTTTAATTCCTCACCCCAAATATGCCGTCCTTGCATTCTCAAGCCATAAGGTGTATGGAAAGGCTCTCATCTACACAGATCTTGACAAAAAGAACACTAAAATGCAAGCCCTGGTTTCTAGCCAACCAACAGAGCCGAGCGGAATATAGGAACGGGAGCTATTTTGAAGGTTTCCCATGGTTACAGCTGCTATGGAAATCATTTTCTTCTCTGGGGTTTTCAGATATCTGAGCTGGGCTTCAATCACTGTTTAAAGAAGGAGAACAAAGGGAGAACATGGACAGGAACTGCTTCTTCTATTTAAAGTTTTAAAAGATTCTAAATGGGAGCGGTGGGAGGATGGGCACAGGCACCCGTGGTAGTGGCGGCCCCACGGGCTCCATTGCGCAGCCCGGCATGGGATGAGATCAGTCCCTCACGGTCTGGAGAGACCACAGTCCTGTGCTTTCTGGACCTGGACAGAGACAGGTGGATCTTTCAAAGCACAAACCAAATCATATCAGTGTCCTGTGTAAAAATCATTCAATGGCTTCCCACTGTTCGTACGTTAACAATCCTAAATCCCCATGAGGATCTGGCCCAGGCATTCTTCTACCTCATCTCTCTTACTCTCCACCTTATTGTCTGTAGATCAGCTGCCCTGGTTTTCAGTTCATCAAGTAGGTTGCTTTCCTCCTGCCTCAGGGCCTTTGCACATGCTGTTCCCTCTGCCCAGGATACTCTTCCCCCTTTACCCCTTTACACATGTTCATCTTTCAGATTAAATGATTAAATATCACTTTCTTGGGTCCCCCAGCTTGGTCAAGCCTCCTGTGTTTCCCTGTATAGTACTTGCTGCATTTTAATGTAATCTATACTTTGATGTTTCATGCTTCACAAGCTAAAGGAGTAGAAGCTACATGAAGAGATGACCTTCATCTATGCTTTACCCTGCTGTACAGAGGCCTTATAGTTCAGTCCCTTGCACATTATTGGCACTCGATACATATTTAATGGATAGATGATTTGATGGAATGCTACACATAGATTCTAACTATCTCTACCCAACTGTCAAGAAATGGTATTTCTCTAAACGCCAAACACCTCATCGACAGCAGCTTTACAAGAATCTTATAAATATGGACTGAAAATGTTATGTATCCATTATATTTCAACAATGCTAGAAATAAAACATGTGCTGGAATTACACATTAGGTAAGGTTTAAATTTGGAAGTCAGCACACAAGGTCAGATCAAGCAGAGCAGTGGTTCTGGACTGGGGGTGATTCACCACCCAGAGTACATGCTGGCATCTAATGGGTAGAGATCAGGGGTGCTGCTGAAATGTCCTACAATGCGTAAGACGGCCCCCTGACAGCACAGAATCAGCTGGACCAAAATGTTAATAGTGCCAAGTGTGAGAAACCCTGATGTAGAAAGAAATTACTCTTCACAGTGCATTTGAGGAAGGTGCCATCTTGCAGAATGATAGCCATCTCTCCCGGTCTGCCCCAGCCAACTGTCTGCCAGGGTTGAAACAGACACTACTGCTTCAGTAGCACACCGAAGAAAGTCACTGGCTTCACCAAAGGCCATGGTGCATTAAATAGCATGTATTTTAAAGACTTCCATCTCACTCAGCATGGCAAGAAAAACACACTACCAGAGGCAGTAAGAAGCTGAAGCCAAGAAGAAAAAGGAGATTCAAATCCCTCTCTCCTGCTTCCACGGGGACATGCATGGTGAGCAGAAGGCCAGGCAAAATGTCCACACTTGTCCAAGTTCTTTCCTTCCCTCTCACTGTCTTTTCCACAAGGGTGTGTTGGTCCAACAGGAATCAACCTGCCACAATCTTGCCAATAAGGTCAGCTTTCTCTCCGCTGGAAGCTGTCTACCTTCAGCCTGCAAATGCGTCCCACTTCCACGAACATGAAATTTTTACTCTTGGAATTGCGCTCCTTCGGATCCATCGTTTCTCATACAAAATAAGCCTATTAAAAGGTAAATTCTCTTAGAAAATGCAAACCCTAGGTAAATTTTAAAAAGATAAGTAGCATTTTGGCTTTAAGTAGAGAGGAATTTATTTTAAATCTGGAAATGAATTAGTATAAATGAACCAGGCACCAAAAGGCAAGGGACTTTATAGAAGGTAGGAATTTGGGTATATGGGGCTAAAAGAGAAGTAGAAAGCACTGGATATAGTATCACTAGCTGTATGACACTAGGTAAGTGACTTAACCTCTCTGTGCCTCAGTTTTTCTATCTACAAAATGGGTGTAAAAATGCCAGTCTCAGAGGATTATCGGTGAAGATCAAATGCAATAACAGAAGTTAAGCAGTTAGGCCAGTCCTTGAACCACAGTAAGTACTGCATGAACAGTTGACAATTTTACCCAGCACAGGCCATGACACAACTAGGAAGAAACTGAAAAACACAGGCGAGCCACTTGGGAAAGAATGCTTACATATTTTGCACACAGTCGGCATTCAGTAAATATTTGCTGAATGTTTCATTCATTAACTTACTCATTCCTTGGCCCTAGTGCTAACAAAACACCAATTCCATACTCAGGATGGCGATGAGGCTGCCTAGTCAACTTCACTTCCTCACTTCCACACAGGGAGAGACGGTCACGGGACCAGGCTTGCAGACGCTATCAGTGGGTCTTCCATGAAAGGAAGATGATTCAGTTCCAACACTGCTCTGCCCCCTCCCTTCTCCTTTCTTTCTGCCTCAAATACAGTGATTGTGCGGGGGGGAGGGGGGGGGGCCAGGGGCGGGGGCAAGGAGGATGGACAGCAAAAGCCATCTTGTTCTCTTGAGGACAGGAGCATACAAGGACGGAGGAGCTGCAAGAGAGAAGCCTGTCTCAGATGGCAGCACCGAGCTGGCCTGCCATCCCTGAATGCCCAAACTCAGTATTCCTCATTACATGAAAATGACCCTGCTAACTCATGGAAGCTAATTTTGGTTTGGAGGAAGACAGGGCCTGTGTCACTTGCAGCCATATGCACTTTCTCACCAATGACTATACTCTGCGTACCTTCCGATGTGGTGTCTATGCCTTCTCCTGGTCATGCTGTTTCCATGGCCTCCTCAACTACCAACACACTAATGAGCCTGGCACCTTCTTCTTAAGGCCTGACATATTCTTAAGCTTACACCCTGGCTGAACCTCCAGAGCATTCCTGTCCCACCCAACTGAACTCTGCCTTTCCTCCCCAGATCTATCCTCCTCTTCCTGACTTCCCTGTTTTGGGCTTTTGAGCCTCCAAATGTGGGAACCACTCCCTTCTTTCAGTGACCTCAAATTCCTATTAGTAACTAAAGCTTAAGGCTTCTGATTCTGAAGTGGCACACACATTCCCGTGTGCACTGTTCTGGTCCTGGCTGCAAGAGGGGCCAGGGGATCAGGGGACGAGGGCCGATCCTCACCAAGGCCTTGTCAATGCTTTATCGTCTACCGGGAGCTCCAGCATCACCATTCCCCAAGGTGACGTGGCATCTTGGCAGGACTCTCGAAGAAGGGCGACAGAGCAGCTGCATTCACAGCGACGGCTCACCCGGTGAGCAGGACGACGGTCCAGTCCACTGAGTCTGATGTATTTTTTTATTTTGCCCTCAAGTAATTGATGGTGGCACTAAGGTGTGTGCATGAGTTAGGGGGAGTATTTTGGAGGCAATTACTCCCTAATCCACTCCCAGAAACAGTCATACTGATGAATTAACTCTGCAGTTTGGAAATACAGGTTTTTTTCTTTTTTCCCAAGTTCATACTCCACCCTACCGGCATGAAATAAAAACTCAAAAGTCTTATCAAGGGTCCACAGGGTTAGCCATGAAGAAAGCCACTAACAGTGCCGTTTATCAGGTCATGCTGAGGGGCTTTCCAGAATGCAGGCGACGCCGCCCCCACCACCATCTCGCCAGACACGGGCCAGCTTCTGCCGTTAGACTTGCATCTGGGAATGACATCAGTTCATCTTCGCTGATTTCCTCTGTGATAACTTCATGACTATTTATGGGAAGCTTCAAAGGCTACACAAACAAGGAGATAAGTTGCTGAAATGTTAAACATGTGCCCGGGCTGACCTCACAAGATCCTGCTAGGGGAATTCTTCTAAGTCCATGTAGATTATCACTGGAAACCAAATGCAGTGATAACATCTTCAAAAGAAAAACTCATCCTAGGCCAGACTGAGGATGCTTACAATCCAATACAAGATTATTTTTAGAATGGCAGCTTTGCAAAGACAAAAAAAAAAGATTATAAAATGAGAAAAATAAAACTTAGATCTTCCTTTCTTCAGAACCTGTCTTGACACTTTCAATTCTAACCCAAGAACTTGAGGAGTTAAAAAAAAAATCTAATTAAAATCACTGCTGATATTTCAGTTCAAGGAAAGTAATAAGCTTTTAAATTTTTTTACATGAACACATATCATTTTTCAGAGGTAATCTTTCATAATATTCTTAATTACATGTCTTACAGTGAGTTTCTCCTTAAGTAGATGATGTTAAAATGACTTTCTCAAATACCATTTTTTTCCTTCTAATTTTCAGTAGCCTAGGACAAGTGTGACACCAGGCCAAGAAAAAAAAAAAAACTGCAATCCTTACGGAGCCAAATATGTAGACCTCTTTTCACAGACTCTACTGTGGCAGAAAACGAAAATGAAGAGTGAACTAACTGGGCAGTGAAAGAGTCAATGGATAAAAATAGATTGTTCTTATTAGGCATCATCATTAAAAAGCTTTCTCTGTACAATTAGACATTTTAGCTCCAAGGAGTAGCCATTACCAGATAACATTAAACACATGCACTCAAATAATGAGACTGAACAAGTAGTTCTGAGTCTACAGGCTTAACAACAATAATGAAAGTTAACATTTATTAAATTCCTCTATTTGCCAGGCATGGTAATTAGCATTTATGGAGCAATTTATTTTAATATGTGCCAAGCATTTTTCTAAGTTTATTAACATACTATCTCATTTAATCTTCACAAAACTGCATACACCTCGCAGACGCCTCTTGATGGAGTCCTCTAAACGGTTTTGTGAGGCACCATTGTTCTCATACACGGGCAAAGCAGTGAGATCAGCAAGGTTAAGCAGCTTTGTTCCAGCTTCCAGACCAGACAGACCTGGATTTGAATGCTGGTTCTGGTATTTACCAGCAGCATGAGCTGAGCCAAGAGCTGAACTCTGAGACTCAGTTTTACTCTCTGTAAAATGGGAGCTACTTTGTAAGGTTGCTGTGAGGACAGAAGGGATAGTGTACATTAAGCGCACTGCACAGAAGTTGCCACAACATAGGGTCCCAGAAAACACCGCTTTCCTTCCCTTTTTTTTACATTTGGTTACTTGCTTTTATTTCTTTGCCTCATGGGAAACATGGGCCATTTAGCTGGTCAACTATCCTCACCTACTGCCAAATGCAACTGAGGCAAAAATCTGAGACCCTTCTTGCTATCAGGACCTGTATCCAAACTTCACGCCTCCAGCGTAAAGAGGAAGTCCCCAATGCAGTGCGTATGCCTCCTGTTTATTCTTCCAAATGTCTCCCAAGGCATTGTACACGTGCCACCAATGGCAACAATGTAGAAAGGCTGGTGCCCGATCTAGGCCCTGAGAGCCCAGTTTGGGGAAATTCTTCCAGTTGCATACAGGATCTGTTTACTTTTATTTATACAGCTAATACTTCAATAAAAAATTTGTAGAAAGAATTTCCATGCATTCATGTTCCTTGGAATAGTCTTCATTGTATGTCTTTGGGCACCCATACCCCAATCCAAACTCCATGTCCTAAGCTACTGCACCCCCCTTATTCTCAGCCCTCGTTCCTGCGCCTCCTCCAGCCTTTCCGTTCCATGGGCTTCCCACCTTGGAGCCCATCCTCAGGGTCCACCATGCCTCTCCCTGTCACAGCCTTGATCTGCCCGCCAGCCCTGCCCTGGCCCTCCACCGACTGCAGACACTCTGTCACCCACTTTTACTCCTTCCCTGAACCCTACTTAACCTTCCCTGCCTCCAGACCGGGTCTGCATGGACAGTCAATGCCCGGGGTCCTGCCAGCCCTCTCTTGCCCCACCACCTCCCTTGCAATGAGGCGCCCAGCTCCCCCTCCCCAGAAACCCCTCTTCCATCCAGCTCAGCAATTTTCCCTCCCTGCCCTTGAGTTCAGCCCTTTCTCTCTGAAACCATGGTCCTCCTCATTTTTACACTTGTCCTTTCCCCCCCCTTTCCTGTTTTCTACTCATTTCCTTTCTAAAGTATAGCCAACCTTTGCACAACACAGTTTTGAACTGCATAGGATTCTTCTGAACAGAGTATATAGTTTTTTCAATAAATACATTGCAAAAATGTTTGGAGATTTGTAACAATTTGAGAAAACATCTTTTCTCTAGCTTACTTATTGTGAGACTATAGGATATAATATATTTAATATACAAAATATGTGTTAATTATGATATTAGTAAGTCTTCCGTTCAATAGTGGGCTCTTAGTAAAGTTTTCGGGGAGTCAAAAGTTATACACTGATTTTTGACTGAACAGGGAGTCACTGTTACTAATCCCCACATTGTTCAAGGGTTATCTGTGTATTCATTTTGATTTTTACAGGTTAATTTTAAGAAAAATATTAAGTGAACAATCACTAACTTTGATAGCCAACTGCTACGGAGTCCTTGTTATATGCCACACCCTGCTCTTAGTGCTCTGTGTGCATTAACTTAATCCTCCTGCAACCCTGTAAGGTAAGTATTCTTCCAATCCCCATTTTGTAGATAAGAAAGCTGACACTGGGGCCTGCCTGGAGAGGTTAAATAACTCACCTACAGACATCCAGCTGTCAAGTGGTGGAGCTGGGGTAAGAACCCAGGCAGTCTGAACTTGAAGCCAGGCCTCTTAAGCAGAACCAGTCTACAAAACTGCCTCTCAGAAACAGGGAAGGGGCCTGGAAGTGGCAAAGCCCACAGTGGGGGCACATGGGTGGCTGGCTTTGGGAAGCTCTGTTCTAAGAACGACCTTTTGGAAGAAAAAGGAGGAGCTTCCAGGTCTGGTCCCTTTCCAAGTGAAGGGGCCATGACTCAGGGCAGGTGCCCCCGGCGGGCCCTGCTGATGCGCCGGTTTTACCTTCTTCCCTCTTGAAACACTGATTAGGAAGATGTTGGAGAGGAAGCATTCATCACGCAGTGAAGGAACGAGGGAAAGAAGCTGAAGGGCACACGTATATGTGTGTGTGCACGCACATGCATGTGGCAGAACTGTCAGTGGACATGAGCAACAGCAGAAACAATGAAGCTCTGTTCACCTCTGGAGAATCTCCTTTTAACCCCATCCCACAGGCATCAGAGTAAAAGATGCTTCACAAGAAACTTAAATGAGGGGGACCAGCGTCTGAGTAGCAAATTGCTTCTCTTTGTGAAAAGTAATGTTTGATTTAAAAATAAATACTCCACAGCATGGTTAAGAAAAGCCAAACTCCCCCTAAATCATGAATTATATGGCATTTCCCAGATTTCTAAAGAGAGCCGATGCAACTACCTGAGGCAGCACCTCCTCACCCCCGAGTGATGCCCCGAGCCTTCCGGGACAAGCGCCAGTCTTCTCGAGCCCTTCTGTGCCTTACACTGCTCTGGGGTATCTGGGAGGCCCATGAGCCCCTTCCCAAAGTCAAATGAGTAAAATAAAATATATCAGGTTATAAAAGAAATAGCTACATTAAAACATAGTTATTAAAATATGTTTTAATGTGGTAATTTATGTCCCTCATATATGTTAGTACACATGATGTATACAGGCGGACCTCCAAGGCAGTGCAGGGTCAGGTCCAGACCACCAGAAGAAAAAGAGTATCACCATAAAGTGAGCCAAGTGATTCTTTTCACTTCCCAGTACATACAAAAGTTATGTTTACAATAACTATAGTCTATTAAGTGTGCAACAGCATTATGTCTAAAAATACAATGTACATACCTTAACTAAAAAATCCTTTATTGCTAAAAAAAGGCTAACCGTCATCTGAGTTGTCATCACTGATCACAGATCACCATAACACATGTAATAGTGAAAAAGTCTGAAATACGATGAGAATTACCGAAGTGACACAGAGACACGAAGTGACCAAGTGCTGCTGGAAGATGGCGCCAACAGGTTTGCTTGACACAGGGTTGCCACAAGCCTACAGTTTGTAAAAAATATATCCGTGAGGTGCAATAAAGTGAAGCACAACGAAGCAAGGTATGCCTGTATATACTACATAACTCAGCATACAGTATATCTTAGAGGGTATCTAACTTGCATAAGTTGTGCAGTTATAAATATATGCTACATATAAGCTATAACTTGCATGACTTAGTATATATGGTAATTGTGCATTTATTAACATATGATAGACAAAGATACAGCAGCAAGTGATAACTCCCATAATTACTAAGCAGCAGCATTTCTAAGTAAATGGCATTTCAAGGTGATTTCCATGACTATTACGTGATGTGAAAACATCTGGGATTTTTATTGGTGACAAAAGCCACGGATATTGCTAATGCAATTACTGTGGCTTGTTGCCTTCATTCAATAATTGAGGGAAATGCTGAAGTTCAAGTAGGGGTTAGTAGAAACAAGGGTGTAATTTTTTTTTCCATTGAAGTTTAGGGGTGCTCCAAATTTTATCCAAGGGCTGCCAAGTTAGGGAATGCTCTTCTAGAAAAATGTGAGGAAAAGGTCAGGACTGAAGCACGGAGGGCTGCTGGTTGATGGGGAACAAGAAGCCCTGGACAGGATTTTTCCCGCCTTGCTGGGTCTCTAATTATCACAAGTCAGAGTGCCTATCCTTTTCATACTAAGGTAACTTCTCACACAAAAGGCACCTTCTCTTGGCCATACACGTAGAGAGGGCCTCCCAGGTCAGCGAGCCAGCCAGGGCCACAGAAAGCCCCTCTTTCCCAGTGGGCTTGCAGTCCGGAGGCTGTTGCTCTGACCGCCCTCCTCACCCTCTTCTTGCTACATTTTTAACAAATCTTCAAAGTCATTTGTAACTATGGGATGCTGCCAATCGCTCAGTTGAAATCCTCTCATTTTAAATCATAAGCGACTAACAATGTACTGAGGCAAAAAATAAAGACTTGTGAAATCTTTTCAAAAATAAGAGTAGCCCCTTTACAGAAATAGTTTAATTAACAGAGGCTTAAAATATCTGAGCTATTTTCAGAGCAGAATGTATTGAGTCCAAAGAACACTGGCACAAAGTCCCTAGATCTGGGTTCTGGGCCCTGTTTCAACTGCATACTCCAGTAAGCCAACCTCCTTTGTGTCTCTCTGCTTCCTCATGTATAACATAAAGATAAAATTCTTAAAAAGAAAAAAAAAAATTCAAGAATTTTCCATGTGTCAGACACTATGCCAAATGCCAGTATCTTCCTTACATCAATAAGTTTCCAGTGAGGAAAAAGTAAGAGAAATATTGATATTCCCATTTTACAGATGGGAAACTGAGCAGAGAGAAGCCGAGCGGCATGCCCAAGTTCACAGAGCTGGCCAGTAAGCAAACTGTGATCCCAGCCTGAGTCTACTACCAACCCCCCATGTGCCAGCCCTGCTGCTGGGACCCACAGGAACACTGGATGCTGACTGATTCCCTCCCTCCCTGTTCAGTCTGATAAAGCTACGTATGAGAAAGTGTCTCGCCAGCTCTAAGTGACTCTGCGTAATGGATTTCATTTCTTATGGATGGCAGTCTGGGCACCTCCGTGCCTTACTCTTCAACAAAGGGCCTGCCAACCCCATCCAGTCTGTCCAGCACTGCCCAGCTGTATTCCCAAGAGCACCTCCACTTACCTTTCTATCTTTGAAGGCAAGAAAGTTTACAACTCCCACTTATTTAGGCTCTGTTTCTTCATTTATTTCAGACAGACATGATTCTTGGTGTTGGTGTTAGAACTGCTCTGTCCCACCACAACAGTTTAGCATCAGACTCCTTCAGAGCAGGCCTCCCAACATCACCTCCATCACAGAACTGCCTTGAAGCCAGAGGCAAGCATGGAGTGGGTTCCCTGTAACCTCCCCAGAACCCTGATTTAATTTCCCTGGACCAGGGGCCTTCAGACTGGAAAGACCTTGGCTCCCACCAACTATCTACTGAGCACCTACTACGTGACAGACACTGTGGCAGGCCCTGATGGACCAGCAGACTTGGGTCCTGCCCATGTTGGGAGAAGGGGAGCTATGGTCAGAGAAGTGTTCTGAGAAGGTGACATTTCGACTGAGATGGACGGTGAGACAAGTGACAGCCAGTGTGGGGGTACGTTGAGGACAGACATGCCAGCCAGAGGAAGCCACAGGTACAAAGGACTATGGGGACATCCAACCAAACCTAGTATGGGCAAGGATGAGAACAAGAAGAACCTTTTCTGCTGATGAAAGTATAAAACGACACAGACCTCTTTGGAAAACAAAATATCCTTGTCTGGTGAGTTCCCAGGTACACACACCCCTGGCATGGCCAGGCCACTCCTGGGTACACGCTCCAGAAGCTCTTGCACATTCATCCCAAAAGAACAACACAGAAGCAAAATGCTATCAGGCAAAACGAGTAAGCAAGGCAAGGACACAGTGAACTCCTCCTCGGGAGAAAGTGACCTCTGAGGGGGAGGAGGGTGGGGTCAGAAAGCACAGTAACAAGGCTCTTCTCTCCAAAGCCAGGTGGTAGGCTCATGGGCATCCATTGTGCTACTATTGTTTAAACCTTATACATATTTTATCAATATTTTTGTATCCGCTCAATATTTCATAAGAACTACTTCTTTGTTTCTGAGGGCGGTCTGCAAAACAGATCAGAGAGCTCAAAGGTGGAAGCAGGGAGACCTGTAGGACACAAGCGCACATTTAATCTGCGATTTCCAAACTGGGTCCAAGGTTTAACCTAAAGAAACATTTCTGGAGAGTAAGATGGAAAGAATGAGGGAGAGGGGTTTGATTCCCAAATTCACGTAGCCCCTTGGCTTTTACAGAGGTGTAGATCAACACCTGGAGATGAGATGGAAAAGTGAGGGGCAAAACAGACCAGTACCAACATTGTTAACACCAAGCCCTTTGCCTCTTTCCACCCAACCTTGTGGTTGAAGGCGGACTCACCCTCCAAGACACCGACGTTCAGGACCGTGGGCGTCAGTAGTAGCTGAATGCTGACAGCATGTGGGTCCCTATCTGCAATAAGGACAGTGTGGCTGATTCCCATGGAGACTCTACTCAGGATAAAATTATTTAACAACTCCTGCCTTAGTACAAGAAGGTTAAATCCCACTCAGTGGTTTAGCATAAACTTGAGGTTGGCAAATCAAAGCAATGAATAAAAATTACATTCTAGTTATGTATATTTTACCAAAACATAGAAATTTAAGTGGCAATCCCAAAAGTGTTGAAATGCTTAGCCATTTAAAATGAGTCTTTTACCCTCAAACACACTGATGGTTCTAAGCATCTTCGGAAACCATTTTTTTTCCTTTTTAGCATTATTCATCTAAGTAAAATGCACATACCCTTTGATTCAGAGCTTCTACTTCTAGGAATTTATCCTGTAGATATTTTCACACATAAAGGCAATGATGATTTACAGATAAGGACGTCTGCTGAACCACCATTTGCAACAACCAGCAATTGTAAAAATCGTAAATGCTCATCAGTGGAGAACTGATAAAAATCAGTGATACAGCTCTATAATGGAATAATACATGGCATTATTTAAAAGGATATTTATATATACTATGTTCAATGCTCTCCAAAATCTATTGTTAAGTGACAAAGAGGAAGAATATATGGCATGCCACCATTTGTGTTAAAAGCAAACAATGTGTGCATAGATATACACACATATATATTCATATTGACATATGTAGAATATATATGCATACCCACGTATCTGTATATGCATTAAGGAAGACCATCCAACTAATTTAGAAATTTATGATATCATTTTTACTGTATTATATGGCAATATTGGTAAATGCCAAGCAGGCACACAATGTATTTTTTTGAATGAATAAATTCCCTCTAAGCTTTTTATAAGTCAATTTCTTCTTACTTGTGAACACTTGACTCCAAAATATTGTCTGACTTTTTTTCTCAGACATTT
Organism: Manis javanica; assembly: GCF_040802235.1. Lineage (NCBI taxonomy): Eukaryota > Metazoa > Chordata > Mammalia > Pholidota > Manidae > Manis > Manis javanica. Next base: position 12,366,640 of record NC_133158.1, read on the forward strand.
TTTTTAACCACTTAACACTCTTCTCTGATAATTTAGGAGAACTCTCATCAGGAATAACCATCGGAAAGGTCACTCCAGCTTAAAGACTTTCACACAAAACTACTCTGGGATCCAACCAACAAGACAGACTTTCCAGCAGGGAAAGTTCTTGGATGGTGATTATTTAATTAGGAGGTTAAAAAGGCACATGCGGTCTTCCGTTCACACAAAGGCAGTACGGTTCTGCCCGCTGCCCACACTCACACACAGTAGCCCTGTGGCATACTTCCCTACGCATGTAATGTGAACCAATCCCTCCAATCCCTCGGCTGAGTCTGCTGGTAAAATGATAGGGGCTATCCAAGGGGTTAACAGGATTCCGTCATTCTACACCCTTTAATCCTAAAATAAGCAGTTCTAAATGCATTCCAAACAGCATATGCACTTTCTCAGCGGGTGAGAGCAGTGCTACATAATGACATTCCTGAAATGTTCCAGGTTATTCCTCGATAGATAACGGCACAGATTCACAGGGAAGTGGAATCGCAGGGGGAAAATACTCTCTTTAATACCTATTAAAACCACATGTAATTCAATTTACTCTAATAACTTATGAAAAGTCAAGGTTTCAGATGATGTTGTAACTGCCTCAACACAGTATATTCTGGAACGGCACACTTGCCCTTAGCAAGCTCTCCTAAAATTAAAAGAATGAGTTTGGATTATCGACCACTGAGAACAGAATATCCAATTGCTAGAAAGGACAGTTCTAATAAATCTGTTGAAGTAGTCAAAATTAATTCTTGACCCTTGGGCAGCAGCCGCTATAATACAGCCTCTTATCCAACATTATCAACAGTTGCAGTTGGGGTGAAATTTGGCTGTGCATGACTAAAAAGCCAAAGTAATAGTGACTTAAACAAGATAGAAATTAATTTCTCTCCCATATAAATGCAGTCTAGAATTATGAGGCCCAAGGCTGCGACGGTCTCTCTGCGATTATCAGAGGCCCAGGCACTGCCTGCCTTGTTCTGCTTTCCTCACACAGGGCCTTTCCCTCAATGGTCCAGTTTAGTTGCCTGAAGTCCAACTACCACATCCACATACCAGTGGACAGGAAGCAGGGCACATGCTCTCCCTTGAAAAGCACTCCCAGAAGTTGTACTTAATATTTCCACTTCTATGCCTTTGGCTAGAACTTAGCCAAATGACAACCCCTAGGACCAAGGAGAGCTGGGAGGCTAGGACATACTGCCTTGACTCTCAGGCTTTGTGGCAGATATTATTTTGAAGGCCATTTCTAAGGAATAAGTAGACAATGGACGTAGGGAGACCCAGCAGTGTCTATCACATTGAAGAATCACAAAATGATGAGATATTATGTGTATGTATACACACACATACACATATATCATTTTTTTTCTTCAAATACATAACCATATATTTATTTGTAGTGAGAGAGGGGGTATTTTGCATTTGGGTCTAGAGATCAGAGTACCTTGTATTTCATGCATGAAACACACTATAATGCATCTTCTTCAATTCCAGGTCAGGATATTTTTAGAGTGGTGATAGAACTTAAAGAGATATTATCAAAAAATCTAGTTCCTCTTACAAATTCTGCCTCCTTCCCAATCTTTCATATTTATTTTGCCCAAAACCTGAGGCAACTGTTTTTAGTATTCATTATCGATTCATTTCCAAGCATTCAGTTTAGTTTTAATAGAACTAACACATCCTCTTTCTTTTTGCATTCATATTTCATGGGCTCATGAAGATAACTTATGTAATAACAGTAGCAGGTAAAACTGACAAAACAGGTTTGAGGACAAATTCACTCTTGCTAAATATATACCTTCCACAACACAAGAGAATCAGAAGGGTGATGAGCTCTTGAAGAGGGACCTGCTAACTGGATGCTTTAGAGGGAATGGACATTTTTGGTTTATCCAGCAAGGGGATTGAGAACTTAGGTTTTTTTTCTTGTCTAAGTCTCAGTTGGTTATTCCATCGGGAAAACACCAGTAATGCTGTCACCGTGTGTTAATGATGATGCGCCCTTCAGGAGCTATGATCTCCCTCAATCCAAAGAGGAGGGAAACTGAGGTCCAGGGAAGTTACTTTCCAAACACTGGACGTGAGCTATGCGCCTCCCAAAGGCATCTGCTGCTTGCAACACTTTCCTCGCCGTTTCGAGGCGTGAGACTGCCACTGGCGTTTGGGGCAGGCCTGCCTTCATCCTGATGGCAGCATCTCAAAGACCGCAGAATGTTTACCCGCCGTGCTCCCAGCCCACGACACACCAGCAGCAGCATTCCCAAGTTCATTTTGACAAGAAAGACAAATTCACCCCACGAGCAGGAACAGAGGGGGTTTGGGGGTGTTGTAGTTTTAAAGTTGTTTTCCTGTCATTACTTGGATCACACTATCACAGCTATGGATCTTGGTTATATCCATGGACCATTTCAAATCCTGAGGAAAGAGGTCTTTCAGTCTTCTTGAGAGAAGGGAACAAAGATTAGTCCAAAATACAAGAAGACGGATACCATTTTCATAATTCCTCCCTCACAGGAAAAGTGATGCCATAATTCATGAAACAGACTTTGCCCTTCTGCACAAAGACATTTTCTAACAGCTACTTGTATTGAACTCACAAATAAGCAGAAATATTAGAAATGGTGACATCACTAAGAAAACAAATGGTACCTTCTCATACATCTGCCTGATGGGATCCTCCGTCCAGTTCTCTAATGAGCTGTTGCATGTTTTTCTTATTCATTAGAACTGTCTTCATATTTTAAAAAATCAGACCTCTGTATATCATACATGTTCCAAATAATGTTCTTGATTTGCTTTTTGACAATTTTTAAGTTATTTATGTCAAAATAATCCCTCTTCCATTCTGACTTCATATTGTCCGTCCATTTATTCACTCATCTGACAAATCCTGTTGGGAGTTCTGCTATGCACCAGGCATTTTTCTGGGTGTTGAAAACTGGACAAAAGGGGCATGGGAGAAAATACCTTCATGAAGTTTGAATTCTGGTGTGGGCTAAGGTGATTAATTCTAGGAAAGAATGAAAGCCAGACAATTAATTACAAATCTAACATCAGGTAGTGTGATAAGTACTGTGAAAAATCCCAAGAGAGAAGAAGAGAAAAGGGAGGCACTGAAGCACTGTTTAGGAGGGCCAGGGCTCTCTGCTCTAAGGGAACACCATTGGCAGAGGGGCCTGGAAAGAAGTGAGGAAGCAAATCTTATGGATATCTGGGGAGGTGCTGAGGGAGGTCCCAGCAAGAGCAAATGCCCTGAGGTGGGAACATGCCTGCTGGTGTTCGGGGACCACTCAGGTGCACACTGTGGCTAGAGGCAGAGAATGAGGGAGAGAATAAGGAAGGGAAAATACTGAATTTAGATAGGCTTTTTTACTTTCCAAATTTGTCCACCATAATTTGTAAAAGCATCCATCCATAATATAAATTTGTAAAAGCATCAGAGACCAAGTTTGTAAAAGCATCCATCCATAATAAAAGTTAAATGTTTTTAAAATTTTTAAGTTTTGGCTTAATCTCTTTTAGTCCAAACAGAAAACGACTTATCCCCCATTTTGCTGAATCTTTCCCACATGCTTTTAAACGCCCCCTTTACCATGCACCGCTGTGCCACAGAGAGTCCATCTAGTTTTGGAGGTGGGACAGTCTGTCACAGGGACCTAGTCCTGCTCCAGTACTACAGTTCCATTTCTGCAGCCTTAAAACGTAATTATACTATCTAGCGGGTCTAGAACTGCTCATTAATCTTCAGTCATCTTCACAGATTCCAGACTTTGGCTAGTTCCACTATCTAGCTGACCAAGAGCTTAAAAACCACTTTACTAAATCCGACAGCCTCCAAGTGATAAGAAGAGGAGGCCACCAAGGATACACCAAGGTTTAAGCTGGGGGTGGACCCTGTCTCCTACCTAAACTCCTGTTCCTCGGCATCAGTACCCATCACTGAACAGCAATCCACTCTGTGGTAAGTCTGTAGACTGCTAAACTGGCCACTCCCTTAAATCATGTTTATCCAATGGAGGAAAACAACCAGGAGTTCTCAAACTCTGTTCCGGAGACGAGGAGCAGCAAGTGATTTATTAGATGGAAATTCTAAGCACCAACTGAGAGCTAATGAATGAGAAACTCAACAGGGGAGGAGAGCAGCCCTTCCACTGTACAGAATCTGTAAGATCCTCATGGAGCCAGGCAAATAATATAGTGTTTAAGAGCCCAAACTATAGAGTCCTAACATTGAGCCTTTCAGTACTGACTAGCTGTATGACCTTGGCAAAGTAACTTAAACTTTCAATACCTCCATTTCCTCATGAAACCACTGTGGACTATGATGTCTATCTTACAAATGATTTCAAGAACTAATTAATACAGAAATGTGCTTAGAATATTCTTGGCACATTGTAAATGTCTAGTTAATGATAGCTAATTTGATGGTGATGATGAAAAAAATCCTGATTTGCTTTCATTTTATTTCAGACAGTCTATTTTGAAAAGCAGAAATCGGGAAATATGAAAGTACAATTAATGTACTTTTCCTGCCTGTGTTTACAGAAAAGAGCAGGCAGAGGGGGAAGTGAACTTTGGCAGGTCTATGTGGAGATGGGACCTATTTCTAGGATTATGAAGAATTCACTTCTCTAAGGACGCCCATTTTGCCCCCTTTGAAAGTGAATCAATTATTTAACCTAGACACTAATTACAAGGCCCCAAGGCCAAAAGCTCTTCCCACAAAGAACCGTCCACACACACTACCAGTTCATTTCCTATACATCTCCCTGGCAAGGCCCTACTGAAGCTGACAGAAGATGGATGGACTGCACAGGGTGGCCTAGGGGTCAAGTGATTCAGACTGCTGAATTCATCAATATGGGCAGCAAATCCCATCCCAGAATGCCAGCTGCTAACACATGTACAATTCCCTCCTGTGGCAAGCTTTTAACTGCACCTAGAAAAGACAAGTAGAGTCTATTCCCCACAAAAGTGCCCCAAAGTCAAAGCCCAGCCCTCCCATGCCACTGCAATTTTACAATTAACACATTTATAAAGCCCTTGTTGGACACATTGCTTAGGAACATAAAACCATATGTGTTGTATTACCATAATTACAATAATGGGGTGAACAGTGGTCCCCCAAAAGATACATCCACCTGGACTCTCTAAATGCAGTTGCATTTGGAAAGTGTCTTTGCAGATGTAATTAAATTAAGGACCTTGAGATGAGCTTGGCCAGGATGAGCGTGGACCCAAATCTAACAACAAGTCCTTGTACAGAAGGGAAAGGGACAGAGACGCACAGGGGGACGCCAGGGAATGGCAGAGGCCGAGATGCAGGGAGGATTCTGCGAGTCAGGAATGCTAGGGACCAGCACGAGCCCCCCAAATCGAAGACAAAGGCATGGAATGGAATCCCCGTCAGAGCCTGCAGAGGGAACCTGCTGACACCCTGCTTTTGAACTTTGAGTCTTCAGAACTGAAAGATAATACATTTTTATATTTCTGTTACTTCAAGCTACCCAGTTGTAGTCATTTGTTTTGTATTAGCTCTAGAAAGCTAATACAACTATGTAAAACTCCACATACAGAAATCAGGACTGAAGGAAATCACACTCTGGCGCCAAGAGTATTCCTCTTTGGGTGGCGAAGTGAAGCTATTTTTTTTTTTTAATAAATCATTTGACTTTCTTCTATTTTCCAAGTCATCTACAGCACACATTTGTCACCCAACGGTTTGGCCAAAATAATTTAAGAAATAAAGCTGCTTTCAGAGAAGACAAGTAGTGACTCTATAGCATCTTATTTTGCTGACAGTGACTGCAATGAGGTGTTGGGGGACTTGATAACTGGGGTGAATGTAGTAACCACAATGCTGCTCATGTAAAAAGTTCTAAAGACTGTGTATCAATGATACCTTAATTAAAAAAAAGAAAGAAAGACAGAAAGCTGCTTTAACATGCTGTTATCACCAAGATATTGAAAATCGAAAAACACTGTCCAAAATCCTCAGCAGTTGGACACATCTATTAAATTGTTCCACCTCCCAGAATCCAGGAAAACATATTTATGGGTCCTTCCTTGTGGTTTCAAATATTCCAGACCCAAGAGGTTGGAGACATTTCCTAGTTATCTACTGTCTCCAAATTCTTGGCTTCAGAAAGATGAGAGGAGACCATCACTGTGATTTTCAAAGAACTCAGTAAGTCACTGAAGAAGCTCCGAAGACCGAGTCATCAAGGATGGAAATGACAGGCACGCTCCTGGGTGCCTGACTGCAGAACAAAAGAAAGAGAAATTATATTATCAGAGTAATTTCATAGTGTCATCGAAGGAAGAAAACACCTGCATTTTTTAACAAGTCCCCTGGAGGCCTGATTCCTCAGCATTCCTACTTGGAGGGCCTGCTCAGGATGTTACATGTACCCATAATGAGCCAGTATTTAAGAACTGTCAGAGCAGTTTCTGCATCGCCAAGCAGTTTACCAAACATAAAATCAAACAATGCGCTCATTAAATGCCTTCCAACGGCCAGCTGTGCTCCTGCTTGTTTTGTGGCAGGACTGGTAAAGCATGGAGAGCGTACCCTGCGAAGCATAGGTCCAAAGACTGGATAATGGTGATCTTACTCAGTTTGAGCTTGTTGACCTGAACTTGGTTGCTGAAGGGACGCACGGTCAGCTCCCTCTCGACTGATCCCTTTGCTGGATGTTTCCTCAAGGAAACAAGCATTTCTGAAACCCTCCCTTTCACGAACTCCCCAGACTGTCCAACTTTAACACCAAAGCTGTAAACAAGCTGAATGGAGCTCCCTTTAATGTATGCAGACCTGATTAGAAAACTGCCAGTGGCTTCCTACCAGAAATCGCATTGTAATGACTCGATTTCTCATGATTCCCCAATAAGCTCAATACCACACCTGCTAATTTCATAGGAGTTTCACCTCTAAATCCCCAGTGTCATATAAACCAAGTAGCCCAGGGCTCTTCTCACACATTTTTTTTTTCATTATAGACAACAGTTGATCTCAACCCAGGCCTATTTCTCAACTGAAAATATAGGACTGTTTTCTGCCAGGGTATATTGCTCACATAGCCCAGGTAAGCCAAAATGCCAGCACTAAGCACTCTTTCTTGGTTAAAAAACTTGTGATCTCAACCCCCTTAGACCTGGATTCAAATCCTGATTCTACTACTTATTTATCACCCATGTGACCTAGGACACATTACCTAACCTCCCTGGACCTCAGTTTCCTTTTATTTAGAAACTAAGAGATAACACACATGCCTCAGAAGTGTTCTGAGGATGACATGAGGTGATACATGAAAGAAGCCAAACACAAAGCAGGTCCTAAGTGATGTTAGCTCCACCCCCAGAGCATCTCTCAGGAAGGATTTAGCTGCTTAGGTGACCTGCTTGGCACAGCTGTCCCTGCCAAGTGGCAACTTTATTCCAATCCGTCATTCATACAATCCTGCGAGTTGTGTATATTCACTCACTTGCTTCTTTGAATCAGTCACAAAATCAGATGTCTTAGAGCAGCCAGCCAGGAATGTAAAAGACTAAGACAAGCCAGGGGTAAAATAATAGGGAATGGTGGGGACTGTGAAAAATTTGATCACATATTCTGTCTAAAAGGAAGGTAGGAATATAAGCTCAGAATTGCCAGAAATTTTCATTATTCCAGAGAAAACCCCAAATCTGAATTTTTACACAAAATAGCAACTGTTGGCAACTAATTAAAATTTTGAATCCTGTATCCTTGTCAACAACACATAAGCAGGCACAGGCTGGGTCGTATCTCAGGAGTTCCAGGGTACAACCTTGGGTTAAAATATTGTATAAATATGCCTTAGAAAAGGGAACTACTGCTTAAGGAATGGTAATCATGTAAATGGAATTGTTCAGTATGGCACACCAGAAAACACAAAAACTCAGTTACTAATCTGTTTACTCATGCCTGCCTAAGCATTGCCTTGATGATGAGTGTTTTTTGCCTTGGACACGAATTTTCACGGTGGAGGTGGTGGGTGCAAGGCACAAAGGCAGCCTTTTTTAATATACGGGCCCCAGGGGCAGGATTTAAATGTCTTCCTGTTATAGTTAGTAAATAGTTTTTACAATATCTTATGAACATTTCACTTAAGCAAAGAAATTTAAGGTCAGAGGATCCAATTCTACTACACTCCATTTCATCTGAGCTATATATGTCCCCAGGTGAGTGTGTGATGGGTGACATGAATCTGGTATGCCATCAGAAAGTCTCACTCCTTTAGAACCTAAACCCCCACATAAGGGGGGAGAGGGCTCTACACTCTTCTGAGTTGAGCCTGTAAGTCAAGAATTATCACCTCTTTTTAAGAAATTAAGGGCTGCAGCTCATGGTGGGGATGTGACCTATTCTCTGTCACCTACAATTTCCAGGGCCATGAACCCAGGTCTTCTCATTCCTTCTCCAGCAAACCTTGCAACCACAAACATACATGCATCCCATGGTACACACCATGCATAAGGAGCACCTTTTGTGTATTATCCCATTCAATTCTCACGACTTCTTAAGATGACCTCATAACAGTAAATTATTATTCCCATTTTTCAGAAAAGACAACCAAGAAAGGCTCAGAAAGCTGAAGTCACTTATCCCAAGGTTACTCAGCCAGGAGAGGCACAACCAAGACTACGATCCCAGCAAAATGCCTTCAGAATGTGTCTCTCTAATCACTCAGCTTTGATGCTCCCACATACAAGCTTCAGGGAAGTTTTTACAGCACTGCCTAGAAACACACATTTCTCCCCAGAAATCACTCCCTACAGCTCTCCCATACACAAGGTAGACAGGAACCTTTGATTGTCAAAATGCTCAGTGGTCTGGGAAGCATTCCTTTAGGGAATGCTCGCTGTCCACAGGGAATTCCCTCTGGGGTACTCATTAACCACAGAGTTAAAGGATAACCTTCCAGCTTTTTGAACCAAGAGACCACAATATAGCACATTTACCGGATTCTTGCTCATCCCACCAGCCTTAACCAACACAAGCCTAAGGATGAATGATAACCTTTCAATAGACCATGGGTGTCACTTGTGGGATTCAAGACAAATAAAAGGTACTTTGAAAAAAAGATAACTGACATGGATCCTCTGTATTTTCTCCCTATTCATCAAGTACAAATTATTACTTGGGGTGATTAAACAAGGATGAATCTCAATGTTGCTACAGAAGCTGACATGTTTCAAAGTTTCAGCCCAAAAAACACATTTTTTTTTAAAAGAGTAGCAGTGTTAAAGTTGGCACCATTTTTTTTGGAGGACAATTTAACAAGTTCCACATAAGCATGTTGTAGCATAAGAAAAGCTACTGTCACATAGCATATGCTAAGGACAACAGAAAACAATGAAAGTGGCCATAAACAGAAAAAATTTAATTCAATAGATAACCCATACACTGGATTTTTTTAAAAAATTTTATTAAGGTATAACTGATATACACTCTTATGAAGGTTTCACATGAAAAAACAATGTGGTTACTACATTTACCCATATTGTCAAGTCCCCACCCACACCCCAATGCAGTCACTGTCCATCAGTGTAGTAAGATGCCACAGATCCACTATGTCCCTTCTCTGTGCTATACTGTTCTCCCTGTGATTCCCCACATACACTGGATTTTAAAAGGCAATAAACATGAGATCTTTTTCCCTCACTATACTGACATGTGAAGATTTCTAAAAAGTATTTCTAAGTATGAAAAAGCCATAGAAGACCACATATAGAATGTATATTTTCTATAAAATCTCGGTAATAACGATTTGAATAAATCTGAGGTAATAAACACCAAGCCATAAACAACATTTTTCTCTAGCTGTGGGGTCAGCAGGCTGTTTGGGTACAAAGTCAGTAGAAAATACATTCAGTTTTGTGGACCATGAGGGCTGTCTCAACTGTTCAATTCTGCTACTGCAAAAGCAACCACAGATGATACTGAATGAATGGGAATCCCTGTGTCTAAACTTTTTTATGTGGACTTTGAAATTTAAATTTTGGTTAAGTTTAATGTGCCACAAAACATTATTCTTCTTTTCATTCTGCTCCCCATCACTTTAAAACATAAAAAACATTCTAGCTGGTAGGCTGTACAAAAACCGGTCACAGGCTGACTTTAGTTTGCTGACTCCTATTCTAAAAGGTATAATTAATGGTTTTGCCTTCTATGCTATGTATGTTTTATGTGCATGGTGTATGATTTTTCAATTTTTTTACAATATCCATGTCTTATTTCAAAATCAGAGACAACAGTGCAGATGTATTGGGATGGACTGACATGTTTCCTCCAGAGAAAACCCTATGAGGGTTTCAGCATTGTCAGGAATACTTATCAAATGCCAATGACATACAGTGAGCCAACCAGCAACCTTCTACACTGCCAAGTATCTTTCCCTACCTTGAGGATTCCAGGCATAAGTCTCACTCACTCACATACACACACCCTGTCTCCTGGTTTTCGCTTTTCTTGGCACATCAGTTGACTGAGACATTTTTCCTCCCAACCAAAATGACTAGTGAGAACCTATTTCTTAGCCAAATTACAATCCACTAAAGGAAACCATGCTAGCATCTCCCCAACTTAACGCCCCAGTCATCATCAAAATCGCCAGGGTAACAGAGGAAAGACGTTTTTCAAGGCTCAGTCTTGGCTGACCCAGCCTGCTCTGCCTCTGGAGTGACTGCCCAGGGCCAGAGCACCCCACTTGGAAAGGCTGCTGTTGTCTGCGGACAAACCGCTCTGCATAATTAAAGCGGCCTCACCAAGCTACCACTGCTCTGCGCTCTCCACGTCAGCTGCTCGGGAAAATGCATCTCCAGGAGGCTTGTTTTGAAAGCCCGCCTTTTAATGCTTAAGTCGAATCTACATTTATCAGCAAAGCTGAAATGTTAAAGGGATTACAAGGGGCTTAGAATCCACTGGAGGTTCATTGATCTGGACTTGCAAGCCTCATCTCCACGTGCCCTTTAGATGGCTTTGCTCTGTCTCCTTTGGGTGCCTTTGATTTTAGCACCATTCTCATTCAAGTTGGTGGGGATGTTTCCTCTATTCCTAATTCCAGATGGTGCTCAGATTCCTTTCTTCTAAAACTGAGAGAAGCTACTTGCATATTCCCCTAGATAATGGTAGAGACCAGGGATTGGCAAACATTTTCTGGAAACGGCCAGAGAATAAATGTTTTGGCTTTGTAAACCATGTAATCTATCAGTGCAGCAGTGAAAACAGCCAAGGCCATTATGTAAACAAATGGCCGTGACCTTCTTCAGGTAACACTCCAAGGACACTGAGATTTTAATTTCATGTAATTTTTATATGTCATGAAATACTCTTTTTTTTCCTTCAATTTAAAATGTTGAAACCAAGTATGGCTTATAAGCCAGACAAAACAGGTGAAGGATCAGATGTGGCCAACAGGACTTTGTTTGCTGACCTCTGGGCCAGAAGGCTGCTCTTCAGGTGTGGTCCCTGGACCACCAGCATCACCTGGGAGCGTGTGAGAAATGCCAAGTCTTAGGCCCCCAGACCAGGCCTGTTACACCAGAATCTGCAATCGAACAACGTCCCCTGGCAACACACTGAAGCCAAGTTTGAGAAGTTCTGGTCCAGACACAAAATTCTGAAGTCAGACAGGGTTGGGGTACCACTGACTAGCTCGTTGTGAAACTTTAAACAAGTTGTTTAGCCTCTCTGAGACCCAGTTCCCTGAACAGTAAAATGTGTGTAAATAACCATAGCTATCTCCCAGGACTGTTGTAAGTGAAACGGAGGATGGAAAACACTTGCCAGGCTTTGTCAATACTTTTTAAATGGCAGCTAATATTACAGAAGCTTATTATTTTTAAAAAGCATGTTTGGAGGTGTTTTAGTTCATTCAGGATTTGCAATGACAGGTCACCTAAATATCTGAAAAGGTCTTTCAATGCAACTGGAATGTTGCAGTGAAGCCAAGCCAAGCCAAGACCACACCATCTGCAGAGTGACCACTCATCTCCTGCAGTTCATCAGAGGGCTTAATGTGAGCCAAGGGCCTCTAGTTTGTGACCTCTCCTTAAAATGGAGAAGTAAAAAGAGGCAGTGAGTCACAACAAAATGAGCCTGTGTTTTAGACTCAAACTCCAGCTCCTTCTCCCTGGCCGGGACACCTTGGGCAAATGATGCAACACCTCTGCGCCTGGGTGACCTCATGGGGAGAAGAATCACGTCTAGAGCATAGGCTGGGAAGGACCCAACAGAAGTGCTTGTGAAACATGGAGGCCCGCTCTGGATGGAAGCATGCAACAGCGGGCTAACGCTCTTCAGCATCACGACTATTTTCATTCTCCAGTGCCGAGGCATTTAAAGGGCAAACCATCACTGCGAAAACGGCTGAGACATCTCTCCCTGCTCAAACTGGGTGCAAACAAGTCAACCGAATTAACATCCACACAGAACGCACTCCCACCGTAGTGTACACTAAGGGCTTAGTCACTAATGGTTTTGTTCTGGCTGTGGTCCCTGAAGATGCCTTAATAGTCCTCCCAACGGAGTCCCTGCAGAGGCCAGGCCCCTGTGGGGTCTACCCTAAGCTGCTCTGAGGCGCTGCTTCTCTGGGGCTCGGTCACGTGTGTGGAGCAGTCTAACCTTGGCTTCCCAGCCGCCACTCATCAGGTGGAGAAGAGACAACTGGGAGCCCTCTGTTCTCCAATTTATGGAAAGCACTGTGGGGTTTTTTTGTCCTTTGTTTTTATTTTTTTATAAATCCTAAAAATCTCCATATTTGCCACCTAAAGGTGTAGGTGACAATAAAAATGGGAAGAGAGTATGATCACTCAGGAAAATCGCCATAAAATATAACAGACTCCCACAGGAGCCTAGGCATCTATCCTCATATACCTGAAGCCCCAAAGCTCAGAAAGGTGTTTTAGTTCAGTGCTTTTGAATCGTTAAGGTGCATAAAACCAACTAGGGATCTTGTTAAAGCCCAGGCTCGCATTCAGTAAGCCCAGGGCAGGCCTGAGATTGTGCGTTTCCTACAAGTTCCCGTGAGATGGTGATGCCGGAGCTTCCTGCCCCAGGTGTGAACCAGTGGGCCCTTCCTCCCCTGCTTCACTGAAGTCTTTGCTCATATGTCACCTCCTCAGAGAGACCTTTCCTGACCACCTTATCTGAAATGTACTTATTTGCTGAATGAGGGCAGGAATCCTGTCTGTTTTGTTCTTTGCTGTATCCCCAGCACCAGCAGAGCTCTGGGCACAAAGCAGGCACTCAAATATTTGTTGAGTGGAGAGATCCCGCTTTGACAGCTGAGGAAAAGGAAACTCGGGGATATGCCCAAGATCACACAGCTTGTCCAAGCCAGAGAAGACTCCAGCCCTGCTTTGTCTGGACTTCAAAGCCCTAGCTCTCTCCATCACACCAGGGCAGGAGCAAAGTTTGTTTACAACTCACTTCCTCTTGAGAACCTCAGGGCCTTCGCGTTGGAGGCAATCACACAATTGTTCTGTGTTTAGGGGATGCCTGCTGTGTGGACGGTGGCCTGGAGGGGACCAGTGGGCGCAGAGCAGCCAATGAAAGGCCAGTGAGTGGTAATATTTAGGGTACCTTGGTACTTTGGGGTAAACCAAAGGCGGTCTTGTCCTTCTGTCCAGGCCCAGCTGTCCCTCCCAGGAGCTGAAGGTCCATCCGGTCAGAAGGGCGGGACATAAGCATACTATGGATTTCAAACCACCAAAAAGAATGTTGTGCTATAACCCAGAAATGGTCGTCCCTCTTCTCCAAAAGGTCACCCGAAAGTATGCCCGTGGGGGAAAAGGAGGCAGCGAAAGCAAGGAGGTGCTTCCTTTCCAGCAATGGGTGGAAATGCCATAAAAACCCCATTCATGGAGCCAAAGGGAAGCCTTTCTGCGCTGGGGAACTCCTTCAGCATAAAACCCATCTCAGTCGAATGAAAGGGCCTCTTTCCAAAAGAAAGGCTCCATAAGGGGCTGAAAATAAAACACTTGTTTTTCCCTCACATCCGCTGGCTTGAAATGGCTTAAGGTTCTCTAAACAGCAGTCAAAAAGTCAAAAGCGACCTGGATAACCAGCAGTCTCAAACCAGCTGGCTGTTTCCTCCCTAGCAGCGGTAGAGAAGCTGAAAGTAATTAACCAAAGTAGCTAATATGCACTGTGGGCGCGGTCCTGAGTAAACCATGTGTTGTCCATTATCTCACACGTTTGCTCCTACAATAACCTGAGCCCTTAAGTACTATTATTATTATTCCCACTTAACAGGGAAACTTGTAAGTAACTGGCTAGAGGTCAGAGGTCCCACAGACAGGAAGGAGGGGAGCTGGTACACCCCACACTGTCCTGCTACCCCACAGGCCTCTCATCAGAAGGTGGTCCAAAAGCTTCAGACCAGGAGAGAAGCCGAAGTCCCTCTCTTGTTCATCACTCTGCCTTTCCTGCGTCCAATTACAGCACAAGAGGGGTCAAAAGGAGGTGACCGGAAGTCGTGTCATACTGGATTCGAGTGACAAAGTAAGGCTTCTACACATACTCCCATGCATCACCCACCTGAACCCCTGGAACACTCAAGGGGCCAGCCCAGAACGCACCTATCTGGATTACCGCGTTGGCATGACTGATGGATACCTCAGTCTGCCCCTTACATATTTATAAGGTCGCCTGGCCTTGCCTGTGACACAGAAGTTATTAAATGCTCGGGAGCCATAAGGGCTGCGCTCAGTGCTCTGAAACAAAGGCAGAGAGGCTGCCAGACCCATCTGAGGCAGCTACAAAAGCATTTAATTCCTGAAGGAGCCAGTTGGGAGCTTCTTTATAACTGGGTGCCCAGTACACATTACCAATTGGGAGAAAGTAGAAAAAGCAGGCGGCAAGAGGGGAAAAAATCGAAGCAGGCTTTTCTCCCTAGTATCCAGAACAGCCTTCTTCAAAGAGGCATATGAATGGTGGGGAAAGGCAGAAAAAAATGCAACTCATCAAAGAGAGAATGTGTTAGGATGTTGCAGAATTTTCTCCTTTCACTGGTTTTTCCTTTTCATGGAGTTTCTAAGAAGGATCCACCTCTTCTCCATATGTCCCCAGAAAGCCTGCACCCCAACTTTGCCCATCCTGAGCCCCAGCAGCCAGATGCATTGGGAGGACACCCAGATCCCTTGTCTCCCAAACATACTCATTCCAATCCAGGCTGGGGCTGCCTGGAAGTCAACATTCACAGCACATTAATAAGAAACATCTGGCCACTGAAGCGGGTTGACACAGAGCAGGCAGGCAGTTGTGGATTTGTGGTTGGGACCCAGAGTTACAGGGGCCGAATTAAAAACACAATTGGAAAACACCAGCTAGTCCAGGGAATCCTACACACACTGCTCTGCGGCTCTGGGATGCCCAAGTTGAACTGTTTGGGGCTGAGTGACTTCAATGCACAGAGTGGGTACAGGGAAGCCAAACTCTCCCAGCAGGGAAACGCAGCCTGAGCCCAGCTCTCCTGCATCCCCCAGTGTCTGGCCACCACTTCCACCTTCAATATTTGTAGCAGATGTAGTTCTTCTCTTAAAGGAACAGCTTTTGCATTCTTTCCATGTGACTTACAAGTGAGACTTAACAAAAGGAGAAAAACATACGTGTGTATGTATATTATACATGTTCACATACACACCTAAATACAAGTATATGTACACATACATGTGTATGTGTATATATGTGTGTGTGTTCATATAGATATATGTATTCCCCCACGAATTACTGTGCCTTTAGAATCGGATTTAAAGCGTCCTACCTCCATTTATGCAAGGCAAACCCGGGACACTGGTCACCACAGGCGTTGCATGGCTGGCCTCTCTCTATCCGCCCCAGCCCGGTCAACTTCAAAACAAAAAGACAACACAACTGTTTCCACCAGCAGAGCTCTCCCTCCAAAGCCCCGTTTGTGTCCCAGGCAGGACAACCTGCCCCTCCCACCCGCCTAATTGACTGAAATGTTCCTCTCCGTTGTCGTGGTCGGGGGACACGGGGGGCGGTCTCCAGCATGGAAGGGTGTTCACAGCCAGCGGGCTGCCTCTGGCGTGGGCCCCAAGCCACCAAGAAATGGCCACAGCTGGGGCTTTGTCTCCCCCAGACACCTTGGTCACGGGTTTCTAAGAAACAAAAGCAAGACCTTTCCGTTCCCCAGAGTTCCTGGGCAGCGACGGTCGCGCGCCTCCCTTGGGTCAGGCTGGTGCTCCCGGGAACGGGGCAGTGCAGGACACCCCAAAAGACAGCCCCAAAGTCAAGTCAGCGGCTAG
Source organism: Manis javanica (assembly GCF_040802235.1). Taxonomy (NCBI): domain Eukaryota; kingdom Metazoa; phylum Chordata; class Mammalia; order Pholidota; family Manidae; genus Manis; species Manis javanica. The sequence goes on from NC_133158.1 coordinate 12,382,969, forward strand.
AGCCTGAGAGGCCGGGGATCAGGTCTGCCTGGAGGGACGAGGCGAGGGAGAGAGCTTCACGGGCGTCCCCACACCGTGACACGCAGGGCCACGGGTCCCGGCCCCGCTCTCGCCGGACTGGGGGCCCGACGTAACCCCTCCCGTGCCTTCGGGCGCTCGGGCGCGCGCGGGAGGCGTCGCCGCCGCAGGGCCCGCTTACCTGGGGCCACAGGTGCGCGGCCGCCGGGCGGAGGGAGGCCGGGCCGGGGCGCTCGCGGCGGGCCGGGGGCGCCCGGGGGTGGCTCCCGCTCAGGTGGGGGGCACTCACCGAGCGGCTGGAGAGTCTGCTCCGGGAGCTCCGGCTGAACATGGCCGGGCGCCTCCTGCGCGCAGCGCCGTCCGTCCGTCGGTGCCGACTCGGCGGCCCGTGCTGGCTGTCCCCGCCCCGCGGCCCTCGGGAGCGCACGCCGGCCCCTCCTCCCGCCCGCCGCCCGCAGGTCCCGCCCCCTCCCGGCGCCCCTCCCTCCCCGGGCGCGCCCGCGGCCCCCGGCGCTGCCCTCGCGCCGGCCGCCCAGGTTAGAGGCAGGGGCCACGTCCAGGCCCCCTGCTGCTGCAGCTGGGATCCGGGCTGGACTGGAGGGGGCGAGATGAGGGTTACAGGTTTAAATCACTGTATAATTCACACACAGTAAAATCCATCATTTTGATTTTGGCCTCCCTCGCTCTCGCCCAGACTGGGGAAACGTAATTTAACAATTCTGTCAGTTAAAAAAAAAAAAAAATGTCATACCACTCTGCACCCATCAGCAGAATCAAGATATGGAACAGTTCCATCATCCCCCAAAACGGACTATTTTAAAAGTTGTGACAGGCATGGGATCTATTTATTGTTCACTAAGTGTTGGAAGATGAGGGCTGGGAGGAGGAGGAGGAAATAAATGCCCTTAATTGTACAGTGCCTGGAATACAGTAGACGCTTTGCAAGCAACTGTTGGATCACTGACTTGCAAGCTTCTAGGCGCCAGTGCTACACGCCCATTCTTTTCCCACCACTTACTAGCTGGTGATCTTCCTAAATCAATTAGCTTTGTGCTTCTATCTCCTTATCAATAAAAAAAGATGTAACAAGAGTCCTAATCTCACAGTATTGCTGAGAGAGATGAGTGGGCACACATACAGTTGTTAATACATGTTATAACAGGCACAAAGTAAGGGCTCATTAAAGATCAGCTGTCAAAAAAAAAAGAAAAGAAGGGTGCAATTCTGAGGTTCAGGCCATGATGGCCATTGATGTTTCAGCTCAAATACCAGCTCCCCTGAGAGAAAGAACTCCCCTGACCCCTACAGTAATACCTCCACACACACTCTCCCTCATACTGCATGCAGCGTGCCTTGAAATTATTTTATTTGCTGTCACCCAAACTTCTCCTGTTCACCTCAGAAGCTCTAGAGCCTGTAACGGTGCCTGCACATAGTAGACACTTCATAAATATTGTCAAAAGAAGACATTCTTGTCCCTGTCAAAAACATAATTCTCCCAGCTTAGTGTTTTCCCAGGTGAGACACTGAACTTGAGTGAAGAAAAGCTGCTTGCCTGGGGTAACACAGCAATTGAGTAGCAAGGCCAGTTTACATGAACCCCAAATTCAACAGAATAGGGTGACCCAGCTTAGATACCCTCTGTGTATGAGAGCTGATGGTCTTCAATTCTCAGAGACTAAGGTTTGGTTTTGAGTTTCAGGCCAGAACAATGGTGAGGTAAATGAGGTCTTTGACTCAGAAGCAAAATTTTCAGGGATACCAACAAACTCGGGAATCGAGATAAACTGTAATGTCGTGCAATACTTCAAAGAATCAAAACTGATGCAAAAAAATCCATGATGAAAAGAATATCATCATTTTAAATGAAGATCAGATCCTACTCTACAGTTACATGTTCCCCCCTCCCGTCACCTTAACCCTAGCCATGGCCAAAATGCTCCAAACCCAGGTATCTAAAGGTTAGACTCCCCTGTCACATTTCTCTATTTACCCATCACAGCCCATCAGGAGATGGCACACTTGCAGAGGGTAAACACCATGGCTTCCTCATCTCTTTATTTACCCAGGCCTAGCTCAGGGTCTGGCTCATTTCAAATGGTCAACAAATGTCTGTTAAATAACTAATTAGAAGCCAGTAGCTTTGGCAGGGTTGGGGGGCCTGGGGCGTTAGCAATTAGACCCCCGGTTACAGACAGTACCCGAGCAGGCTGCTCACCTGGCCTTCTCAGCAGGGCCCCCGCATACCCAGGTCTGCGCTGCACTGCACGTGGCCTTGTAACTGGCGGGAGTGGGTCAGGAGGGCAGTGTTCACCTTGTGGATACTGCCTCTTTGTATTTTAATTATGAAAATTTTTAGCAAAGGTCGGTAACAAAACCAGTGCTTTATAAATTTCTAACAGATGGAAGGATGCATCTTGAGGAAGCAGGATCTTTTCAAGTTCTCTGGCAGGAAGTACAAAGCAGCCTGGCCCACATCTTGCTTCTGGATCGATGTGGCTGATGAAGGATACCAAAAGAGGAAGGCCCTTGAGGAAAACAGTTTGAGTGATCTGGGCCTTTAATTTTTGTTACGTGGTCAAAGAGGAGAAGCCGAGAAGAGGCACAGGGTCTCCAGACAGCGAACAAGCCACATGCAGGGAGGCCCAATCCCACCTCACAAACAGGACACCAGGAGTTTTCGCCCTGACACCTGCCATAAAAAGTACCTCCTCCCAAACAAGTCCCCCTTGGTCTACCTCCTTAGGGCAGAAGCCATTTCCCAAGGGCATATTTACACCTGAGGCTCACGTATGAGAAGCACTTACTTTTCTACTCAACAACCACTTTATCTTGCTTAGGAAGACAAAGCTTAGTAACCCAGGAAGGAAAACACATTCTCTCTGTCAGGTGCAGGTGAATAGTAGACAATTCTATTTTGCTTTATCACTGCATTTGCCCTTCATAGACATCTTGATGTATGTTCTTTCCTCATCTCTCAAGGCAATGCAATTACTGATGGAACTTGAAACTCTCATACACAGCTATTGACACAGGAAGTTGCCTTTGCTAGATACAAAGTGGAAAAACAAAACCAGTATAGGCCACTTGGCTTTATCTTAAAATACACATCAAGAAACTGGAAAGAAACACATAAAATATTAAAATAGATTGATGATGAAATGATGTGTCTTTTATTTTTGCCTTTTAAATGTATTTCCTATAATGAATTTGTGTTCATTTTACAAGCAGAAATATGAAATCATTTATCTAAATTGAGAATTTTGCCTTTAGTGCCCCTTCTAGCATCAAATCTGGATCAGATGTAGCAAGAAACTGTCTCCCCTTCCCTTGGCCTATATGTCACTGTCTTCTTACTTTTTCGGCTCTTCTATTTTTCCTAATATAAATCTGTGACTGTTAAAGCAAGGTAAAGCATTTGACCCCTGTTACCACATACCCACAGCAGACCTAAGGTATGTGTCTTAAAATAGAGAATAAGAACACAGTCTCTCAGCATGGCCTCACCCAGATGTACATTTATTTCTGTTAGCTACTAGAAACAATTCTGAATCCTTTAAAAGGGGTAAAATCTCCCTGAACAGTAGGTAACACTTAGAAGTCCCATCACAGCAACCTCCTAATCAGAAGTCTACGAATCATATTTTGGGAACGAGTGTGTAAAGCCATGGATGGTGAGGAAGTTGAGGGGAGGTGACTGGAGAAATGATTCTCTCTCAGTAATGGGATTATGGGGGACTTTTCTTTTTCTTCTTAACGGGCACTCTTCTGTAGTCTACAGATTTTCACGTATGAATATGAAATGGACATGCATACTCAGAAAAATAGTTATATCACCAGAGAACTCAAAGAGACAGTATAGGTGGACTAAATACTTGACATCTTAAATTTACAAATGTATGCTAATGGAGTCAGAGCAAAAATATTTGAAATGATAAAAAGTCCTACACTAAGCAACCTGCACTCTTCTCTTTGAAAAGCCTTAGAATTCTGCAGAGCCACTGGCCCAGCTTATCCTAAAAATTAAATTACAAAGAAATACCAATATGCAGTTAAAGGATAGTCATGACAGTGTCATTTCTAAGAGGAAAAAGAAAAATCACAAATGATCTAAATGCCTAACATTAGAGGTCCTGATAAAAAGTGAATGGTGTATCCTTCCAATGGATTTATGCCCAGACATTAAAAACGATATTAGAGATTATGGGGAAATTTGCATAAATGTTATTTTCTTTGGAAATCAAGCTAAAAAATTGCAATACGAGTTCACATTTGCAGAAGATTTGGGGTAGCTTTTATGCTTTCAAAAATACCCAAATATTTGAATGTTGAAAAGTCCAGAGAGTTTAACAAAAAATTATAGAAGAATTTTGAGGTTTGAATTTTAAGTGATTTAATAGCTTCCCTTTTACTCATGTAATTTTTGTAAAATCAATGTATATTCCTTCTATAGTAAAGGTAAAAATATTAAATATATACATAATTACTTGACTTTTTAAGTTCTAGGAGACTAGGAGGTCCTACACAGTAGAATACAAATGACTTTTTTCTTTTTTATAAAAATCTATTCTCAGTTTCTATAAGAAGCATGTATTGTTTTGAATTAAGAAATGCTTTTAAATTTGAAAATATAATGGATTGTAAATATGCATAAATTAATAATGTCCTGTAAGACAAATGCTAGTGTGTTTTTGGAAGGAGAAATTTCAGCTTTTCCTTGCAATTTTCTAATTTTTTCCTCCTATAACATATATGACTTTTGTAATAACAGAAAAGCTTTATTTTTTTTTTCATTCTCTGGCACTGCTTTCAACCATGCATTTGAGGGCTCTATAATACTCCTCCTTTTTCCAGTACCCCTGTGAAAACACAACGTTGCAAAGCTGACTTAATAATCTCTTCTATGCAGCACTCCAGTTTGAAAAAGACAGATGCACCCCTATGTTTATCGCTGTACTATTTACAATAGCCAAGATATGGAAGCAACCTAAATGTCCATGAGTAGATGAATGGATAAAGAAGATGTGGTACAGATACACAATGGAATATTACTCAGCTATGAGAAAAAAACAGATCCTACCATTTGCAACAACATGGATGGAGCTAGAAGGTATTATGCTCAATGAAATAAGCAAGGCGGAGAAAGACAAGTACCAAATGATTTCACTCATATGTGGAGTATAAGAACAAAAGAAAACTGAAGGAACAAAACAGCAGCAGAAGCACAGAACCCAAGAATGGACTAACAGTTACCAAAGGGAAAGGGACTGGGGAGGATGGGTGGGAAGGGAGGGAAAAGGGCGGGAAAAAAGAAAGGGGGCATTACGATTAGCATGTATAGTGGGTGGGGGAGCACAGGGAGGGCTGTGCAACACAGAGAAGATAAGTAGTGATTTTACAGCATCTTACTATGTTGATGGACAGTGACTGTGAACGGGTATGTGGGGGGGACTTGGTGAAGGGGGGAGCCTAGTAAACATAATGTTCTTTATGTAATTATAGATTAATGATACCAAAATAAAAAAATAATAATAATCCCTTCTACTTTTATTGCAGTCCCCTGCTCGCAAAGCACACTGATAGGTAACAGTGGAACCCTGAGACTCACGGGACAATCACGGGACAAAATAAAAAAATAATAATAATCCCTTCTACTTTTATTGCAGTCCCCTGCTCGCAAAGCACACTGATAGGTAACAGTGGAACCCTGAGACTCACGGGACAATCAGGGGAGGGAACAAATGCTCACTGAGGTCGTGTAATTGGCCTGACAGTCTGTACGGGTAAGAGAGGTGGTTCCAGAAGGAACGGAGCTCAGCTTTGTTGTTCAGGGTTTCCATGATCCCTTACCGCCCTTGGCAATAGCTTTCTGTAAAGCATGCTTGCCCTTTGTTTCTCTGTCTCTCTCACTCACACACGCATGCAAACACACAAAGAAGTGGTGGGGTTCCTCACAGGCCCTGGAGTGGGAGCTGGGGGCATCCAAGGCGCCCCCTTCTAACTGAAGGACCAGCCTGGGTCTGCATGAACAGCGCATCTGGAAAGGCAAGTGGACAGCCTTCCCCCTTGACTGCCCTCGTTTCCCCATGTTCCCCGGCCTCTCTTCGCTGCTGCTCACCTCTCAAGATGGCCCCTTTCTGTCAGCTCTCACATCATCGTTGTCATTTTCCTGCAGTGACTTCTGTCACATGAGCAGAATCCATGGAAGAGAGAAGAGAGCTTCCTGGCACCCATTTTCAGTTGTCCTTGTCTATGCTGGAGATGCATCCGGTGAACAAGGCTATTCATTTGATCTGGGGAGCTGATATGTCTCTTCGATCCTAACTCAAAAAACAATTCTCATTCTCTCTTCCCACACCCCTTCCTGCCTCCCCCTGGGCTATTTAATGACCTTTTTGTCTCACTAAGATGTAGAATTACCCAGTGGTTCTCAACCTTCCTATCTTTATATTTTCAGATGGTGGAATTTTCGAAGGCTTGCTTGAAAGGATTAAAACACTCAAGAGAAGACTTAAACAGGTCAGCAGTGAGGACAAAGCCATTGCTACTGAATGGAAGGATTATGGTTGTCCTCTTGACTTGCCCTTTAGCACTAAGCAGTTTGGATGGAACAGTGTGCCTCCAACTTGGCTGAACATTAGGGATGACTTGGGAAAGTTTGAAAAATCCCAAAGCCCAGGCCACACCCCAGGCCAATTAAATGAGAATTTCCAGGGGCGTGGCCTAGGCATCAGCATTTTAAGAACTGCACATGTGATTCCAACACACAGCCGTGGAGCAGGACCACTGACTGTGGGACTCATTAGGAACCGGCCTCTCCCGCATGGCCAGCTTCTTTGGCAGTGCCCTGCATCGGCTGTGCCTAGCTCTGTGCCCATCAGAATAAACTTCTCAACATCCAGTAAACTTATATGTTTCCTCCACTATCCAAAAGCTTGCTTTATATCACTTTGTTCTTTATGAAAGACTTATGTTAGTCCTGTATTCACGAACCAAAAGAAATCCAGAGGTGTTTCCCTTTATGAAAAGGTGATTTCCTCTCTGCTTCACGCCTTTTGGCTTAGGGAAGGTTTCAGAGGAACATCTACTTTCAGAGAGCAGGGAAACCTGCATACCTAAAGAAGGTGGGCTCCGGTGTTTAGAGGGCTTTGTGTTTGCTCTGGGTACAGGCAGCCAAGTGCGGAGCAGCGCGGACAGAGTCAAACTCTGCTTCGAAGGGGTAAACAACTGGGAGGCAGGTAGGGGGTGGCGACGGAGAATCTCCTTATTGGCTGTTTGCACAGGCATTCAGGGCAAGAGAGATGTTAGTGAAATGCTGTGCAGTGGCCCCTGTCCGAAGACAAAAGGAATCTTCCATAAAACCACAATACTTGCAGATGCTTGCTGTGCCTCAGATCCCAGAAGGGGGCTGGGCTTTGTGTCAAGACTGGCAAAGGGCCAACCCTGAGCTGACTTCTGGGGACAAGGAGGCGGCCTACATGTGGGCTTCAAGAGCACACACTCACTCACAGCAACACCGATCATGTTCACGGGTCAGAGTTTGCTGGAGCACCTATACTGGACCCTGAGCATTGTTGCCCTGAGACCCATTGGACTGAGGCCTGGTTAATGCTACCCGCCAAGCCTGGCTTCTGCACTGCAGTGAGGATCATGCAACGGCCTCTGGAACCACAGAACCACAGAGGACAATCAAATCCACGATGCTAATGAAAGAAGAAGAGCCTCTATTTCCAAAAAACAGCGTGGACTGCAAGTCTCCCATTTACCTTCTCAACAGACAGATCACTTTAAGGCCCAAGCTATCATTTCAGGTGAGGCAGAAAGTAGTGTTTTTTTTAAGAACTTGATCAAATGGATATGATTTTTCAAGATTTCAACCAATCAGCTTCTCTTACCTGCAATTTCCATGAGGCTCCCCCCTTCCCCCCGCAAGTAGCAGCTCCCCAAAATCAAACCTGATCTAAGACCTTGACAAAACTCTTTCCTGATGCTTTCTAGCTAGGAAAGTTGCCTGGTCTGTCATAGCCCCACAGTTCTCAACCCTGACTGCACATGAGGGTAACCTAGGGAGTGATTTCCTTTAGTATGTCACATCTGGCCACATCCCAGTCAATTAAATCAAGAATCCTGGGGTTAAGACTTGACAATGGATAGTTTTAAAGCTCCCCAAGTGAGTTTAAAGTCCAGTCAGGGTTGGAAAACCTCCAGTCCGTCTCTTTGTCCACAACTTCCTTACTCATGTGCATAGGTAATCTTCTGTCTGCATCATCATTGACCTATGCTTCCTCCACCCCCACTGCTCAACTAGACAGTGCATCTGTTCTAGGCAGGTAACAGGAGAGGGGGCACAGATGGGGACCTAAGTCCTTGCTCTGCAAAGGTGATAACAGTGACCAGCAGCCTTGAAATCACCTGGATACTCATCCTACCAACTCAGAGTCTGTAGCAAAATGCCTGAGTGACACAAATGCACCTTGGGCTTTAAGGAGCTCTGTTCTGATTGATGCACAAGCCCACATCCCCATTACAGGCCCGTCCTGAAGCTCCTCCTTGATGTGCCAGGATTGGAATCATTGGGTGCTCCAAACCGCCAGGTCCCCAAGGGACTGATTCTCTATGAAGCCTTGTCCTAAATGCTTCTGTAGACACTGGCTCCTTTTATCCTTCCTGTGCTCTGTGAGGCAAATTTATCATCATCCCACAAGGCTCAGAGAAGTGAAGTGACTTGCCCAAGCTAGTCAGTGGCACAATTTTGTAGCGGTCTTGATCCCAAAGTCGGGTCTCGTTATAATAAAGCAGGTGTTGCGGTGCTTCACCCAGAAATGAGTAGGCACAGAGTAGATGAGAGAGCTCAGGCCATTCTAGGCTTTCTGCTTGTACTGAAACTCACCCCTATGATGTCAAGGAGAGAAAGACCAGTCATCCCGCTCCAGCAGTAAGTCACCATCTCACCTTGGAAAAGACCAAAAGGAATGTCAGGTGGTGTTCTCCGAATCACTGAGAACTCCGACAGAGGGTGTGGTCAATTTGGCCCCTTTAGCAGAATCCTCCAGAACCTGAAGTTCATTTCCTCTCTAGCAGAGAAGCTGATCTCTTGCTTATTCAAACTTTTACTTTTTTTTTTATGTTCTTTTCTTCCAAGCCAAAAATCATCAAACCAGATGGCCTTTTCTCTGCTGCACATGGACAGGGACAGTTTGAAATGGTTGTCAAAAACAACTGGAACTTTGTGTTGAATGGAATCGAACCTTCCTATCTAGTTTACAGTTGAGGTCAGTACAACCAAGCCACTAAGAAGGCTTATTTACTCTCTGGCCCACAAAGCCACCTCTTTCATCTTTTAAATAGGATAATCAATCAATCTAGGTTGAAAACTAGATCTCAGTAGAGGCCGCTGGCATTCCTTGAGCATGTAAAACAGTTAAGTATTGGGCTTCATAAAAGTAGTTGCCAGGATGTGTGTCTGTAGTAGGACCAGTCAAAAAGTAATTCTCACAGGTCTATCCAAAGAGCTGTTTATTTCTAGCACACATCACAATCTAGTGCAAATGGAACAGGAGAGGGAATTGGGTGCTTGGCTTCGCCCAGACTTTAGGCCTGTGATTCTAACTTCTGCTTCTGCCATCTCCAGAAATGGGCCATCCAATACAGCAGTCACTGGTCAGAGGAACTGTTATTAAAAGTTAAAAATGCACTCCCTCCGTTACACAAGCTGCATTTCCTGTGCATAACAGCCATGTGTGACTAGAAGCTACTATACTGAACAGTGCCAAATAGAACTTTCTCATCATTTCAGAAAGTTCTCTCAGTTTGCTCTGAACTTCAGAGTCCTCCACTGGGTTGCCTTTATCCTGCAAGCAAGGAAACAGAGACTGTGTGGAGGGTCAGTGAGAAGTGTTCGAGTTGGGTGTGGACATAGTTCCTCTTAATTTTATTAGCAAAAACTCAAGACCTGGCTCACCTTACCACTTGGGGAATGGGAAGTGTCGACTAGCTTGGTGTCTAGGAAGACGCACAGAAGCACAGACATGGGTGAGCCCTTGGGTGGCCTTGTCCCAGTGACCTTATTAGACCTTATGATTATCCTAATCAAGCTTCTAATCAAGCTTCTAAAGAGCATGGCCTTATCTTGATTGCTGTAGATGTAAACTCTTGGTGGAAGAAAAAACGGGGAAGAAGGTGTTGGTGAGCCTTGACTGTTATGTGCAAGGAACCTCTGCCCACAGGCAGCCATGGCATCAGTAGAGAAAGCCTCATGACCTTCATCTCACCAGTGGCAGACCACGTGGAAGGGATGCTCTGTGACCTATGCTTCCTCCACCCCCACTACCTCTGTAAAAAGCCAGAGAGTCAATAGTTGAGGCTTTGTGGGTCGTGCAGTCTTTATCCTGACAACTCAGCTCTGCAAGTGCAGGGCCAAAGCAGTCACAGGTAACTGAGGGCGAGTGGGTTTCAGCAAGTCTTTACAAAAAGAGGTGGTGACTTGAATTTGGCTCACAGGCTTATTTGGCTCACCTCTACGTCTTTCACCAGTCCTCTTCATTTTCTAGCAAAATCACCTTTCTATTCGGCCCACTCCTTGCAAAGAAGGATGATAAATAGAAAAATGGAAACTTTAATGCCTGCAGAGGACTGACACTGCTGTGCTAAGCACTTTGCTTGAGTTAATTAAATTTCATTTTATCTTGGCAACCCTTTAAGTGAAATTTGTGATTGCCCCATTGTACAGGTGAGGAAGCTGAGGCACACAGAGGTGAAGTGACTTGCCCAGTGTCACAGAGCCGGCAAGTGGCAGAGCTGAGATCAAAAGCCAGGTCTGGCTGATGCGGAGGCTGAGTGAGTGTCTGGCGTATGCTCTCCTGTGAGTCGCTGGGGCGCAGAGCAGTGTTGTTCAATATCCCCTGTCATGGTGATCAGGGAAGAATTTATACATAGGCATCACCAGAGAGACAGAATTAGATCAGGAGATGGGAAAATTATAGATACCAATTAGTAGTTGATGGGGTTTATTTGTGAACACCTGGGACACCTGGTGGGAAGGGCGGGGGGATGAATACGGAGGCATGGTGTGACTATGCAGGGCTCTCTCGGCCTGCAAGGCAAAAGGGGCAAGTCACTGTTCTGATAAGCACAAGGCTTATTAATGTGCAGTGGTGCCCCATTTTGGCCTGCTTCCATCATATTTGAAAGAGGGGAGTCTGTCTTGGACATCAGCATCTCCTTTCCCTAGTTCCAACAAAAGAAATAGTGTGACATGAGACTATTGGGCATAGAGAAACAGAGCCAGGTGAAATGAAAGAAAGGGGGAAGATTGTTGTTAGACCTTTCCAGGGCTCTCCTTTACTGTGGAAAGCCTCTTGGCAGACAAGCCAAAGAGAGATACAGAGGAGCCGGGGAGGTAAATCAGGCCGGCGTGTGCTGCTGTGAGAGGATGGGGGCAGAAAAGAGCCTGGGAAGGCGTGCGTGCAGGCTGCTCCTGAAGTGACTGGGACTTGGGGTGGTGACGAGAAGCCCTGGCATAACCAAGAGGTATAAGAAGTCAAGAAGGGAAAGGGAAAGGGTTTCAACAAATGCTGTCCCAGATTGTGAACCAGACCCCTTACAACATTCTTTGAAAGTTGCGTGTAAAACGCCTTAAGTTACCATTCTAATTATTTTTGCTTTTGAAGTTGTGATTCTATGCAGAGGTTGTACCACCTGGGACCTTGGGGATTTTATGGAGTTACTCCAGCAAAGGAGACTCTGTTTTTAACTTCTGAGCTGGTTGAAGGAATTCAAGTTTAACGCAAAGGAGAACTGCAATGAGCATAGCTGTCCGGGAGTGGAGGGGGCTAGCCCATGAGGTGGAAACCCCTCCTCCTGCAGGAGTGATCACTGAACCACCGATGGGGATGTTGAAGAGAAGAGTTCATGTAGAGAAAGGGACACAACCCAGCTGAACATCAAGTCAGGGCTTTCCCAGTACACAGCCCCAGTCCCTGTGTGTGTGTGCAATGGGGCAGGGCCCTGGCCCTTTACAAAATCTCTCTAGAGGACTCGCAGGTCTGGAAGCCAAGGGTGTCTCAAGAGTTGGGCAAGGTGACCACTACTGTCTCTTCCAAGTTTGATGTGACAGCATTATCCTCTGCATAAAAAGACATATTGAATACATTTAGCCAAAACACATTCTATTAAAAAAGAAAAACAGTGAGTCCAAAGGCTCTCTATAAATGAAAAAGAGAAATATTTTGTATTCTATCTAAAATAAAGAGAAATAAGAGGAACAAAGTCACTATGAAGTTATATTCTATTTCTTTTGGAGTCAGTGTGGATGATAACTTTAGACAAATTAAACTAGTCCACTTATTTATTTTCATGTCCCTTATCCAGGGCTGTGGGGCATCACCCTTTCTCTGAATTTACTCCAAAAATCACTTCCATGGGAAAAGAGAGCTGGATGGATGAAAAAAGAGCAAAGACATTCTCCTAGGCCACAAACATTCTCCTAGGATCCATGTAATCGTGGCCGAGAGTTGTATCTGGAAAACAACAGGTACTCTAAGGTTTTGTAAATGTACTGCCATGTGAAAAGCTCTAAGACAGCTCCTATGAAGAAGGCTAAGTTAGAAGGATGTTTCTCTAAACTGAGTGTGTATATCAAGGTTTGCATTTTTACTATGTCACCCAGTTGCAAAAATAATACGTATTTACTGCAGAAAACATGAAACATTTAGAAAATCAAATGACAAAATTTTAAATATGTATAAATCCACAACTGAGAGAAAGAGCAACTTCAAATACTTTGGAGTATACATTTCCAGATGAACACAAACGCACACACACAAGCACATACATATATTTGAATCTATATGTACATGTAATCAACTGCTTTCAAAAAATTAGAACCATAGTAAAGATACTTCTTTCTAAAGGTTGTTTTTTTGCTTCCTGTGTTCTAAGCATTTTCTCACACTGCAAATATTTCCCCACAGCGTAGTTTCTAGAGGCTGTATAGAACCCTATTAACCCCTATTTTTGGATAGTGAGGTTGTTTCCAGTTTTTGATATGATAAATGATGTGACTTGTCCATATCAGTATTATTTTAAATCCAGACACAAAGATGTGAACCAGTGGTGTCAAGTAAAAGAGTGACATTGCTATATGCCTCATATTTTGCTTTTTCTAAAACACTGAAGTTGTGCCTTGGGCACAAATGCGAACACACCGCACTCCCTGGGCTGGGCTGGTGCTCGCAAATTGCTCGCTCAACCAGCTTAGCTACGGGAGAACCTATTCCCTCAGGTTCCATTCCCTGCCTTACACTCTGGCTCTGGATTCAGGAAACTGCTCAGCCCCTCTAATAATAATATTTATTTTATGTATTAATAATACACAACAATAATAATAATAAGTAGTAGCATTTATGTTTAATGGGACAGAAGAAGAAAAAATATATGGTTTCTCTTGTTGGCTGAATTGTATTCCTCCAAAATCTGTATGTTGAAGCTCTCACCCCCAGGACCTCAGAATGTGACTGTATCTGGGGATAGGATCTTTAAAATGACAGCTAAGTAAAATGGGGTCATAGGGTGGGTCTTCATCCCATATGACTGTGTCCATATAAGAGAAGATCAGGACACAGACACACAGAGAGAAGACCGTGTGGAGACACAGGGAGAAGACGGTCGTCTACAAGCAAGGAGACAGGCCTCAGAAAAAACCTACCCTGCTGACATCTTGATCTTGGACTTCAAGCCTTCAGAATCACAAGAGAATCAATGTCTGCTGTTTAAGCCTCCCAGGGCATAGTACTTTATTGTGGCAGAGATAGCAAACTGATACAGCTTCCTAACTCTTGTCCCAAGAAACTCTGTTAAAACTATTTTTCCTTAAAAAAAAAAAAACCCAAATAGCAAAACCCCTCTCCCCTTTTATTCCAAGGGAGCCGGCCAGCCAGCTAAGGGCGAGCAGCTGCAGAGTCAGAAGGGCAGGACTGAAATCACAGCTCTAGGCCTCAGCAGCTGAGCTGCTGTCAGCATGAGCCTAACATGGCTGAGCCGGCACCCTCAGCTTCGCAACAGGTCATGATTCCTGTGACTGGTATCACCCCCTTTGGGAGGGCTCTGAGCAGGACAGATGTGAGAGGGACCCAGCATAGCACATAGCAGGTGCTAGAGGAACCTGTTAGCCCGTGGCTTCTGCAAGTGCATCTATGTCCCTTCAGAGAAAGGTAGTTGTGAGCAACCACATAATGTTTAAAAAGAGAAGCACGTGTTCAGGACTTTGGCTTTAAGGCAGACTCACTTTGTTCAGTCCACGTAAGTTTTTGTTTTTTGTTTTTTTCTAAACTTGGCATTAGTTGTCAATATTTTTAAAACAGGAGATCCTGAACAAATTCTGGGTTTCCGGCTTTTTGAAAAATCAGATGTGGCAGCCCTGGGCCCTGTTTCCCTAGGGCCGAATTCAGCTGGAGCCATCTGGCAGCTGCCCGGCAATCCGGCTCACTGTGGTTCTTGGACATGGAACTCATCTGTGTCACCTGCCAGGCCCTGCAGCACTGCCTTCATAACCCACACCTTAATGCATGAACTGATTTATATGAATAAGAAATATCTGTGTATTTGCCACAACATATGTGTGTGTGTGTGTGTGTCTGTTAAGTCACCTGCCTCTTGGTGTCATTATTTCAACACATTTTCTTTTTTAAAAATCTACTTTGACTTCGGACACATACTTTTGTTTGAACAAAACTGACATCTAAAAACCCTATCACCCCATGCATTCTAGAAATGTGGAAGAAACTGTGATTCCCCTGATTTGACCTCTTATTTTACATATGAGGTCACACAGCTAGTTTATAACCAAAAATGTAACCTTGGACAAGGCTTCAGAAATTATATGTGGTCTCTGTAAACACTCACTGTTGCTAGAAACCTCAGAGACTTAGGAAAGGATTTTGTTACCTGATTCAATTTTTACAAAAAAAAGAAGGAAAGAAACTAAAGCATTTAATTAGTCCTGTTAATTTTCTTTCTTTCCCTCCCAGTAATCCCCGAGTATCATGGAAATGCTACCAGGTATTCCTAAAGCAGGCTTACCTCCACCAGGCCCTGTGAACCTCTGCTTGTCTTGTATTAGTTGCTAGGTAACTGAAGAAGATTTATGCACATCTATTGTTAATTCAGAAGACAGTTTTCAGCTCTGCCATAAACAGCACAAGAAGCAGACACCACACTTGCCTGAGAGAGACTCCTGTCACCTCTCCAGGAGGAGGCATTCCAGAGCACACCTACAAGATCCAAAATAATTCTGGTAAAAAATGATAGTGTTGGCAAATTCCTGGCTGTCTGCAAAAATAGCTGAGCAGGTTTGAGAAATTCGGGTCCATCCCCAGTGCCCTCTCGTGTCAGATCCACTAGAAGTTTTATTCAAATGGAATCATCTGTCTTCTTAGTTTCCCTGCATGAAATCTAACCTTGCCCTTTTCTCTCCCATCCCTCCCAGCAGCACCAAAATTCAGTCTTTGAACAGAAAACTTTGTATCTGCACAATTATTTCTCAAGCCAGTGGTGTAATTACCTTTTTAAAGGCTCTTGTTAAGCACAAGTACTTTTTGGACCACATGTATGCATTTTATTGCCCCTGAGTAAGTTATGAGGGGACCCAATTGATATGATGGCTCCCCAAACCGAGGTTGAATAGAGTGGTCACAGTGCAATGACCTTCTGGATTTGGAAGCAGTTTCTGTTTCACTGCGAGTTCCCCACCATCACGTTCTCACTATGACTCCGGAAGAGGCCTGGGTTGTAGCATAGTCATTGCTGGCCCAGATGATTTCCTGACCTCAACAGTGTGCCAGCTGGTGGGTTCAGCCTTCACAGGCCCCAGAGAGGTCACTCTAAAACAGAAACCTGCACCTGCCGCTCTCCTGTTGAAATCTGCCACTGAGTTTCATAATCTACAGGATCTACGAGATCAGGTTCTTCAGCATGGAGGACAAAGCCCTCTGTCACCCAGCCACTGCCTACCTATTGGTCTCATCTCCAGCATGGCCCGTCTTGCTTTGCATCTCACCAGAGCAGCCTTGGTACAGTCTCAGGGACATTGATCATACCGTTTACTCTGCATCCAAAGCAGATGCTCCCACCAGTCCATTATTGCACCATCTCCTCCACGAAGTGTGCCCTGGCTTCCCCTCCCCACTGCAGCCCTGCTGAGCTAGATGCCCCTTTTCTATACATAGTTCCATCTGTGTATCTATGGGGTTTCTGTATAACGTCTGTTCATCCGTCTGTCTCCCTCACGACATATTTGGTTTTTTTCCAAGGCAATGTCTATACATCATCTTCTTTCTTTTAATAGGCCCAGTGCCTTGCAGAGTACCTGGCCCATCATAAATGTCAGTTTGTTTGAGGGAAGAAGTAAAGGGGAAAGAGTGAGAGATCCCAGGAGGGAGGCCAGTACCGCCGTTGGCCTGATTCCCGCATGAGGCCACCCAGGCTCAGACAGGCACAGTGACCCCAGGCAACACATTCAGCGAGTAGAAGAGCCAGATTTGAACAAGGAGGGGCATCCTTAGACATAATCTGACTTATCCTTTCATATAGTGGAGAAAGCCTCTGCTTGCCTACTCCCAGGGATGGGGGGCTCCTGCCTCCAAGCAGCCATTCCCACTGTTGAGACGGTTCTTCCTCGGGCGGTACTAAAACCAGTTTCCCTATGATGTACCTCAGCCTGGTTCTACTTTTGTCTTCTGCTGCTAGACATTTCCTCTTGTCAGAGCAGAAGCCTCAGACTTCCTATTCTGTGGACAAAGGACCTGCAAATTGCTCCCACCTTCCTCAGTCATCATGAACGATGCAAAGCTCACCAGATGCCTAGCCTGAACATAAATATTTTCCATGCACTATCTAATCTGAACGTCCTTGAAACACAAGTTCAAAAGCATGTCTAAGATCGCACAGCTAGAAAGTCACAGATCAGGCCTAGACCCCAAGGGGTCTAATTCCAAGTGCACAGATTTAACCACCTCATGATACGCTTGCCTGTCGGAGCCCTTCAGCTGTTTGACAGTGAAAAGCTAAGCAGATTAACAGTATGTAATTTGCTCTCTCTCTCTTTTTCTTCCTCCTTCTAACACTAGCTTTATGAGGACCTAGGAGATCTCTCGCCTCTGAGAATTATTTTTAAAAATGAGTTCCTCCCTCCTCCCTCCCGAGTCCCATCTCGCGAAGAGCCTGCGTTATTCACAGGGTGCTGTACCATGGCGAGCCAGCTCACTACTTTCAAAGCCTCGAATTAATGTTACATTACTGCTCCCAAAGGGGAAAGGCCATTTTTTTAATCTTCTTAGCTTTATCCACCACCTGGGGAGAAACTGGGTCTTTATGCAGCCAGAGACCCCCTCACTATCATACCAGCTGTTGATGCTTCTCTTCTTTGTCACGAGGGACACTATTCACAGCAAGCTGGGATTGTTTTAACCACCCAGAGGTGGTTGTTTTCTCAAGTAGGAGAATTTTGTAAATCATGGGCAGATAAATTATTAAGAGGTTGGTACCTGGAGCGTTGAAAAAGGCTAAAGAATTGAAGCAAACAGCCGTTATGAAGCTGGGGGAAGCTGGCAGGAGAAAGGCCCTTCTCCATCCTCCAGCTTCCCAGCCTCTCTCTGGTGCCTCCTAGTGGCGGAGCCTAACATGGCACCGGCTGGGGTGGGGTGGGGACACGGCAGTTTCAGCCACAGCATCACAAAACATGGGTGACTCTGAGGCTGAGAAACAACAGCTTGGTAACTGGCACTGGCAATCCTGCCTATCGCAAAGACATGTGCTAACGAATAAATGAGGCCAGTATGTGGAGGCACTGGTGGGGTGAGAGTGGCCCATGTTTATTCCAAGCTTGGTCGCGATAACCTCTCAAATCCTCAAGGAGCCCCCACTGCAGTGGGACACAGCCCCAGTTACACTGAAATTCCTGTGGGGCAGCCCTGGCTGGATCAAAGCTGCATTGACAAGGGGAAGAAAGCAGCATTGAACCCAGCCTGCTTGTGTTCACAGGGGCTATTGTCCTGTCCACAGCGGTGCAATCAGAGCCAATACACTGCCAGCGCTTGCTTTCTCCCAACATTTTCTCCCAGCTCCACACAGAGGTCTGGCACTTAAAGGAGGACCAGGAGCGGAGTGCGGCGGGAGAGATGGGTCACCCCCAGAATACAGAAAACGGAGCCTTCTCCTTACACCTCATCTCTAAGTGCTTCTAGATAACAGAAGCCTAGAAAAAGCACAAGTTGCCCGCTTTGAGTAAAAATGGTCCAAATGAGATAGAAATTTGCTGTTTTCCAGTGCACTGTCCATCAAAAATGCTCGAGAATATGTGGGAGCCAAACAGCATTCCGTAAAGACAGCAGCTGCTAAACAGAGCATGGTAAAAGGTCAAAGTAGAAAGGTGAGATTTGGAGAAAGAAAGCAAAATACAGTCATCAGAGTTTCTAATTCAACTTAGTTTTAAATTATATTCAGCGAGAAGTTGAATGGCCCCATGGAATAGGGCAAAGCGGTTTTGTTTATTACATACTGTGCCTCCAACTCAGGTCTATTCTCTCTCAAAGACGAGAGCCAGCAGGTATGAACCCCACTGAGGATGTAAGTCCCATAAGTAATGAGGACTGGCACAGGCAAGAAAGGACTGCCCTCAGTCAGGTCCAGGTGTGGGCCGAGCAATCATTCCGGCTGCCCTTTTCCACCTCCAGGTTGTGCTGGCACTATGGGCAAGGAGAGCAAGCTGCCAAGGAGCAGCCTGCCAGTTGGCCATGGCCACTGTGCCAGTCTTGGTCTGAAAAGTGAGAAAGCAAGGGGCAGGTCTTTTTAACTCTGGCAGTGCACCAAACTCTGCATTCTGGGCTTGCCTACCTGCTGCACTGGTGACAGGCTGTCGGCTCCGGTTGACTTCCATCCCCAAGGTGGGGCAGACATGAACAGCGCTAGCTCCTAGGTTAATAAGGAGCCATGGGACACAGGTTTCTCCAGTCCCTTCAAGGATGGTATAATGACAGCTGCTTGCTGTCCTTTCCATTTTCTTCTGCTAACAGCACACGGGGTTCCTGTGGAGAACCACCTCTTCTTCACCTTCTGCACTTACATCTTGGTTCCAGATGC
This sequence comes from Manis javanica, assembly GCF_040802235.1. Classification (NCBI taxonomy): domain Eukaryota; kingdom Metazoa; phylum Chordata; class Mammalia; order Pholidota; family Manidae; genus Manis; species Manis javanica. Next base: position 12,402,121 of record NC_133158.1, read on the forward strand.
TTCTCTCCCTTTCACCCCAAGCCCTTGGAGTAGACCTCAGTTTGGCCAGTGAAAATCAATGCTAGCATCTGTGATGGAATGAACAGGAAGGTCAGGCTCTCTTTCAGGGGTGGTGGTTGCTGGGGGACCAGCCTTGCACATTGCTCAGCTATAGCCACGAGTCCATGCAGCAAACCGCCCTGTGGCACACGACAGCAAGGGCAGGCTAGCATCTGAGGGCCAAGGGGCAGCTGGGCTCTAAATGCTTTTTTGTTTCTCTGGGACCAGCAGGATGCCTGCCAGTGCATTCTCACGGGGATTTTTAGAAGCACAGGAGAAAGACACCTGGAAAAAGATAATTTTGCTTAAGGGCAAAGCTCAGTACTGGCATACTGTCCTTTCTACCATGGTCCTTTGGTCCAAATGGGCCACATGGCCATGCCCTACATTAGTAAGATGGCAAACACACTCCATTGCTGGTAGGAAAAAATGCAAGGTCGCTGGCAGAGAGCATGCATTCAGGCAGGGTGGAGGACTGGGGATATTTGTGCAATCTCACAGTTTACAGCACCTTTGCTGGTGGCCCATGTGCCACCTGGTGAAACAAGTCTGCCGGAAAGACAAGTCTGCCAGCGGACGGGAGAGCAGAGGCAAGAGGTGGAGCCTGAGGCAAGATGACGCTGTTGAAGTTCCTGAATCCTGCTGGGTCCTGACTTTTCAATTATGTAACTGTTTAAGTCCACATTTCAACTGGGTTTCTGTCATTTGCAACAAAGATACCCGACTGATCTATATCAGAAAGGAAATTCGGAAAGTCTGCAGTGTCAAGCTTAAGGAAGAAGAGACAGGATTCAAAGAGAAGGCGAGAGCAAGCTGGTCCCGGAGGCTGGCCTCGAAGGGCCGCCAGACGGCAGTGGGCATGGTTCCAGGGGCTTTCTCAAGGCGCCCTTAGAAGGTCAATCAGTGTAAAGGCGGCACTGAAGGACACTGCCACATGAACAGCCCCGACCAAAGGGACAGGAGAGCTCTTGTTTCTCCAGCATCCGACAGACACAGACGAAGAATACCAGGGCGGGCCGTACTGATGTGAGCCATATTGCCCACCCCCAAAATAAGAGCTTAAGTTCTAGAGAAGTGCCACAATAACTTCTAGGACTGTAGGTACCAGAGAAAGTCCTGGATCTGTGATGTTAAAAAAGGAACCAAAGATCTCAGAAGAGGGAATGAGACTTTTGGCCTAAGAGGAAAGGTTAAGAGGGTGCTGATGTCTGACCAGCCTTAGCAAAGGCCTTAACCACAGGCATGGCCATTCAGTGAACACAGCCATGTATCAAGCCCCAGACCAGAGAAACGACATATATTAGAACGTCTAATCCTGTTGAGAAACCTCAGAAGTCAGTACTTTATCACTATTTTACAAATAAGAAAGACAAACATAGAGAAGGCCCATCCCTGTCTGAGTCCTTGGCCTGCCCCTCAGTCCAGCCCCAGATCTCTCGCAGTTCACAGCAGGCCGTGAGCCTCCCTGACTATGATTCTTTGTTCTTTCTGACCCCAGAGCCTGCAGGGGCCTTTTAATTAGTACTTCCTTCCCTTGCCCTTTTTATAGCCTCCTGTTCTTTGAAACTAGGGCCCAATATCAGACTGGAGAGAAAAATATCCTCTCTGTAAAAGCTTTTCTACAGTCTCATTGTAGAGGACAACCGTGGCCTCCTCTGCCAGGCACCCATCTCCCTTCTGATAAATGTACCCAGGTCTCCCCTTTGGGGAGTCACATTCTCCCATCTCTCAGTCCAGGCAGCTGAGGTGGGGCCAGCCCCACATAATGACCTGTTCCCTTGCTCTCCACTCCAGGTGGGCATTGGCGTCTCAGCTGCCAATCCCTGCAGTCTGTGGCTTCGGTCAAAAAGGCAGATACTGTAGTGTGGCCAGTCTACAAAGCGTGTGACCTTGAAGTCACTTAACCTAATTATTTGTGTGCTTCAGTCTTCCCACCTATAAAATAGGATGAAAACGATAACCCCAGCTCTGCAGGGCTGTTGGGAGGAAGAGTTAAGACAATGCACAGAAAGAATAGCACACACACCCTCCACAGGAGAGAAGGGTGATCCTCACCAGTGCAGGACACAGGACATGTCTGCAGCAATGGGCATCTTTGCTAGGAGTTTGTTGGAAGAACTGAGAAACAGTTCTCTCTCTTTCTCTCCTCCCCTCTTTCTCTGCTGGGTGTTAGGCTGTGAGATGTGGACCAGGAGCAGCTTGCAGAAAGCAGACCTGAGTGTCACAGAGACAGATTTTTATCTGCAGTGTCTGAGGACCTGGTCCGGCTGTGCCCATGGCCCCTGCTTCCCTGGATTTTCCAGTGGCGCATGTCAGCAATGCCCTCGCGTGGGGAAAACCTGGTTGGCAGGGAGTCAGGGTGGGGATGGGGCGGACGGCAAAGGCAAGCACGACTGGCATCTCTTCAGACCTCAGCATCTTGTGACTCGCCCTGGGAAACACAACGAGGAGCAAACCAGGACAGGCGAAGCGACAAGACGGGCGTGTGTGCTATTTAGGGCCTTCCTTTCTCTCCCAAGTCACGCAGACGAGCAGAGCCACTTGGGTTCTATACACATCTGGGGAAGCATCTCAGCTCAGCTAGTTACAAAAACGCACAATTTGGTATGTGCCCCGGTTCAACTGTATGTAATGATCATTTTTATGAGTCAAAAAAATGGCTGAATATTAACCATCTTACCCTGGTCGACCTGATACTTCCCATCGTATGGGGTCTTGCTGAGATTAAACACGCAGTTCTCCATGAGATGCTGGCACTGAGGTGAAGGCTGGTTGGTGTGACCCACCTGCTGCTTCTGCCGTGAGGAGGACGAAGTGGACAGGGATGGGGGCGGGGGTGAAGAAACAGTCGCAAATCAAAGGGCACAGAAAGGGCGGCAGTTTTCAGTGGTTTTCAGGCTTTACTGACAATTCCACTTGTTTCCCCCCAAATCTTGCCCTTGAGGGTTTCCCCTGCTTTTGTCTCCACTGAGGCAGGGAGGCCAACGGTTCATGTGGTAAATCCAGGAGGCTCCAGGCTTCAGTGGCTCCTCTGTATTGAAAAGATCCCCTGGGCCCCGGGTTTGTGGGAAGCTCTGGTTACCAGGGAGGGAGCAGAGGGCAGGGCCGCCTGGAGGGACTGTTTTTGAATCGCCACTCGTATTGTTAAACATCTTGATGTCAATAAAACAGGTTCTGATTCAGTCACCACTGAGGCATTTGTTTTGATTGTGAGCTTCTCACGGGTCAGCCAGTTATTTTGGTTAAAACAGAGCATTTGTTTTCTGAAAGGCAACAATCTGATGTGTAGCTACTCTCTTTCCTGAGCCTTCCAGGTGCGGCCCCCAAGTTACCCGGGCCATTCCTCCCTGTGTGGGGCCTGTGGACATGTTCCCCCCACCCCCACAAGCCAAACCCCTGCCCTCCTCCACCTGGTCCACCCCCACGGAGCTCTCAGCGTCAATGAGGTTCTGCAGTACCTTGCTAGTCTCCCCAAATCTGCCACCACTTCTGTTATATGCCCTCATGTCATTCGGTAATTTTCTTTCACACCATGTAAGACTCTGCCAGTTGTCCCAGTATCTGTGTGACTGTGTTGAACAGCACCTTCCCCAGTGGACTCCCAGCTCCAGATGAAATGGGTACTGACTGGGTCTCTTTTATTTTCTACTGTCCCCAGGACCCAGCCTGAGGTTGGCACATGGTTGGTTGCTACTCAAAAATATGTATTCAATTATGAATTTATCATTCAAAAACTCACAGTAATTAACTCAATAAATCCATTCATGTGGGACAGAGGTGTGGACCTTCCTGTGGGGCACGAGATGGGTTTTGGAATCAGGGTGCACAAGGGGATAGCAGCGAGGATGTCACCCGCTCCACCGAATGAGGAGAAAGTGTGAGGAAGGAAAAATCCTTTGACCTCAAGCATATGCCAACTTGTGCAATCTGGGAAAGGGCATTGAAAAACATTCCAGGATTTGTAAAAGTTCCTCCACATATAAACAGAGACTGCTGGAGACCCGTCTTGAACTTCAGAGATGACTAACAGCCTGGAATGAACCAGCAGTGTCAGGGCTTTGCGGGAAGTGAACGGTGGCGATGCGGCCTGGAAGGAATTGCACACCGGCGCCAGGTGGGGCTCACCCAGAGGCCGCACTGCAGGTCACAGCTCCTCGGAAGCCCTGGTGTGTAGGAATGGTGCCCGTGTTCAGGTCTGTGTTCACCGGAGTTGTCAGAGTTTGCGAGAAGGACCGCCAGTCGCAGTAGGAAGGGGACATTTTGTTTAGGTCACACTGACCAAGTGAGCTATAATCATCTGCTGGCCGCAGTTATTGCCCCTGCCAGACAGGGTGCCTTCTAAGTTAGAAACTGGGCCTTGTTTAACTTTTCTCATCTAGAATGCATGTCTTTGGGTGAACAAATGGATGGTTTCTATTACTGCCATGCGGCCTCTCTCCCTCAAGAAAACAAAAGCATAATCCAGAGCCACTGATCAAGGTAATTCTCACCTCATAATATCCCCACTATCAAGAAGTGAATGTTTATTGAATACTTACAATACACTAGACAGCATTTTACCTTTTGAGAGGCACAAAGAGACTATGGCCTCAAAGAGTTTCTTTGCCTGGTTAGGAAGTACCTAGTTAGAGCTCTTCTAGATCCATGTAAGACAAACCTCACTCAGCTGAACTCAAGTAAGCAGAAAAGAGAAGGAAAAGCAGAGCAGAGAGGGGGGGGAGGGGGGAGGAAGGGAGGGAGGTCGGCAAAGAAAGAGTGGTAAACAGTTCAGCCAGGTGCTCTGGGTACTAAAACTGGAAAACCAGAAATAGAGGTGACCTCACTGCCTCATTCAGGCTTTGTCATCTGCACATTTACCTTGCATGTGACCCAAGCTTGTGGCCAGTGCCAACACGACATTATGACCTTGACTGAAGGTCAAGTGCTCACCCAGATCCATCATGGCCAGGAAAGGTGTAGGGGTGGATCATACGATGGATGGGGTACTTACCCAAGCTACCTGTAGGTTGTCCCCCAGAAGGCATGACAAACAGTGACCAACATTTCAAATACAAAAAGGACCCACATACATGAAAAGGTGACAGAGAAGGGTAAGCAGCAGAGGGCATGGCTGTCACAGGAAGAAAGGAATAACTGTAGGTTTGTTCCATGGAAAAGGGAATGGAGCGGGGAGAAAGTCACACATTCCAAACCCCAGTAATGACGAGGAGTTCCGAGCACTCCCTCCATGAGTGATGGCGGTAGTTGTTCCCGTGACCAGAGCACCCAGATGGAGCTCTTTAGCAGCCCGACCCTCCAGCTGCTTGGACGTGGTATTGTGGGGAGGCCTCTTTGAACTGTTTCTGTAGCATTATTGGCCCCGATGACCTTGGACGGAGGTCGAATTATGTCTTGCCTTTGAAGTATTTGCAAGGGGATCAGAGGCAACACAATTAGCCCCACAAATTAATAATAACATCTAAGATTCATTTGGACCTTACTAGCTTCCAAATACTCTTCTAGGTACTTTACACATACTAACTCATTTAATATCTAGAGCACTTAATAGAGGCTTCAAACATTTATTGAGCTCCTACTGCTTAAAGGGAAGTTTGCCAAAACCTTTTAAAAGGCTCCTATCTACTCTCCTCATTCTACCCTGAACATTTCTTCCTGCTTGTTTTAAAAGGCAACTGAACATGTGGAGAGCGTAGGGTGGAGCTAAGAAGAAGAGCTTCAAAGCTGAGAAGTAAAGTTTGATCCCAGTTTTGGCACTTGCTGCTAAGAGACCTTGGCTAGGGTTCCTACGCTCTTTGAGCCTCTATTTCTTCATCTGTAAAATGGGTATAATACCAGTGCCAACCTCATATAACATTCTGCAAAGGTAAATTGGAAAAAGTATGGAAATCTCTCCATTTAATCTTTTGCAGAATTAGTACAGCCAACATTAGCAATTAGCTTTTCTACTAAATTCAGAGCAGAAAGTTCCTGAATACTAAGGAGAATGCAACTAAGGAAGGCTGACGTGGAGGAGGGGAGCAGGATAAAGAGAAGAAGCACACATGGAAAATTATTTTTCATATAATTAGATGATGAATGCAGAGTACAGTCTGATATCCTCCACCTACTGATGCTGATTTTAAAAGAAAAAAAAGGTGAGGCTTGTGTTCGCTGGATATTTAATTTACTTCATTGTTCCTTTGGGGGCTTTGTCCTTGGATAGTTGTGGGCTGCTACCCACAAACCAAGTTCTAGGACTATGTGAGTGTGAGGTGGAGGAAAGCATGGAGACCGCACCACAGGCGCCTTGTTTCCCCTCATGAACGTGGAAGTGTAAAATGGATACAATCTAAGATCTTTCTAGCATGAATTCTATGAACATAGCATTCTAGAGGGAATTTTCCTCCTTAATTTTCTCTTCAAGATCAACAAATTACAGAAGAGAAATTAAATAAATTAGCCTCTCCCGTATTAAGAAATTGTTTTCAATCATTTATCATACAAGGACAATGGGAATAAATCAATTTCCTTCTCTCCAGGGAAGGATGAGAGATGAAATACACCCACTGGGTCATTCAGTTTGGTCTTTGTCTGTCTTCAATAGCAAGGGTCCAAGAAAACCCAGACTGCTGTGAATCAAGGAGAAAATGGTCCGTGAGAAAGACACACAGCAATGTTACTCATTTTCTATGTGTACGTATGTATGCAGGAAAATGCAAAGTGAAGGTTCTGGAAAGATACACCATTAACCTGTAACCGCCCATAAAGAGGACGGAGTCCTGAACAGGACTGATGGTCCAAAGGAACTGCAGTTTCATTTGTGACGTACTAAGTTTTTTAAAAAGAGAATGTACTCATGTCTTACTAGGGTAATTAAAGTTTCATTGTTTAAATGGAAAACTTGGCTTAGAGCATGCTTACCCAGGGAGCTGTAAGAAAGAGCAGCTTTAGCTGGCTGATTCCCTGAGGCCGGGTCAGGGGTTCAGCCCCCGACCATGGTCCCAGGACGTAAGATGTGGGCTGGCCAACTTAATTATTAACTGAGCTGAAAAAGTAACTTTCTGGAGACTAAGGACTAATTTTGACTTTGATGTCAACACGTAGATTGCTTTTTTTAAAGAAAGCATCTGGCTGTGTTTTCCCAACTATTGTTAAAGCAAAATGAAATGGCAAGACAAATGTGCATCAACTGCTATTTTGGGTGACGCTCGAGAAAATAAAAATATGAAATAAACAGCATCAAGCAAGTGCGTTCAGCTGTGGAGGTGTTGTAGCTGCATCTTTAACTCTTTGTGAATTTCATGCAAACACCTTCCCAATCTTTTTCCTACAATTCTCAGGAGGTTAGAAGTGAAGAATCATATAACCAACACTTAGAAATTGTCAATGGGTCACACATGTAATGGAGAATTTACAGATCTTCCTAAATCTCTGAGCTAACCATTGGTCTCAACTACTACTTGTACAGTCGTGATCAAATCCACTGCAATACCACGAATCCTTAGAGTCCTCCACGAAAAGCACTCTATACTTTTCTTTTCTCACAGCCTGTTCAAACTGGTGTCAAATTCGCCCTCCCGCTGAGCCCATCTCCTGCATAAGAAAAGATTTCTTTGCCTCTTTAAGCCTCCCTCTAAGGCATTCTGAATATCCAGTTCTTCAGAAAAGATACTAAAAATAATAATACAATTTAAAGTTCCTTTTTGTTACTCTTTATCAGTAACTGTGGGCAACAGGCCAACTAAACTATAAGAATTGGGTAGAAGTTTGTTCTCTGAGTATCCTGGGCCATGGAAATTAGAGAGTTCTTGAAAGACCAGGAATCAGAAAGTCACCTAAGGATCCTGGGTACTGTTGGGACAGGAAGTGGGGTGGAATCTACTACCTGGATTCTCTTTGTCGCCCAAAATAGCAGTTGATGCACATTTGTCTTGCCATCTCATTTTGCTTTAACAATAGTTGGGAAAACACAGCCAGATGCTTTCTTTAAAAAAAGCAATCTTCATGCTGACATCAACGTCAAAATTAGTCCTTAGTCTCCAGAAAGTTACTTTTTCAGCTCAGTTAATAATTAAGTTGGTCAGCCCACACCTTAATTCCTGGGACCATGGGGGATAAGGAGGAGAAAGAGAGCCCTGAGAACCCTAAGTTATAACGCTGGAAGTTATCGAGCGGCCTGGACACAGAAATAATGAGACACGCTGGAGCTGCAGGCGGTGCAGACACCATCTTAAGTTTTTTTTAAATCTCATGACAACTCGATCATGATCCTCATTTTACAGAAGAGAAAACTGCAGGTTAGAAAGGTAAAGTCACAGAAATACTAGGTAGAGGTTCTGGGATTTTAACCAAGGCCGTCTGACTCCGGCGTGGCGTTTACACGCGTAAGTAGGAAGGAAGGAAGGGCGAGGGACGGAGGGAGGGAGCGAAGGGAAGAAGGAAGACGGATGGATGACGGGTTTGAAAGGAGCTGGAATTGAGAAATTTGGGTTCTGGAACAATCAGCAAACATCCCGCATCCAAGCAATGTTGAGGAACAGGAGGTAAATCTCAGTAGTGAGGTTCACGGAGCAACCAGGAATATAAATACAGCACAACCAGAAAGCATATATGCGCCAAAGGAAGGTACATCCATCAGACTTAATGGAAACAAATGACACACTCAAGTTAGGACAATTGGAGGAAGGTTTATTTAGAAAGGACCTATTCACGGAAGCTATTGCTGGTACAATAACCCAGGGCTAGGGGCAGCAAAGGGTCACGGCAGAGGGAAGGGGGGTGCTGACAGAGCCCGAGGGGGCTGCCCAGAGGCGGCGCCTGGGGGAGCAGAGAGCTGGAGACAGCCTGGCTGCAGTGAGCTGCACAGGAAGGGCCACGGAAACCCTGCCCCCTTCTCTTCTCCCGCCCTCCAGTCTCCAGCAGGGCTCCGTGTGGGCACACTCCAGCTGAATGCCAAAGGGCAGGGACTCCGCGGGACAGACAGCTGGTCAGCCACCAGGCACAGAGGACGGGTCCGGAGGAACCCGGGAGGCCAAGCCCAGCAAAGGATGGCAGACGGGTGCAGAGGGGTGAGGAGACACGGGCTGAAGGAGGGGGAGAAGCACACTGGGGTCTCAGGCTGGCTGTGACATGAGGGGGTAGTGACAGCATGCAACGCGCACACTTGGCCGTGGGGTGGGAACCGCCCTTTCCCCGGGTGGCGGGGAGCTGAGGCCTGGGTGACGCATGTGGTGGCTGCTGCAGGTCCTGTGAGCCCTGAGGACGTTCACCTATGTCTAGCACAGGGCCTTACCTCAAGGGTACTAACCGCTGACTGGGCTGCTGGGTGCTGGAAATGGCTCTCTGGGAGGACACCCCACCATCTGGGGCCCTATGAGAACAGGTGTCAGACCAATGACCCCTCCACCCTCACTCAAAGGCACAGTTGAGAAGGAAGCCTCTTTATTCACACCTGGGTCCCACTCCCAAGGGACTTTGGTGGCAGAGTTGAGAATGTGCTACATTCAGAAATAGAGTTATGACAGAAGAAAAAAGACACAAGGAAAAAAACTTGTAACTGTGCCTGGTGACAGATCCTAACTATACTTACTGTGGCGATCATCTTGCAGTATATGCACATACCAAATCATAAAGTTGTGCACCGGCAAGTAATATACATGGGCTCTATCCCTTAACACAAAAGAGTTTCAAAAATAGCACTGTGTCATTCTGGCAGAGGATTCTCTTTGACCCTAGAGGGCTTTGATGTGTAGGGAAAGGACAAGTTAAACCAAACTCCATGCACTGGGCAGTTTGCTGTTAGAACCACAGGTCTTGTTAAGGAGCTGGCATCAGGATAGGCAGCCAGAGTCTGCCAGTCTTCAGGATGGTGGGGAATGGAAGGATGGATGTGCCACACAGCTGTGCACAGCAAAGCCAGTCCTGTGAGCAGACAGGGTGCTCCAGATGACAGGGGTCTCCTGTTACATTCAGGGGGGGCCAGCAGCCCAGAGTGCCTGTCCACAGCCAGTACTCATCATCTCTGAAATACGTTGGAAATAAGGAGCCTGTAACTCAGGTCTCCTTATACAACTGGCCAGAATGCAAACGGGTCCTAATGCTGTCAGAGAAGAAATTTTTCTCAGGTACAAACAAATAACAATGTCCACCATTCCAGACCTATCTCTGGACAAACTGTTGCCGGTAGCCTCTTTGAGCCGCAAGATTCAACCACCGAACCTTGAGATTTGCCAACTGACCAATCCTTGAAGGCAAAGTCTAAATAGATGAAATTTTAGAACTGAGAAATACATGATAAAGTACTGTTTCCTGTGGTCCGGCTATTTCATCATTTACATTTTAAGCCATTAAAACACTTTCTAACAAGTTGTCTGGTTTATAAAACTGCAAGAGAAAGAGGAGAGGAGCATAGAAAAGGAAAAGGGGTTCTTTAGTGAATGAATGAAGAGAACTTGTTCTGAACATACACTTCATTAACTGGAATTTAAGTTTGTTCTTTATCTCCACTAAATACACATTAAAGAAATATTTAAAGAATTCTAGTTTGCCTGAGGGGTTTTTCCTTGGGGAAGTCTGAGAGTCCAGTCCCACAAACTAATATTTGTCAAATGTAGAACATGGTTTTGTTGATTTTCCTGTCTCTTGTATTTCTTTCTGACAAACTCAAATTCATTGATCACCTACTGTATGCCAGGCTCTAAATGTTGAATATGGCTTACTTTATTTAATATCCCAGGGGTTCTCAGGGATACAGAGACCTTGAGATCAGACATATTTTAGACCTGCTCTATCCAGTATGGTTGCCATCAGCCACATGCGGTTATTTTAATTTAAGTTTATTCTAATTACATCAAATTAGAAATTAATTTCCTAAATTTTAAATTATCCATTTATCAAGTGCTCAGCAGCCACATGTGGCTAGAGATTACCACATTGCTCAGTGCAGATACAGAGCATTTCCATCACCACAAAGTGTTGTTGGACACTACAGTTCTACAATGCCCAGGGCTGTTTCAATCTCCTGTGAAATCATTTTAGGCAGAAAAACTGCCATTAATTGAGCACCTCTTGTGAGCTGTTCAAGGTTATATAAGATCATCTCACTAGAGACCAAGCAGCACACATCTCACACCATTTTAAGGATAAAGAAACTTGAGCACAGAGAGGTTAAGTGACTTTCTCATTACCACTCAGCAAGGGAGTTGCAGAGCCATGGTGTTTAACTTCAAAGGCTTTGCTCATCCAGGTGACTGACGCCTTCCAAGGGCATTGCCCCCAAGTGTGAATGAAAGTATCACCAGTGTTAAGATGGAGCTGCTGGAGATCCTGGTCCTTCTAACAGAAAAACAGCCGCATGCTTTGGGATCACACAGGCTGGGCGACCTAGCTCTGCTCCAGCATCCACTAGCTCAGTGACACTGGCCAAGTCACCTATCCCCTCTGAGGATGCCTTCAGCACCCACCTTGGGGAACAAGAAGATTCAATGAGACAGCACACGCAAAGCACTTAGCATAGTGTCTTATACACTGTAGGTGTTTAGTAAAAGTAAATATCGTTACTTCCGGAGTGGATCCCTTTCTCCTATCTACTTGAGTTGGAAACCGCCAAGATTCACCAGGCTAAGTGCAATGCACATTTCCTAGCCTGGCGCGCCCCCTGCTGGTCACCTCTGGATACATCGCTTGGCCAGGAGTTCCTCAAGGGCTCTAAAACAGAACACCTAACCAGAGCATTCAGGGAGGGAAAAAAAGGTTCCTCCGTATTGTACACTTTGCAGCTCCTCTTAGCACTCAGAATAAACTCAGAGCTTGCTAGCTTTGTTGTAATTATTTTCATTGCCTTAACTACTAACCAGATAGAAAAAAATGTAGCTCTCCGGGACCCCGGTTCCTAGGCTTTTCCAGCTGTGCACCACCTACCAGCCCCATTCAATGCATGCCCCACCTCCTCACCCTTTATTTCTATCACCACAACCTGTTTATTTCTTTTACAGCACTTACTACAATTTGCAATTATTTTATGTGTCTGGTCATTGATATTACGTCTATGACTCTGCCAGAATGCAAGTTGTATGAGGGCAAGGACTTTGTCTTCCTGTACACTGCCTGGTACCAAACAGGTGCTCAATAAATGGTCACTGGGTGAAGGACTGAATAGAAACACACAACAGAGAATTCAAAGCTTAGAAGTAACAGGAATAATAGGAGCAGGAGCCATTTTCCTCCCAAGGCATGCTTCTAACATTCTATCTGTAATCCACACAAGGACCCGACAAGGCATGTGGCATTATCTTCAATTTCCAGATGTGGAAATGAAGATTCAGAGAGACAGAGAAGCTTGGCTGAGGTCGTCCAGCTAAACGTGGCAGAGCCAGCTGAGACCTGGGCTGCCTGCTTCCGCATTCACCGCAAGAGAAGGGAGAGAGGACGAGGGGTGGGGGGCAGCAGACGCAGAGTCTGGGGAACTCCAGCCCTCAGGGAACTCTGAACTCTAAACTCTTGGCCAAGGCACAAATAGAGGCTAAAATCGAAGAACGCTCGCCTACTTCCAGCTGATTCTCTCAGAATATTTTTAGAAGAGAATGATCAAGCAGTGATGGGTTTCTCAACCTTAAACGTGTTTTAGGAGCTTGCTCAGAGCCTCTGGAAGAAAAGCACAGGTTGGGAACGGCGATGGCAGGGTGTGAAGCATGCCCGCTTCCGGCACAGCTGGCCCTCGTCCACCAGCCATACAGGGAGCAGCGCCCTCAGCTGCCGTGTGCGGGCTGCCCACCTCCTGACTGTATTAGTTACGGCGATACTAGATGCTATAACAAATACCATCTCCCTCCGCAAACTCAATGGCTTAGCACAACAAAAGTTCATCTCTCTGGTCAAGTCCAAAATCAGGGCTGGTGACTTGGGTTGGGAGGCAATGAGGAAGCGTCCTCTCCTTCCCGGGGAAGGCAGCAGAGCGTGGGAAGACTGATGGGCCAGGCGCAGGGGAGGTGCACATCTCTGCACCACATTCTCTGGCCAGGGCTTGGTCACATAGCCGTAAGTGGCTGCAAAGGAGGCTGTGGCATAGAGCCTCATTGTCAAGGGCGACGACCAGCCAGCCAGTCTCTGCCTCGGTCCCTGAGCTCTGTGAGGAGCTCCCCAGCCTGGCATGCCTCCTCTCTCCGATCACAGAAGTGCCAGAAGTGCCCCCATTGCAGATAAGGCTGTGACTGTGATGCCAGCAGAGTGGCCACCTGATCTTTAATCCCCATCCCAGAGGAAATGACAGGTCTGTGGTGTTCCCCTGAGGAGAGGCTGGAGGCTTGGAGAAGGAAGCAGAGGCTGGACGCCAACTGCTCAGGTCCTGTCTTGGCTAAGACAGGACAACAGCTCTGCCCACCATTTTGGTGTGATTTGCAAAGTCTACCTTGACTTCAATCCGAGATTTATCAAAATTTCACTAAGCAAACATTTATTAAGTATCTACTGTTTTCCAGACATGGTCTTTGGCCTTGAGTTACCAATATAGAAAGAAAAGAATATAAGACCTGTTCTTTATCTGGCTGAGGTTTTGAAAACATCTATGATAAAAGTTTGACACAAATAACATTCCAGATTGTATTCAACATGTGACATAAATGATTGAAGTACTATTTATATCCGCATTTTACAGAGGAGGAAGCTGAGACCTAAAGACACGAAATAACTGTCCGGCGGCCGCCAACCTTAAGCAGCAGGAATGAGCTTCGCTACATGACACTGCCTCTGCTGCCCGCTGCAGGTCCGGACGCACAGTGACACGAGCACAGCGACGTGCACTGTGCTGCAGAACACAGGAGGAGGTGTGCAGTTCCCAGGAGTCACTGCGCCCAAGAGTAACTCAAACCTGAGCTCAGGTCATTCCAAGCTGACCCTGGAGGAGGCACTCTGTCTCCCGCTTCCTCAGTTTCCCCTGACCTAGACGACTCCTAAATTCCTTGGTTCCTCTGAGAGGAGCATGGTTTGTGGGACGGGTGGGACTTGTTGTCAGTGAGATGCAAGTCCTTTCTTTTCTGAGCCTTTGTTTTCCCACCTGTGAAACTGGAATTAGGTCTGAGTTGCTAATTTTGTATTTCCCTAGTGTCTGGCAGTATAACAGGAGCTCAGTAAATCCTGGTCACCCCCTTCATCTTGCACCTGATTGCAGATGGCAGGGATTGTGTGAGCAGAGGGCAGATCTCTAAGCTTCGAGCTGCTTCTGAGAGTACAGGGCATCTGATCCTCCATCCTGGGGAACCGGGGGCATCTGGGGACCAAGTGTAACACTACACAAAGGTGTCCCCTGCCCTGTCTTCCCCTGTGGCCCATTCATGAAGCTGTAGCCACAATGAATACGGTCCCTTCATTCTCTCAGCATCCCCAAAAGAAAAGGCCAGGACTCTGGGGCACTGGGTTCTCAGAGAAGAATATGAGATGTCCCTGCAGGTCTCCCCAGACAGCCTTATTTTCTAAGATGACTTTTGGGGTGCTCTCAGGAGCCATGCCCGCCTGCAGATACCAAATAAGGCAGAAGCAGCACGGAGGAAAAGCAGCACTGGGAAAAGGTTGCCTGGTTACACAGAGAATCTGGGCCACGTGGTCTCCGCCCCTGGAGGCCCCTGGGTGTGCCTGCCGGTATGGGGGGCTCATGGCCCTGCACACTGGGAAGCTTCCAGACGCTGTGACATCCACCCCAACCCCATCTGCCCACCAGTCAGGCCCAGACAAGTGGACAAGCTTCCTGAGCGGGAAAGCGTGGCTCACGCCCTGACCAGCTGTAGGCAAGTTCATGTGGCCTACCTGTGCCTCTACTTCCTCATCTTTAAAACAATCTAAGATGCACATGCACCTTGCTGGGTTCTTGCAAGGCTTCAAAACAGGTAAAATAGGAAAAGAGCTGAGCCCCGGACATGAGCACAGGAGGCTGGTGATTAAAAAGCTCATGCTGCCCAGTCAGAGCCGGGGGCTTTTGAAGGCCCAACTGCAAGTCTCAAGTCAGGACTGGCTTCCTAATTTGAGGTCTCAGTGCAAAATGAAATGCAGAGACCCTTGTTCAAAAAGTAGGAAAGAGGTGCTGTTAAGGGAAGTAAAATATTATGTATTTTTGCTTTTGCAGTCTCTCTGTCTCTCTCTCTCTCTCTCTCGTGCCACAGTGCTTTTATTTGCTACATAATGTTGTGGTCCCTGGGGTATGGAGAGAATCAGACCTCTCAGGAGGCTGCCTGCAGCTCGTGTGCACATGCTGCCATTAGCTGCTGGGTGCCTGGGGGAGCAGGGAAGTGGAGCCAGACGCGCCCCTTCCCCACAGGCCTTCACACCAACCCACACGTTGCAATCTGCACACCAGGAGGCACTAGGCACTGGGGAGAGGCTCACCCTTGCTGGGCTGCCCACTGATGCTGCTCACGATACTGCCAAGCCACATCCTGCCCCGACACCCTGTGGGGCGTGTGTGCCAACGCCACCCCTGACCAGGCCCTGACTGCGGGAGAGGGGCAGACTGAGCCAAGCTTTAAAGATATGATTAAGAATTTCAAGACACAACAGCAGAATAAGAAATCCCACGTGTAGCTCCCCTTTGGCCATACTGGCCCCACACCATGATGGCGACCCTGTGCTGAATTCTTGTCCTGCCTATCAGTAACTCCCCCTTTCTGGCCTTGGTTTCTCCTTCTCTAAATGAGAGGTCAGGGTGACAGGGATTTCACAGCCTCTTCCAGCTTCTGTATTTTACAGCTCCATCCCACTGACATGTTGTGTGGCCATGGCGAGTTCCTTCCCTCCCTGGGCATCAGTTTCTCTATCTGTAGAGCGGGGCCTGAGGTACCTGAAGGCCCCTTCCAAGGGAATACTTGAAGAGGGCCTCTTCCATCGCCCCCTTGTTGGAGGGGACATCTCCCTTCTGCGGAAGGGAAGGTAAACTGACCCAGCAGATGCCTGGGTCTGGGGTTGGCTGGGACGTTCCTGGTCTCTTCCTCCTGCTGACACTTGGGGACCATGAGGAGACCAAGGGCAGAAGCACACAACAGCCTGTGCTGTGGACTGAATGACTGTGTCTGATATCCCCTAGGAGACAGCAGAAAATATACATCGGTCTCTCCCCCCAGTTCTCAGCACAGAACTCTTGAAACCCTTATAATTTCCTGGGTCTGTTGTTCTAACAAGGCAACAGCGGGTGGCTTCCTGGATGGCATCTGCCACTAGAAAGACCAGACCATGACTAGAAGCTTGGAATTCCAAGCCCCAGAGCCCATCCTAAAGAGAGGGGAGATGGGCTGGAGATGGAGTTAGCGGCTGATCAGGCCTACATGAGGAAGCCATCGCAAAAACCCCAGGAGTGCGGGATTCAGGGGGCTTCCACATCAGTGCAGCCATGTACCCTACTCCGCGGGACAGTCACTCCTGCGCTCAGGACCCTCCCAGGCTCGCCCTCTGTATCTCCTCATTGGGCTGTTCATCTGTAGCCTTTCTCATGCCCTTTAATAAACTGGTGAACTTGAGGAAGCTTTTCCCTGAGGTCTCTGGGCTGCTCTAGCAAATTAACTGAACCTGAAGAGGAGGTCACAGGAACCTCCAATTTGTAGCCAACTTGGACAGAAGTTGTGGGTAACCTGGGCACCTACTATTTGTTATTGGCATCTGAAGTGGGAGCGGTCTTGAGGGGCTGAGCCCTTAACCTGTGGGATCTCATGTTATCTCTCAGCAGAGAGTGTCAGAATAGAGTTAAATTATAGGAAACTCCGCTGGTGCCGCAGAATTGCTTAGCTGGAGAAAACCCCCATATACCTGGTGAGCAGAAGAGTCCGAAGTGAAGTGCTCTGTATGAAAGTAAAGGAGAAACACAGGCGGAGAACTGCAGGTTTTTCCTTTTAAACCCCCATAATTTTTACACTGAAGCTCTAGCCCACAGTGTGAGGGTACTGGGAGGTGGGACCTGGAGAGGGAATGAGGTTTAGATGATGTCAAGAGGGTGGAGCCCCCAGAATGGGACCAGTGCCTTGGAAGACACAGGGCCTCCTCTCCCTCCATGTTAGACCCCTCAGAGAGAGCAGCCGTCCGTGAGCAGGCAGCCACCCCGCCGGGACCGAACCCGCAGGTGCCTTGGCCTTGGGCCGCCCTGCCTCCAGTGCTGTGACAAATAAACGTCTGCTGTAGAAGCCGCTCAGTCTGTGATATTCCACTGGAGGAACCTCAGGGCGCTAATACTGCCCGGAAGGAAGGCTCCCGACTAACGGGACAGAAGGGGAAAGAAGAGCAGGCTATCCGGGAAGGCGAGGAGGCCGGTGGCACCCGGCACCTCATTCATCCATGTGTTTTCGGTCGGTCAGTCACTCGCCGGCACAGCCACAGTGGCCTCTGACCCCTGCTCCCTGCTCCCATGCTGTTCCATTTTAATCCATTCATTCTCCCAACAGCAGCCTGAGGGAGCTGCATGTGATACCCAGACCCGTGCCCGTGCCCGCCTGTGCGCCCCCATCACTTAGGACTAGGTTCTGCTGTGACAGGAAACTCACTGAGAGTGTCTCACACAAGACAGGAGTTCATCTCCCCCTCACGCAGGCATCTGCAGCAGGCTGTCCGAGGCTGGACGGCAGCTCAGTGGCGTCAGAATCCAGGCTCTGCCTCGCTCATGGCACCTCCGTCCCTAACTTCTGTTTCCAAGGTCACCTCAAAGTTCCAGACGGTGCTGGGGCTCCAGCCAGCTGAGCTGCGTCCCAGCAGCAGCAAGGGCAGGGCTGCCCGCCTCTTGGAGGTCCTGCTCGGAAGCCCACACCCCACCCCGGCTGCATTCCAGGGGCTGGGGTCTAGGTTACGGCCACCCCTGCCAAGCAGGCTGGGGACACTGTTCCTACCCGTGGCCGCCGTGTGCTCAGGCCGACAGCTGCGGGCTTTAGTGACGAGGAAGCAGGGAGAACGCACACGGAATAAAGCCCGTCCTCTCCCGGGCCCCAGCAGGCCCGGCCCGGGTTCCCGCCCTCTCCCCTCGCAGACTGCGCTCCCTCGCCACGTCAGGCCCTCTCAGCTGCTTTGGGTCCCTCAAAGGCCAAAGCTCTTTCCCACACTGTGCTCTCCACCAAGTGCTCCCAGGGCCCGAACGCCCCCACCGGCCCCCTGCTCCTCTTCCTGCAGGTCATGGCTTTGGGGTCACGTCCCCGCAGAGGACTCCCGACCACGCCATCTGATGCCCTTCCCTTCAGGCTTCCCTGACTCTTCCTGTTTTTTCTTTATAGCATGACGGACAATGTCGAGCTGTTTTATTAAATTATCTGATGAAAAAAACACGAATGCCCACACCAAATGCCTGCCTTTTTGGTTGAGCTCCCCCAGCAGAAAGGCAGCTCCATGGGGGAAGGGTTTGTGTCTCGCTCACAGCTGTGTCCCCAGGGGCCCTCTGAACCAACAGCGATGGCTCTCCACTATGGACACTATGGGCCAGGGGCTCAAAAGACAGCAAGAATATCCAGCTTCCTTCTCAGCTGCAGAGAGGCCAAGAAATCAGACACAGGGTCTGTCTCCTGAAGAGGGGCAGAGATTCGGCCAGGAGGCCAGCCGAGACAGGGGTGCAGGAGTGCAGTCAGACCCTAGTAACACCCTGCAGCTCCCAGGAGGGTGGCGAGGCCTTTTAGCCTCATTTCTGGCTGTCTCCAATGTGTTGACTCTCATGTTAAGGTCCCTCTTTTTACATTTATGACCTGTTGTTTATTCCTGACCCTTGAATGCAGCTTTAGATCCATTCTGGAAGAGGGTGGGGTATAAACAAATGACTACAAGATAAAATACATAAGGTATTCGTGTGCAGACAGTTGCCAGGAATAGAAAGCTGCTTTAACCAATGCCAGACATGTCCTCTGAACAGCAGAGCCTAGCACACATCCTACTGGATGTCTTAAAGACTTCAACTGGATGAGTCCAGAAAGCAACTCGCAGCCCCCCTCCCACTGGCCTTCTCCTAGTCTTGGAAATTCAGTCATCTAAGACCGAAGCCTAGGCCCTCTCCTTAGGGGGCAGTATGACTCCGGGCTTAGAGGAGGGGTTCTAGGACAGACTGGGCCAGGTAATGCCCTGCTGGGGGCTGTCCTGTGACTGTGGGCACTTCAGCATCCCTGGCCTCTATCCATATCCTCCATCCACCTCCCACCTCTAACTTTGGCAACCAAAAATGCCTCCAGATACTGCCAAAATAATCTCCAGTTGAGAACCACTGGTTTAGAGCAAGAACTTAAATTTCAGACTCTTTGGAAGCAAATCTCAGCCCTGCCATGGAATGTAGGGCAAGTTATTTATATTTCTGGGCCTCAAATTTCTCTGCTATAAAGTGAAGAAAATGTAATCTACTTCATAGATTTAATGTGCTAATATATGTAAAGCACTTAGAATGGTGCCTGGCACATGAAAGTGTCGTGGTGTAGCTAATATCCCTACTTCCGAAACTACTACTCATTCCTCAGTCCAATCGATCATCGTGTCTGGGTAATTTTATGTTATAAATATCTCTAAAATCCATTCCTCTTTCTCTGTCATCACCCTTGCCCAAGCCACCAGCATCTCTTGACTTTTATTAAGACCTCCTACAATTCACTTTGTACAGAGGAAACAGTGAGATGTATTTAAACCCTTAAGTGCTTAAATCCAGTCACAGAGTCCCACTGTTTGCAGGAAAAAGCCCCTCACCAATGGTCTAGAGGTTATGGAATGACCCCTGACCATTTCTAGAGCTTGTCTCCTAACTTCATCTCCCTTGCTTGCTAACTTCAGCCACAATGCTTTTTCTCTCCACTCCTCAAAAATGCCATTTTCTTTCCCACCAAGGCCCTCAAACGTTCCCGACGCTCTGCCTGTAACCTCAGATGAGGCTGTCCTCAAAGCAGTGAGCATGGGCCTTTCAAAGTAAAGACAGGCCACTTCCTGGGAGGAGAAGAAAGAATCTAAGCGACAGAGCCAGGAAAAGCTGCTCTGTTCACTGGGGTGGTGTGTGCACTGCACAAACACTCAGCCGAGGGGGTAGGCAGGTCCTGCGATCCACCCCAAGCTCTGCCTGCCAAACCATACCCTGTGCAGAGCCATCCGCTCACCAGCTGTTTGTCGGCAGAGCTGTGTTCTCTGAAAGGGAGCGTCTTGCGAAATTGCAATGAAGATGCCACATAGGCAAGTGGTGGCCTTACAGCGAGAGCACGCAGTAGGTGGGTGATAGTGGTGCTACCTTCAAAAATGTCCGTTTCTTATCTGCTGTAGAAATAGTACATTGCCAGCTACCGGGAAAGAGACTGAGTATGCCAAGTGGCCAGATGTCCTGCATTCTCTTTCTTCCCATGGCTGGGAAGTGAGCCATTACTGAATGTCTCCGGTTCTAGGGCAGAGCGGAGGCCGGCTTGATTGGAAAACTGTCCCTTACTTTGTACATGGAGCAACTGGACACCTTTCAAGTCTTAGAGTGATGTAATTAGCACTTCCCGTAATTAAATTCATAGTAAAATGCCCTCTGGGAATTCACTATTTTTTTAATTAACCATTCTTATTAACCTCATTCATCTATCTTATAAAATATGTAAACTAAGCCTATCCATGCTGAACACATCCTAACAAATATAATTAGCACTAAATATTTAGCTTCACAGTTATGGCATCTCAGAGCCAGAAGGGACCTCAAAGATCATTTAGTACACACATTCACCTTAGTGACAAAGAACCTGGAGCTCAGAGATTGGAGGTAACGTGCCCTGGATCACCCATCTCAAGAGGCGGTGCACCAAGAGGACCCTCAGGCCTCCTGCTCACCACACTGGTGCCTCTGTGCCACAGCAGAAAAAAGAATCTCTCCTCTCTTCACAGGTGGGAAGTATAAATGAAAGCCGCATTTCTAACTGCTCCATCTGCAGGAAAAGGGTGCTTTTCCAGAGCTCTGGCCAGCAACTCTGTGCTGCATCTAATTGCAGTCAAACAGGGAGTGCTGAGGTCTTCCAGATGCAACATAGTGAGGGTATATCTGTCTTAGAAACACAGGGCTGGGCCTACTAAGGCCCAGACAAAGATGCACTTTATCATTCTTATGCTCTACAGCAGGACTGAGGTCTCTGACACCACCAGGCTTAAAGCAAACCCAAGTCCTACACATTTAGATCTGCAGATTATGAAATAAAAGGACTTCCCACAAAGAGATGACCAGAAGTTTCCAAGAATATTCTCCCCTTGTACATTTAAATAGGCCCAATTATAAAATCCAGTTACACCCATTTTGAACTCTGTGCCACCAAAGCCAGCATGTAATTATGTGCACGTGTGTGTTCCACTGGTGTTACTGTGGCACTGGCGTGGCAGGGCACAGCTGGGTGAGCTGCAGTGGGCAGGCCTGGGTTTAAATTCTGACTGTTCACCCACAAATTGTCACCCTGTGCCAGGCACTTCCCTTCTCTGAACCACAGTTTCCACTACTGTAAATGGGAACACTGGCAGCTACTTCCTGGAACTGGCAGGATGGGTAAGTGTGATGGACACGAGGATGCCATGAACATAGCCAGGAGAGCTGAGTCCTCTCTATCCTGTTTCCCTCCCAAGGCTGCGAGGTCTTCACATGGCCTTTGCCGAGTGTCTTCACGGGGTGGGAGGAGCCAGGGAGCGCTCTGAGGTTTCCTTTATAAAGGCACTGGTTGCATTCCTGATGAGGGCTCCTCTCGCATGACCTAATCTCCTCCCGGAGACCTCGTCTTCCAGAACCGTCCGTCCCATTGTGGGTAGGGTTTCGATATCGGGATTTTGGGGAGACACAAACATTCAGTCTACAGCAGACCGAGATCCAATAATAAGTGTCCTTATGAAAGACAGAAAAGGAGACACAGCCAGAGCAGAGAAGGTCATGTGAAGAGGGAGACAGTGAGAGGGCAGATGCAGCCACAGGGAATGCCAGCAGCTCCCAGAAGCCAGAAGAGACAAGGAAGGATTCTCCGAGAGCTTTGAGAGGGAGTGTGGCCCTGCTGACATCTGGCTTCTCTGCTGCACTGTTCTTTCAAAATGCCAAACAGACTCCTACCTCAGGGCCTTTTCATGTACTCTTCCCTCTGCCAGGAACAGTGTCCTGCCACCATGCAGTCTCTCACCCTGTGCCACCTCCTCAGAGAGGCCGTCGCCATCACCCTGTAACGCAGCACTCCATCACATTCTCAGCCCTTCAGGCTGCTTTATTTTTCTCCTTTTCATACTGCTCACCTTGTCAACAGGATGAGCTTGGACATTCTGCTTAGAAATTCTACACCTCTGAGATATCCACAATTTAATCAAAAATCTATATGATTTGTGTGGCCCTGAGATTATGAAGGGAAAAAAGCCAGATTGGTCACATCGTGTGTCTTAGGCCTGAAAATAGATGGACTTTCTTATAGAGCGAAAGGAATGCAAAAGCAGCAGCAAGACCATCTGTGTGAAGGGTCAGGAATTACATGTGATGCTATGGACATGCGTGAAACCAACACCTCCTTTACACATTTCTGAAAAGGGGGATCAGTTGACATATGACACCTCAAAGGTTAGCTGTATCTGGTCATTAAACTCAGTGAACCTGGGATGTCAGCCCCAAACCTGAAGGGGTCAACATTGTTTCCTTAAAGGTTAAGCATACTTCTATCCTCAGGAAAGGTACAAGTAAAAAAATGTTTAAGATAATCAATTGTTAGTATTGATATTTAAATTTTAAATATCTTAATATTAAAATGTGTATTTCATATGCTTATTTTATTGACAAGAATTTGATCAGTTAGAATGAAAAGATCAGCCATGAAACAACCAGCTAAACTATGTAATTGAGTAATAATTGATCTTGGCTTAGGATTTTAATTTAAAATCTTACTGAATTTATATACAGTGTTAGAACATTTAAGAGACTTTAAAAAGGATCACCCTATTTATTAGCTTAATTTAACAGCTTTCTAAAAATTACTTAAGCACCTAGGAAGATTTGTCAGTAACACAAATGAGCTACTAAAAAATGAAACTGAATACATAGAATTTATAAATGTAGCTTAATTAAGTTTTCAAATGCAATCAAACATTTTTCAAATGGCCCTTAAAAATGATGGCTCATGTGTTGTAGCTTTATGGGTACGTGTACAAGCTGAACGGAAATCCATGCTTTTATAACATGTGACTCCGACAACCATTGATTTCTAACACCAAGATACATATGAGAATAGTCTGTTCTAAGCTCCACACCATAGAGGCCTTTGGACATTATTTAGCTCATTCACCCCTCCTTAGACTAGCAAGGCCAGAAGAATGGCATTTTGAGGTTAATTCGCTGCTGCACTCCCAGTCCTTCGGGCTGTGTCCTGCACATGTTAAGCGCTCGGGAAAATGTTCAAGGAGACGAATACTCTTTCCTGTGGAGTCCTATGTGATCCCCTGGCTCTGACTACATCCTAAAAGACAAAAGCCCAGTGACAGCATGGGACATGGCCAATAAAGCCAGACGGCAGGGTTCAGGGATAGTCCTGGGACCCTTACTTCCTGGGTGCTGCACTTTTCAAGGCATTTATCCTGCTCCCTCCTCCACGAAGCCTGCCACTGACTCGAAGAGGGTGACACCCTGGACATGATGCAGATGTGCAAGGTGACTTTTGTGCTGATTTCATGTCCTCTTCTGATGGGTTGAGGAGCTCTGTACTTCTCTTCTATACCAACATCCTCACATGCCTCTCAGATGAAGGAATAAATGAATGAAAGAAC
Source organism: Manis javanica (assembly GCF_040802235.1). Lineage (NCBI taxonomy): Eukaryota > Metazoa > Chordata > Mammalia > Pholidota > Manidae > Manis > Manis javanica. The sequence continues at coordinate 12,425,848 of NC_133158.1, forward strand.
AGACAAACATAATGGCCACTTTGTAAAGCACACCTTTGTACCGGTTGCTGCCACAGAGTTAACAGCCCAACCTTTGGGACCAGTCTGCATGGGGCCAAGTCCCAGTTCTATGGCATGGTGGCATATGACTTGAGCCCATCTTTAAAAAATTGTGAATACTTCATGCTTTAAAAATAAACTAGCCTCAGTCTGTTTATCAGGCAAGATGAAACGAGAAGCTAAACTCAGGATGCCAGTGGAAACATTTAAAATTGTTTGCTTAAGATAGGTCAATAGATACCGGCAGATATAGAGACTTGCCAGGATATTGCTGGGCTTTGGAGGAAGTTTTTACATGGTTTACATTTCAGCTTCAATATTTATAAACAGAATGAAACCCGGAGGGAAGGGGCCCTGGAGAAGATAAGTCTTTAGGTAAATAGTTCAGGGGGCACCAGAAGCTGCTTCCTGGAATGGGCCGTTAAAGCCTAACAATGGGGATGGTTGGGCATAGCGAGGAGGAAGAGAAACGGGATAGGCCAGGGCTTCTCAAACTTTAAAATGCATGAGCCCCCTGGACATCTGGTTAAATACCGCTTCTGATTCAGCAGGTCTGGGTTGGGGCCTAAGATTCTACATTTCTAACAAGCTCCCAAGTGAGGCCAGTGCTGCTGGTCTAGGGACCACACTTTGAATTGCAACAGTCTGTGGTAGGAAAGCATCATACATCCCTCCAACATCATTAGGAGAACCATACCAGCCAACCCCCCAAACCCAGAAGTACAGAGAGGGGCCAGTGCTGCTCTCATTCTCCTCCGGTAGGTGCCTCAGAGGCTGTTATCTTAACATAAACTACCATTACTTACTCAACAAATATTTACTGAGCATCTACTAGATGCCTGGCATCGTTCCATATTTTGGGGCATAGCGGTGAACAGTCATGACAAGTTCCCTGACATTAAAGAGTTTATCTTCAAGTATGGGAGATGGGACAATAAACTCATACACACATAAAGAAATATGAAAGCAAAATAATATGAAATTGTTTCCATTGTGGTAAATGGCAAAAGAAAGCAAAGCAGGGTTATGGGTTAGAGAGCGGGAAGGGCTGAGAAGTAGCTGGCCATGCAAAGCTCTAGGAGGACAGTGTGCCATGGTAAGTGCAAAGGCCCTACACTGAGAAAGAGCTGACAGGTCCGAAGGATGGTAACTCAGTGTGGTTGAGGCAGAGTGACCAATAGGGAAAGAATTAGCCCAGAGCCAGAATATTATTTAGGAAGTGGGATTTTATCCGAAGTGTAATGGGTGGTCCTTTCAGAGTGTTAAGCAGAGGGGTTATACGACCATTTTTAAAAGAAACACTCTGATCAATCTTAAAATCATGGGCAGTGGTACAGCCAGCCATTAAGTGCCTCTTAATAGAATACAGAGGCCACAGTGTCACTGATGACACAGTCTTCCTGAATATAACTGCCTTTAAATATAACATCTAGTTTATAGGAACTACAAGAGATAGAGAAAGAAGTTCGAGGACACCAGAGGGAAGCATTCACGTAAATCCAGAAGGGGAGACCACAGGTCTCCTTTCTTTTCAACAAATCAGTGGCATGGCTGATGTAGATTAAAAGAGCATTGAAAGATATGACAATCAAGTGTGTGTAATCGGTGGCTCTTAGCTGATCATAGTTCCCATAAGCCACGAGACATGTGGAGAGGATCTGGAAACATCTTAAGACGGAAGCAGCATCTTAGGTGATAAGGAATTATTTTAATTATTTTAGATGTCATAAGGTGCTGTGGTTACAGAGAATGTCCTTATTCTTTAGAGATGAATATTGAACAATTTAGGACTGAAAAGTCATCATGTTTGAAATTTGTGAATTACTTGCTTCAGATGGACTACAGCAAAAGGAATGGGGTGTCACACCCGAGATCTGGTTATAGGTCATGCATCTTGCTGGCACTGTCTTTCTGGCTCTTTCTGCCTGCTCGCTCAGATTAAGCAAGTTGCCATGTCATTAGCTACCCCATGGAGATCTGGGGGGCAGGGAACCAAGGGCAGCCTCCGGCCACCAGTCTGCAAGGAACTGAATATTGCCAACAACCTGGGGGTGAGCTTAGAATTACATCCCTTCCAGGTCACCCTAGAAATGACTACAGCCTGGTCAACATCATGACTGCAGCCTGTAGGAGACCTTGAAGGGGTCTCAGGTCCAGCTAAACCATGCTGGGTCCCTGATTCACAGACACGACTATGACATAAAACAAATGTGTTATTTTAAGCTGCTAAGTTTTGGGGTGACTTGTTATACAGCAATGGCATGAGATCAATGCCCTCGTTATTCCGACTTATATATGAGGAAACTGAGTTCTAGAGAAGCAACTCCTCCAGATTTTAGAAGCTGCCCTCTGAACTGCCACACGCTTGCAGAGGCTGCATGACGTTGGTCCTCTGTGACTTTCTGCCACAGACAGCACTGGTCTTTGTAACCACAAGGCCAACTCTGGTTCTTGGATGCTGGGGATGATTACAACACTCTTTCATTACCAAGGGAACCTTTTATTCCATAGAAAAATGGAGCCATAAATGATTTAGTACACATAAGGAGGCAGAAATGGAAATGGTCGCTGGAAACCAGCTCCCATCTGAGCGACGGACTGGGACTAGAACAGAAGCGTGGCCTTTCAGAACTGCACCCATCCTATGCCAATTAAGTGTTTGGGGAAGCCAACAATGGCTTCCTGATGTGGAAATTACTTTGAAACATGTTGGCTAGTAGTTAAAGCCATTAGTCCCACTTGGGCTTCAGGGACAACTGCAAAGAAAATATTTTGTAAATTGCACAAGAAGCATGAATTTGCCAACCCCTGGGGTAGCCCAAACTGGCCAAGCAATTGCTTTTAACACTTTATTTCCTAAGTGGACTAATGCATGGGAGGAGATGGAAACAAACCTCACTTCAGACAACACAGGGCTTCTTAAAAGCCACAGGTCTCGGTGCCAAATAGCTGTTGAGTGGAGAGCTTGGCTCTTTCCTTGGACAAAGAGTTTTACTTTAGGCCCAAGATGGAGGGGATACAAATGGACCCAGCACCTCTTGCCTGACCATTCTTTGTTAGAAGATGGGGGGCAAGGTGGAGGCTGCCCCAGAAGAAAGCCTGAGAGGACCCCAAGGTGGGCATTTCTAAGTGCTTTTCAGTCATAATAGAAGTGGAGCCACAAAGAGAAATGGACTAGCAGGAAGCCTAACTAGTTAACTGGGCCACTGGCTTCATCTTGACTTCTCAGAGGCCTATGGTTCTTAAATATTAGTATCTAGTTCAGAATATAGTTGAGCAATCACATGAAATGCTCCAGGCAGGATGGATTTTCTTTCTCTGCTTGCTCATGTGCCACAAAGTTCTGAATTTTCTCTTCTTCCTGTGAGGAAGCCTGCTGGTGTGCAAAGTCCTGGACTCACACAGCTGCTCCGGGTCTTACCTATGCTGAGCGGTTAAGACCCTGGCTTTGGATGCTAGGCTGTTAGGTTCTCTTCAGCCTCAATTTCCTTATCTTGAAAATGGGAATGAAAATAGTGGCTGCCCTAGAGAGCCGTCATGTGGCTCCATGAGAGGACACATGTAAAGCATTCATTTAGGGCTCAGGGTGAATTGTACCCTGGAGTTGTGCAATGGAGTGGCTCCAGCTTAACATGCAGTGTATTAGGGTTCTCCAGAGAAATTAAACCAATAGGAGATAATTAAAGATATAGATATAGATATAGATATAGATATAGATAGATGTAAATATAGATAACAGAATATTTTACTATCTATCAATCAGGATTTATTTCAGGAAGAAAATTTATTTTATGGTTCATGTGATTGTAGAGGCTAGCAAGTCTGAAATTTGCAGGGTAAGCGAGCAGGTTGGAGACCCAGGGAAGCGTTGATGGTGCGGCCTGAAGGGAATCTGGAGGCAGAAGGCCTTCATCCTTAGTGTTTTTGTCTTAAGGCCTTTGATTGATTGGATGAGTCCCACCCATAGCATAGAGTCTACTAATTTCAATGTTAATAAAAGTTGGGGCAATGCCATCATAACTTCTGCAGAGTAGCCACTCCCAAATTAAAGCATAGATTAAACATGGTATTTACTCATGTATTACATACATTTTCTAATAGCTAAGAAACACTGATCTAAATGCTTTAAATGTATAGCATGTTGAGCCCTCACAGCAACCACATGACACGGGTGCCATTATTATCCCTCACCTCACTGAAGAGGAAGGTGAGGCTGGAAGTACAAGAGCTGTGTGCAAGCTTACACAGTCCAAGCTTACATGTCGCAGGCTCTAAAACCTGTCCCACCTTGTTCTAGACCTGTGGGGACTGGTGGCACACTCACAGTGAGCAGAGGCTGAGTGCAGGAAGCAGAGATTGCCTGGAGTCCATGCTGTGTGCAAAGACAGGACCTCTGCAAGGTGGGTCTCTCTAGTGTGCACAAGGATCACTTGGGGAGCCTGTTAGGAAGGCAGATGCTCAGACCCCAGCCCTAGCGATACTGAATTAGCTTGAGGGTGAGCCCAGGAACCACACAGGAAGCCCCTAAAGGCTCCTCCCTTTGCCCCAGGTATGCCCAGACTCAGAAGGTGCCCAGATGTGCACTGTGAAGCTGAGCATTAAGCACTGAAGAGGTATCCTGGCTCGTCAAGGATGATGAAGACACAGTTGTAATTACACCTCTTAAAGCTTCTCAACATAATATTAGCTAATGTCTTAAAAGACTGTCATAACATAAGAAAGGTCCCGTAAGTCTTAACGGCAGGTCAGAGATACCTAAGTACAAGAGATATCCAGAATTCAGTACACCATCACTTTAGTACCATTAGAATCCTATGTTCTAGGGGGCATATATAAAAACGCAGTTCCAGTCTTTGGGCCAAGAGAGCAAGATATTTATACATAAGAGTTACATGCAAAGTCCAATCAATCTAACTGTTGCAGACTTGGAATGAAGTTGGAAAAATTAGGCAATATTTGGACTTTGAATCCAGGAGCATGAGTCTGGGAACACTGCTCTCTTGAACTGAAGGGTCTTTGACATAAAGGCCAGGATGGGCCCCTGGGAATCCGGACAAATGTGTCAGCATCTGACACATATCTCTGGTCTCTAAATGTGTGGAAAAGGGGTAGAAGACGGAATAATGACCCACAAAGTTGACCATGTCCCGAATGTCTAAAACATGTGAATATGGTACCTTACATATATCGCAGGGGACTTTGCAGATATGATCAAGTTAAGAATCTTAAGGCGAGAAGGTCGTCCTGGCTGGCTGGTGGGCCTGGTGCAATCCTAAGAGTCCTTACATGAAGGAAGCAAGTGAGTCAAACCAGAAAAGGGTAACGTGCTGAGGGGAGTGAGCGCCAGACAGGGAGACGGAAACCTGAAGACGCTGCGCCCTGGCTTTGAGATGGAGACCGGGGCATGAGTCGAGGGGCAGGCAGCTCCTAGAAGCCGGCGAAGGCAAGGGAACAGATTCTCCCCTTCCGCCTCCAGAAGAAATACAGCCCTACGGACCCGTTTTATATGGCTGAGCTCCAGAGTGAGAAGATAATCAAAATGTGCTGCTTTAGATCTGGTCTGAGGTAATTTGTTCCAGCAGTAGTAGGAAATAAATGTACACAGAAGGCTTCTCAAGGTGGAGTGAGAAGAACCACTCGGGTTGCCAGCCGCTCACATCTTCAGCCCAGCAGGAACCTCTGAATGTACAACAGGTGTCCGAGCACACAGCTTTTGCTCATGCTAAGAGTAAGCTTTAAGATATAAAAATGTTTACGGGAACTAGAACCACTATATTAAGATTTCTGTGTTAAGGCACATGCGAAAATTTAATAGCATATATAACTGTGATGATAAACATTTGAACTATTTGAGTGGTAGCACATAATTGCCAATTTAAAATGTGCCGTGAGAACTTGGCTTAAATTTGGAATTTCAAGTTAAAAACCACACTAAATTTTCCACTTTGGAATATTTAAAAGAAGCTTAAGGCCACTGATTTATGCACTATTTATACTTCTGTATTTATCAAAATGATTGAAGTACTCGGAAAGAGTTGCTTGAAACAGATAATTGAAGGACTTAAGACAAATAAATTTCATAAAATATATGAACACTATACATAAATATATGAAGACTTTTAAATGACTATGTGATAAAAGGAACAAAGTTTTTTAAGTTATTCAAAAGGTTCTAAAATGTAATTGCTAAATACTAGGCTAATAAATAGTCAAAATAATAGGATTTCTAAGCTGAACTCCAAAGCTTAAGACTGTTTTTGAACTTGTATATATTAAGAGTATTAGTTGTCTTTACACACACAAGCACCAGCCTTGAGCATGCTGTGACACCCACACAGGCAGCCTGTAAGGCATTTGATGACCCTAACTCCGAACAAAGGGACACTATATAAGTTACACAGGAATGTGAACCTTTCTGTGAAATGCTGTATTTTATCTTCTTTCGCAGTGTACCCAGATGCCCAGTGTACCCAGATCTTGCAAAGCACTTTGAATATTTCCTCCTTTTGTCCTAATCAGGTATCACTGTGATTAATAAAGGTGTAAATCAGCTGTTTCATCTACTGAGCAGACAAAACATAGGCCTAGGATAGCAAAGATGGTCTTCAGGGTTGTTGGGAAAAACTGATATTCGATATTAAAAAATAGTCTTCATAGTTAACTAAAGGCATGATCTGGAGTTATTTTCAATCCGGAAACAGAGGGGGGAGTAGCAAAATCTTTTCAGGGCTGAAGGCCTCTGAAGGTCTCACACTCCTTGAAAAATCACCTCTAGGATAAGCAGAAAAATTTGGAGGCTTGGTAGTGCAATACCCTGGACCTGAGACTAAAATGACAGAGCAGGGCCTCCCCTGCCATCTGTTGGTGACAGGGGGAGTTTCTCACACCGCTTGGGCTCGTGGCCTGCTTTTATGGTGACCCACGGCTTTGTTCGCAGCAAGAGAAGTTTGTAAAGAAGGAATTTCTGGCCACCCACCCTATTTAAAACAGCAGCACACTCACCCCAGGGCACTGAGCCCGCCACTCCTCTCCCTCTGGTACTTCTCACCATCCAAGGCACTAAGTTTTGCTCACTAAGTATTATTTTGTATTAGTCAGAAGAGAAGGGAAAATGGACAGTGCAGGCAAAACGAACAGCAGCATGTGTGAAGACTCTGGCGTACGGAAGCCCTGGTGCTCAGGGAATGACAGGACCAGGGTCTCTGGATGGCCACGATGGAAACTAGGGTCAGATCAGTAACTGGAAACGAACTGCAGGGTGCGCACTGGCGTCTTTATTTTCTCTCATTTGTCACTGCTGAAATGTAAGCTCCAAAGGGCAGAGATTTTTGTAGGTTTTGTTCACTGCTTGTGACAGAAGCAGCTGATTTGCCCAGCAGACATTCCTGCCTCACTCTTTTGGTAACAGAAGCCCACTTCCTATTAGGCATTAGTGGGTGCGTGGTTACCAACTAGAGAACGCATCTGCCAGCCTCACTCGCAGCTGAGTGAGGCAGTGCATCTGAACAACTGCGCCAAAACTTGTGGATCAAAGTCATTCTTCAACTTTCAGGTCTTGCCTTAAAGTGATTGTCCCCTTCCTGCAGGCTAGACACAGACCTCGTGAGGACGAGCCACAGAATGACATCTCTGGGAATGGCTGACCCACAAAGCCAGAGAGCCCAGGTCCTCTGACAACACACAGACCAGCTCCACCCACTGGGCTGACTGCCTGCCAACCTCTGCACAGCAAAGGAGAGAGAAATAAGGGCCCATCTTAAGTTGGGGTCTCTTTATCATAGCCTCTGTTATGAACTGAGTTGTGTCTTCCCAAAATACATATGTTGAAGTCCTAACCTTTAATGTGACTGTATTTGGAGGTACAGCTTGAAAGGGGTATTTGACGATGAATGAGTTCATAAGGGTGGGGGCCCTCCCTGGGGGCCCTCCCACCGATGTCCTTATAAGAAGAGGAAGAGATACACAGACTCCAAGAAGGCACTAGCGGTTATCAAAGGGAAGGGGGTAGGGGAAGTGGATGGGGAGGGAGGGAGAAGGGGATTAAGGGGCATTATGATTAGCACACATGATGTGGGGGGTACGGGGAAGGCAGTACAGCACAGAGAAGACAAGTAGTGACTCTAGAGCATCTTACTATGCTGATGGACAGTGACTGCAGTGGGGGTGGGGCCTCGATAATATGGGTGAATGTAGTAACCACAATGTTGCTCATGCAAAATCTTCATAAGATTGTATATCAATGATACCTTAAAAAAAAAAAAGAAGAGAAAGAGATACTAGAAGTCTCTCTCTCTCAGTGCTCACACCGAGGAAAGGCCGTGCGAGGACACAGGGAGAAGAGAAGGTCTACGAGCCAGGAAGAGAGCCTTCGCCAGAAACCAACCCTGGAGGCACCTGATCTCGGGCTTCCAGCTGCCAGAACTGTGACAGAATAAATGTGTGGTTTCAACTACCCAGTCTGGGGTACTGTTACGGTAGCCCTAGTGGACTAATACAGCTTATTAGCCTGAACCCTAACTAATACACTGCTGCACCCCTAATACCTAAAACAGTGCCTGGAAATTGGCAGATGTGCATTAAATATTATTTGGATAAATGAACAGAATACAAAGACAATGTTTAATGTGTATAGCACTATAAAAATGTAAAGGATTTGTGGACTCTAATTATTATCTGCCCATGCATCTACCTACCCATTCATCTTCGTATCACCTTGCTTGTATGTACAGGCAGGTGAAACCTCATATTTGAATTCTTACCACGGCCTTTCCTCCTACAGTCCATCCCAAATTCATCTGTTGTCAGTTCCTGTTAGTTTTACCACCTCTAGCACTCTATAATTTTCTACCATTACAATGGTCACAACTCTAGGTCCGATTCTATTATCTCTTGCTTACCTTATAATTGCTTCCAAGCCATTCTCTCCCATTTCTGTCCTCGAACCTGTTGCAGAAACTTCTAGCTGCCTCTCTCAAATCCACTTTGCCTTCTTTCCTAGAAACAGATCCCTCATTTTATTCAGTTTGGAAACATACTCTGTGAAACAACCCCATTTCCCTAGATGCAGCATATGACTTAATTCTGGCTGAGGATACCTAAGTGGAGTTTGTTGGGTGAGGTTTCTAGAAAACCTCTTTTAAAAAGACAGGTTGAGAGCTGGGACCATGCCACTTTTTACGCTTTCCTTCCACTCCCTTTTTCTTACTGCCTGGAATTTTGGAGTGACTGCTGCTGAAATATGGATGAAGGAGATTAAGAATGAAATGCTGTCTCTAATGATTTTGTGGAGCTGCCATACCAGCCCTGGATTGCCTATTGCCAGGCTTTTCACATAACAGTGAAATACACTTATTAATGTGTAAACCATTGCAGTCAGGTCTCTATAATTAGCAGCTGAAGACAATTCTTAACTGATACAGAACACATGCCTTCACTGCTGTCAGCTTAAACCTGCTGATGCACATTCTGAGGGCATCTATTTTGCCACCACTTAAGGGGCAGGGCTTAAGGGGTCTTCAGGAAACCTCTCAATGTAAATGGGAGCACTACTAATAGTTTCATTTTACACATGAAGGAACTAAGGTTCTGGATCAGAGATCAGAGAAAAGACTAGAACCCAGGTCTTAGATGGTGCCGAGGGATCACAAGTGGTAGGACTGTGGTGTGAGCTGATCTGGAGATCTTACACATGCATGTGTGTGCAACCATGCAAACACAAACATACACGGAAATCTAGAGTGGATACCTGCCATTTATTCTATCCCTGTACTATCTACCTTCTTCTGAAGAGAAAACCCTTCTCCTCTGGGAACTGCCCTGACACTAGGTGGGAACATGATCCCAGCCCTCTCAAGAATGTGATTGGTCTGGAAATGGCCATGTAACCCAATTAGAGCTAAATGGTTCTTTTAGGGACTGTCGCCTATTCACTGTATATGAGCTCAGGACTGTTTGCACCTTGAAGGCTCTGGCTCCTTATCCACAGAATAATGTTACATCATCTTCTCTACTTGGGGTTGTACAGATAAGCTAAAACAATTTAGAAAAGGGCCTGGCATATGGATGATGTCCATTTACTGTTAAGTACTTATTAGACTACTTTGAAAGGCTCTTATTTCCCTGACATCAGCAGTCTATAGAGTGGAAACTGCTGTTCCATAAAAATTAACAACTGAGTCCCCAAATCCCACTTACATCTCCTGTTTTGTTAGCTCATTTGTTCCCCATCACACAGATAAGTGGACTATGTTTTTGATTTTCAGAAGAACCACTTCAACCAATTTAAGTGATGAAAAGACAGACCTTGGGGACAGCCCCCATCCTCATCTGTCTCCAGAATGGCAACTGTAACTGATGGGATTAAGAAGGTGTGCATTTATTATTAATAGGACAATTTAAAAAACTACAGACATTTTCATTCCAACCTGAATCAAGAGTCTAGAAAGCAGGTGAAAGACAAATGTTTGGATGTGGTCATGGTATTTATTCATAGTATATTTTCACAATGTATTAATAATGTAGAATAACACTTATCCATACACTGAGTACAATTTCTCTTAGAACATTCTTGAGTTTGTTTGGAGTTGGAGAATACTGCCAGGTTTTCCCTAATCTCCTGGGGTTGGGGAGTGGGCAGGGTTTCCTCAAACTGAGTGTCTACCACAGGCCATTGTTGATGGCTTCCCTTCAATCAGGCTGGAAGGGCAGAGACCACGGTGTCGCATACTCCACAGTTCATTTCTTCTCACAAATGCAAATGACTGCAGCAGGCATCAGCACCGGCAGGGTGTGAGGCTCGATGGCCTGAAGACAAGTCAGGTCACTGACCAATGTTTTCATGCAAAAGGCACTTTGGATGATTGAAAACTGCTTCACAACTTCTCCAGGTGTGCTGGGGTGCTGAAGGTCACCCCCATCCTGTGCATCCTCTGTCTTAACAGGTAAACTTGGACACCATTTTAGAATATTTTGGCAAAATACTGAGAGGATCTCACTTTATCAATATCACTCTGCAGTGAAGCTGGTTGAAGGACCATCCAATTCACTGCAAAGAGACCAAGGCACCATGAACTGAAGCAAAGCACTGCTAACAAGAACAGGAAGAAGAAAAGAGTCCAACTGTTCCAAAATAGGCATGTCCAAAAACAAGGGTGAACAGCTGGTCTTATTTTGCCCACGTGATTCTGTCCACTGGAAACTGTCCTTCTGCTCCTCTCTTCTTTTAAAACTGTTTACAACTTCTGAGTCTGATGATCACTTAAATACACACAATATTAGCACCAAGGCACCAAGGCAGTTTTTCCCAGAGATCACATAAGACTGAGTAGATACTTAACTTAATTAACAGCTGATACAATCTGTGACGTCACTAAGTTACTTATTGGCTAATGATACTTTCCTAAAAACGCCAAAATACTCTTACACGACTCCTGTAGCACCTTGATGGCAGCTAGGTTGTTTTAAAAAACAAATCACAATTTTTAAAAAGGTAACAATGAAACATTTACAGATAGAAAGTAAACAATAGTGTACCGTGATAATGAAGGATCACTTTTGTCATAGTACTACATATAATGTAGAGTACGTAAAATGCAGTGGTCTGACTGCAAGGAACAAAATAATGAAAATGGCAGTCACAATAGAATCATTTTACGTACAAAAATATTACATCACAATAAATAATTCCAAACATAAATATTAAACTATACATCATTAGGATATTCCACATATATACACACACACACACACATATATACATGTATGTGTGTGTGCGTGTATATGTACACATACACACACACACATACACACACAAGCATAAAGGTCCTCACACATACACACATACACACACACACACACAAATTTAAGGTGGAGGTATTGCATTACTATCCTTCATCCATCCCATAATGGCTTCCTCTTCAGAGCACCTGAAAACAAATGAACCAACCAGGAAGTATGAGTCATCTGTCTCAAACACTATAGGTCAAGAGTGGGTAAACCATACATTTTCACAGACAGAATTTAAAATAATAATTTTTTCTAGATTTGAAAGTAATGCATGTTTGCTATAAGAAACATGGAAATCTCATGGGAATATACAGAATAAAATTTAAAAAACCACTAGCCTGAAATAATGCTCTTCAAATACTGGTGTATTTTCTTCTAAACTTTTTCTGTGCATACATTTAAATAGTATATATATTTACTCACTCAAATTTTACTACACATAAAACACATACAATAATTTCACTAGATATGAAATACATTAAAATGCATATAAAATGGGGATCTCCAGTGGATCCCTGCTGACTTTCTCTGCCTCCATCCCATCTCTCCTTTTCTGATAAGAAACTCCTTGTTCTTCTTCCAAATGAAGCTGTCAATCACCCAAGTGTAGGTGGATATGTGATCTCTGTTTCCTGGACATTGCAATTGGTTCAGAAGTGGTCATGTGACCAATTAGAGCCTGAGTTCTTGTGCAGAATGGGTGACGAAGATGAGCATTTATTTGGGGCCATGAACTGTAAGGATGTAAACCACCAGGAACCATGGTGCAGGACAGATAATCTGCCCGAGAATGAGCCATTTAAGAGGTAAGAATAGCTGATCAGTGGAGAAAGAAAGAGTCCTGATGACTATGAGCCTCTGGATCCAGCCACGCCTGCTTGGACTTCTCAGTTATTTTAGACAATAAATTTCTTTTATTTTTTTTCAGTTGTCTCTAGCAATGGAATTGATCGTAATTTCAGATAATTTGGATGTTTAATTGAACACTGGAATACTGACACATAAATGTCAACTAGGTACTCCTGTGCCAGGATCTTCAAGAGCAATGGACTGCTGGAAGCTTGCAGGGAGTTGTAGGAGGGTCACATGAGTTGGCTGAGGTCATCCCTTACAGCGGAAGGTAGGACAAAAAAAAGATTGACCAATTCAGTCCTCACCCAGCAGATGCAGTATTTGCTGGCATAATGTAGTTAGACCAGGAATTAGCAAACTTTAATATGCATGACTCTCCTGTGGATTTGTTAAAATGCAGATTTGATTTTGTAGGTCTAAGATAAGGCCTGAAATTCTGCATTTCTGATAAGTTCCCAGGTTATCCTGATAATGTTGGTCCTTGGATCACCCTACGAGTCACAAGTGTGTAGAACTGTGCATTAATTGAGAGCACTGGCTTCGGTATAGGACATTCTTGGGTTCTGCCAAGGGAATCCATTGTGACCTTAAGCAAGCTAGTTAATTGTTGTGGGCCTTGGCTTCCATCTGGTAAACAGGACAGCAGCCCTTCTCCTAGCTTTGTTGTGATGATTCAATGAAATAATGCCTGCAAAGTGATCAGCATGGTGCCTGACACATAGGGATCAATGAATACCATCAATATTATTATTATAATGCTCCTGGACAGCACTTTTCAAAGGTTGATGATGTGTGAGTCCCTTACATCAGAAATCCCTGTACTAAATATATGGATTTCTGGATCCGCAAGGTATCTAATGAAACAGGAACTCCAAGATAGAGCGCAGTAAGTGGTATTTTTAGTAAGCTTTGCAGAGGAATCTGATGCAAAAGGTGAGGGATCTCACATCCTAAGCATGGAGAACAGACAGCTACAGCCATGAAAAGACAGATGAGCAAGAGAGAAAAGGGAAGAATAGTATGAAGTCAACCTGAAGATGCTGAACAGTAATCTGAGGACAACTGACTTGTTCATATTCACTAATCATTAGGCTACAGAAAGAATAAGAGAGAGAAACATGGGACTTACCTTAACTATAGAACTCGAACCTCCAGGCCAGTTCCAGAGGATGGAGTACATTTCCCACAGTAACCACCACATTTCCCAATGACTCGGGTACCATCCTGCAAAGAGAGGTATGGCTGATCTTAGACCATGTGCTTGGTTAATGTTTCTAGGCCTTTCAGTGGCTTTTTGGGAAATCATTCTTGCATGCACAGTAGGTAGGCCTCTGAATAAAAGCAGAGCTCAATATCCTTCTATGGTTTAAAGAGGGGTTGAAAAACTATGGTCTGTAGACCCACTCCAGCCCCATCACCTGTTTCTGTGTGGCCCACAAACCTAAAATAGTGTTTACATTTTAATTGGTTAAGAAGATATGCAAATTATATGACATTCAAATCTCAGTGTCCATAAAAAAGTTTTATTGGCACAAAGCCACTAGTATCTGCAGCTGCTTTATGCTACAACAGCAGGGCTGAGTATTGTAACAGGTCTCAGTGCTTCATACTGCTACTGAGAACCCTAAAAATCTCAGTGACACAGTTTTAACTTGGTAGTGGTCTTACTGCCATGCATACTGCTGTATCACAACATTTTGTTTCACTTTTTAAATACCATTACATACTATCATGTCACAACAAGAAGAGAAAAGTAGACTTTGAAAGTTGCACTTTTAAGACACAAAGTGGTGTGTGGGTTATTCTAGTATCAAATTTAGGTGACAAAGCGTTGCGCTTATCATAAGGTGATACTGGGGTAAAAGAATACAGTATATACCAACATTACCAAAGTTATCATTCATCCCAATATTACCAACTCACAGGAAAGCAATCATCAGAAACTTAGAAAATTTAAAACAGTATCCCACCATAACATAATTTCTTCATAAAAAGAAAACAATGAAAATGATTAAGTTTTCAAGTGCCTCATTTGTGTGCCAAGCAAGCAAAAAAGGTTACCCATGGTGAGTTAATGAAATCTTATTTCATTTAACAGCTGAAGAAATGCTTCAAGAGAAAACAAACTTGTTTAAAACTAGTATCATTTTGGCAAGAACTATAGCTCAAAAGATTAATGACATTGGAAGCAACATTGATAATCAATTAAAAAACAAGGCCAACATTTCTGAATAGCTTTCTTTGGCTCTTGATGAATTGAAAGATATTATTGAAACTAAAAGTTGTTATCTATTTGAGGAGACAATGCCAAGCCTGATGTGACTGAAGAATTAGCTTCTATGAGTAGTCTGGATGGAACAAGTTCAGACAAGAAATTTCAAAGAGGTTGAGAAAACGCTGACGCAGAAGAGCTGAAGTGGAATCTGCTAAGATGTGCTGACAACTGATAGTGGTAAAAAATATGTGGGAGCAGAAAAAGCTATAGTTGGTGAAATTTACAAAGCTTCTGAAATGTTAAGATGTTTAAGGACTATGGTTATTTATCATATTAGTCATCAGCAGATGCTTTGTGGAAAACATTCAGATCTATCCGGTGATACAGAGCCAGTAGTGTCAATGATGAACATCTTTGCCTACTCTGTACTTAACCATCATCAGTTATGCAAAAGTTTTTGTCAAAACTAGAAGCTGAGTATCCTGACTTGTCCTACGATATAGCAGTTTAATAACTTAGTGGCTGTAATGTTTTATTGTGAATGTTTGAACTCAAGGCTGGGATCAAATTTTTTCTGAACAAGAACTTGTCTCAATCACTGCAATTCAACAGTCAATGGCTTTGAAGATTAGCTTTTGATCCAGATTTGATAATATTTCTTAATAAACTGACCTTAAAATTTCAAGGCAAAAGTGCCACTTATTGGCAGAACTTACACTGCGGTAAAGTAATTTCAATGACAACTAACATTGCTTGAATCATAAGTAGTAGTAAGCCACTTTATGTATTTCCCATTCCATTAAAAGTTAAAATAAGCTGTGTCTCCATTCCACATAAATATTTAGTGGATATATTTTCTGAGCTTCAGATGCAGTTCTAGCAGCATTTTTGGGACTTTGATGTAAGTGAGAAATTTCGTACTCAAAATCCATTTAATGAAGCAATTAATGAGATTCTGTCTCACCTTCAATTGCAAGTGATTAATCTGCAAGGTAATGGCATGCTAAAAGGCAAATGTCAGCAGAAAAATCTAATAGAACTCTATAAATGCTTGCCAATGCATGAGTATGCTTAATTAAAATTATATGGGTGTGGACCAAATCAGTGTTAGGGAATACCTATTTTGTAAAAATCTTTAAAAAGATGAAATACAGAAAATCTCATCTCTGACAAGCATTAAGAGATAAACATTTATAATATATTTTGATAATAAAGAACACTAATTAAGCAAAATGTTATCTTCTCTCAACATTCCATTTTTCTCATTGGTAGATCAGTATTACAGAAAACTGTACTCCATTACTATTACTATTTATATTAATAAAAGTTTTGTGTGGATTTTTCATTCTTGTCATATAAATATACACATAGTATCACTGATTTTTGCCTCTTGGCAAGCAGTCTGAAATATTTATTATCTGTTCCCTCATAAAAAAGTTTGCTGACCCCTGGTCAGTAGCCCTAAGTGGTCTGTCCCTTCCTGCCTCTCCAGATACCACCCTTTCCCTCTACCCACCATCTCTGCATTTCTTTGGGTTATTCTTCTGACATGCCCCTTACAACACAGGGACTTTGCACATGCTATTCCCTATATCTGTAATTCTCTTCCCTGCTCCTTTCCCTCTTCTGTGTACATGAATCACCCCAAGGTTTGACTGGTAAATTCCTCAGAACCTACCCCAGGGACCACTTCATCTGAAATAGCTTCCTGACTTGGACACCTGCTTCACAGCAACCTGTGAAACTGAGTAAACCTTTCTTTATGTTTAAGTTTTCCTGCTAGGATTTAAGCCCCATGGTGGCAAGGGGCAGTGTCTTGTTAAAATCCTAGGGTCTCTAGAACCTACCACAGTGTATGGCTCAATTTGGTCCTAAAAACACATTTGTCAATGAATGAATGAACAAATGAAAGAAGTTGAAGCTGAAGTTCCTGCTATTGACCTGCAATTCAGATTGCTCTTCTAATTAGTTTCTCCTGACACTTCACTGTACTATGAAGAGATCCTTGTTTAATTGTGGCATTATATCCACTGGGAAAATTCACTATGTCATATCAGCCACCCCCTACCCATCCACTCCTGCAAATGTTTGGCTTCTTAGATGTTTCACATTTCCCACTATTGGGAATAGTACTGTGCTGAGCTCTATTTGTGCAGCATTCAGGGTATCTTTGGGCTCCATTCCCAGAATTGGGTCAAAGGGCATGAAGATTTGGTTCACATGGCCCAAATATGAAAGTCTCTTGCAAATAATGGATAATTGTATTTAAAAAAGAAGTAAATAAAAAACTTTTCCAACTTAACAAATAAAGAGAACAATATTGCTTGTTTGTTTCTTTCATTTAAAATGTGCATGCCTTTGATTATGAGTGAGATTGAGTTGGGAAAGTGACTTTTGTCACCCTGCTTGGTCCTGGTTTTAGAAGCCCATGTTAGTTCTGGAGCTAGTCTGACACCACTAACTGGATTTGATGCCAGACCAACCTTCTATCCAGGAACCTTTTCCCTAAGCTTAAGTATTGGACTACTGGCCATAGGGATACCAACATTCTACAAGTATCTTCTGTTTCACTGAGGCTTAGGCTTTACCCAAACTCTCTCCTGAGTCAAACTGCCCAGCTTACACTGAATATTTAAATAACCTCTTTAAACCACAGTTCCTGGTGCATCTGTGAGATGGGGATAATATTAGTCTCCCCTCATATGCTTTGGTAAACAAAAGGATGCATGTAAAGTGCTTGGCATAGTACTTATTCTAATGTATACACTCAATAAGTATCAGCTATTATTATCATAGAGATACTTTTATGTGTGGATCTCCATCACAGCCTCTTCTCATGGAGAAGATGAAAAGTCTGGGTAATTATAAAATCACCAATAATGGTTTTGTATTGTTCACATTATTTCATTAATTTGGACTCTCTTACACAATTTCATTTAGATAAAGGCTGAGAGCTAAAACTTATTTTACTACAAAATAAACATACTGAGAAAATGAATACCATAAACAAGATTGTCATGGAAAAAGTGCCTATTTCAGGAAAAAAAGGTATGTTTTCCAGTATTTTAGCAGCACCCACTCCCATGTAATGAATCACCACTTGTGAATCACTTTTATTTCTTCATTAAAGCAAGTCCTCCAAAAGTCTCTTTTCAATGAATATTTTGTTAGCCTAGTTTGAGCTACTGTATATAATTAAAATGAGTGGCCCTTTGTTCCATAAAGAATAATTTTTATTTCATATGTTTTATTGATTTCTTTGTTTTTCTCAGTCAGTATGACTAAGGCAGGTTGTCTCCTATGATTTTGGAAAGCTGTAATTGATTGAACTGTGCTTACTTACATTTCTCTGGAGTGTGTTGGTGGTGAAACTGCTTGTGTGTGTGTGTGTGTGTGTGTGTGTGTGTGTATAAAACTACATATAACTATATATACACTGAGGCACAGGGGACACTCCCTTGGCCCAAGGATGGACTTCTAGGCAAATACTTTATCTGCACATGCTGGGCCCAGGGGCTAATGGGTTTCTACTCTGCTTGTGTGTGAGAAGCACACAGACAGAAAGGGGAGCACGGCCCACATGTTGAAATCCCAGAAGAAATGTTGCAATTCTGAGCCCTCTGATACACACTGTCTAATTTCTATAGGAAGGTAAAAAATAAACAGTGCACATATGTAAAATGCCATTTGACTCTACTGGTCTGTAGTATGATTTTTATATTTGGTGGATAGTTGATTTTCCTAAGTGAACTGTGGGTTAGGAGGCAGTCCTGGGGGATGAATGAGAGTTGACTTTGTGCTATGTGCGCGCACACACACACACACACACACACACACACACACACACACACACCTCATTATTTGTCCTGTGTTCCCTTAACCCCACTGGTTCTAAGTCATCTGAAAGATAAAAACTAAGCCCATCTCCTCTATGGTAATACAACTTTCATTAAATTTTAATTCCAAAGCAATTCGATTTACAGATCTTCCCCCAGCACAAGGAATGCCCAGTAGGTCCTAAGGCCAGGCAGCCAGGACTAGAATCACAGGTCCCCGCTGATCCTGCAAATCCCCAGACATGCAAAGTGCACACCTCTCCCATCAGGCCTGAAGGGGATCTCGCTGTACTCTCTCTGGCTCTGAAGGCCATTCCAGAACCTTCTCCAGAACAGAGGATGACATAGCAACTCTGAGAGCAGGCATGCAAGGCTCAGGGGGCTTCTGGATGGGCTGAGGGTGCTCTCCCATACTGAGAACATTTGTGAGTTGAGGGTGCACAGAATGTCTCTGGCAGAGGGCTCAGAATTGTAACATTTTCTATGGGATTTCACACGTGGGCCATGCTCCCCTTTCTGTATGTGTGCTTCTCACACACAAGCAGAATAGAAACCCACTAGCCCCTGGGCCCAGCAGGTGCAGATAAAATATTTGCCTTCAAGTCCATCCTTGGGCTAAGGGGGTGTCCCACGTGCCTCCCTCTGGTTGGGGTGGGGCCCACAAGGACGAAACACATGCAGCAATGTGGGTCGCAGCCTGGCCCAGGCGCAGTTGTCCATCTGAAGCAGGCCTGTATCCTTTATCACCTTGGCCAGCTTCCTCACCCTCTGGCAAGCGTCAGGGCTGTAAATATTGTAACCCTAACAGCCATGCCTCTGGATTATCTGCTGTTGATAGGGTTTTACCTCCCTGACTCACCTGTGCTCCACAAGAAGGCAATGGGATAAGGGCCACCAGCATCCCCAGGCTATGGATGAGGAAACTGGGGCCCCATGAGAAGTTAAATAACCTGCCCCAGATGTCAAAGTTAGTAAGTGCGTGCTCACGCAACCTGACTTGAAGGTCTGTGTGCTTACCCTCTATCCTCCGCAGTCACTGTGGTGGGCTTTCAGCTCAGCACCCAGGCCTGGGCCTGCTGCTGGCTGGGCAGACTGGGTCCATCACCGAGACAGTGTCAGGCCCCTACCCTTTACCCGCTTTCTCAAATTACCCTCCCAAGACTTTGAGGAGAAGGCTAAAGCAATGGAATTTAATGCACATAAACTGCCCAATAAATAGTAGCTATTTCAATTATAAAAATAATTATTTCAGTAATTAATAATAAGAGAATTCTCACACAGGGAGCCCACGGTGAACCTGACACAGAGACTTATTCTTACCAGTTTTTGTCCTGATGGAGAAAAGCACCCCTGCCTCCCAGCAATTTGGGCAATTCAGCTTTGCCCTGAAGGACTAGAGTTTTCCTTGAGTTTTGCTTGGGGTAAACATTTTATTGCCAGGCAGGTTTGGGAAATTGGGGAACGATTATCTGAGGGCTGAGCCAGAGTGGAACTGTTTGGAGAGGAGAGGGTATGACCGGCCAGGATCTGAGCACTGCAGAGACGGGGCCTCAGCCCTCAGGGGCAAGAAGCTGGTAGGCGGTGGTGGGAGCACCACACTGCAGATTTCCAGTGTGTTCCGTGGAACAGGGGTAATTTGGGGAAATGAAAAGGTGTGATTTTGAAAAGAAATTTCTGCGGTGGGTGTAACATAGGTCAGTGGTTCTCAAAATGTGACCCCAGGCCAGGGATATCAGCATTGCCCAGGAAATTGTTGGAAATGTACATTATGGGCCCCTCTCCAGCCTGGCTGTATGGTTATCCCAACCACAGTAAACTGGTATCATAAGGGTAATTAGCAAACGAATGTCTATTGTGACTTTTTGAGAAGGAAATAAAATATACATTTTTCCCCAAAATGTCTTTGGACAGAGGCCTGTTTTCATGGAGCATCCTTAAGGGATGCTGCTCTGTGGACGGCACAGCACATTGAGCCCCTAGAGCAGCATTTCTTGGGGCTGCCAGGAACTAGAGAGGGCTTGGTCCTGGTTCCTGGGGATTCATAAAGGAGAGCTTGACAGATGCTTGAGGTCAATTTTGAGCTCAGGCTTTCTGAGCTATCACAGAACACCAATGTGAAAAAAAAAAATGCTGTCAAAAAGTTGTCAAACAAACAACGGGCCCCTCAGACTTTGAAAACAGCCCAAAGATACTGACAGGGCAGCTACCCTCCTCTCCATTAGGTGGCACTCCTGGCTGTAATCATTTTTAGTTTCTGTGTGAAAACTGCAATATTGACACTGGCTAACAGAACTGAAGTTCAGGTTACACAATTTACATAGATGGTTTCCTATGTATTCATGTTTTACGTCCAACCATGCTTTGGGCAATTTTCTTTTGTTCCTCTGGGTCACTGAAACATAATTATGAACACTGGAGGGTAATGGTAGGAAAGAACATCATAATTTGGGGGTGCATTCTAAAGCACATATGTGCTCTCAGTCATCTTTACTCCTTTCAGCACAAGGGGGAATATTTAATGATTAATTTAGAAGCAATCACTGTGACCATTTAATCAGATTTGAGGTAGCTGATTGGGCTTAGAGAAAAGAGGCAGCAAGATAGTTTTTTCAAAGACACTGATTTAATCCTGGCAGCTAATAAACAGGGTTCATTCTGAGTTTCCCCAGGGAAGTCATCTCAGTGGGATGTTTCTTTCCTTCCTGGGGAAGCAAGTTGAACTTCTTTATATTCGGACTTTGATAGGATTTAGCAAGATACAGGACACCCAGTCAGATGAGAATTTCAGAAAAACAATGAATATTTTCATAGAATAAGTAGGTCCCATGCAATGTTGAAGACATGCTCATAGTAAAAATTACTCCCCATTTATCTGAAATTCAAATTTAACTGGGCATCCTGTATTTCATCTGGCAACCCTGCTTTGGGACAACACCCCTGTTCCCAGCTCTCTTCTCCTTTTTCCTTCCCTTCACACATTTCTGAGAAGACCCTGACTCAGGGACCCTGACTGCAGCAGGACTGGGTCCACAAGCCATAGTATGGTGACCTGTTTGTCCACGGGTCAGGCTCCTATCCCACATTCTCAGAACTTCTGCAGGAAAGCTGTGACAGACGGCAGTTTCTGCCCTGACTGTACATTCAAATCACCTGGGGCGTTTACACTGTACCCCTGTCTCAGAGACTCCCATTCGGGGTGTCTGGCTGGGACCTGACCACATGCCTTTCCAGGGTGCTTCTCCCAGATGGTTTTAATGCACACCCGGACTGAGAAACACTACACAGACCCATGCTGCTCAGACTCTACTGTGCTCACGAACCGCATGCAGACCTGGCCCAGCCACAGAGCCTCACTCAGATGCGCTAGGGCCCCAGAAACGGAGTTTTCAACAAGCTCCCACGTGATGCTGATGCTCTCTGTGGATAATGTCTTGAGTAGCAAGATTTTAGAGCTAATTATTGGAGAATCCATGAATGTTTCTCTAACTCTATGGAAACTTGACCTGGCAAGTTATCCCTTTCTTCCAACCCTTCCATATTTTCATATAATACAAAAATGAAATCGTATTTCATTTTTACTTAAAAAACAACCAAAAAAAAAAAATTTTCATTTTCCCTAAGTTCACAGAAGCGTATCTCTTGGCTAACTGCAAGGTGCCTGAGCCACACCCGCTCTTAGAGGCTTCTGACAGCTTGCAGCGTCCTGGTTCGGCTTCCTTCTAAGTACTTGGATGGTTAACAGATTCAGATCTTCGGGAAGAATCCACTAGAATGGAAGCAAGGTTCCCTCGACTCCACTCACATATATACCCTTCACCTTTGATTTCCTTCTTTAATTTTCTTCCTGACACTTTAGAAAATGGTTTGAGGAAGTGGTCGAGCACATTCGTTTCTTTAGCACCACCACCACAAAGGGTGGAAGGGACGAAAGAAGGCAAAAAAAGAAAAGAAAACAAAACCCATTCCCCAACCAATCTGTAATCTTACCGGAGACTTCTTAATGTCTGAGACGGCGTAATTCCCCTGTGATATCCACCTGGCAGATTCAGTTAAAGACAGGCCAGTTCCATAAAGGTTGATACTAAAACGACCCTGGAATAAATGGCCAATGAAAACGATTTTTAGTTCATGTGATGTCCCAAGCAAACACCACACAATAAAAGCAACCTTTGAAAGGATATTAATTCATTAAGAAAGCTGCTAATAATTGAGGGCTTTTTTAGGGGGAAGGAGCATCTGGGTCAGATGATGACATGCATCATTTAATCCATTCTTGCAGAAGGTCTATGAAGGGAGTTTTCTTTACAGATGGGGAAACTGAGGCCCTGAAGAAGTGATTAACTTCTTTAGGCTACAGAGAAAGTCCAACTCATATTTTCCTGACTTCAAAGTCCTCGCTCTCAACCACCGCCATTTCTAAGACAGCAATCCTGATGTTGCTCACAATTATCAGATTCCTTCAGGAACAAAATGCCACAGTGTAATTTTTCTAACAAGTTCTAGCTGCCAAAGCTTCCTGGGTTTTCGGCTCCCCGCGGGGCCGGGCACTCAGTGTACTAAACTCAGCAGGGCGTGACTTCAAAGCAGAGGCGCTTCTGGGGAGCGGCCAGCAGAGGGCACGCCCGGCCTGCTCTAGACCTGCGGCCCCTTCGGGCCGAGGTGACCCGCATCTCCTCAACCTGCTCCAGAATACAGTCTGAACAGGGCTGCGGGTTTCTGTATTTATTTCTAAGGAGCCGGTGCAGTAAAGCTGAGTGCTGTCCCCATCTCTCTCTGTTTTTCCTTGTTCTTTCAAAAATGACTCCACGAGGTATCTGAAATAGTTCCTTGTGGCTCCCTACTCCACAATGAGCATTTCCACAATTAAAAATGTTCTGCATGAACATGCTCACAGTGCGAGCATCCTTTCAGAACCTCACAGTCAAGAACTTTGTCAAAAGAATCTTAATACAGCAAAGGGGGGAGCAGTGAGGGGCAGGCTCATAGCCAGTCAGACCTAAGTATAAATTCAGCTCTTTCACCCCCAATGAGATCCTGGGCAGATTTTTTTAGCCTCTCAGAACCTCAGTTTGTCCATCTGTAAAATGATAGGTAAAACAGTATGCCCGCAGGGTTTTGTAGTGAGGACTAAATGAAATTAGTCAAGCAGCCTCTGGCTGGTACCTAGCAGATACTCAAAAACACTGATAGAAGTCCTGCATTTTTAATTATTTTCTAAGTCTTAGTTTTCTCTCTCCAATAAGCTCATTGTAGGGAGGGAACTGGTACTGCTTTATTTCTACCCATATGGTTTGTAAAATATGACTCGCCCCTTGATAGATTCTTAGTAAATACTCTATCCTAGCTTGGCCATTAAGACTTCCAGCACAAGGTATAACCTGCAGGTTTCTTCCATGTCAGTTCCATAAATGTTTACGAACCAGAGATTATAAGCCTTTCAGAACCTGAGAGTCCACATCTGCAAACAGAGAACAAACAGGATGCCTACTCATAAAGGTGATGGGAGGGGTTGGTCTGGTCTATGTCAGTGGGTCTCAATGCGACAATTCTGCCCCCGTGGGAAAGCTGGCAATATCCGTGGAGACATTTTTGATCATCACAACTGGTGTGTATGTGTGTGTGTGTGTGTGTGTGTGTGTGTGCGCGCGTGCGCGCGTGAGTGTGCGTGTGTATGCGAGCTCTTAGCATCTGGTGCGGAGAGACCAGAGATAGTGTTAAATACCCCCCAGGCATAGCACTGTCCCTCACAACAGAGAGTTACATGGCTCCAAACCTCAACAGTGCTGAGGCTGAGGCGTGAGGAACCCTGGCACCGAGTGTGGATTTATGCTAAAATCCAGATATTCCTCTACTTTAAGTGTGACCTCAGGCAAATGGTGTGACCCTCCTGAGTGCATCTGTAAAATGGGTCAGTAAGACCTAACCTGCAAGTAGGAGGGGATTAAATAGAACTCCTGATGTACCTAAGTCATCATGTGGCAGAGAACAGGTGTTATTTTTAAAATATTTTAGGAAATCATTTTCAGGCAGAACTGTGCAGGTGTCAGTGGCCGGTGTGTTGCGGGGCCTGGGTACCCAGGTGTGGACCGTGGCTGCACTGAAGCGCAAGGTCCTCCTTGCCTGGCTTCCTCAGATCCTCGCTTCTCTGAAACTGTGTCATACCATCTGGCCGTCTTCTTATCTGACAACCGTTCTCCACGCCAGACCACAGGCCTGCCAGGATCCCTCTTTTCTCCTTCCCCATCCTGCTTCCCATGCAGACTGCCTGTCCTACCTGCACTGCCAGAGAGGGCACGCTTGACCTGCTTTGATGTCAGTGTTCTTAGAAGGTCCTGCCGCTGACCTGGCCTCTGGCCTGAGAGTGACCCCAGCTGGCTGATCTGGGCGCGTGGTGTGAGTACATGCCTTACACACACCTAGCCGGGTCTGCCCTCTCGAGCAGCTGCTAAATCTAAATGGAAGTGGAAGTCTTCCCCCTTGTTCTCTTTCTTCCTTCTCTAGTTCGGGGATCTTCTTGCCCAGCGAGGGTCCTCACTATTAGCATTCTAAAAGCTGAGGGTCACAGGAGGAGTGAGACCTGCTGTCCTCTCTGGCTCCAGTCTGGAACATCCTGCCTCCTGAGTCCTTATCTTCAGGGTGTAAAGGGCAGGAGGGTTTTAGCTACTACCTCTTGTGGCTGATTTAAAAGAGTAAAGATAATTAAGAGTTATGCACACAGGAGGTGATGCACAAAGGTTTACAGAAGGTGAATCTTAGACACGGGAGGGTGTTGTTCCCTGTTTGGCCAAGAGTGAATGCCGCCCAAGTCCCGCCTGGAGATGGAATCAGGCAGGCCTGTCTGCCACTGTGGATTTGAATCAAATTCAGCCTCTGTTGGGCACCAGCTGCATAGGTTTGGGCACATTAGCCAATCTCTATGTTAGGTTCCTCATCTGTAAAAAGGGGCCATTCTCATAGGATGCTGTAGGCATTAAATGCTGAGCACAGTACCTAACGCATAATAAACACTCAATGAAAGCTACGAATACTGGCATCAATACAAATACTGTCATATTTGCTGTGATCAAGATGCAAAAAATACTTTCTGGCTATAGAAACTGTACTTTCTGGCTATACTTTAACTACAGATTTAGTTGAAGGCTCTTGGGGAACCCACCCTTACTGATTAAAAAAAAAGCAATCCCCAACGCAACAGAATGGATGAGGAGGAAGGGGCAGATTCTCAAACAGGGCATCCCTTTTCTTTTGATTTTCCAGGCAATCACTTGGTGAAAGTGTGTCCCAAAGAGGCCTGCATGACAGTGTTCCTAAAGACATCTTCTTAGAAAACTGGTTTGAAACACTCTCATCTTTCATCCATATAGATGACGTTCAATAAAGGTTTAAGGAACTGAATTCCAAAAGTACGTGATACAGTTAACAGAACAGGCTGGGAAAAGATGTAAATTAGCCTCTCACTGGCTTTGGGTTTTCTCATTTAGCAATGGCTTCAGTGTCAGGATTTAACAAATCAATCAGTTTATTTGTCTCTTAATTATGAAAATAAATGAATGCAAATTACCTTTCATTTACTTAAGCTTCCCAAAAGATGTGCATATAGAAACAAGAAACTCCTGAGATATTTGAAAAAGGCAGGATGGGGCCGATCTATTAGCTGTTAAAATGCAACCCCTACCAGTGGGGTGTTTGAAGTCATCAGCTGCTCTAAAGAAATTGCACTTCAAAAGTTTTCAATTCCTGGCCAATGGAGGAAAGGCCCCTTTTACCATTATAGCCTTTGTTTATTTTCTTTCTCCCTGAGAGCTTCCTTTTCACTTCTCTAAAATGTTTAGCAATGCTTTCTAAAGCTTGGGGCTGAGAAAACACTTTGTTAAAAGAAAATTCAGATGTGTTTGTCTATGGATGGTCTCTGTGGTTGGACATAAATCCATCCTGGGCAGACAGGGCCTGGGATTCTGAACACATCACCCAGTCCCAATCCCCAGGTGTTTGAAGGCTCACACACTAAGTGGGAAATTCCTGACACAGAGTTTAACAACGGCTTTGGAAAGACGGAAGACCTCTGTGGACCAAAGAAAACACTGGGGCCAAGTTCTCCTGTGCAGAATCACCTTATTCACTGTGTTTGCCTAACCTTCTCATTGCAGAAGCTTTTCGCAAAGACTGATGCCTGCTTTGCAAAAGTAGCCCAGCCTGCTGATTGCAGCAGGTTTCAAAAGCAAGTTAAAATGTGCTACATCTTTAACCAGGCAAGAAAGTGTGGAACTGCAGAGTGGGCCATGGGGCTGGCGTTCAGTGGCTCTGCCAAAGAGTAAATCCAGCAGAGGATGACACATTTGCACTTCTTGGTCTGAACACTGCACATTTTGTACATCTAAAGTAGGGGCCACAGTTTTCCTGTATTGTGCCATATTCAGAATCTTCACTGGCTGACAGTGGCGTCTGTTGGAGCTCCCTTATACTGGCTTTTGACAATCAGACTGTGTGCATCTCTCCCCAGCTCTCCATTTAGTGACATAATATTGATGGCTTGAAATCAATACCTCCATGGAAATCGGTAAATGTTACAAAATAGGCATTTCCCCCCCCCCCCTGGAGAGCCAGTCATTAAACATTTATCAGCATGTCACTGACTACATAATACTCATTTTATTAACCACCATAATTTGTTTAACCAAGCCCTTGCCATTCGACGTCTAATTTGCCTCTACATTTTTACTATTGTAATAGATACATTTGCTGAATGCAGAAGGCTGCATGTAGCTATGGTTACCTTAGGGAACACTCTTCAGAGTGGAACTTCCAGATCAGAAGCTGTGAGCGTTTGTGAGGCTTGTGACGCAAGGGGCCAAAGTACCTTCTAGAGAAGCTGCTCTAATGGCATTCCCAGGGACAGGGGCCTCTGAGGGCCCTGGGGCAGGGTGGGCCGTGGACCCTGGTGAGGGAGAAGGCCCCGCACGTACCTGTGGGCACTTGGCAGCACTATAGCAGTCCCCAGCAGTGGCGAAAGGGACAGGATGCCCCTCGTTTGTCCTCGCAAACTGTAGGTCAGTGGCTGCGGGGTTTTGGACAAAGGGTTAAAGGGAGAGGATTGGTGAGAGTGGTAGAAAGAGGGAGAGACGGGAGGACATTAACAAGGAGACAGAGGGGAAGAAGTATAGCACAGGAAGAGTACGAAGGGATGGGAAAGGAAAAAACAGTCCAAAGTCTGATTAGTGAGCAAATGGATCCAGATGTATGCTTGCTTTTCCCCATTATATTTGTGGTCCTGGGGCCTCCTTCCCTGGGTTTTATCAGCACCGACTGTCTCCTCACAGTAGGGAAGCCACAAAGGGGGTCCAAGATGACTTTGGAAAGGACTCCTATGTAAATTAGCATGCGACTCTCCCCGCCTAAATGTCACGTACCGGGATGATGATGTGTCTCCTATCCACCGGCACCCAGGCTTAGGGACAGGAGACAATGATGGAAAAGCCTTTCCAGCTACTTAGGAGTTATTCCCTGAGGCTTCATGTGTCCTCCCGTGGCCTAGGCAGTATTAGTGCCAAAATGTGGAGCAATTAGAACCCACATCTTGAAAGTATTAATGGCAGTTTCTCAAGTTTGAGGTTAACTTGTAGTTTAAGAAAAAGGCCAATAAAAAGAGTGCTCATTTTAACCCTCTCTTAGTCTATGAGAGCAGCTCTGCAAATGGGCAGATGCATGAGGCCAAGTGGCAGTCCTGCCAAACCTGCTGCGGTGAAAGTGGAAGCCAGAGATGGCTTTTCCTCTTTCTGCCTTGTCTTTGGGGAATAACAGAAGAAGGCTTTAATTTTTCTGCAGTTAACCATACTTGGTGCAAGGGAAATCTGAGTCCCTGTCCTGCCGTGAAAGGGGCCCGTGCTGGCTGCAGCACGCAGGGGCCCTGCGTCTTTGCTGGGCTCTGTTTCTTGGCAACAAACTGCAGACTCTCTGCCTTGCATCATCCTTGTCAGCAGAAGGCAAGGAAAGTATCTCAGTACAGATCAAGTTTAATCTACCTCCAGAGGGAAGCAATGCAATATTACAGGAACAGTGTTAGTGAGGAGAAATTAATTATTCATTATTTCTGCTTTTCTTCTCTTCAAGGGAATGTGTTTAGAGGATTTAGCTGCTTTTAACCACTCCTATGATTAATATCCCTAACAGAAAACGCAGTGCTGGCCAGAGTAGGAAATCAGCCCATGCACAGGCTCGTTGAAAAAAGGTAATTCTGTGCTCCATTTTTCTTCTGTAAATCGACAATCAGACAATTAGCTTCATGCTCATGCATGTGTGGGGGCGGGGGCAAATGTGCAACGTGAATCTCAGCTTTGGGCCTCCTATCTGCTATGTCTGCTCCCTTAAACACTTCTGCTGCGACCCTTGATTTCCCCTCACTGATCTCATGCGCTTGGCTAACTCCAACTTGACCTTAAGGACTCAATTTCAATATCATATTTTGGGGGATGCTGCCCTGATGCCCTGCACTACAGTGGTGCCCCCTTAGTGGCTTCACTACTCCAGCCATTCATTCCTCTCAAGCCTGGCGGAGCACCGCCCTTTGCTCGGCACTGCCCAGGCGCTTGGTGCCCCGCAGGGAACGGAAAGGAGCAGCCCTGCCTTCCAGGAGCCTAGACCAGGGTTGCCATCACTGCACCTCCAGCATCTTGTCTGTTCCCCTGGGTGTCCTCAGGGCCTCACCCTTAGCCAGTGTGCTGGAAATGTTTGCTGACAGGATGAAGAGATTAATGAACATTTCCACACAACCTCCCACTGAACTTACTTATTATCTGCATGGTGGTTAGGTCTATTCTGATTTTCTGGAAGCTGGAGAAGCCCGCTGCTGTATAGTCCTTCCGACACTGGCAGTCATCACGTCGGCTCCCATTGTAGGGACACTCGGTTGGGTTGTGCAGCCTACATGGGAGAGAGTGTTCTCTGGTAAGGACGTGAAGACATTTCCAGGGATCTCCAGGTGTCTTGGCTCTTCGAGGCCTAAGCTCCCCTACCTGTGCCCGTAAACCTCAGAGAAATTCTCAGAGTCGCCATGGACCAGCGTCATGTACTCTTTGGGGTAGTCAGATTGCATCCCTGCACAGAATATCTGAAAAAAAGACCAGAAATAACCACTGGAGAGCAGCTCAGCAATGGGATGACAACAGCCGGGGTGGCTCACTCTAACAACGTTCTAGAGATAATGACTGATATCCAGGGTTCACCTTCAGGAGCTTTCCTTTGATGATCAGGAAATACTCGCCATCTTCACGGGCACCTTTCAGTTGTTTTACCTCCTTGCAGTTCTTGGGTAACTCACCTACAAAACACCAAATGCAAAATCAGAGCATGAGGGTCCGAGATGTGCAATGTCTGCCTACACAAAAAGGGATGCTGTTCACGCTGGGACTCTTAGCAAAGGGGTCAATTTCTTTAAGATAAGGTGGGTTTTTTTGGTAAATGTTTGCCTTACTTCTTTTTCTTTCCATTTTATTGAGAAGTAGTTGGCATGCAATACTACAGAAGTTTCTGGTATACAGCATAATGACTTGACTTGCATATATTGTGAAATGATGACCAAAATAAGTTTAGTTAATATTCATCACCTCCTATACATATAAAAAAAAAGAGAAAAAAAAGACTTCCTCTTCGTGATGAGAAGTTTTAGGATCTACTCTCTTAACAGTTGTCAAAGGTACCACGCAGCAGTGTTAGCTATAGTCCTCATGTTGCACAGTATACCTCCAGTACTTATTTATCTTAGAAATTCTATATTGCTCAAAAGGGTAGGCAGACAAATGAACAAAGAAACACTGGTTTTCATGCTCCAGAAGGATGGCTTCACTTGGCCAACTTACAGTTATAGATATTGTGGCAGGCTTTTCTTTCTTCTGGCTTTAAATCAGTGGGGCATAAGTGGCTGGGCTGGTCCTCGTTGGTTAAACACTGCACGGATCTGTGCATCACTCCAACGCCACAGGGCACGGAGCACTAAAAGGCAGACCAGACACAGTGAAGTGGCCACTGAACCCAGACGCACGGGCTTCCAGTGGGGTGGGGCTCAACGCCTGACGGCACATACAAGGGGCCATTTCAGACCCCATGAGGTAGAAAACAAATAGCTGATATTCACTGAGTACTTACTATGGACCAGTCTCTGGGCTAAGCTTTATATATACACATTTATATATATATCCATCTTACATATATATTTGTAATAGATAAGGTATTTATATGTATGACTTTCTCACTTGAGCCTCATAATAACCCTGAGATAGTACTACCATTATTCTATTTTTTAGAGGCAAGATTGGGGCCTAGATGTTCAGAAACTTGTTCAAGATGATGATGGAGCCGGGATTCAAACACCAACCTCGATGAATGGTCCTCCACTGTTGCCAGATCATTCTTCAACCCTGAGAACCTAGGACTCAGGAGCCAGGGCACTGGGGCAATTTTTTAGGGCAGTTTCAATTTAAACTATTCGCACTTGGCATGCTCCTAATGCAACAGGGTATTCCCAATACAGAAGGACTAGAATATTGGGACATCTTCACCACAAAAGTAACAACAGACTGTCTGTAACTCTTAGTAAGCGACAGAGTTCTAGTGCTTTTTAAAAAATTGTGGTTAAATACACATAACTTAAAATCGGCTGTGAAAGTCTAAGGACTTTTTATAGAGTGACTTATTTTATCTTCACCACCACCCATTTTGCAGATGAGGAAACCGAGACATGAAGTTCTGAACTTGCCCAAGGAGATTCAACTGGGGCATAGCAGAAACAGGATTCCAACGGAGGCTGGCTGGCTTTAGAGGCAGGCTCTAAGCACCAGGCCGCTCTGCCCAACAAGTGAGACACGCTGCTTCTCCCAGCAGCCTACCTCCTGTTTCTCCCCAGGGTCTGTCTTCTGGGAGGAGAGCCAGTTAGGATAGGACAGGCAGGCTATATTTAAGGGGGGCTTGAGATCCCAGAGCCTTCCAATTTGCCAAGTCAGCAGTCTACTTACACTCCCCCAGTTGCCGACTCTCCAGGTGGCTGAGATGGGGCACCCCCTCAGGTAGCAGGGCTGGACGCCGGGCGGCTGGGTGCCTGGGCAATTGATGGTGGATTGGTAGCTATACTCGTAATTCTCCTTCCCCGTGTAAATCTCGCTGCAGGAGACGAGCCTTTGTTTGTAGCCCTTTCCACAGGTCACTGAGCACTGAGAAGAGAGGGGAGGAGAGGAGAAGCTGCAGCAGCCTGGGGGCAGCCCCCAACAGGCCCCTGACCTCCACACTGAACACTGACCTGTGACCACGCTGCAGAGAACACTCGCTTATTAGCTTATTTATGCATTTCGAGCGGCAGGCCCTGAGCACGCAGGAGACATGCAACCCCATACATACAATGCCTTCCAGGACCTAGGGCTTCCCCTACATCTTCTCTGTCCCCATTGTGGGTGGGGGGCCCCCAGCCCCTTCTCTGGATTTCAAGGGGAGGTGGAGGCGCTCCAGTTGTCACTGGCTTCATTTACAGAATCCACAGCCTGCCCACACTGCCTGAGGAATCAGGTTTTTCCAAACATCCAGCGAGCACATCAGAGGAGCCCCCAAGTGGGCTGCAAAGAGAGCCTGAGCCTGCCTGGGTTTAGCTAAAGACCCAGCCCTTAGCCGAGAGGGGACTGGAGGCAGTTTCCTTTTCCTGCCCCATGTGGTTTGCTTCCCATCTGCCCACCCCTTCATTTCCTCCTCTATTCTCTCTCCCTGCCTGTGTATCTTGACTGAAACGTCACCTTTCTGCTCTACTATCTCTCTAAATCATTCAGTCATTCAACCTTTTCACCACAATTATAAAGCATTTAAAAATACCAAAACAATACAGAAAAAGGAGAAAGAACAAAGATCTTTGTGTCCTGGGTCCTTTCTGTGATGAGACATCTAACTGGCTATTTGTAAGACTTAAAAATATGTTCAACCTCCCTAGCTATTGTATATATTATTTTAAAAATAAAACAGAATTGCAATGAATTCAGTTCTGATGATATTTTTAGGCAATGCCACGGAATCAGGAGCCCTTGCCTGTGAAGGTGTTCATAAAATTGAGTGAGAGTATCAGGATTCGTGAGACTACGGTTTTGGGGAGGGCCAGAAGGACCCGGAAACGGCTGGCAGCATGTGCTGGTTGTTATGCTTTTTCATGGGCTTGATGAACTACAAGCATGTTTTATTTTTCTAATTTGAAAATAACAGTCAAGCAAAATGAAAATAACAGTAAAGCAAATAAAAAAGTAAAGAAATACTAAATGTGGGTTCCTTGCTTTAGCAATACACTTTAGCCCCAACGAGGGAAATGTGTGCATCAGCCAAGGGTGATGGAGTCCTTTTTTCCCACCTGGCTCAGCACCCTCCAATTCCTGTAGGATGGAGCTCAGAGGACACACACAGGCCTCTCCAGGTAACGGGGGTCCTAGAGAGAAGGCTCATTGGTGGCTCTGGAGTTTTACTAGAAGCCTTTCTGGAGGAATTCTGGTCCAGGCCCCTTGGCCTGACACCTCTTGCAGGGGCCCTTCCCCAGGGTGTCTACATCTCTGCAAGTCCTGTCTCCAACCCTCTAAACTTTGCCTGAACATCTGCAGTTTTACACCTGAGAATTTGCAGAAGTGTGGAAGGTCTGCTTTTTTAAAAAGAAATTTCCATGTGTCATCTGTTTGGGGGTTAAGATAAGGTAATATTAAAGCTACAGGAGTAACATGACTCAAATCTTAGAATGAGACCAATACTCTTACAGCATAATAATAACATATGAACAACTGGCTAGGATGAGGCTGCCAATCTTGGCAGTGTGCAAAGTGTGGACTCTAGCAAGATGAACGGCCAAGAACCAAGCCAGAACCCGAGAAGAGGAGGCCCTGGGGAGGCAGAGAGGTAAGGCTGTGACAGAGGTCGGAGGAGGGAGAGAAAGGGCGGGAAGGAGGGCTTTCCCCTACTAAGAGCCAGGGCATGGCCTAGTACCCACCCAGGAGAACGGGAAGTCAGGGGCTGTGCCTGGGGAGGGCCCGAGAGAGGAACTGGGGAGAGGAGGGGAGTTCTCCTCCGACACCCTCCCCTCACCCACCTTGGAATTTGAACAGGGTGGGATCTATGCCTCGAACCCAAAGTCAAGGACTATTTTGAACAAACATAGAAAAGGCTTTTAAGCCAGCTTCAGTGCAGAAACAATTCAACAACACAAATATCATCTAAATGCAAATATTTACCCATTAAAATGTGAAATTGCTACTCTCTCAAACTTTGGGGGAGACCCAAGTGGCAGCAAGCGTGTTACCTAAAAATCTTCAGCACCGGTGCTGGAAGTCCAGATAATTCCCTTTCACATCTCTAAATGCTTTTGGATAAATGACAAAAGGTTTGATGTGACAGGTCTTTCAGTCTTTGAAAATACAAAGTTTGAAAATGTGATCATGCTATTATTACTATTGGTATATTAATAATAAAAAAGACATCTAGGTAGGCATTATATGTAGGAGAGAGAGGGAAAAAAATAGATTGCTTGGATGTTAGGGGAAACTTTTTTGTTCCTCTAGATCAG
This sequence comes from Manis javanica, assembly GCF_040802235.1. Classification (NCBI taxonomy): domain Eukaryota; kingdom Metazoa; phylum Chordata; class Mammalia; order Pholidota; family Manidae; genus Manis; species Manis javanica. The sequence goes on from NC_133158.1 coordinate 12,460,139, forward strand.
AGGTTGTTAAATGGGCAATCCACATTAGGCCCACAGAAGTATTTGGTTTGCCCACAGTGTTTTAAATACAAATTCTGGGACCACATTTTAAAATTAGATGTCACACTTAAGTTCAAATTTTTATCCTCTGTTGAAAAATCAGGTTTGGTAACACTGAACCCACATTTCTGCATGGCCTCAGCTGGCGTGGAGAGAGACTGCTCCCTTTAAACAGTATGAGCTCGTTTGCCACGGTTTCTACCATTCTCCCGTTGTCTCCCTGACACCTAGACATTTTCTTACTCCTACCTTTCTTCAGACACTGGCAGGCAGCAGATGAAGCTGCAGCCTCTGTCATAATTCCTTCCTTATCATGCCAACAGGACCTCAAGGCGAATCACAGAATGCAGAGCTGATGTGTGCACGGAAACTACTGCATGCACGTTTCCAGTTCCACTGGCGGGATGCTGACCCGGGAAGGCAGCAGACTCGTCTGAGAACTGACAGGTGGCAGTGGCAGACTCAGTGGCAGAACTGGCAGGCGGTTACAAGTCTCCTACATTTCTGCCCTTGGCAGTCTCTGGTCCTCAGGCCATCGCAGGCCTGAAGGCAGTCACACAGAATCCCCAGGACAGTACCTCTGACCATTCTCCTGTGATCCAGACATACTCGCAGGGTTGCAAACTACAGCTCTCGCGGTCCACAGGCCGCCTGCTCATGTCGCAGAGCACGCTGTGCACCTCGCCGCCTTCATCCTTATCCACACACAGCACCTTGCGGTACCTGGAGCCTTCACCGCAGGTCCTGGAGCACTGTTGAAGACAGAAGTACAGGCGTCCATGGGGAAGAGTAACAGCTATCCTGTTATAGTCATGCGGTGTTTCCCTGTCTCTGTTCCCTCTCACTGAGATCTCTGAGTGCAGGGATTATTGGAGGACTCACCATTTTATCCCAGGTACCCACAGCACTGTTCCCGGTGCAGTAGTAAGTGTTCAATGGTAGCTACTCTAATGAAGGAATGAATGAATTTCCGATTTGGCAAGGACCTTAAGGCCTGATTACTTCACCCATTCAAACACTGAATCTCATTGGAACTTATAGCCAAGCAGTTAGCAAAACAGTATCTAAAACCTCCAGAAGTCAGGGAAGTTGTGGTCCGGCCAGTGGCCCATTTCATCTTAGAACATGGAGCTAAACATACCTCTGCAGATTCCACTCTTGCCCTAGCTATTGATTCCAGGAAAGCATGAAGGACAAGTTTCATTTCTCAAAAAAAATAAATCCCCTTTAGGGATTGGAGGAGAGCATTCCTGTGCCCCCCTGCCCCACACCTCCTCCTCTCTAGGGTGACCTGCTCTACTCCCTTCATCATTCAACAAATACCCCCAAGTTCCCAGTAAGTGCAGGCACTGAGGTGGGTCCGGGCAGGTAAGAGTGGGCGTCAGGAGTACAGCCCCTGCTCTCAAGGATGAACTTATGTTTTAGTAGCAAAGACAGACATTCAAAATCCAGAAAGCTTGGCACTGAGACTTAGCAATCACTATAATCTCTTCTTAGATAAAGAAACTCGGACTTAGCCCAGCATCTTTTTGTGACATAGATGGGCCGGATAGCTTTATTCTCATAAACCAAGGAGGAAAATTGAGCAAGTGGTATGTTTCATTGTAGAACAATCTGTGCTATCCACAAATTCCTTATCTTTTTGGCTTTAACTGACAGCAAGCCCCACCTCAGAAGTTTGATCTTAGTTATCTGTGTTGCTAAGAGTCTCACAAAGCATCTGTGTCACCCAGCATTTCAAGACTAAACTCACGCTGAGCTAACCGGTGGTGCCGGGACGCTTTGTTTCCTTTCCACCAGGATCACCAACCCTGTGGCCCTTGGGCCTTATCTAGCTCCTGTGAGCTGTTGCAGTTGCTGTTAGCATAAGGTCTTTCAAACTTTCTCTTTTTACTCTTTTAGGAAAGGCCCTAGACTCCACCCTTCATTTTCTTTCCTCAGGCTTCCTTACCTTTTATTACCTGCCTTGCCCCAAAGGCACTTGAGATGACTCAGCTTGAGTCAGAAATGTTTTTACTGATATGCCCTGTGGCTGTATTTATTTTTTCTTTATTTATTAGCAGTAAAATATACTGAACATAAAAGTCACCATTTTAGACATGCTAAAATTTACAATTCAGTGGCATTCAATTGTTTGCAATGTGGCGCCATCATCCTCACCATCGAGTCCCAGAATATATTCATTGTCCCAAAAGGAAACCCCGTACCCACTAAATAGTCACATTTGGGTTTTTCCATCTTTTGGCTGTTATGAATGGGGTTGCTATGAATATTCATGTACAGATTTCCACACCTGATTTCAATGCCTTTGGGTATACACCTAGGAGGAGAAACGTCATACCACTTGGCATACTCTGTGTCTCGTGAGCCACTTTGTTCTTTCGTAAGTAGAAGGCCTATGTGGTGTGTCCTGGTAGCCCCTTATCATTTGTAAACTTGACTCAAAATTTCTGCGACTTGGAAGCAAACCTCAGTATCTTCAATGTGAAGTCACTAGTCATTTTCCTGGGGCAAAGATATGAACTCAAAGCACTGTGAGGTGAGCGCGGAGGCACAAATCTCTCCAAACTAGTGCAAGAGGCTGGCTGAGCCTGGCTCCCTAGCTGAACCGGAGCTTGGGGTGTTCTCCTTCCCGGCAACATGCCGGGAATAACTATGAAGTAATAAGGTTTTTTGTCTCTTCATTTTAAAAAATGCTAAGTGAGTTACCGAGCTGCTGAATGTTAAAAAAAAAAAAGCAAAAAAATGGTTAATCTGTGATGAGTAGATACATGCCGAAGAAATATTTAACTCGCCTTAGAAAAAGTAATTCCTTAGAGGGTCAGGACTGCGGTGACTCAGAGAAGACCACAATCGTTGCGCAGCCTGGGCTGAACATTCCAGAGTCCACTCTCATTTTCACTAATCCCTAAGGCTTTAACCTGTGTCAATAAGTAACAGTTTAGAGCAGAAATGCACGGATTCTGAAATACTTTTTGCCTGTTAAGTGTTTCTTTCTTGGTCTTTAAGAATGGTTAACTACCATAAAAATGCTTTTGCCAATGGTGGACCAGGGAGTTAAGTAAACTAACCCTGCACATAACTTTGAGGAAACTTAAACTAAGTAAATAAGTGACTTGCCCAGTGCTGTGGAATTAGTCAACAGCACGTCTGAAAGTCACGTGGCAAGGCTCTCCTCCTGGAATCCTCACTGCAGTGTGGGGGCTGGGTGACCACAAAGTAAGGCCAGACCATGCTACTGGATTTTGTCAGCTTTTAGTAATGTATCATCCTCACACCCGGAGGATCAATGACTTCTTCCCCTGTCCTGGAATATGATCTAGAATGTTCTAAAACACAGCCAGAAAGTTCAACTAATCTCACTGTAGCTTTCCAAAGGTTTTCTCAGATGTCATTACAGCTTTGAGAAAAAACTATACCAAGCATATGAGTTAACATTACTAGCCTCCCTGAATCCGAGCACACACTAATTCAGAAAGCAAATGATGACAACGCAGAGCTAAAGCTGGTAGGTTGCCCGTTGTCCTATAGGCTACACGTGCTTTTTAAATGTGTGTATCTGTTATGACACCCAGAGTGGCTGCTTCTCCCAGCTTGGGGTCCACACGTCAGGACACTGGCTGCCTCGTGGCCACTGGCATTTAACACTGAGGGCTGCCTTGTACAGCTGGGAGCAGACGTGGGCTTCTCACAGAAAGTGTGAGGGCATAAGAAGCCATCAGGGTCTTCTGCAACTGTGACAACCAGAGAAGCACAAGGGACAGGAGTTTCCACAGTGCTGACGCGGGTGCCCAGGCAGTGGTAGGGGAGGAGGAAGAGCCGAGGCGAGAACCAGGTAAAGAGGAGGAGAGGCTCGGCCTGTGTTGAGGCAGATGGATGCCATGGGGAAAGGGGCAGAGAATGACAAGAGCAGTTTGGGGGTGATGGAGCATTTGATTTGAGATGGGGATTCCAGAAAGTGGGCAGAGGCCAGGTCACCCATGGGCTTGGAAACCCACACTGCTTAGGAGAGAACCTGAGCCCTCGTGCCAGTTCACAGCGCACAGCCTCGTCTGGGCGCCTGCACACTGGCCCCACTGCAGCCGCGGTCTCCCTGCACATAGTGCGCTCGCGCTTGCAAACACGCTGGGCTGTGTCCCCCCTATTCCTTCTACCTGGAGTCACCCCCTCTTGCCCTGTCCCCTGGCGTCCCTAGAGAAGGTAGGGCTGGCCTGTCTTTCCCTGTCCCTGGCATAGCACTGTTCTCCATCAGCACTTTTATATAACAGTTCTGTTCGCTTTTTTCTGCCTTTCTGTCCCACTAGACAATAAGACCCACCAAACAATTTCTTCTTCTGTATTGCATCCCTAATGTCCAATGCCTGGAACTTTGCAGATGCTAAATAAAGATTGTGGAATAAATTAACAGGGAAATGAGTAATACAGAGTTAATATCTGGCCTTATACACACATCAAAACCTGGTCACTCCTTATTGTAAACTTCCTAACATCTTTGTAACCAACTGACAAAAGGCCTGCTGCTCATTTCTAATGTTTCTGTGCTAAGGAGATGAACTTGGGAATTATTCTACAGTGACCTCAATAAAAGTCCCTAGAATCCAAATATGTATAAGAGTGGCCCAAGTCCCTGCCCTGGGCCAAACAGCTATGGGTGGGCAGTTCTGCAAAGGCCAAGCATATCTGAGCACAGCTTGTCAGTGGCAGTGTGACGAGAAAATAAAGTAGCTGTTCTTACAGGAAAAACAATTTGCTGACTGTTCTAAAAGATATTTCAGAATGTCACGATTCTGCAGAGTTTAAGGGGAAAAAAAAAATCAATTAGCAGACACTGTTCTAGAATGCTTTTCTTTTTCTTCCCTTTCTTCTCTTCCCACCCTCCCTCCTTTCCTTGCTTCCCCCCTGGATTTTTTTATTCTTCCACTCATTCATAGGTTCATTCATTCAAGTTTCTCCAATGCTCTGGGTACTATGCTGAATGTGGGGTAAAACTCTGAGGAACAAACTCTGTGATCTCTAATAGCTGATACTGTAGTTAAGGAAAACTGGCAACATGATTCAGGGAGCAAACTGCTGAAGCAGACCTATCTTCTGGGTGCTACTGAGGGGAGTGCCATCTGACTCTGGGGAGGTGTAATTGGCAAGGGCTTCTGAAGAGAGGTGACATCATACATGAGGCCCGAAGGATGAACAAGGGTGACTAAACTGAGGGGAGGAGCAAGGTAGCTTTATTGTGATAAGGAGGTACTGGAAGGAAAGAGTATTAGGAGTAAAAGTGAAAAAAAAAATACTTACAAGACCTGGGAAATATATTCCTGAATGCTAAGAGATGCATAACTCACATACCCACAATTTAAATTTGATGAAAAACCTCTGCACCTCTAAGCAAATTTATATGGCAGATTATACTACTATTAATAAGTAAGTTTTTTCTGATAGTAACTTTCAAAGGAATTAGTCTGTTTTCCCCCCTCAAACAGCTTCAAGAGCATTATAGTTCTAAAGTGAGTAAAACTGAGTGCACTCAGAGGCCAAATAATGTGTCCAAAGTTGTAGGGGATATTAAAAGCCCAACACTGTCATATTCAGGCTAAGCATAAGTGCTGGTTGTCATTGAACTTTCCATCAGGAGGTGACTCTATTAAAGAAAAGTAGCATCTGTGGAAGGCCAGAAATGTGCTAGGCACTGCCCTGAGCCCTCGCTTAACCCTCACTATGACTGTTCGCCAAAGTGCTCATTCCCATTTTTCAGATGAGGTAACTGGATCCCAGAGATTTGAAGTCAGCGCGTGCTTTTCTCAAAGCCACACATCAAATGAGCTTTTGTTTACAATGTGGCGCTGTCAGGGTATGAACCACATGAACCACAAATGTCTCCAGTGAGAGCTTTCCTCCTCTCCAGTTTTTTGCCCTAAACTTCAAAGTCTAGGTTCTACTCTTTTGGGTCCATGATGGTGCCCTGCTGCTTCTTCCCTGTTGCCCAGGCGCCAGGGAACAGAGGAGGCCCACTGAGGTGCCACCATCATCAGGTCCCCCACCCACCCCACCATCTGATCATCAACCAACTAGAATGAGATTTCATTTTTAGGAGGGGTTGGGGTCATCAACCAGTAAAGGGAATTCTACTTGGATGCTAACTCTGCAGTTAAGAGGCTGCACCAGCCATTTAGAAGGAAATAAAATAATTCACCTTCGATGCACGTTGAGATGGAAGGCAGTAGAATATAAAGATTCAGAGCACGTGTTCCAGAGGTCAGGCTGCTGGGCTGCACATCCCAGCCTTATTACTGAGGAAATACATGAACTTGGGTGAATTAACTTATCCAAGTTTCAAATTTCCTCATGTTTAAGCGAGCATAAAGTTTTAATTACCCCATCAGAGTTATGGAAAAGGTTAAATGAGGTCTTCCATATAATATACAATAAGATGTGTTACTTTTATTATTATTAGTCTCAGGGCCACTGCACTGTACAACTCTAGGGGAGGCCCCTCACATTGTAGCCTATGGGTAGAGTCTCCTGGGAGTTGTGCAGTGCACACCCTGTGCGACTGTATAAAACCTGGTGATCATGCTATTATGGGTGTGTAAAAGTTGTTCTTTTTAAGGAGGATGCCATTTGCTATGAGCCTAGCATGGAATGCGTCCTCCAACAAACAGGTGGGGGCCAACAGTTCACGAGGGAGAAGCAAGTGGACTGTACATTCGAAAGCAAACAAGAGCTCTGAGCTGGTTGCCAAGGACTGCTAAGAAGAGACCTTCCTGTAATGGGGTTGGGGGGCACAGAGGGGCCCCAGCACATCCCGCCCAGGGGGCTCTGAGGCTGTGCCTTGGTATGCTCACTGAGATCAGGTTGAGGTGTCACTCGACGAGGGGAAGAAAGTCAAGACACGTGCCTATCCAAAGTAGGTATCAGGTATGATCAGGTATCAGAGTCAGTGGGTAGGTAAAGGAAAGGGGGCTGAGGGCTGGGATTGAGGCAGGGCTGCAGGAGCTACACCAGCGAGTGACCACCCAACTGTTTAACAAGGGCAGTTTTCATTAGGAGAGTAGGGGCAGTCAATAACTACACTAGGACTTCCCCAGGCAAACAGGACCTGGAGTGCCCACTCTGTTTCTGATGTGGCCCATTAAGACAGCTGTCCCACTGGTACTGACATTCATGCTAAGCCTCAGTGCTGTGAGAACATTCTAAGAGGGCCACCAGCATGCCGCCTATGAGGCACAAAGGCTTCTGATGGGCCTTCTCTTTCCCCAACTGTCCTGAGCTTCACTTTGCAATTCAGTGTCAAGTGAGGGCCTCACAGTGCTGTGTTCTCACCCACCACCCATGTCCGCGTTCTTTCAACTCTCTACCTGTGGCTCAGGCAAATGAGAAGCCATGTTTCAGGAAGGTAACTCATGGAATCTGCTTTCCCCATTGCTGAGCATCTTTCCTCCTTGTGGGAATAGTTAATCTCTGAGAAACTTCTCAGTAAAACCACAGGTCAGATTTTCTCCTTATGTCTTCTGTTCTTATATGGAGCTTGAGAGCAATATGAGGAAGGATTTAAAAAGAGCCATCTGCACAGCACATGTGAAGATGTAAATTTCCAGGCATATTTTGTATGATCAGAGAAGAGGATTTCCTCAGTGTGCATTGGCAAGGTTTCTGTCCTTTGGGATTCAGAAGGAATTGTAAATGGAGCTTGCATTTTCCTGATTGGCTCTAGCATTTTCAAAAGTTGGCTCAAGCATGAGCAGTCAGCTTAAATTCATTTTTGAACACTCTCCTACTTACTGCTACTTGGAACAGTCACACAGGGTTGAGTTTGGCATGAGATAAAGAAGGACAGGAGAAAGCAGGCAGGGGTAGGTCTGAAGTAACAGAGACAGAGAATCAAAATGAACATTGAGCGAGAGATGGGGGAGGCCTCTTCTTCCTTCTATGTCTGGCCCTGTCAATCCCAAAACCGTTCCATATCTCTAATTTTCTCAGAACAACTCTGCATAGCTATTATTCCCATTCTACAAATGGCAAATCCAAAGCTCAGAAAAATTGAGAATACTTGTTCTAAGTCACATGATTAAAAGGTGGCAGTGCTGGAGTATGAAGCAGGTCTGGAGAATTCTATAGCCTCCAGGGTTCCCAGTAACTTGTGTGGCTCAAGTGCACCTAATTTGAAACTTAACTGCTTTAGTCATTTCTCCTTGCCACCATCTGGTGGATATAAGAAAATCTAGAAGGAAAACTAGCAAAAATCTGAGTGCACAGAGAAGCTGAGAGTCCTAACCAAAAAAAGATGACTGCAAACAATGACACTAATCCATCGGGAGTGCAAAGGAGAAGGAAGGACAGAGCTGGAAGGCTAAGCCCTACATGGGTTAAGAATGCAGTTGTGAGAAATCAACCCTATTTAAAAGTGCATCAAAAACAATAAAACACCCAAGAATAAAATTTAACTAAGGAGGTAAACCGTCTGTACACTGAATACTACAGTGGACCCCTCTTGTCTGTGGGGGCCACGTTCCAGGACCCCCAGTGGATGCCTCAAACTGTGGATAGTAATGAGTGCTATATATTCTTTGTTTTTTCCTATACATACATCCCTATGGTAAAGTTTAATTTATAAATTAGGCACAGTTAAAGATGAGAAACTTCTCAACAATAACTGATAATAAAATAGGACAATTATAACAATATTCTGTAATAAAAGTTATGTGAAATGTGGTCAAATATCTTATTGTACTGTACTTACCCTTTTCATGATGATGTGAGATGATAAAATACCTACATGATGATGAAGTGAGGGAGGGAAATGTAGGCATTGTGATGTATATTTAGGCTACTACTGACATTCTGATATGTCAAAAGGAGGATCATCTGCTTTTGGATCACAGTTGTTGGCAGGTAACTGAAACCGTGGAAAGCAAAACCACGTATAAAGAGGGACTACTGTGTAAGACATTGATGAAAAAAGTTGAAGAAGACACCAATAAATGAAAAGGTAGTCCATGCTCATGGACTGGAAGACTTCATATTGTTAAAATGTCCATACTACCCAAAGCAATCTACATATTCATTCAATCCCAATCAAAATTCCTAAGGCAATTTTGCATAAATACAGAAAAAATATCCTAAAATTTGTATGGAACCATTAAACACCTCAAACTGCCAAAGTAATCTTGAGAAAGAACAAAGTTAGAGGTATCACACTTCTTGATTTCAAACTATATCACAAAGCTATAGTGATCAAAACAATATGGTATTGCCACAGATCAATGGAACAGAATAGAGATAAGCTCACACAGAAATGGGCAATTAATTTATGACAAAGGAGCCAAGAATACACAATGGGGAAAAGTCAGTCTCTTCAATAAATGGTGGGAAAACTGGAAAGCCACATATGTAAGAATGAAACTGGATACTTATCTTCCACTGTACACCAAAGTTATCTCAAAATGGACTGAAGACTTGAACATAAGATCTAAAACCATAAAACTCCTAGAATAAAATATAGGGGATACATTTTTTGACATCAGTCTTGGCAATGATTTTTTTTTTTATATTTGACACCAAAAGCAAACACAAGAACAAAAATAAGCAAATGGGACTATATCAAACTCAAACTGGAAAAAGGCCCTGAATAGACATTTCTCAAAAGAAGACAAATTAATGGCCAGCAGATACACAGAAAAATGCTCAGTTTCACTGATAATCAAGGAAATGCAAATCAAAACTTTAATGTCACCTCATATCTGTTAGAATGATTATTGTAAAAAAGATAAGAAATAACACTGATTTCCATACCTGCGAGGATATGGAGAAAAGAGAACCCTTGTGCACTGCTGATGGAAATGTAAATTGGTGCAGCCACTAAGGAAAACAGCATGGAGGTTCCTCAAAAACTTAAAAATAGAATTACCCTATGATCCAGCAATTGTACATTTGGGTATTTACCCAAAGTAAATGAAATGATACCTGTATTCAATGCAGCATTATTTACAATAGTTGCAGAGCATTATTTATGAAACATGGAAACAACATTAAGTATTTATCAATGGATTAATGGTTAAAGAAGATGTATCTATCAATGGATGAATGGATAAAGAAGATGTGGCCTATATATACAGTGGAACGTAAGTCACCCATAAAAAGAAGGAAATCCAGCCATTGGCAAAAACATGGGTAGATTTTGAGTGAATCATGTTAAGTAGAATAAATTAAAGAAAGACAATATATGAGATTGCATGTTCTCATGTTATGTGTGGAATCTAAAAAAAACTTATAGATACGGAGAAAATAATGGTAGCTGCCAGATGCGAATGGGTGAAGGTGGTTCAAAGGTGCAAATCCCCAGTCATAAGATAAATAAGGAATGTACAGCATGGTGACTTTAGTAATGCTGTACTGTGTGTTTGAAAGCTGCTAAGAGAGTAGATCTTAAAAGTTCTCCTCATGAGAAAAAAAATTTGTAACCACGGTGAGGTGATGCATGTTGACTATGACATAGTTATTGTTAACAATAACAACTTACTGTGGTAACAATTTTGCAATATATAGATAAATCATCATGTTTTTACCTAAAACCAATATGTCAATTATATCTCAATAATGCTGGGAAAAATAAAATGGCATTGCCATTAGCATTTTTGTAAAAATAATTTTAAAAAATTCAATTGTCGTATCCCATAATGATTTAAGAGAATAAACGCAGGATCAAGTCTTGCTTTTTCCTCTGCTAGGTATGTGACACTTGAGCAAATGGAACTGGCTCTCTGAACCGCAGTTTCCTCGAGTGCAAAAAAACAGATGATCCAAATAATAGCCACTTTGCTAGTGGTTAAGAAGAGTTAGTGAGATGACGAGCAAAAGCACATAGCTCTGAAAAACATTCCTGATGGGAAATTCCTGTCTTTTTATTCATCTCTCTGAACCTTTTCCAGCATGTACTTTCTACTTCATTCCAACATCACCGGACAGGGTTTTGCTCTTCTAATACTCTCTCTCCCCTTTTCTACAATCTAATCTCTGTTCTGGAAACCGAGGTTACCTCAGACTAAAGTCTTAGCCGGGGACACTCAGTGCTTTCTTGAATGAAACATTAACTTGGAGTGGGAAAAAAACAAGTCCATCTATTTCTGCATCAACTAGAAGTTTTTCAAATGCCATCATCTTTTTAAAAGTTGGAAATCCTTCCTTAATTAAACAGGGCTTCAAATGAGTGTCTGTCATTTCCCTGACAACTGAAGTCATGGAAGGAGGCAATACACAGAGCAGGTCCTACCTAGAGTCTGCCTTGTGGCTGTTTCAACTAGTACAAAATGATCAAGTCTGGATACACACATTTAAAACATTTCTTCCGACTCCCTCTCCTTCTGTGAAAGTGGTATGCATTTGGCCCAAGGCCTGTTAAAGTTTTTCTGGAAGCAGCCAGACTTGGAACATTCAAGAACACAGACATAGGAATTGCATAAAAAGGAGGAACTCTTCGAGCCTGGTCAGAGTGAACTGCTGGCTGTCTGAGAGCAAACCTTTTGGGAAGGAGCCAGCCTCGTCACCGCGCTTGGACGCTTCACAGGGGGACGGACGTGATCACTGCAAGGGGGTTGAGCAAAATGCCTGGCAGGTGCCCCTTCATGGCTCTACTTACTTCTTGCCATTCCTCTGCCCTCCAAGTGTAGAGAGGACACAGCGGGGCTTGGCAGGCGCGCTCCGACTCTGGTCTGGTGTGCGGGTTGCACTCCGTCTCTCTGGCCACTTTGTGCGTTCCCACCTGACAGGCCACACTTCTCCGGCGCACGCCCCGGCCACAGGACACAGAACACTAAGAAGACAGACTGTGTAAGTGGGAGCTTTGGGTCATTTGAAGGGAGGTGGCAGGGGTGGTGAGGGTCACAGATATGGGGAGTGCACTCCTGACCCAGTGACTTTCCCGGCTACCACAAAGCTTTCTAATTTCCAACGGAAGGGACACAGGACAATGTCATAGGCCTGCAAACTGCCTATCAATGCTGGGGAGTGGGTTAGGAGGAAAGCGAGTCTCTGGGAATCTCTAAAGGTAACAAAAGTCTTGGGCAATTGAAGAAGCTGGGAGGGATCATTGTGAAACATTTAGTATAACCTAGAAAAAGGGCTGCCATGTGAAATGAAAACTCCAAATGATTTCTGTCCTGCAGAACTTCAGGTTCCTGAAAATTGGAGAGACAGTGTTATACAGGAAGAATGTCTTAGCGGATTAAAAGAGTAACTAACCCATGGAGAGCAAATCGCTGAAGCCTTTTGGGCCTTATAAGTAAAATGATTTTTTCCAGTCTCTTCCTTCTCTTGCTCCTATTCCTGGAGACAGAGGATTTTTTTTAAAACTTTGGAATCCACTCAAGTATGTGTATCGATTTACAACCTCAGATGAATATATAAAGAATAAAACCTGACAAGGAAAAAATCATTTCCTCAACATAGTGTTTTCAGCCCTTGAAAAATACCATTAATCAGGCTAAAACATTTTGTTGACCATATTAAGCACCATATTAAATCTGCAATTAACTCTCCTTTACATTAATTTTGTAATGGTTTCTACATTGCTGGTTTTCATAATTTCACTTGTGATCAGACCAAGAATTATTGTCTTTATTAAAGTTTTGACAGTCAGAAGCTAAAGGCGACATTTGCTTGGAAAGAACAGCACACTATGACACTTAGCTATTTAAAATTGTTACCAAGTTTTTGTGATAGTTCAGCCTCCATTAATTTGTCTGGCACTGAGAAAACAAGTTTGACATATATTGAAGCCATATGCCTAAGAGAAAGACTTCTTAAAGAACAGAAATCACACGCCTTTAACTTAGAAGGGGAATTCTTGTCCCAATAACCTACAGCAAGATTCACCTCACTGTGAGCCTAACGGGAATTTACAATCAAGAGGCACGCCCAATGGGGTCTGCTGAATATTAATTTAATTTGCATTTCAGATTTTAAGAAAATAGGTGGTATTATTTTGAAGGCAGCTCGGGAAATCATATCATTTCAGATGAATCTATGCCAGGCAGGAGCTCAAATGTTCATATCAAAACTAACTGAAAAGAAGGAAATATTTTGGCTCCCATTGTTTGGGCTTAATTGTATTAATTGGGTTGAATGAGTATGTAACCCACAAGAAACTAGACTTTTAAAGTCATTATGTCCTGGGTGGAAAGGGAGGGTTCCTGCAGACACGTGATGGCCTGGTTTATAGAGAATGGCCATTTAATTCTCACGGGAGCCACCCGGATAATATCTCCCATTGATGACACTAGCAAGGAATTACCTATAACATGGGAGAGTCACCACACAAATGACAGAGATGCTCAAACACCATAATCATCATCGTGAATAAACAGCAACGAAAAAACTCTTTGCGTATTTGAATTTAGGATCTTAAATATAAAAAGAGAGTATTTCTAGAATAATGTATCCAAGTGGAAATACAAAGAAAGAATAAGAACAATTAAGTAAGCAAATCTGAGTTTGGCACCAGGCGGGTACATATTCAAAATCTCACCATGCTTGAATAACCTCAAGATAAAGGAAAGAAATATTAAAGACTTTTAGAGCATACACTGTTCAAGCTCTAAGTAAATGAAACTTCTTTTTGATGCTATTTTTATTGAGTAAATCACTTATGGTTCAACAAAGCAAGGTATTAAGAGCCATAAGTATTAATACTTAAAAATCACTTTTTGTAAACTTCGATAATTTTTCAAAAGGCAAATAAAGACAAAGGAAGCTCAATTACATACTAGGCTTCTGAGTTTTATAATATCAAAGCCAGCCTTGAAATAGCATATTCCAATGTTTTGACATGACTTAAATGCCCACCAAGGTACAAAGTGCCTTTCTGAATACTGCATCCACAGTATCTTCACTCAAACTGAAGTGCATTGCATCAGTTAGTTCTCTGTGTTCAACTTTTCTTCCTCTGCTGTCTCAAAAGAGACCACAATTTGCATACAGAGCCAGTCAGTCTTGCTTGGCCAATTCTGAGAGATTTGTGCAGAAACCCCATGAATAAAACAGCATCTGAAAGACCTCTACGTGACCCTGGAGGTGGGCATGGTGGTGGTGTGTGCACGTGCGCGTGCTTAATTCTTCTTGTTCTATTTAGTACATCTTCTAGTTTGTAGAGGCAAAAGGCTGAGCGGCCTCTATTAGTATGTCTTACTCCCCCCACCCAGCCCCCTCCACCAGCCCTCATTCCAGCCCAGCAGGCTATTTGTGCAGGTTTGAAAGTAGATGTTTTTAGTTCTGAACTAGTGAGCTGAGAGCTACATTTCATTTCTCTGTCTTCCCTATTGCACAATGCTAGTATGCAGAACTCACCAACCTAAAGGGGTAACTTGACACTTATTTCCATTGATAAAAAGAATTTCTATAGAACTTCTGATGTTAGGGGAATCATAATCTATGCTTAAAACCCAGAAAGAATTTCACATACTTTCTTCCCATATCAATGATGAAATTATGATGGTGACATTATTGAAAGGAGAGACAGGCTTGAAAAACAACTATATGAACCAACATTAATAAATAACAGTAACAATAATAATAGCAAACTTTTACTAGGCATATACTATGTGCCAGAATCTATAGTAGGGTTTCTCAACCTAATACTTTCTTGCCAGGGGCTCGTCCTATGTGCACTGTAGGAACTTTGGCAGTATCCCTGGACTCTACCCACTAGATGTCAGTCGCATTTCTCTGCTCAGTCAAGTTGTGACAACCAGCACGGTCTCCAGGCATTGCCAAGTGTCCCAAGAGGTACAAAATCACTGCCGTTAAGAGCTTACCTCTGTGGTAAGCATTTTACATAAACTATTTTTTCTAACCAAACTCTTAAGTACATAGTCCAAAATTAAATAAAGAATAGAGAAAATCACCCTGATTCAAGTAAAAACATGAACAAGAACAAGAACGAGAACCAGTCAGTAAATTCTGTCCTGCGCAATACATGATAGCTACGGTGGACCAGGATTTGGCTTCCAATTTTAAAATACGCACTAATATGAAGTAGCCTTTTGAACACATCAGTGAGAGTGTGGGTGAGCCACTGGCAGCCAGACAGTTCACCATCAGTGCTTAGGGTTCACACACGCGCAAAATGATGGAGAGCACACGTCACCAAAGTAACTAGTTCTCATCACTGCCCATGTGCATACGGTTTCCTGGATTTCCCACAGGACACAAGCTACACATCCGCCATGTGTCTCCATTAAACACTCATAGCACACTCCAGAATCAGACACCACGACTGAGCTGTGCTCATTGTAATTACAGGAAAAGGCATGACCAAAAATGGCTGGAAGGTTCATAAGGCAAGTTGCCAGTTTCTTTTCTGGCATTAGCTCTGAAGAGCTTTTAAAAAGTATCTCCGTTAATCTAAAACACTACTGACTGCAAGACACTGCACTGTGTTTTGTATCAGTAAGAAAGAAAACAAGGGCTATTAAATCACGGCATTCCATTGGTGCCTAGGCCCAGCCTGCTCACAGGGACATTGAAGTGTGAGAATCAATTCATGATTGATGAATGGCGATGAAGTTGTGGCTTTCCTTCTAATCTGATCATTTATTCTTTTTATCTCTCATCTTCATTTTTTAAAAAGGCCTTTCTATAGGAATAGGGTAAGTTAAGAGTGTTCCACTCTGGAATGCTTGTGTGTCATGGGACACATCTATTGAGCTGAAGCAAAAATTCGATGCTCATTTGTATCTTAAAATCTCACAGGCATCCCTTAGCTCTCGATTAAAAGCATCTAAAGACGTGAACGTGAATTTTTGAAAAAAAAAAGTTTAAAAATTTTAGTGAGGTTGTTTCCCAATAAAAGCGTTCCTTTTATTGCAATACTTTCCTTGACAAATTCAAGATTTTCAAAAGATGCAGAAATGAAACATTGCACAACACCAGTTTTGAGGGACAGACTATGAAGATTAACATGGCGATACTTGTTTCCTATTCCAATATTCCACGTCTTATCATCAGACATTTTGACATGATGAGAACTTGCACTAATTATTCCTCCCCCCTTGAAGACAAGATGACTAGACTAGAGCTACCAGCAGAAAACAGAAGCACCAGATATAAAATCCTCTGAATATTTTTGCAAATGGATAATCATTATTCTTGCTTTAATATTGCTGCCTTATGGATATTCCTGTTTACACTGGATCATTAGTAAGCCAACAATCTTTAATCATGCAGGCCATCATTCTCCATCAACCACTGTGTCTGATTATTTTCAGGGATACCTCTAAATTGCATACATCGGATTTTTATCCATGCAGCACCTTGTCTTGTCTACTTTTATCATTCATTCCTACAAATCAAATCAGTGCATTATAAAACTGGTCACAGATCATTATACAACAGTGTTTATTTGCATTTTCTACAAAGGTGACTAGACTTTTCTGAGCAATCATTTTGAACAGGTGCAATCTTTTCTGGGGAGGCATTCTGACAATCCTATTACCTTACGTTCAAAAAAACCCCTAGGGTTCAAACGTAATCATCCCAACTTTGTGAGCACTTTGAGACTTCCTATCAAGATCACAGACTACTGGTGTAAAATTCACTCTGTGTTTATCAATAAAGAGGGAAAGATTCTTTTAATCATCTTTTTACTGAATGAATTGGCCTTTAAAATTGAGCATCATTTACATGCTCTAAACTTTTTACTCAGGGCAAGATGTAAATAGATAAGCAGAGGCCAAGGAACATAAAGAAAAGTAAGAGCATGAAAGTCTACAACAGGACAAGCTAATGAGCATGGTATCTTAAATAATGCTAGCTGCAGGCTCTTACACGAATTGAATCCCTCCCAAAATAAAAGCGCTGGAAGTTACAGATGACAGTAGTCATGTCAAACCACTAAGCATGACCAGTATAACACAGGGCCTTGAAATCTGATGCTTTAAGGAAGCCAGAGGAGGGATGAGCTGCGGCTGGGCACAGATGCTTTGATTGTTAAATTGAAACAACAAATGAAGAGAAAATGTGATCATTATGATAAAGGCCTTGAGAGAGCTGACACTGCTTTGCTGGGGACAGAGGCAGGCCACGCTTCGCACTGTTGTGAAGCAGAGTGTGGCTGGCGGGTACGGAGGACAAGGAAGCCAGCTCAGAGCATTTAAGAAAAATTCATGTTTCCAGAGGAATTTCCCATTAGCCATGTTGAAGTAGGGGATCCTCGACTCCTCCGCATGGTAACACGGCTGTCCAAAGCGCCTCTGGGGCTTTAGGAGGCAAGATCCAGGCTCTGAAAGAATCAGTTCTAGAGGCTGCCAACCCTGAACCTCATTTTTTTGATTCTTAGAAGTATCTGTGTGGTTCTCCACTGCGTAGCAGGATTTACAGGTTCAGTAAAACCTTACTGAAGCAAATCAGTGGAGAGAAACAGCAGTGTTAGATGCAGAATATGTGTGGAAAGAAATGGAGTCTTATTACTTTTAAATAAGCACCTATAACCAAGCCGTGGAAATGTACAAGTGCGGAATAACAAAAACTACTTTAAGGGCTAGATATGAGTGACCTGAGTCCATAGCAAGTGTTTACAGGTAAAGAAGTTTCTGAAATTCCTTAACTGAATTCAACAGGGAAACTCTCTCACACAGTTCCTGACTCAATCAGAATTAGTGGAGTCTTCAGACTAGACTCTTTAGAATTAGTGGAGTCTAACTGTAATCAGTTTCTCGGGAACTTAATTCGGCTTCTGCCTGGTTCACACATAACACTCATCCAAACAAAATATTCCTTTTAAGAGCCTGTTAGATTGAAGACCTCTAAGCTAAGTACTTGGCATTCATTATTGCATTAAATCCTAAGAGAGAAGGTCCTCTCGGTGCTCAGCCTCTGCTGTATACAAGCAAACAGGCAGGGAAGTATTCACTACTGCTGTGCATCGACAGCCCTTTCTTTAAGAACCTCAAAGGTAAGCCAACCTTACTGCAATCTGAATGAGTGGTCTTTTAAAAGTGGCGAATGATAATGAAAATGCCATCAGGGAAGTATTGAGAGGCTATCCTGTGCTGGATATCTGATATCTGCATCTACTCCCACTTACAACCAACCCTCCCCACCATCCCATTCCAAAGCGCCAAGGCTGAAGCCATCTGACAAGGCCACAGCTAGTAAGTGTCCTGACAGAAAGATTCGTCCCTCCCCGTCCCCGAGCTCCCCTTTGGAAAACCAACACTGTGCAGAGAAACAGAAGCCAGCAGGCTGGTGTCAGCCACATGGCTGAAGGAAATGAAGCAGCCGTAAGGGAGAAGCATTGCTCACCTGACTCCAGGCGCCAGCCTTCCATTTGGGGCATCTTCCTCCTCGGCACTTTCTGTGCCCATTTGGCTTAGCAAGGTGTTTACAGTAATCACTTCCTAAATGGCTTCCATCTTTTGCCATGCAGTAAACATTTCGTTGTTTATGCCCTCGACCACAAGAGACAGAACACTGAAATATAAAGCAATGGCAAGATTGTTTTGTTTCATCACATGGAGTTTGATAAAATCCTGCATGATAAGATCATGCCTAACAAGAGTCACCATTTCCCCTTTTCCAGTGCCATTTGGATAATACCTCGAGGTTCAACATGGAGGGAAGGTAGCATTGGGGAAAAAATGTCCATAGGATTATGGCAGCAAGCCTGTATAGTATTTTAGGTCACTCCAGAGTATCTTCATTCTGATAATTTAGGCCAAAACTAAAGCCCACAAACCTGAAATTACCATGAAATCCTGACTTAAAGAAGTCTTACTATGCATTATAAGGATTCCTTTTGCATATGTTACTTCATGCAATCTTTGATCAAGAGATTTCTTCATAAAATGCCTAGTGATTCATTGATTTGGGTAAAGGTGTCTTTCCAAAATACAACTGTGTCCAATTTCATAATTAAATGATTTAAGGAAATTCTTCTGCCATTTTGCAGAGGATAAGCTCTCATGCTCCCAGTCCACTGGGAAGGAGGTGCAAAAAGCAAGCCAAAAACTGAAAGGTAAGCTGCAGGTGAGTCTGTGCCAGTTTGGGGAGAGAGGCATTACCTTTCAACTTTGATCTCTGGGTTCACTGAACTGTTTTAAATGTGACCTTGTCTGACCACATCTAAGAAACTTTGATTTCAGATTAGGTTTCTCAGAAAGGTTTAGGAATCAAAGCGCCCGTGGAGTCAGGACAAAAATTTGGTGTGACAGCTTTTGTACAACAGGCAAGTGGCCTGCCCTAGTGAGGGCACAGACACTCAATGCCCGCTGCCTCATTAGCGGTTACAGAAGTCATTACCGCTTGGGTCAGAAGCTTGCTGGCTCAGATTTTCAGGACACATTATTACTCAATATGGCATTTTTTGCTTTTTAGAGGGAAATGAGTTTAAGAATGAGGAACAAAATGTGAAAGCACAATGAAAACAGATTTCAACTGTCATTTCCTTCTGTTCAGTATTTCTTATTTCCCCACTACATGATTTTGTTAAATTACCGAAGTTCCCTTTTATGCTTAATAGTAAAATATATAGCCTAATATTGATGCAACCACCATTACCAAGTATGTTCAAAGTTATGCCATCCATAAATGTGCCAGACATGTTTTTCTAGTCAACACAAGGCATTATAAAAATTTCTATAGTAGCTAATAGAGAAATTTAAAATATGTATATTAATGGATTTGGCCATAACTTTTTACTACAGGTGATGGAAACATTGCTGTTTTCAATTTGAAATTGCATCTTATGACTTTTATGATTTGGAGTAGTTATTCTGGAAATCTTGATAGAGTCTACAGTGTGGAAGGAAGGAGCCCAATTTGAATATCTGTATTCAAACAAAAACATTCATCTTCCAACCAACAGTGTTTTGATGTATACAAAGACTCTGGGATATAATTCTAGAAGGCTTTAAAATGAAGCTACTAGGAATATCTCTATAAATCAATCATCTAATGATGTACACAGACAATCTCTATTATTAGTGACTAATTTTCATACTTAAAAATGTTATTTTGACAAAAATATAATATATGGGCACAATTAGAATTTGTTTATTCAACAAACATGTACTGAGTACCTACTAAATTCCAAGAATTGTGCAAAGTGCTGGGAATACAGTGATGAACAATCCCTGCCCTCATAGAGCTGATAGACCAGAGAGAGAGAGAGAGAGAAGCATTAACCAATCATGACAAAAGTAAATACACACTTATTAACTGAGAAGAGTGCTATGAAGGAAACAGGCTGGTGTGGGTGTAAGAGGGCCCCCTGAGGCCAGTCCCTGGAGCAAGACTACGCTGAGCTGGTGGGTCCCAATAAAGTATTTAGATTTTATTCTTTATAAAATGGAAAATCACTGAAAAGTTTTAAGTCAGAGTAAGACTTAAACGGATTCCTGTCTCAAAACTACCTTGACAACCCAGTGAACAGTGGGTGGGGATACAGCCTGAGTGGAACCAGGAAAATGCTCAGGACACTAGTGCATCTGTCTAGGCAAGATGTGATGGGGGGATTAGATCAGGGTGCAGGGTATCGGGGTGGGGACATTGGTGGATTTAAGGCATATTTGTTAGAGGTAGAAGGATACTTCTGGTAGATCACGAGGGGCAGGCGGGGGGGGGGGGAGGGGCAGGGAAGACTCCCAGGTTTCTGGTATGGGTAACTGGATAGATTGTGATGATATTTATGGAGACGGGAAACACAGCATTGGGAATCAAGGATATATTTATTTGCAGGAAATAGGCAGAACTTAAAAGGTATGGACTCATGGGTGGTAAAGTGTGCTTCATCAGGGTGAAGAAACAGACACAGCTGTAATCAGAGGACCATGGCGAACTCAAAGCAAGCCGGCCTTTGGAGTAGTCATTTCAACACACAAACCGAGCACCCAAAAGTCATCACTTAACATGAAGGGGAAAGAGAGACTTGACAGAAATAAATACTGATTTAATATTCTGCTGTAGTCATCGAAAAAGGTAGCCTAAAAATAGGCAGCCATCTACAGAGGCAGAATCAGAAGGCAGTGCTTGCTCACATTCATTATGCACTCGGTACCGTGCTAGGACTCTACCCGCATTATCTCATTTACCAGCTCAGTAACCACGGAGCGAGGTACTATCATGGAGACAACCGTGCTTCCAAAATGGCATGACCACAATGCTTTGTATACACCTTTTCCACATGACTTCAAGACAAGTAGATAGGTATCTCTCAGGACCAATAACAGCACAATGAAAACACATGATCAACAACATCACCGATAGTAATTCCTCTGAGGGGCACCATGTGCAACCAGCATCTATTGCCCAGAAAATGAAGACAGATGACATGGTTTCTAAATATGATGCCTTATAAATTTTTAAAATATCTGGATTAGCTGCATTGCCATTCATTCCTATGTGCATTTTCTTATTCGGGGGCTTGAATGGAACTGACTTTGAAAACAGAATGCAATACTTCAGCACGACTCACTATACGTATCATTGGCCTTAAGTAAGATCTAAAAGCAATCACAAAATTCTCAATGTATCTGATCAGAACAAACACTTTCCGTTTCATGCTTCCTAACTTACCAATAAAGAAAAGCAGGTGCTCATGGAAATGTTCGTATCTAACAGATCTATTGATGGGTCAATTATAATTTCATAAAGAACCTGTCGTTTTGATAATCAAATAAACACAGGTTTCAGTTCTTATATTCCAAGGGAAATTTCCATCTGATGATTTTGCACGGACTTCTGCATCAGTGTGTGTCACTGAGCTATAATACATTTAGTGCATCCCCTAGTACATGTTATTTATCAGCTACATACCTAGAGTTCTTGCTCTGGGTAATGTTTAGTTCTTTAAATTTGCAGCTGAAATAGTCTCCTAGATTAACAATAGGACTCTCACTTTTTTTCTCTGTGAAAACAACCCAAAACTTGTGTAAGAAAATGGTGTTCCCCCAACTGTAAGCAGCACTCCCAAACAATGTAATCTCTGCTTCTTTCTTAGAAACTTCAAGGTCCGTATCCCAGATGCCTGACTCGCAGTCTTTTGTTTCTATGAGGCCATTCAAAGGGGATGTTTAATGTGGAGCTTGCTCAGATACGGCCTTTAACACTTCCCGTGAACTAAGGTCCAAGAGGTTGGAATCCTTGCTTTTCAACTCAAGGCCCTGGCAGTCTGCTGAGTGCCTGTGCCGAGGGCCTGCTCTCTCTTGGGGGGTGGCTCGGGGAACGGTGCAAACTGGGCCTGTGTGCTGTCCCCGCCGCTAGTGATGCCCTGCGACAGTCCTTGCACTGATGTCGAGGCGAAGGGTGTCTCAGTCAGCAAGAGGCCAGCAGACAGCCCCAGTGTGTCTGCCTGGCTGGGAAGGGCTGACGACCAGGCGAGAACGGGATCTCCAGGCTGGCTGAGGCTGCTGAGAACACAGGCGTCCAGATGAAGAGGGCGGACTACCCAGAACGGGTAAGGACACCAGAGGGAAGAAAGGAGTGAGACGGGGAGGGAGGAGATCAGGGAGGCCCCAGAACCAGGCCAGAACGGAACTTGCCGATGGGCTAGAAGATGCTGGGGCTTAGAGGAAGCACGGAGGGATGGCTATGGGCCAGGACTGCCTGAGTTATTATAAATGCTTGATACATAAGGCTAATGGACAGTCCAGGGGGATGGCCCTAGCAGAGTGTCTGGGCCCAGTTCTGTATATCTAGGCAAAGTCCATCTCCAAGTGGTCTAGATGCATGAGATTCAGTTCACACGAAATGTGTTATGCAGGATGCTTATCAACTAGTCCGTATTTCCAAGACCAGGATTGGCTGACAGGTTAGAAATAAGGAAGAACTGAAAGTCCAAGAGGAAAGTCATATACTGGAAATGACTACCAGGTTAAATCAAGGCTCCTAATCTAAGGACTTTGACTACCAGGTAGCTTAACCATTACTTTAAGACTGCTGGGCAGAGTTCAGTTTTGAGACAGGAGACTGAACTGATTATTATTCAAGGCCTTTCCCTTGTGATTCTTTAAAACACGAAAATAACATCTAAATCCCTTTGTTGAAAAAGTATTCAGTTGTGTCTTTTCATAACAGCAAGCTCTTGTCAATTCTACTCTCATTCTGACAAAACATAAACTCGAACCTCATCTGGAAAGGACACTCTCAGAAAGGAGGCGATGCCTGAACCAGGTGTAGGACTACCTCGCCGATTACGCTGATGAACGAACTAAGTACTGCATGAGCACCACACCATCAAGAAAGGCAAAAGGGAGTTCAGACTTACTCTCTCCGGGGGATGTCTGCTCCACTGGAGACAGTGGGCACAAGTACACAGACTCAGGGATCAAAGTTTCAGACACTGCTTAGTGGAAACCTAGAAAACCCCGTGGGTGTGTCACATAGGAAAAAAAACAGTAGCTGCTACTCACACATGTTTATTTACTGTCCTCCATGCTGCAGGCAGCCAGTAAATATTTACGAAACTGAATGAACACATGAAAGCTGTAGCCATCACAGAAGAAGTGTACTATAAACTAAATGTCATGTTTTCCTTAAAGTCACAAAGAAAGAATCACCTGGAATCTGACCACAGTGCTAAGACTGAACTAATTTGGCAAAGTTATCCAGATTCCAAACCCCACCTCAAGAGAACTCTTTCTTTTGGAGCAGATATTAGAAATCATAGTAGTTAGCTTTTATAGAACTCTTACTATGAGTGGGAAACTGGGCTGTTATTTAATCCCAATAGCAATCTTGTGGCTCAGGCATATTAGGATTCCTTTTAACAGATAAGGAGACTGAAGATTAAAGAGGTGACATCACTTGCTCAGGGTCACAGACCAGGAAGCAGGAGAATTAGGCTTAAATATAGCACGTCCCTCTCCAGAGCCACCATTTTTGTCCTTAAGGAATACTGAAGAAAGGGCCTGGTTAAGAAAATAGGATGCTCACCTCTGCTTACCTAGAGCAGTAACAGAAAGCAAGGGCCTCAAAGAAACGTCTCTTATTCTAGAAACCTCTGATTCCTTAGTCTTCCAGAACAGAGTGGCTATGCGATGTTTGTATTTCTGACTTTGATAATTTCTTTGCAAGATCTTTAAAACCTTGGGAAGTAAGATATTATGAGAAGCAAACATACAATCACATAAACAAAGGGCCACATTTCCTTTTGGCCAAAGCCACACCCTGATCTTCTCTGGACCATCTTCCAAAGTTCATCCATCCTCTGGGGCCTGCCTGATTCCACACGGTGAATGATGGTTTTGTTCACTGCTGAGTAGCTCTTGCATGCTCACGAGAAGAAGGCTGCAGGTTGTAAATTTTGGCCTGTGTATTGACCAAGGACTAATCTCTTATATGTCTGAACTGTGGGGAAACTCAAAGATTATTCAGTCCATCTATGTATTTTACAAATTCAACACTAGAGAAATGAAGTGGCATGCTCGGAGTCATCCGACAAGAAGGAGTAATACAGGCTTAGGACTGTGAGCTTCTGACCTCGCACCAAACACTATCTGGTGCCAATTGCACCAGGGATTTGTGGCCAGGTTCTGGTGTTTTTCACGGTGCTCAAGAACAGCTAACCAGACACCTTGATCCTTTCTATTCCAAGTCAGTCATGCTTACAAAGGGCTAACATGATGGGTAGGGACTAGAAAGGCAGGCAAGAAATTCTGCACCTCTGGCTCGGATGGACTGCAAACACCAACATGAACAGGGGTGAGTGTAACAATCACTAGCCCTAAGGTACCAGTCAAGAGCAAATTCCAAGAGGTGGACGTGTCTGGTGCCAGCACAGGGAACAGCAGCTCGCCGCTCGCCGTCACTTTGCTCTGACTTGCAGCACTTCAAGGCATGGATCTGGAGTCGAACAGATACACACTGGAATGCCATCTGCCATTTTACAGGGATGCCATTTGGAGCAAATTTCTTGAACTCTCTCAGCTCAGAAGTGTTCTCTACACCACAGGGATAACAGCCCTGCCTATACTCCGCGGTATGTCACAATTCAGTAAGATAATGCATTCACACAGAGCTCTTGGGGTTCTGGCCCCACAGTTTAAAAATCAATACACGTTCATAGTCGCCACTCCTCGTGCTTCTGTTCAGCGGAGTGTCTCAGAATATCTGCCAACATGTGGTCAAAAGGTGAGTATTTTTAAGAAACATATGTTAACTAATAGAGTCTAAGATTAATATCCTAACACAGACATTGCTGAGTGAAGGAGGGACTCAGTCTGGCAAAATCTCACCCCTGTGAATGGGTGGAAAGAGTTCCCTTCCAAAGGTCACAGAGAAATCACAGAGCAGACGTCAGTGTTGAAGATCCCTTCTCTTCTGCGGTGGCATTTTCACTCTCATACACTATTGCTTATTCATATGGTTTTGTCTCACCAGACAGGACAGAAAGATCCAAAAAAGAAAGATACCACATGTGAATGCCACATCTCTTTTCTACTCCATCATTTCCTGCTCAGACTTATTATCTCAGGAACTACTTATGTTTCTCATTTGGTTTTTGATAAGTCATTTCTTTAAGTGTCCTGAAACACAGAATTAACATCAGTGACCACCATGCCTGAATACATGTTCGTTCTGTCACTCCCGAGCTCTGCTCAGCCTGGCTGTGGGAGTGGCCCCAGATCTTTGTGACAAAGCAGATCTCTGCACTGGCGAGTATGAACACATTTAGGGGAGTTTCTATAGGGCTGCTCACAATGCAAGAATGGCTCTGAACAGGGACATCAAGGAACCAGAATGACTGAGGAAGAAGAAGAGAGAGCTTTGCCAGGAAACAAGGGCTCTGACTTCAGGGCGTAAAGCCAGTGTTGACAGGCCTGCCTGATGGCTGTTTATGTCCAGGACCACCATGGCACTTATTACCATGAAAAGGAGCTGAGAAAGCATGAGATTGGCAGGGAACACCATGGGAGAGAGCAGAGGCGGGAGTCACGTTCATTGCAGCCGGATGGGGCATGAGCCCATCCTTCCACCCCAGCTGCTTCCAACACCCCCAGCTTCTGAGTGCTACAAAGGTCTAAGACTGTGGGAGAAAAGGGACTCATATTCACACGCCAACTCTTGGAGCACACTTCAAGGCTGCTGTCAGTATTATAGCCAAGTAGGTGGCCCTGCATATGACTCACAAGGGAGAAGGCTGGGCTAGGCCCACAAGGGGAGACAGAAAGAGATGCTGCCCACCTCCCATTACCCTCAAGGAATAAGAGGCATAGGGCTCTTCAGCTGCCTTCTCTTAATCTCCTAACATAGTAACTTTGTCTTAGAGGAGGAACAATGTTAAGTTGTTACATTTTAACATTTAACACGTAGTGTTAAATGTTAACATCAAATATAGCAGCGTATGAAATTAGCCATGCAAGTTGTAAAACCCAAACTAGGGATCTTTTTGTTCTGCAAGACAAAAAACAGAAGACAGAAACAAAGCCAAGAGAGAAAGCAAAAACCAAGGGACTGCAAAGCAGCAGCTGGCAAATTCTACCCTGGCCACATCCAGTGGTGACCCAGGAATCTACGGCATGTGCCACCCCCGGGCCCTGTTATCCCAGCGTGCCCTCTGGCTCCCCAATCCCAAGCACACTGACTATTTGTATGTGACTTCCTTTCCCTTCCAAGGTTATACAGGATGATTATTTGTAAGCTGACTTCAGCAGGAGGATGGTAACGGCATTTTTCAGGAATGCAGCAAAGATGGTACAAGAACCCACACTCTGCTTGTACGGGATCATGAATGAGGGCAGTGTGGAAGACAGGGAGGGTGGTAGGTGAGATACTTGTTCCAGGATCCTTACTCCCGGCTATTACAGGGGAGAGAAGAAGTATCTGAGTAAGTAATTGATGGAAAAGCTATGGCTGGTGGGACTGGTGACCGAAGTTGCTTGGTGCCCAGAAGGTGGCCTATGATTGAAGGCCCAGGCTGAGGGTTCAAGGCTGCCTGGAGGTGTCATTCTGCTAGAAGATGACAATGCTCGGGAACACTCACTCATGACTTATGCTACTGTCACAGGCCATCAGGAGCAGACCCAGGAAGCATAAGTCCCCTCTGGGAATGCTTCTGCAGAAAAGTGAGCCATGCCCAAAGCGATCCATGCAGATTGTCTCTAACCTTTCACCTAATGTCTAGCCCCTGAACCTCTTCCTCCTCCCAAAGAGCTAGTCTATGTGATACTCAGTCCTTCAAAACTTACCAGGACAAATTTCATTCCGCTGTCCCCTTCAGTCTTACTTTCTCTGCTTCTCTGGCCCTTATTCCATTAGCTTGGTGTGAAAAGAGTGATCTTTACATGCCAACATGTTACACATCTTTCACTGAAAAATCTGCGACTCTTTTGGGAAAGTAGTTCATATGATTGATTTGCTTTTGGGTGGATATTAATCCCACCTCAAAACAGAGATGCATACATATCTGAGCCTGTACCCAAAGAAACATTCTCAGCACAAGGGAAAAAGCTACCTTGACCACACTGAATTACAGGCTCAGCCCCTAGCTCTGCATTGCTCTGCTGAGAGTTCAAATAGGGCCGAGTCGCCGTCAATAGGCACTGTCCTTGGTGGCTTTTCCAGTCTCCTCCTCCTGCTTACCTCCGTAAAGGAACAGCTCAAAATTACCACTGTGAAAAAGTGAGACGAGAGATAAAAACCTGCTAAAATGTAATGGAACACTTACAAGTGGCTAAACTAATGTTTGATGGTTTTCTGTGAATTTAAATGTGTCCCACACTATTCTGAGATTTATTTAAATAGAAACCCAATGGTTGGGGCGGAAGAGTGTGGTAGTTATGAACTCAGTTTTGGAATCAATCAAACCTGGTTGTACCAGTAATTACTCTCTCTTCCTTTGTGATCTTAAGCAAGATGCTGAACCACAGCAAGCATCTCTTTCCAGTTCTGTTCAATAGAGATATGAAGTGAGGAATAAGCATCTGAGACGTAACGTGTCCAAATCAGAGTTCCTGACCTTCCTCCACAAATCTCTTTTTCCTATAGTCTTCTCCATTTCAACCAAAGGGACTCTACCCTTCCACCTGCCAGGGCACAAAATTTGGAGTCACCCAATTGCTCTCAGTCTCTCATACCCCATATCAAACTCCCAGCTAAAATGCTCAGTCACTGCCTTAAAAACACATCAGACTCCCCCTACTTCTCACGGTTCCCATTGTGAGCACTGAAGAGCCAGGGTCTTCCCTCATCAGAGTGCCTCCCTAGTGGTCTCCCTGCTTCCACCTTTGTTCCTCCCGTAGCATCTTCTGAATTCAGAAATCAGGGTCAGTCTTTCAAGACAAATCCTGTCCCTACTGACTCTCCCATTCCCCTCCCTACCTTCCCGGGAGTCTTCCTACCTCGCCGAACGTGAGTGAGGAGCCTGCCAATGGTTCGACCCTTCCTTTTCTCTCTTTCCCCCAAGATCTACCTCCACATTCCCCTCCCTCAGTCTCATCTCTCGTTTCATATCCTATCACCCACCCCACTGTCTTCCAGCCACGCAGGCCTCCGAGCTATTGCTGACGTGTTCCTGGCATACTGCCACCTCCTCGTCTTAACCTGCAATACTTCTCTCTTGGGTATCCACGTGGCTGGCTTTTGTGTTTTCCCACATCTCTGATCAAATGTCATCTTCTTAATAGAGATTTGCCCTACCTCCTTAAAATTAGTTCCCATCTCCTCTTCCGTGTTCTTTTCTATCCCTCATCTCTTATTTTTATCTAAGACATTATCTCTTTCATAACATATATTTTACCTTTTTTGTTTTGTTTGTTATTTATAGGTTATCTCCCCATCCCCAACTAAAGTAAGGTT
The DNA here is from genome assembly GCF_040802235.1 of Manis javanica. Classification (NCBI taxonomy): domain Eukaryota; kingdom Metazoa; phylum Chordata; class Mammalia; order Pholidota; family Manidae; genus Manis; species Manis javanica. Next base: position 12,488,957 of record NC_133158.1, read on the forward strand.
GATGACATTAAGAATTTTTATGTGTTGTTCACTGCTATGTCCTCAGGGGCTAGAGCAGAGCCTGGTTTATAGAAAACACTCAAATATTTATGGAGTACACGAAAGATTGGATGAACGAGTGAATGAAAAGTATCTCATAGAACCTAGAGCCACTTATCTCACAAGAATTTGTAAGGATTAAATAAATACCTGACACAATGCTCAGTTCATTGTAAGGAGGGAATCAGTAACTGCTGCTCTCTCCTATCTCCTGTGTCTACTGAGTCCAAAGCTGGCTAAATACTCCAGTGGTTTAATATTTAATTCATACTTACAGGAATATGGCACAGGGGACATCTAAGAGGAGGGTTACCTGACAATGTAATACAATATAAACAGCAAGTGGCAGAAGGTAGGAACTCAGGATATGACACTGTCCTGCAAAAGCAAGACTAACCCTGAAAGCGTGACTCTGAGCCATGGAAACCATCAAATACCCCGAATGTCCGATAATGTTTTTCCTCCTCAAAGATGTCACATAAGAATGACACTTTTGCCTGATAGAAAAATGTAGGTATGCAGACTGAAATCAAAGTATAAAGCAATGTAGTAGACAACGATGGTTCCATCTAGGCCAAGGACTGTCTATCTCCATTCTGGCTGGAAACATCTACAAGTTAAAAAACGAAGACTTGCACTTCTGTTTCAAAACAAGATGCTTACGTTTGATCCTGATTTATTTAAATGTTTCCTGTCATTTAGAAAAAGGCTCTTAAAGTATAGGATATCCAGGACTATAAAACCAACATCAAGCCTGAGATTTTTAACTGTAGAGTGAATCTGATAGAAATGAATCACTGCCACCCTCATGCACAGTCCCTACAATCTAGCTACCACACGCCTCTCTACTAAGTAGGATAATTGTTACCCAAATATTAGGAGCAGACTGTACCTCGAATGATCTAGTTTCTTCATTTTCTTAGACCTTTCCTTAGCGATGTACCAATTCACATCTTTCTAGGGTGCTGTAACCGTCCAAGGAAAAGCCGGCTCTGAGTTCCATTGAAAAACATTCAAAGCCAGCTGAAGTGCTAAAATTGTTTTACTCAAAAATGTGAATATTCAGCTACCTCTAACTTTTGGTAAGTAAAATAAAACCAGGAACCTGGCCCAAAACTCTTGGGAAACATTCAGATCCTAAGGACTCAGCTTCAGTGGCTTTTAAAAAGCAGAGGAAGTTTCCACTTGGGTAATAGCTTGTTTTTTTCATGTTTCACAAATCCAAATGAATGTTTCTGCAAGTTCTGAAAGCCCTACTGGAGAAGAAGTAGAAAAGCATGGGGCTTGGGAGTTGGCCAGTTCTGGGTCCAAGAATTACTGACTGTGTGATGTTGGGAAACTTGCTTAGCCTCTCTGCAGCTCAGTCTTCTTACATTCACTGTGTAAAGGAGGTCCACTTTACAGAGATAATACAAAGTAGGCCAGGGCTTGGTTCACAGCAGATGCTCCTTAAATGGGGGCTTTTGCTATTATTTCTCCACTTCCGGTCAAACCTATCAGACCAACTGCAGGTGGACACCTTTATGTGCCACATCAAGAAATGGAAAACAACTGGTCATTAACTGGTGATTGTAATGTGGAGAAGAAGCTCATTCATTTAGAAAAGTGAGCTTTTTAGTGGTAAATGCATCTTCTCATTTACTCAGGGGAGATTTTCTTGTGTTCAATTTATAGCTTAGAATCACTGGTAAGATTATAATTGAGTAAAAGGCAAAACTCAATTTCTAATTTTAAAGAGATTTTTACACAGTCTACTGATAGTTTAAGATTCCAGTTAATCCCGGAAGGTGGCATCCACATGACTTATGGTGAACCAAGATCACTTCTACACTGGGCACCGGTGGGCATGTCCTCTTTTAATAAAATGTTCCATGGTCTTCCATCAGATAAAGTTTAGATATTGTGGGAAGAATCCAATATTTCATTACCACATAGGTCCTGCCATAAAACTTCTCTGAGTTAATGACAGTCGTCTTGGATTCATTTTGCTTGTCTTTCCTCTACCACTAGATTTCTTTTCTAGTTTGAAAGTTTTGGAGTCACAACTAGTATTTATGGCCATTGTCAGTGACCTTTTTGAAGGAGAAGAACTGAGATTGATTCCCCTTCTAGGGCCAGGAGCTGCATCATGTAACACACTCTCTAACCCACCAGTGTCAAAGCTGAGCCTGCGATTCTGAGCGTATGTATGTGTGTCTTTGTGGCACAGCAGCTGGAGGTGGCAAACACACAGCGTTCACCATCTGCTAAAGCCGGAGATATTTGCAAGGTGGAAAAGGGGAGATATGGAAAGGTGGAACTTCCCTAGAGGTTCCTGTCCTGAAAAACCATGTTAATGCCACACATCTGGAAAAGCTGACCACATATGCAGAGCTTCCTCTGATGGGTTAAAACAAAACAGTTGGTGGAGAAATTACTCATGGTGAAAACCTGGTGAGCGCTACAACATAACCATTCATCTTCCCTGAGAGGATGAAGGTAACAATTTTATTCTCTAAGACTTCCATGACTTAAAGAAACAGAGATTTGGTATCAAACATATTTGGGAAACACTGCAGACTATCCCTGCCTAACATTCTCCTGGGAGAACATGGGAAGACAAGTTGTGCTGTAAGAAATCCACAGAGCTACAGTGAGGAGATGATGTTACCCCCAGGAGACATTTTGCCACGTCTAAAGACAATTTTGGTTATGGTGACCGAGAGGACATGCTGCTGGCATCCAGTGGGAAGAGGCTAAGAGTATTCCTAAACCCTCTACAATGCACAGACCAGCCCCTCACAACAGAGAATTATCTGCTCCCAAATGTCATCAGTGCTGAGGTTGGGAAGCCCCACTGCTTACCTGTTTATAGCTCACAGAATACTTGCTGAACCACTGTCTTAGTCCCCAATCAGAAACTCAATCTGCACCTTCCTAGATATAATGCAAATGTGGAATCAATCCTACTTTTAGAAGGGTACCCAAAAGAAAAACCTAAGTAATCAAATCTGACACCAATTCCTAGACATAGTTGGACCATTATGTATGTGCAAATTTTATCATAGATGAGGACGTGGCGTTTGTCTAAAAAAAAAACAAAGAAAACATATACTTATGAACTATCAGTGCTATCAGAACAACCCAAGGGGATGAACATGTTAGAGTGACCTTTGTCTTCTCAGAAATGCCCATCTCCATTTATGCCTTTCTTTCCAAAGTTGGTCTCTCCTACCAGAGTTGCTCTGCATAATGTCTGTGTCATATGGAGCACAGCTGGACACATCTGCATGTCTCTGTCCCCCTCCAAAAGAAAAAAAACCAATGAGTGACACTGCCTGTTGGTTTGCAAAATCATGGTCTGGTAAGACAACTTTGAGACCTCGTATTTTCAGCTCATCCTTGAAAATCTTTGACCTTGATAGCTTCCTTGTGATCTCACATAGTATTTTATGGGAAGTACAACTCGCCAAAGAGAAGTTTTCTGATAGCTAACCAGTGTCGTTCCACAGGGCTTGCCACTGTGACTTCAACTTTGGCTTCTGATTACGGGTCGTTCCTGTTCTCACCAGGTATCCCCTAGGGTTTCTCAACCTTGGCACTATATCAACATTTTGGGTGAGATAATTCTTTGTTGTTGGGGACTGTGGTGCACACTGTTGGTGGCTTGGCAATACCCCTGGCTTCTAGTCACTAGATTTCAGTAGCACCCCCAACCCATTTGTGACAACCAGTATCTCCAGACACTGCCCAATGTCCACCAGAAGTTAACAAAAATCAACCCAAGTGAAAACCACTGAATTATCCCAAGGTTTTCAAAAAGTCCTTCAACAAGTTCTCAAAACAGAACTGATTTTAATTGATTTGAGGGAGTGGGAAACACAGGGCTCTTTTTTGGATGGGAGTGTGCAAGGGCCTGTTGAGCACCAGTCCAACAAGATCAAGATCTTAGGCTAAAAGGGTTGGCAATCCTGGTCTATAGAGAATGTGACACATACAACGTGAAGTCAATTCCCACATGCAGCAATGAAGATCCCAAGTACAATAAATAAACACACCCCTCTGGGCAGCACTTCCGACCCTGACGTCATGTCTGTGTCCGGCTGTGGCTAAGGATTCCTAGGTATTACTCGTTTCATTAAGAGACAACCGATGACAAGCAAATAATGATTTCACTAATAAAGAGCAAATTGCAATGCAGAAACAGATGAGTTGGTAGAATGAGGGCATTTTATTAAGTGCAAGGGAAACAAATGGCACAGTGTTTTGGAAAAACTTTAGTTTTCAAAGGAATCTGGGCTTTGAACCAGGAGCAGTGGATAAAAAAGGTGAGTCTGCATAAGGCCAAGTGTTTACTGGAATTTACTGGCAAGACTTGAAGTGAAAGTTTGGATTTCCCTGAGAAAAGAGGAACAAAAAATACACTGTTCCCAGAGGCCTTTCCTATGAGCTGCATGGGTGGGAGGGGAAGCAGGGAGGGAGAGAGAGAGAGAGGAGACAAGGAGAGAAAGTCATGGGAAAAATCTAGTGAAGACTAGGAAAGATTCTGATCATGCCGAGTTCTGGCTAGAGCACCTGTTCTTATCAGACCGTACAAAGCTGAGATTAAAAATGGCTTCCTAAAATGTGGCAGAACATTTAAAGTCCTGAAGCAAATCCAGATCTCCTCTTTGTTGCCTTGTGAAGTAAAATACACACTCTGAAATACTTATGTTTGAGAAATTTAAAAAAGTAACTTACTTTCGAAAATTTCAAACTTCAAGAAAAATCGCGAATATCGCAAAGAACTCCCTGTCCCCCTTATGCAGACCCTCCAACTGCCAACATGTCTGCCTATTTCCCTATGTGAAGACATGTACACCACTATTATTTTGCTCTTTCTTCAACAATTTGAGAGCAATCTGCAAACATGATGTGCCATCATCTCTAAAACTCTATAGTTTCCCTAAATCAAGGACAGTCTCCTACATAAATACCATACAACTCTCCACACCAGGAAATCACCATTGATATACCACCACCATTCAATCCTATGTGTTTCTTTTTAATGATTCCCTCCTACAAGTTAGATCTTTATTTCCATATTTTGAGGCCAATGTCATAAGGATTTTAGCTCCTGAGTAGCTGGGCTCACTCATTCATTCATTTTGATATGGTACACAGTATGCCTACTTTGAGTAAGGGACCAAGCTTGAAGAGCAGACCTCTTCAGCCCAGAGGAAATTAAGGTTTGGGGCAATTAAATATAAGATTGGGCTAACAGGTTTTCACTTGAGACATAGTGGCTACATCTACATTTCTTCCTTTGTCCTGAAGCAAACCAATTGTGTTTTCCATTTTACCTCTCTTCGTCTTACCCAGTTCCCTACCCATAACCATGTCTTATCATTTACTGCCACATGTACAGAGGAATACAGCAGTGTTTGGGAGAATAAGGGGTGAAGAGGGGAAGAGAATTCAAGGACAGAACTCAAAGTGGTTGACTGTCCAACGAACGGGAATGAACATTACTTAGCATTGCTGAGTTCAACCCATATAGCTTAGTTTCAGCTGAAGAAAGAGTTCGGAAGGTATCTCAAGGCATTTCTTATATTTTATTTCAAGCAGAGGGTTATTGGTATGAGATCACTGTTTAATAAATTTTAATTTCATTTTTCATAATCCACTTGTATTGCAGCAGCATTTTACATTCACAACAAAACTCATCACCAAAAACATCTGCAAATCCCGTAAGTGGTTTTAACAAATCTGATCTACTGGCCTGACTGTATATCTACTGAACAAAGAAAATGCTTAGATTTATTATCTCAAATTATTCCATTTCTCTTTGCAATATTAAAATCTCAGAAACATCACCCAGTGTGTGCTTAATAAATACTGGCTGCTCTTTTCTTAATCTTCTGAAAAGCTCAAATCTTGCTCTTTACTTGGTTTGATTTTAAGAGAACAGTTTTCTCATATTCATTCCTTTAGAGCTTTAAGAAAAATTCTTTAGGTCAAGAATTTCAGCACGTTTCAAGTAGTTACAATTTGGAAGAACAGAAAATCTGAAGTTGTAAACCTCCTCTTTCTATAGAGGTTGCGTTTCACTGCTTCACCACTAAGCAATATGAGGAAATTGTATTTTGATTAAAACCAGGGGCTTGAAAGTCAGAAAGTCCTGGGTTCAAATCCTTGTTCAGACACTTCCCAACAGGGTGACCTAGAACCAGGTAAACTTCTCTAACAGTGCTAACTTCATCAAGTAGAGGATTAAATTAGATAACATGAATTGCTTTGCATAATTCCTAGCAAAAAGTAAGTGTTCCAAAATGTAAATGATTGCTATAATAAAAAAATCAAAGCCCTCCCTATAATTTTGGAAGGAAACACATTGTGCAAAATTAAGTGAGGGGAAAACAGCTCTTGTGTGTATAACTGAAGCTATTAATTCATCCACTTCCCAAGATACTTCAGAAGAAGTGGCTTAGCAAGAATTATTTGACTTATTTCCCATTTTTATGCATAAATAATCTGAGTGTGCATAATAAATTAATAAGTGCATCTAAACATAGACCACTTGATTGCTTTATAGTTTCATTCAAATATTGTCCGAAAGGAAAAAAACAACCAAACTATCTGGCCACCCGAAAAGAGACTTGATGACATCCTTGGTTAATTTGCAGCCAATGTTGTGGCACACATTTTAGTTTCTGGGAGCATTGGTATGGGATGTGAGTGTACATGAATCCATACAAGTTTTCTTAACACAGGCAAGGCTACGTTTTATGAAGTTAAATGATGGCAATTACAGTGTGATGGGGACATTTACTGCCCTAACTCTCATGCCTCTGAAAAGTCTGTGAAACAGAGCCTTAAAGCTAATCTGCTCCATCTTTACCTACAGAGCTCAGTGACTACGAAAAGCTACTTTCCTGAAACTCACCCTTCAAAGATGGAAAGATCTCTTGGAATTCAAGCTTCTACAAGGTGGCTGCCTGGAGTTTCCATTTTTGCCTTCTGCAAAGCATCAATCAAGCCCTGCCCTTTCAGCCACTGAACACATAAACACTCTTTCTCCTTAACTGAACTTACTGCCATGATGAACTTGAACTCTGAGATGCACAAGAGGAGACTATGTTTTAACAGCTGCTTTTACACTGCAGCCCTGGAGTTACTGCTTCCAAGACAGCTGGTTCTGATAAGCCTCTGTTTTCTGATAAGCCCTGTTGTCTCTATGCCCAGCTGTCAGGGAACACCCCTGAAGTGTTCCAAAACAAAAGCACAGAAGAGAAACGGGGCAAGGGAATGGGACTCACTGGATGCAAAGGCATCCTACACAGGGGCCCCTCATGTGCTGACATAGGTTTTTCTCCCCAGTTTATTTTTGTAAGTTTGTTGATTCTTGGCTAGTTGAGTAATAACTGCTAACGATGTTGTGTTGCCTGAGGTTGCCCTGTCCACCAGCCACAGGTAGCTGTTTAAATTTATAGAGTAATTAAAATTAAATATAGTTTAAAATGCAGTACCTCTGTTGCACTCAGTCATACTTCAATCACTCAGTATTAGCCACGTGTAGCTTCCATAGTGGAAAACAAAGAGGAAGGACATTTTCCATCATTGTAGGAAGTTACTAGAAGGCATTGGCCAAGGCATAACCTCTTTCTAACAGGAGAAAGGGGATGCAGGTCTGGCTAAGAATGGCTTTGTGGGCTCAGCCCATATTATCTCCCACACTACTTCCTGCACATTCTTTTCTTGGCTGCCAACGTTCTACTTAATAAATTTCTGGAAAGGGAAGTAGTGGTCACTAAAACCATCCATGAAAAACTTTAGAGGAAGCATAACAAGAGACAAAGTGGTAGTGTGGCAATCACACATTCCAGATTTTTTTTTATTGGTACCCATTAAATAACAAAAGGCGGAATGTACCTCAGCCACAACTCCCCACACTTGTGGGAAGGAGGCTGAGGATCCCAGCAGGGAGCGGCAGAAATGCAGTCCCCCCACTCAGACCACTGAACTCCGATCTGCATTCTAACATAAAGGTGAAGAGAAGCACATTGAGATAGGAGGTTGTTAAAGATTTCGTGCTAGCAGCAATGGAGCACTGGTCACTGAAAACGCCTGGGGAATCGCACATTTAAAAGGAAAGACAGGACGGACAATTTACTGAACAAGGATCGTAAGCAGTTGTGAAGATACATGCATGCCCTAAGAGCACTTTGCATTTGTATTTTTATGGTTGCAGTGAGACTGCTGGTGGGCGTAGGAGGAAGGTCATTTTTAATAACATGTGCAGTTACTTCTATTCGTTTAATACCAAGTTTTCTTTCCCCACTAGAATGAAGAGCTCTGATTTTGTCATTAAAATTCGTGATTTTTTTTTTTTAAGGAATAGCTCAAAGTTTTTTATCCCATGATAAAAATCTTCTTCAACTGCCTTTACTAATCAGGATTCCCTCCCAGACAATTAGACTTTGGACTCAGCCTCCACCTCCCACTCCGCATTCCAAACTTTCCATTCCTTAGGGATACCAGAGGGCGACGTGATGACGTGGGTCAGTGAGGGACCTGCACTCCTCCTCAGGGTCTAATAACCCTCCTACCCTGCTCCCCCAACCTCCGGACCTCTTAAACTGTAAGAATAGAAATCTGTCAAGCTGTCATGAAATATCAGCTATCAGAAAGCAGAAACAGAGTCTGATAAGCACGCACTCGCTGTAAATACTAAATTAATTAATTAAATAATTAATTAATGCCAGCTAAATCTGATCTCCAATGAAACAGATGCAGGCCAGTGTTTTGCTTGCTTTGAACACATTTAAGATGCATGATTTATAGAGTTTTAATCTACATTGAATTTAGGTGAACTTTGTAATTTCATATTTTGTCATGTTTTGATTTTTAGAAACTCTTATTTTTTATACTCCATATTGATAGAGCCAAATAATGTGTTTCTCATTTCCTTTTTGAAAAGGCACTAGCAGCATGTATGTCTTTGTTAGCAAAAAATCTTAAAAAATGCATATGCATTTAATGTGATATCCCTTTTGGTCAGAATGTTTATATCATCGTCCTCATTTGGCTAATGTGATACCTTTAAAATGAAAGAGATAGATGTTTTGCCATTCTCTAAACATAACCAGTTGTTTGACGTGTTCATAACTACTGGTTATAGAATTAACCAACAACCCTAATCACTTTGGATTTTGTGTTGTTGGAGTCAAATGCACGCCAGTATTAGCTAAATGAAATTGGGGTCACATGCTGCTTGAGTTCTAAGTGTACCCTTTATTGAATATAAAATAGGAGTGTAAAAAATTCATCCTGAACATGGATTATTTCTTTCTATCAAAATAAGCAGGATTAATATAGTCGGTATGTTGACACTGAACTTGTCTGACTAAACTAGATTATCACATAGTCGAATCGATTCATAGAAACACCTCCCCATGGTGTAACGTGGGTGCTAAATATGATGGGCATTTGTTTACCTTGTCTTGGGACACAGTAAATACTCGGTAAAAATGAGTTATCTATCATCATCTGATTTGGAGAAGTTAACCTTATTTAGTGCCTTACAAATAAACCTCAGACTCATATGGGGACTCTCTTATTTTGGTCCTTTCACACTCAATTATTCCAATAAACTGCATTGCAAAATGAAGCTTTCGTAGGGGAATGTAGGACCAATAGGCACTTGGGGTCATCTTTATAACATTTTTTGGAAAGTGTAGCCTCTTTGAAAACTTCTAAGTTTATTGTTAGAGTATTTCTTTAACAGGAAATGTTTTCTGAAATGTATTGCAGGTGAACAAGTAACAAAATTGACAAATACTGAAAGTCATTTACAGTTATCTGAACACAAAGAATAGGACTGATCACATTTTTGCACATTAGCTTAACTTTTTCCTGCACCTAGATTCTCTAATATGTTCAGGACCATTTCTTCTAATTCTTTGGTCTTCTAGCTATGTTTTACCATTATCCACAAATTCAATAAATGGAGCATTCATATTTCATAGTGGAGATTCAATGAATCAGGACAGCAGTATTAGAAAAGAAAAGAAAACAAATGTTAAGCCTCATGTATTTTTGTTTATATCACTAAGCATCATTTCCAATTCAGAAATATTTTTTAAAGTATCCCTTTAAATTACATATTTTAAATGACTGAATTACATAAAGCTTGCCACTTGGCTACTCAGATTTGGGAGAAGGACCGTACAGGTTGGAGAGATTTACAAAATTAAAAGCGTATCTTTTTAAACCCAAAAGAAACCTATACATGCATTTCTAATCCACATAGCCTATATGCCTTTACAGTCTGCTGATAAACACTAATTTTAAAACATTGTATATAACATTAAATAACATGGAAAAAATAAATATGTTTTATTATATAAACACATAGAAATCTGTACTGGTAAAAATATTCAGATAATACTAGGCTTGGCTGCTTAAAGCTGTATTCAGAAAAGATGGCAGTGATATTTACATGTTTTATTTTTGCTAGAAATAGATGTAGTGAGGTGATAAAATACTGATGACAGACATTTGCTCTTCTTACCTACAGAAGTTGCAAACTTTAATGTGAAAATGAGGTAGACACAAATTTATAAGTTGGCCAGGCAGAAAGAAAAGCACAGTTCCTCTGTGAACTCATAAATTCTTATTATTTGGGTTGACAAGCATTATTCCAAAGCACCTAAAGTAAGGCTCAGAGAACACTTTTAACTTTTGGGTTTGTCATGAAGAACTCAAAAAAACACAATTTCTCCTAAGGAGAATCACCAATGATGGGCGGCAATGCAAACAGGAATGTTACAGGGCCATCTTGGATGGGTCACACTACATAGAAACCTTTTTACTTTCATCTTCTCCATGAATCAGCTTACTGTAGAATGCTGTGGATTTTTAATCTACCTTTTGCAGTGGTTTGCAGTTTAGAGCTTTCTCTCCAATTTATCCCTCTAGACATGGGACACATGCATCTGCTTCTGGCTGCCTGCAGGACCTGACTGCAAAGCAGATCACCGTGAGAACCTTACTTTAAAAAGAAAATGTTACTGAGTCAGAGTAAAAGGGCACCTTAAAAAAAGGGAAGAAAAGATTGAATCTTTGGAGGGTGTTCTTCACAATCATGATTCTAAGTCTGCAATGACGTGAGCCAAAACTAAGAGTCTAAAATGGGTACTTGAACCTTATGTTCACCAAAGCTTCATTTCAGACTCTGGAAGCCATGCTAAAGCTATGTAATGATTGCTGAGCTAGGCCGTCTCCACTGTGACCTTGGAAAAGGCCTACTCCCAGGGCTGCGCTTGCTCCGGGCACTATCTTCTGTGAGGGAGTACTTGGGAGAGAAAGCAACCCACTGAAGGACTAATTGCTATCTTTGGTCTCTAATAAATCTAGTTTGTTTTCTGTTGAATGCGACCTGTTAGCACCTCAAATATACTTTTTGTGGCTCTGAATTTCACTGTCAGTTACAATGATGAAGCACCATGGAAGTGGCTTTATGGCTATTAAAACAACTCACTGAGGTATGCTTAAATTTAGAAATTGTACCAAGGCATCCACAAAAATCAACATAAAAGTGATAAAAGTGAAATCAAAACCGCACAGGAAGAATCTGAAAGACTGCCCTCATACACATATATTTTAAGTAATATATTAATTACCAATATATCTATTTAAATAAAATGATTTTGATGTAATTTAAAAAAAAATCATGATTAAAAGCCCTGCAGAGTGGCCTTGCTCCTAGACTGCAGAGGCATTTAAATATATACTCGAGTAATGACCACTTTGCAAAGGAAGCATTATAATTATATAGGCAGCAGACACATTTTTCAAATCCACGTGTTTGCTTCTGTGCATAACAGAGCATTAGAATCTTTCTTTCTCTAAGTGTTTCAGAAAACTGTGTACAGGCCTAAGGAGCACAATAAAAACAGAACAACAACAAAAACAAAAACAACCCTTAAAGTCATCAGTTAAATTAATAAGCAGATTATATTTTAAAATGTAAGTGTTTAGCCTCTTAAAATACCTGTGGGAGAGGGTAGTGATCTTCTGTAAAATATCTGAGCTTTATTTAGAAAGCCTTCAAGGAAGGGAATGCTTTGAAAACTTATATATATATAAAATAGTGTGTATATTGTATATTATTATACCACAATACATTATATTATCATTATATTATATATACACACACAGAATACCCTAGGAGGGTTAAGAGATGTTTTTGGTCAAAATTAAAGAGGCACAGCTTTTTAGAAAGCTAGACTTTTTGAAACATAACTTGTGTGTTGTAGTGGTTGGTGAATGAATGGGGCGAAAATATAATGGGCTCAAGAGGAAAATTTCAAGAAAAATAGTATGTAACAGGTGACTTAGGGGAGTTGGGAATGTCAGGACTCTCCTGACATTCTCAGGTAATATGATATTTTTCAAAATGTTCACTTGGGGAGGGTGCCAGTATAGCAGACAAAATGTTCCAGGTGAACCAAACATCTGACTCAGAGTGGCATTTCTTAAGCTCTTGAATAAGATCCTTACCACCCAGCTACATAGTACTAGTTGAGATGATAACGCTGAATTCTTCTAGATTCCTACTTCCTACAAAGTACAGTGGCTCTAGAGCCAGTGATCTACCTGCAGACACAGTCTGAGACTGAAACCCTCAGTCTTACAAGCACCAACAGGTATTTAGCTGTGTCACTTCAGTTAATCTGCTGTTTATCAAGTTTCAGAAATGTTTAAGACTTTTCCTCATAAATTCTATGAAATAAAAAGGTTTCTGGATATGACTGAATATAATACTAAATTCAGCTTCAGTGCAATTAACGTATTTACAGGGACATTTACTCTATTTACATATACAGCCCTAAGGGCCCCACAGCTTACCGCACAACCTAGCCAAACTATTGTTTTGACATAAGGCATCCCTGTGTTTGTCAAGAGCTGCCCCAGAAGTTTGCATAGCGGTTACAGGAGCAAACCTGTCTCACAACGCCAGCTAGGCAGACAGCAAAGGGAGCCTAGGACCAGAGCAAACAGGAGTCCCAAATGAGCCTGCGTCTCAGGAGGAGAGAGAGGACATTTCAGAGACCTTGAAAGGCACCACGTCACTGAGTCCACAGTTGGTCCTTCACATTTGCAAAGTGATTTCAGTCTATATTGTAGGTGCAGCCTCATTGTGATTGTGTTGAAAGCTGTACCCAAGTCACACAAGCAAATTATAGTCACCGAAATAAAAATTGCTTTGGCCTCAATAAGCAGGTATCTTCCCAGAAAAGTCAAAACTACCATAGCTTAGAAATGGAAAGAATGCCTGCTATTGAATTGTCTGCTTAAGTCACTTTGGAGCTTAACAACTGCATGAAGTTATTTCGTTTCTTTAATTATCTATCTATATCTATATCTTTATCTACATAGTCTAGTTCTCCTAAGCAAGGAAGTTACTTCTTGGCACTGGTACCAGGCCTCTTTGAGGTATATGTATTCTGTAAAGTCACTTTGGCAACACCATAAAAAATTAATTCTGTTGTATATTAAAATGAAAAAAAAAACCCAATAGATTGCTTATAGCACAGTTTCAGGGCTGCCCCATTATCTGTTGCAGAGGGCTGCCCCAGAATGCCTTGGAACTGGCAGGTCAGTTAGCTAGTCTGGTTAGCAAACATTAACAGTCAGGGCCGTACCGAACTCCAAGGGCCAGTACTCCATGCAGCGTCTGGAGGACAAGCATGTGTGTTACACTGCTCACGATCTGGAGGCTTATCAAGAACTTCGCAGCTCAAATCTGGGAACCGTTCACCACTGGACCGCTGACACACCACCAGTCTTGTCCGCAGGCCTCCACCACACAGCTTAGTACACTGTAAGAAGGGAAAGCAAAGCAATGTTGCTGTTACTTCATCTGAACAGCCAGTGACAGATTTTCTTTTCCCGTAAGAAAACTGTCTTGGCCAAACTCTCTATGACAGTGGGCACGGTAGGTCTCTAGGCAGAACCAGGCTAAATTTCCAGAAGCAATACGGAAAACAGACAGGATCCACCTTAATAGTGGCTTCTTCACCGCCTACACTGAGTGCTTTTAGATGTGCTGCTCATCCAGAGGTGAATGTGATGACTTTTATTAATAATATCTATAATTACTTAATAAGGAGAGCTTAGGAGAGGTTAATTAACATGATCAAGGTCAATTCAATAGCAGGTGACTAGGACAAGATTACAGCCTTTTCTTGGAGGTATACAAACCCCAAAATCAAACAAATGAAAATCCGGAAACCACCGAGCACCCAATAAAGGAAGTAATGACTTAGCTGGTTGGATTTTCTGGCAACTTCTCAGAAGTAGTCACCGATGTTTGACTGTTCTATGACTCCAACCTCCATAGACCTTTATGCTGTTAAAATATTTTATGCACCCCTGAATCTTAGGATGACTATTACTTGCCCTCGAATGAATAAACAGTGTGGTGGGAACATTAGATAAAGTTCTGGCTCCTGGCTGGACCTAAACTTCTGAGGCAGGAACAAGCTGTATTTCTTGGACAGGACCGCTGTGCTCGCATCCAGGAATGCTGACATTCGGCTTCCCTGCTGTGTCAAGGCCAGATCTCCCACAGAATTTGGAATGGTCTGGTCTGTGCTGACAGCAAGCCTCCCAGCGAATGCGTGTACTCTCCTGGCTTCAATCCAATTACAGAAGCTTACTCACGGGCCCCACAGGACAGAACTTTTTGAGGAGTTTTGGGAAACGCACATTACACGAGTCTCAAAGCCTGACTCCACCTTCCTGCCTTTCAACAAATCCCTCCAGAATGACGTGCTGTTGACAAAAGTCAACAAAAATTCCTGTTATGACCTCCTACGACTAGGAGGTAATGTGTATGAACCCGTGAAATGCAGACACATGATTTCAGTTGGCTGGGGGTGTGGACCAGCATGCCCACCCATCTCATTTGTCTTTTTCCTTTTCTTGGCACTGGGGTTTCCAAGATGTTAATCCTCACGTTTTATGTTACAAATTTTACAGTCAAGACAGAAAAACTCAGCAAGCTTTAAATACGTGCTCTTTGTGGATTCAAGAGCAGAGAAATATATTCTTGGTTAATTCAACACAAAACAATAAGCATCTAAGCCCTACAACGTAGTGGCTTAAAATCCCTTTTAATAGTGAGGGTAGTATAAACAATGATGACGAATACTAGTAATTATAACATTTGTCATTATTGTAATAGCAGTTGACTTTGATTGAGGCCATGTGCTAGGCATGTGACATGCCCTATCTCATATAATAGTCATGAATGCTATGAAGTCAATGCCATGGTCATTCCTAACAGACAAGCACATAGACAGACAGGTGGCAGTTACACTGTTTGCCAAGGCCACAGAGCTTGTAAGCAAAGCCAGAAATGGGCATGGAACCCTTCACAGAGTTCCATGTTTTATCTGCTCCAAATATTCTATTGTTCTTCTTGGTCATAGCAGGCAACTCTTGAAAGGTAACAGCTGGAAATTTTATTATTTGAGATTATACAGCTAATTATCCACTTTCACAGTTAAAATGTGTCACCTCTGATAAGAATAATAGCACCCATTCATTCCAGTTTCATCAGCTATTTGAAATATCAGGAGACACTACATCAAGGGAACAAGGGTACACCACAAACACCCAGAAGCCAAGGAAAGAATGGCAAAATTCCCACTCACTGATTTAATACGTATTTCCAATCACTTTAAAAGCATCCATTTTTTTTTAATCAGCAGGGGTTAATAATTTAACCTAGCATTTATCTCTATGCTTTCCTAATTTTCCTGTCCTATGTATTCAAGCTGTCTCTAATTGGTAAGAAATGAATTTTAAAATAGTCCAGAATTAAGACAGTCTCCTAGCTAATCCCTTAATGAGAAGCTTTCCCTAGAGTTTGTTCTTCCCCCTTAAACTACGAGCAGTAACACAGCTTGGTCAGCAAAACCACTCTGTTTTTCCCAAAGGACACAGGGATGGATGGCTCACTCTCACCTCTCCCCAGCTGCCATAAGCCCATTGAGGGCAAGGGCCAGATTCGCAGGCTCTCTGTTCATCAGGTTTTATTCTCTCCACGCAGTCGTTTGCCGTGTATCCGTTCTCATCCTGACACACAACAACACGCCGCTGGGACCCACCAGCACAGGTACTGGAACACTGAACACACCAGACATCAGTTAACAGGGTGATCCCCACCTCCATCTCCATCTTAGGGACACAAAACACACCTGGTTGAAAGGTCAGAGACAAATGTAACAAAAACTGTTCTCAAGTTGTCCACAATGGACAAAAAGCAACCAGGAGAGCTTCCCTTCTGTGAGGCTGTTTAATGTACTTGTGTCTTACAAACGCCTTGGGGGGCAGAAACGTGGCTTTTCCTTTGCACGCTTCAGGCAGTCAGAAGGTTCACAATAAATGCCCACCAAGTGATAATGTCTTGTGATCTCCAAAGGAGGACCATTTATTGTCCTGCTTTATCCTCTCTGCCTCTCTTAGAGTAAAGAGGTCTTGACGGACACCACAGTCCAGTGAGAAATTCTTTTCTTTTCAAAACTCCAAGTACTTTTTGACTTCCCTCTCAACACAGGGGTCAAATTACATGCTTAACGAATTGCTGAAATTAAGCTTCCATATAACTTATTCAATTACCCGAAGCATCATGGATGCCCCTTAGACATCATTTCCTTGAAGGTAATGTGCCCTTCTCTCCCTTCGCAGTAGCTGTTATTTCAGTGGCTGATGGCAGCAACATCGGTCTTACTAATTTATTTTCCACCTCCCCACTGCTCTTAACTGGACTCCATGTTGACAAACCTCCGTTCGGGTGCCCTTCCAGTGTACCGCTCCCTTATGGCTCTCACAGGATTAGGTCTGCGTCTCACCTAATTTCTCACACACAAGCTTCTCATAGCTCTCTTATTTACCTACATCTTGAGTGGTTTTTTTTTTCATAATTACCTCATCTTTTGAGACCCAGCATGTTTGCCAGTACCCTTCACACCAACTCTTTAACTTGTTAAATCCGTTTGCCTAGAAACCATCTAGTCCTCAAAGCAGTACAATTCCCACGAATTATCAAGCCTCCAACCATATATACAGCAATTCTTTTGATTCTGGCTTCTAATGGCTGATTTGTGCTTTCTAGAAAACCCTCACTCAATCCAATATTATTTTAAAATACCCACAAATACTGCTACTTGATCAGTTTCTTCCATGTAAAGATATGAATACATTTTTTTGTTTATTGCATTGGACTTCAGTTCCATTTCTCTGTCTATACTGGGCAAATTACGAGTGCTTTTAAAATACATTGGGCATGAATTTTAAAAGTAGAGGAAAATATATTTACGACTTCTTTCTGAAAAAATCTTTTAGGTAATTTCTGATATATAAGAATTCTACCCTATTCTCTCAGGGTTCTTGTATGCTGAACTCCAAGTTGAAATATTCCTTTTCTACTTTTAAAAAGCATAGTACATTAATAAAAAAAACCCACAGAACTGTTATTTTAATTGGCTTTGTGGCGCAGAATTTAAAACAGTAGAGAGGAACTTCCATACTATAAAAAGTTTTGTAATATATATTTTGGCCCTTGAGTTTTCCTCTCGAAAGTATAATCTTGTCTCATCCCTTTATTATGTCGCCTGTGTTATTGCTCCAATAAAATGGTAAGTTCCTTGAGGGAGGGCTCAGTGTCACAACCTGTGTCCTTGTGAGCTCCCACAGCACTGGTTACAGGATTTACTGTCTGGTCCCACCCTCCAACATGTGTGACTTGAGCAAGGATGGATAGCTGACGAAAGAACAGTCAATCCCTTGGCTGTCCAGTGACCAGTCAGATGCTGCCTACTGAGAATCTGACCCAAGATGGGGAGACAGTATTCAGCAGGGGCCAAGCAACTGCACTGCAGCCCTGCACTGCCTGACTCTGGGTCTGCACGTGGCATATACCCCCTGCATGCAGGTAAAGTCTGTATATAATCTTTCTCCAGGTCCAATTCGGCCATTTTTTGATTAACAGGAACTTTAATTCCATTCCCATTTTGCAGAGTTTCACTCTGGACTTCATTAATAATTTTACTGTCCTTTTTAGATGACATATTTTCCTAGGTGAACATTTCTTTGAATAAACCCTGCACCTATTATCCACAAGACACAACAAGGGAATGGCATTTAGAGGAACAAGGGGTGATGGATATCTGTATATCTTCTGTGCTTAGCATACTTTCCCTTACACTCAGCAGACCAATTGCCCTGTAAGGAACCATTCCTTCCTCGATGGACCCCACCCACCTTGGTAGGATTACCTATTAAGATATTCTGCCTTTCTCTGGTCAAAGAGTGGGCAAGTGGCTCAAGTTGGGCCAATCAGACTTTGTGGAGGATCTGAATCCTGAGCATAGCAACTTAAGGGTGGTTCAAAGTTGAAAGGGAGTCATTAAGACAGAAACTCCCTATAGAAATTATTCTTTAGTTACTGTTCTACTTAAATCAGGGTTTGGCAAACCATAGCTGAGGGCCAAGTCTGACCTGCCACCTGTTTTATAAAGTTTATGGGAACATAGCCATACCCACTCATCTGGGTACTGCCGATACCTGCCCTTGTGCTACAGCAGCAGGCTGGTGAGCTGGGATGGAGACTGCATGGCCCACATAGCTGACAGTATTTACTATCGGCCCTTTGAAGAAAAACAGTGCCAACCCCTGAGCAAGATCGCTGAAGATGCTCTAGTCTCTCTGTCTGCTGGGGCTAAAGGAACAGTTTTCTTGGCATGTTTTGCCTTCACTTGAAAGAACCAGCTTTTTCATTAGCAACCAGAGACCCCTAATTAGTAACACACGGACGACCTCACACAGGGTTCATGTTTTTGCAGAAATGTACCATAAAATGAGATTTTTATTCCAGACCCCACTGAAAGAGTTGGATTCCTGTGTTCCAACATTGATGATCCTTTGCTGCCTTTTCTGCGGGAAGGCAGGAAGAGCCACGTACAATGCATGTACATCCCCGACTCCGGGGGGCAGGTCACACACATCCAGCGAGAGCTGAGAAATCACACTGTCCGGCTTCAGCCTCACTTAACTTGGAAAAAAAATCCCCAAACAAAAAAATAGCACAATGAGGAAAAGAATGGTATTGCCCATTGCTGTGAAGAGGTTAGCTAATCCTCCCTAATTGGGAACCCTGCCCGAGGGCAGAAACATCCATCTTAAAAGAATGCACCATCTACAAATGTAGTCTTAAATAAGAATAGCTTCACTTTTTTTTTTAAGTTCTAGAGCTATAATTAGAATAACACCTGACTTAAAAATTTTTCAACCAGAAAAATCGTGGGATACTCAGTGATTACCTCCCTTGACTACTATTTAATTTCTCAGAACCAAAATCTCTTCTAACCCAGGCAAAGGAAGCCTTAAAGTAGAGAGCAAGTGAGGAGAATGAGATGCTGAAGGTTCTGGAAACTCGGCAGGCATTCTGCACACAACCAACACTTGCAGTGGGTGAAAATACTCAGTGGCTCATCAGTATGCTCAGGAAAATAAGTCTTATTCACTGAACCATAACCATGGTGGGAAACAGCTTTCTTCCAATGCTTTTGAGTCCAGAAATAATTAAACACAATTAGGGGTACTAGAAGGAAACTAGTAAAACTAATAGTAAACAATTATAAAGACCCTGGTGTGATCAGTAAACACTTAACTCCTGCACCTACCCAGAGTCCCTTGCTCCCTGACCCCTCCTGCAGGCCCAACAGACATGCCCAGCACTCCAGAACATCACTATTTTTGGAAATTGTTTAGAAAAAAAATCGAGAACATTCAAAGCATATTTTTCCCTTGAATATTATATGTTTTTTCAAGGTCTTCTTAATTTGAAGGACAATGATAAGGCTAATAATAAAGATAATTGCTGACATTTATTTCATTCTCACTCTGTGGCAGGCAGAGTGCAAAGCACTACTTGCATCATTGTATTTCATTCTTACAACAACCCAGGAAAGCTGGAATTGTTGTTAACTTTGTTTCACAGATGAGGGAACTAAGGCTCAGCAAGCTGAGGGGGTCCTGCTGAAAACCCCACAGTTTG
Organism: Manis javanica; assembly: GCF_040802235.1. NCBI lineage: Eukaryota > Metazoa > Chordata > Mammalia > Pholidota > Manidae > Manis > Manis javanica. Next base: position 12,509,085 of record NC_133158.1, read on the forward strand.
AAAGTGCAAATACGTGGATCAAACAGGGTGTCTTCGCTCAGGGCTTGTGCTGATAACCATTAGTTGTGGTGCTTCTCCACTAAGCACAGATTTTACCTACACTAGGGCTTCCCTGATCCAGGACAATGATCTACTGCCACAAACTGCACAGCAACCATGCCACTGTGAGGCTGCACTCACCTGGAAAATGGCAAGAGGCAAATGGCTATCATTAAGAGCTCCTTTTCGGAGAAGTTCCTCTGCCCTTTCAATTTCCCTACAGGTAGGAGTTGCCTGCCACCTTCAGGATAAATCATCACAGCCCTCACGGTGGCCACCTGATCGTGTCACCCAGCTGAGACACCGTCTTCTCCACCCAGTGACTGTAGCTTACAGGTGCCTACAGATGGTATTGCATGACACCTTTTCAGGGACTGCCACTAACACAAAATAAATGAAAACAGACAATGTCAATCCCCCGTGAGAAAAAAAAATGATCCCAAGGTGTGTGGCCTCTGTCTGCCCCCGAACATTACTGACGGGGAAGAGAAGAAAGCACACCGAGAGGACTCCGGGGCATACTCACCGCTCCCCAGGGGCCGGTCCTCCACTGGTTCCCACCGAGCACGTGGGTGCGGCTCGGGCCGCCGCTCCTGGGACGATAATCCTCGTTTTGGAAAGGATGCTCAGCGAGGCCTCTGTCTGGCGTCCGCCGAGGGCATGGGGACATGGAACACTCCTGGTCAGTTTCTGGGATATAGTCTGGGTCGCACTCACTCGGGTCGATCACGTGGTCACTATAATTGACACACACCACTTGCCGAGTCGCCCTACCCTGTCCGCACGTCACGGAGCACTATGATGAACAGTCAGAAACAGAAAGGGTTGGTCATTTGGCAGTCACAAATTCACTGATTTGCCTTTGCCATAAATGGCCCATTACTCACTCGGCTGCCCAGGCATCATCCTCCACTCCCCGCTTTTCTTCCCACCCCACAGTCATGTCACTGAAATATCCCGTCAGCCCAGTATGCACAGCGCATCTCCAATCCAGCCACTTCTCACCACCTCTGCCCACCACCTCTCCAGTCCGAGCCATCGCCTTCCCTTGCTGGGATGACTGCCATGGCCTTTCAGCTGGGCTCCTGCTTGCAATCTGATGCTCCCCACCCCAAGTCTGTTATCCACCTATCATAAACCATGACTTTTCAAAACAAAGCCAGATCATGTCCTTCCCTCTAGTGACTTCCCAATCCACCTGAATAAAGTCCTTACCATGACCTAGCAGGCCCTTTATGATGTTCTCGTTAGCTACCTTTCTTGTTCATACCCTGTCACTCTCTACTCCCTGTGCTCTAGGCACACTGGTCCTGAGGATGTTTCTTGAGCATAACAAGAACTCTTCCTTCTCAGGGTCTTTGCACCTGCTCTACAACATGGAAATCCATGGGGCTCACTCCTGCATTTCATTCAAGTCCTGCTCAATGAACTTACAGGCCTTTTCTGACCACCCTGTCTAAAAGTGCATCCCCTCTCTCCCTATGCCATTATTTTGCTTGACATTTTTCTAGTACTTACCAGTATCTGTTGCTGTATTACATTTCTATTGCTTTATTTATTCTTTGGAATCTCCATTAGGATAATCTCCGTGAAGGCAAGGAATTTATTATTTGTTTTTCACTGCTCTTGCTACACTAAGCCTTTACAAATACCTCATGACTAGATAGATAGATGCATCTAATAGATGGATGGACAGATGGACGGATGAATAGATGGATGGATGGAAAGATAGATGAAGCTCAAAGCACAAGAATGACATTATCTATTATTGAATAAACACCTATTTTGTGTTAAGCACTTAACATATATAATCTCAAATAATCCCACAATGCCTTGAAAGGTAGATATTCTTTTTGGTTTTTTAAGAGCAAAAGAAACCGAGGCTCAAGGACTTGGGCCAGACTGCTCAAGCTCACGCAGCTAGTAAATGTTATGGTCTGGATTTGTATAGCTTTCTTTGAATTCCCTCTCAAATCTCATATACAGCTGACCCTTGAATACATGGGTCTGAACTACACTTACATGCAGATTTTTTTCAATAACTATATTAGAAAATTCTGTGGAGATGTGCAACAATTTGAGAAAGTACTTTCTTTTCTCTACCTTACCTTATTGTAAGAACACAAGATGTAATACACATAACATACAAAATGTTAGTTGACTGTTCGTATTATTTTTTCAGTCAACACTAGGCTATTAGTAGTCAACTTTTTGAGAGTCAAAAGTCATACGTGGATTTTGGCCTACACGGGCATTGGTGCTCCTGACTCCTGCATTGTACAAGGGTCGACTGTATATGTCATGATATTTATTGAGATGTTGATCTCCATTTTCCTTATAGCCTCTCCTCACCTATCCTAAGCTTTGTACTTCCTGGGTTCTGGGCCTTTTGTAATACAAAAAGCAGAAGCTGCCTTAAGACAAAGGTTTTCTACTGTCATAAAAGTCCATAAATGGTGCCTGATATGCACAGGAGGCTGAATCCACAGCACTGGATGAAGAGTCCCACCTCTCACTCTTAGCAGGGAAGGCAAGGGCCACTGGACTTCAAGGGGCCACCAGATGAGGAGGCCCCTGGTCTCAAGGTAGCAGGTCCTCTCCTTGCTCTCCTGCTCCCTTCTGCTTATCACTTTTGGTCCACTACAAGCCCACTGCACTCCAATGTGACTCAGTAAGGCTGGGTTTTCCAGTCAACCCAACAGGATGAGGGCTTAAGTAGACTGTAAGTATATTTACACATTTTTAAAGACCACCATTTCTTGCACATCTGGCTAAGATCCTACCAGCTGCACATATATACAGCAGGATGATTTTATTCACAAACTAATCCAATTCTAAAATAGGACTGACCCACTGGCATTTGGGACCTACCACCAGTCATCCCTCTTATAGTTTACCAATCCTCTCCCAATTCCAAAGAGTTCACTTGCTTACAGGGCTCCAGTCCAAAACCTTCCACTGCCCACAGGGAGGCACAGAACATTCCTCCTTTGCCACTGGTCTAGGCAGGGCTGCACAGGCGCTCTCATCAGCCACAGAGCCGTCCTCGTCCCGGCAGCTGACGTATCGCATCCGGGTACCTTTCCCACAGGTGGCTGAGCACTGGGTGTTAGAGTGAAATAATGCAGATATGTTAACTGAAATGGCAGCTCCTTGGTCAGGAACCCATTTTCTACAGTCATGTCGGAGAACATCTGCTTCCCCTTCCCCCTCTCTACTGCCATTCTGTTTCTTACTGGTGTCCAAGATCCAAACCGCCACTGGGTTCTGGGTGCACCGTGTGTGCTTCTCCTCGCCTCTGGGGCCGCTGCTGGAGGGTGACAAGACGGTGACTCACAGTCCTAGATGCGAGAGGAGGAAAGGCTGTGTTACCTTAAAGGCAGTGCACACTTCAATGGTCACGGTGCATAAAAACATGAAGGCTAAGGTTTTTAAGACCTCAGTTTTCTGTGTGATTCTGAGCAGATCCCATGACACCTCCCAGCCCAATTTCTTCAACTATAAAATGAGATATAACTCACTATGTGAGTACCTGGATTAGAGGGCAGGGCTCTCCTTAATGATTTTTAATAGTATATTTATTTCCCTGTTCATGGGGAAAGAGAAAAACATACTGTGAAATAGCAGATAAGGTGGGAAAGACCACATATCCACTTAAAATCACCGATCGCTATTTTTTTAAGATTCTGGAGGCTGAATTCTGTTGTCACATTTTAGTTAGTTTTCTTAGAATTTGCTAGCCATAAACTTGCTTTCCAAGTTTACCCAAAGATAACTCCTGAGACCCTGAAGGTCAAATCTAGATATAAGAGGTATATTTAATATGCTAATGCCTAGAATTAATAAAAGAACCCTCAATCACTCAGAGGAAATCCTTACACTTAAGTGAGGTCATCCATGGATAGATAATAGTCCCAGAACTACAGATGGGAAAGCAGAAATACATACCTGCTCATAATTTAGCAAGTATCTTTGATTAACTACATGTCCATTAAATGCCTAAGATATGCAAGACCCAGTGCCAAGTGCTGCAGGCTGGAGGCTGAGCCACCTGGGGTATCCCTGACTTTAGGGAGCCTACAAGCTGAACAAGAAATTCCGTTACGTGGCTCCAGACCTTGTCTTTTCTTCTGCTGGTGGTCCAAGGAAAACCACAGGGAACTTTTCACACAGTGAAACTGCCCATATGCTGCAACTGTAGGAGCTGCCCTATAGTCCAATGGATATTATAGACTAACCAAAGAGAAATTATATTTTGAATTTTGAAGAGTTCTTAAGTCCTCCTTTCATGATTGTGTAGATGTAGTAGTTAACATTTCCCAGGCAATTATCATGTGACGGTTTAGAATATTTCAAAAAAGTAAAAAAAAGATGACAAAAGTCACAAGTAGTGTTTGATAACTCATCAGTGACAACATGAACAATACTGTCAGTCATTCACTTTTTTGACACTCTTCATCTATCAACAACACATGTTGAAATACAGCACACTAAAGGCGCTCAGAATGAAAGCAGGACGTTGGCCAGATGGAGCCTCAGAGCGTGAGTTCTAGGCATAGTTTGGGTTCAGACCCTATCTTCAGCAATTAGGAAAGTAGATGTCCAAACCCTTCTCTTTACATAAATGATGCCAAAATCAAGGCCCACATAGAAGAGCATGCTGGTGAATGACTATCAATTGGCTCTCTTGAGAAAAAAACATGTGCATATATATATATATATACACACACGCATACACACACATACATTATATATGTTTATTATAAATACTACTGATATAAAGGATGTGTGGCACACAATTTACATATAACAATAAAATATACAGTGCTTTATTTTAAATTCCATATAGTCAATTAATTCTCACAGAATACTTTTGTTGGTTTTTGGTTGACCTCTTGAATCTGTTGCCCAACTGTGGTTGTAATTGCTGAACAAATATAGTTCTGAGTGAATGTTAGTTGCTATTTTGTTTAAGGGTAAGGTGAAAGTTAACAATGAAGATGTATGTAGGTCAGAGCTTTTCTCATTCAACAATTAAAGTGAACAATTGCTGAATTAGATACAACTTTTCAAATACCGAAAGAATATTTCCAGGATTTTTTTTGTCATTTACAATATAATAGCTGCACACCCAAGACTCTTAAGCATAGTCTGCATTATTAACATTTTCTGTATCACTTTCTAAGTCTCAACACAAAACGATAAATTAAACCTTGAATTATAACATTTGCTGATTTCTGTGGTATAAATACTCTCACCATGGCCAATTTCAAGCTACACACCTGATGTCAATGAACAGAGTTGGGAAGAAATGTGCAGTAGCTCACCATTTCATAGCACTGCCACCGTACAGATATGTACAAATGTAGATAATAGTAAAATAATTACAAAGTGATAAATTTTGAGTATTTATCAGCTTAGTTTTAAATACAATCTATTATAATTATAGGTTTATACTTTCAATTTTTAAGAATGTCTATTATTAACAATCAGCTTGCATATTCCTGAAAATTTGTCAATCAGCTCTTGTGAGCTGGTACATGCCAGCTCTAGCATACTGCTGCCTGAACATATGAGACCATTTGCTGTACCCTACACTGAAATAATTAAAAAAATTCTAAGCTCAAGAAAACACTATGAATAATCAATATTTTCCATCCAGTAAGTATCAGAATAAAATCTAAATATACTTCAAAGAACCAGAGAAGAACAAAACCGGTACATCAAAATATTAAATTCAAAATGCAACAAGTAAGTAAATCTGGATAATTTGATCAACTGGTTGCTCTACCTACATATTGACCTATGAAGGGACTTCAGTTTTGCTTTAACTACTGGAAAATTTTGTCATCTGGTGCCCAAAGCCAGTAACTGAGTTGGACAGAGGAGCCTTACCTGGGTGTCAGTTGGTCTAGTGGCTGCATTGCAGTCACTGTCATCCACCACAGACATGTAAGTCCCAATGATGCATTTCACTGCTCTTAGCTGGTATCCCTGTCCACAAGTGACACTGCACTGAGGGAAAAAGCAAACAGAAAGTACACCCATTTCAGCAAACTTCTCTTTCTCTTATTTTCCTTATAACATTCTACAAGCAAAAAAAAAAAAACCAAAAACAATTTCCAACATAGTGGGCCAGAGGGCTGGCACCCAAAGAAATAAGGTAAAAGTGGGCAAGCCTTGCAATTATTTCTACCTGCCATTGGAATTATATCTGTAGGAGTTCAACTCCTTGATTGTGACCCCCCAGAAGGAGGGAAGTGTGTTTCAATAATTTTTACCTCTTTCACACTATACCTAGCAGTGTGCTATGGTTGAGATAGGTACTTAAGAGTGTCCTATGACATTATTTGAATTCTGGAAAAACTTTCTATAGAAATAATCAGAATTTGCTTCAATATTTTTCTACAAGGGTGTCTTTGTAACATTATTTATAAAATAAAAAATATTAGAACCTACCTAAAGATGCAATTACTGAAAGTCAGTTAAATTTGCCATGGAATATAGGTCATAAAGAAAATGATATAGACATTAAAAGGCTAATTGCTAGACTTAAAAATGTGCAGAATCAAGGTTTTTGGAACTCTGAAATCTAATTAAAAACTTATAGCAACTGGTGACTGTTTAATGAAGAAAGAAGCTGCCAGATTTCATTAAGAAAGTGTGTGGCACTTTTGCTTCCTCTCCCCCCCACCATATTATACATTCCTCTCCAATATGCATGGGATATTCTCCAGTATAGACCATATATTAGGGCACAAACACATCTCAACAAATTTTAAAAACTGAAATCCCACAAAGTATCTTTTCTGATCACAGTGGAATGAGCTGGAAAGGAGGTAAGAGAAGGAAAAGTGGAAAACTCTAAAATGTATGATTAATTAAATAAAAGCCATAAACAAATAATGAGTCAAATTAAAAATCTCATACAAAAAAGAAGAAAATACTTTGAGATGAATGAAAGCAAAAATATTCTAAATTATGTTTTAATAAATATTAAGATGCACCAAGAGCAGTGCTTAGAGGGAAATCTGTCTGTAAACACCTATATCAATAAAGTATGATCTGAAATCAATAACCTAACTTTACACCTTGAGGAGCTAGAAAAAGAAAAGCAAACTAAACCCAAAACTAGCAAAAGGAAGGAAATCATAAAGATACAAATGGGAAAAAGTGAAATAGAGAAGAGAAAAATAAGAGAGAATCAATAAAACTAGAAGTTGGCTCTTTAAAACAATTAAAACAATTGACAAAATTGTATTTAGACTAAAAAAAAAATAGAGAAAAAAGAGAGAAGATGCCAATAACTAAATCAGAAATAAAGTGGGGACATTGTTATTGACTCTACATAAATAAAAAGGGATTATGAGAGTAATATAAACAATCATATGGCAACATATTAAACAATCTAGATGAAATAACACCAAGCGGGATTTATCCCAGGAATGCAAGGATGGCTCAACTTAAGAAAATCAATCAATGCAATACACCATTTTAACAAAAGAAAAAAGAAAAAAATCCACTTGATATCGCAGATGATGAGGAAAATGCATTTGACAAAATTCAATACTCTATCATGATAAAGACACTCAGAAAACTATGGATAGAAGGGAACTTCCTTAACCTGATAAAGGACATTTATAAAAAACCCATAGCTAACAGGCTCAATGATGAAAGACGAAAAGGCTTTCCCCCCAATATCAGAAACATGACAATGATGCCTGCTTTCATCATTGCCTATTCAAAATTGTATTCTATGCTCTGGCCAGAGCAATTAGGCAAGAAAAATAAATAAATGGTATGAAAATTAGAAAGGAAGAAGTAAGACTATTTCTTTTTGAAGATGTAATCATCCTATATATAGAATTCTCAAAAAATCTATAAAAAACTAGACCTAATAAAGTGAATTCATCAAAATGACAGAGTATAATATAAACACATAGAAATCAGTTATAGTTCAATATTCTAGCAATGAACAATCAGAATGGAAATTAAGAAAATAATTCAATTTATATTAGCATCCAGAAGAATAGAACACCTAGGAACACATTTAGTCAAGGAGATGAAAGACTTCTACATGAAACTACAAAACACTGAAGAAGGAAATTAAAGGAGACCTAAATAAGTGGAAAGGCATTAGTTGTTCATGGATTGGAAGCTTTAATATCATTAAAGTCACAATACTCTCCCCCACAAATGACACACAGATTCAATGCAATCCCAATGAAAATCCTAATAACCTTTTTGCAGAAATGGAAAAGCTGATCCTCAAATTCAGATGAAGTGGCAAGAGATTCTGAATAGCCAAAATAATATCAAAAAGGAAGAGAACTGGGTGACTGAATGCTTACTAAAAATCTACAGTGATCAAAACAGTATGGTACTAGCATAAAGATAGTTATGTGCACTAATGGAATAGAACTGAGAGTCCAGAAGTAAACCCATATATCTCTAGGCAAGTGATTTCAACAAATGATCAGATATGATTAACCATTCTGAGTGGGGATGCTGTATGTATACTTGGAAGATTCAGAAAAGTGTCAATGGTGATAGAAATTGTAAGGGCATAGTAATAAAGCTGCTCACATTTATCACATGTATACTGAAAATGAAGACATGAACTACAGCACTGCTGTGGCTGTGGCAGTACAGGATAGAGGGGGTTATTCTTCAGGAAACTATGGAAGTGACAGCAGACAGCTGCTTTGCTTCTCTTGGGAACTTGGAGTGCTTCTTAAATAGTACCCAGATCACTTCTGCTTCTATATTAGGAGGGACTTAATTATAAGCATAGTTGTTTCTCCAATGCAAGCCCAAGGGGAGACTTTCACTCTCTCCTTTAAGAATAGTTTGTTAAGTCTATGAAACCTACAGACTGTGAATTCAGAAAAGGTTCTTTCAAAGCCAGATGATTCTGCAAGTTTTGATCTAATTAATTCTATTTGAAGTGTCTGACTTACTGATGAGATGTGAGTTTTGGAATTGTGATGTTAGGAGCTAAAACCTCCTTCCAAATCCCAGTCCAGACCCTGCTGCCAAAGGTGCTGTTTCAAATTTTGTAACAGACCCACAGCAGCACACTGGGAGATAACATCAGCCAGACACAGGATCTGTTCTGGATTTGATCCAGTGCTTGTGTGCTCAAACTACAGCTTTAACTAAGGGTGAAGACATGCACATGAATCTATAGAGGGAATAATCTGCTCCAGAGGGAAAGTGGCAGCCCTCAGATGTGGGGCAAAACGGATGCAGATTCTCCTGCTTGACCCAGTGCCATGGTAACAGAGTACAAGCCACATGACACAGCAGAGGGGTGGAATGCTCCTCTGCAAACCCTCTCCAGATAAGGAAAGAAAGAATGTAGTTAAGAACGTTATCGTGCAAAATACCTGTCCCCAGGGACCCGCCTGCCAGGACGCACATTCTGGCTGCTGACAGGTCTGCATGGAGGCTGGCTTGGTCTCAGGGTCACAGATTCGATCATTTAATCGATCTTCACCAAACTGACACCAGACCTGACGGTGTTTATGCCCATTCCCACAGGTGACCAAGCACTGTAATGAAAAGCACAGCCAGTCACGGCCATTTCTGAATAATGTAGCGCTGTTCACAGGGGTTATTCATTGATTAGAAGAACAGGTGTGCTCTTTTCCCACAGCAATTCCTCTCTCAAAGCAATCTGTAAATACATTAAGGCTCACTGTTTTCATTCATTCATTCAGTCAGTCATTCAATATTTATATAGGCTCTGGGACAGTTTCAAGCACAGAATAAACTCAGCACAGCACCGTGTTCTGAAATGTAGATCTTCCACAATTTGCAATGGGGCTATGTCACAATAAATCGATTTCAAGGTGAAAATATCTAAGTTCAAAATGCATTTAAATACACCTAACCTACCAAACATCAGTGTTTAGTTCAGCCAACCTTAAACATGCTCAGAACACTTACATTAGTGCAGTTGGGAAAATCATCTAACACAGAGCCTATTTTATAATAAAGTATTGAAAACCTCATGTAACTTATTGAATACTGTGCTAAAGTGAAGAGCAGAACGCGTACGTGAGTAGAGAATGGCTGCCAGGGTACTGGCTGTTCCCCTTGTGATCGGGGGGCTGCCTGGGAGCTGTGGCTTCCTGCCCTTGCCCAGAGCGTCATGAGAGGCGATCAGACCTCCTGTCACTAGCCTGGGAAAAGACCCAATTTTAAAACTTGAAATATAGTTTCTATTGCATGTACATCACTTTCGTACTATCATAATGTTGAAAAATAGTTAAGTTGCCATTGTAAGCAGTGTAGCATCTGTACTGAGAAACATTCTTCATAATGTTTTAGCATAGGCGTTAACTGGGATGAATTTATGAATCAAACCAACCTGGTTTTGATACCAATGTAATTGTATTTTAATCCCAGTACAACCAGCTTAGATTACTAAGTCAAGTGATTTCCCTGTACCTCAATTTTCTCATCTCTATAGTGGGGATAACAATAGTGCCTACTGCAAAGAATCATAGAATTAAATGAAAAAAAAAAAACAACTAAAGTGCTTAACACATTTTCATTTAATAAACATTAAATACCATTATTATTACTATCAATGCTCACTGTAGAACATTTCTATATCTGAAGAATATAGGAAAACAGAAAACTATAATGATCCAAAAATCTCAGTCCCCAGGGATAATCATTATTAATATTTTGCTTTCTTCCCAGTGTTTTTACCTAAGGAATGTTGGGTCATAGTGAATATATATAATTTGATATCCCCCCACCTCCATTTCAGCAACCATTCTTGGAAAGGTTTCTTACTTAATTTGAAATATGTTAGCTAGTATTTATCTAAGTAAAACTTAAACCCACTACCTTCTTTCATCATTTTGTAACCAAGTACTAGAATTTAAGCTAAGGCAGCTTGTTAAGAGAACAAAAGCACACAGAAAAAATACACACCCCCAAAAATGTTGCTAATTTGTCTAGGAATCAGACACTTTTAATCACATGCACTCTTACTTGTCTGTCACTTCAGGGGTGTTAATCATATCCTCTTAAGATTCATATTTTATTTGCTGTTGAAAGCAAATAGTTCATATCACACTTGCATGGATGAGAGGAGGCAATGGACGCAGAAGCTGCAGCAGGCAACCACTTCTTTCACCACATCCCTGATCCAGTGCGTAAGTAAGGGAACTTCTGCTCCCATTCTACTTACTCCCCAAGAAAGAAGGGAGAGGGAGTCCACGTCACCTGCTTGGGGAGGATCTCACTGGGCTGTGTCAGTGGAGAGCGATGACACTGACTGCACCATAAAAGCAAGAAAGAGGCTCCACTTTTTTCTCTTGCTGTCCTAGGCCACCTGTACCAAGTAATGCAGGGTTTGCCTTACGCTTCAAGTAAGAGATGAGAAAGGCATAAATCTGGAATACTCAGCTGGTCCTTTCTCTTCTTCTCAAGTGTTCCACTAGCAACTGGATGGGTAAGTCAGGTCACATACTGGGGTTTAATTCTCTTACTTCATAGATGAGGAAGTAGGAAACCTCATTTAAAAAAAAAAACTTTAGTTCTAAGCCAATTAAACTTTACAATTAATAAAGTTTTAAAGTGACTTAGCTAGGGCCCAAAGAGGAAGGTAAGGACCTGGAACTTCAAAATCACCAGCAGAACCTACTATGGTGGGTGAGCCAGACAAGTCCACTGTGCCTCCACAGCTGCCAGTGGGCTGGTCTGATCGCCGTGGGGCAGGCAGAGGACTGGCTGGGCAGATGGCATAAAGGTGCAGCAAGTGCAAGTGCCCAGACAGAGACAGATTCGGAATTAGAATACTGCAGATTACCTAGGGGAAATACCAGCCTTCCAATCTCACCTCGGACCAATCTCCTGATTCCCACTGTGGACAAGGAAACTCATTACACCTTTGAATGGTGACTTTCTCCTGATGTGTGCATTTGGTATCATCCAGGACATCGTTCCGGGTGTTGACACAAATAGCCCTTCTCCTCTGGGTCCCACCATTGCAGCTTTTAGAACACTGAAAGGACAAACAATTAAATAAAACTACTGCTGAGTTTCTTAGCAAGCATGCTCAAGATCCCGGCTATGCTAGCAAATTTCTTCCATCCCTTTAGAAACAACCAACCAACCAACCAACCCTGGCCAATTTGGGTCGCTATTTTGGGGGTGTCTGTTCATGTTATCAATTTATTTATCCTGAAGGTTTATGCTGACGCCAACATAAGCAAATTGGCATAAGAAAATAAAATTGGAAATGGCCTGTGGGATATAGGAAAAGCAGATTAGTTGAGTTGTTCCACCACTCTCAATTTTCTACATGCTAGGCCCATATCAGACATTATAAATTAATCATGGTACTCTTCCAGAGAGTTTGAATGGGGTCAGGCATTATAAATCAATCACCACACTCTTTTCTCTATAGCCTAAATGGGGCTTCTCAATTCAACTCTAACTAATCAATTACTTGATTAGCCATCATCAATTAAGCAGATTCAGCATCCAAGAAGTCTCCCTTGGAGTAAGAACCAACTTACATCAGTCCAATCAGAGTAGCGCCAGCCACCAGTGTTACATTCTCCTGAGCATTTTTCCTGGTTACTTGGCTTGGGGTCACTGCTGCAGAAACTGTCATCAACCTTCTCGGTCTTCCCATCTAGTCTGCTATATTTGACACAGTAGATGTCTAGTGTGCGGTAACCCAAGCCACACTGGGCACTGCATTCACTCCTGCTGGCAACATGCCACCTATGTACAGACAATAGCAAGAAAGCAAGATTTCTGTGAAATACACATATGTCTACTCCATATTTAACTGGTGGACCTGAGTTCTTTTTTCTTCCTTAACTCAAATACCATGAAATCCAAAGCCACATTCAGCTACTGTAGTTCAATTTTAAACCAGCATTTCCATGTATTTTCCATGGCTGCCAATGTACATGGAAGTGACAGAGTGATGGCCAGAGGTTCTATCTTTGTGAAGATTCTCCTGTGATACAGTTAATCAGAAATTCAACAACCAAAAAGAAGAAAGAAAAAAAAAAAGGAATTCAACAGAGCAAAAAAAAGCAATTTTATATTTAAAAGCTTCACACAACCCAGTATTTCATTTATCAAATAGGCTGCTTTTAACAGAGAACCACTGATGGAAACTCCGCCTAGGAAAATTCCTTTATGTGGGCCTGTGCTAGAAAGTGCTCAATGAACATTCTGTGAATTAATTAATACGGGAATGGATATTGGAGTGTAAATGTGAATTTCAAGTATGCTGAACCTGTGTACATTAAACTCTGTGACTAAACAATAAGTTCCTTGAAGACATGGATGATAATCTACCCAACCCAATTTTTAGACAATTTTTAAAAGAGCAGTTTAGGTTCATTACAAAATTAAGAGGCAAGTACAAAGATTTCCCACATATCCCTACCCATGCATAGCCTCCCTGTTATCAATTACCTCCTACTAAAGTGGCCCATTGGTTGCAACTGGTTACACTGACATATAATCACCCAGAGTCCACAGTTCACATCAGGATTCACTCTTGGTACTACACAGTCTATGAGTTTAGACAAATGTGTAATGGCCTGTGTCCATCATTACAGTATCCATGGCTCTAAATATCCTCTGTGCTCCAACTATGCATTCCTGCCCCATATTCATGTACTTCTAAAGTGAGACTTGCAATCTATAAATTTTTGTCACCTTTGAACCTATAATAAGCCTTTCTTGGCACACAGTAGGTGTTCAATGAATGTGTGCTGATAAACTAGTTCTTTTAATGACCCAAGTCATTTGATGGTCAGTGCTTAAAATAAAAAAGTGCTTAAATTAAAAAAAGAAAAGACATTCTTAAACTGAATGGAACAGTCTAAGTGAGTGTGAAATGCATTTTGTTTATTAAATTTAGCAATCCAAAAAAAGTATGATTTCTTAAATTTCATTTGAATAAAGTCTGGTGTCTTAATTCTCTACTGCTTAGAAATTGGGTGGTTTGCCAAATGAATGCCCCAAGAATGCTTCCATCCACACTTACCCAGCGGAAAGAGTCAAGGAAAAAAGAGTACTGGTCACAGGCATATCGTGGAATTTCTCACAAATGCTCAAAAGTAGGTCAGAGTTGACCTTCTTTTACATTTGGCACGTAAAGTGGGCTACTGAGATTTTCCGCTTGACTGACATAGTATTTGGGGGATTTTGTTCAAACCGGAACATGTTAAATGAGGGACTGTAAAACAATGCTTTATCTCATCCTGTCAAAGTTTAATCTGGGCAACCTCTTACTTCCCTGAGGAAGTGAGGTAAAAATGTGGACCAATTCAACAGAGGCATCTGGAACTTTCATCTGCCCTTTGATTCTTGGCTGCCTTCTCTTTGCCTTTAGCACCATTTCCTTGTGGGAAGATTATTTTCCATCCTCGATAAAGAAGGCAGGAGTCCTGTCCCCACAAGAAAGTACACCAGCATCTCAAGCTGGAAAACTGTAGGAGAGTCTCTCTGATGTTCACATAACACCCTGGAACCTGAGCAGAGGGCCTGGAAGAGTCTGCAGAAAGCTCACAGACCCTTAGGAAAGTTCTCAAAATGCTATCATCTGCTTCATATTCTTTCCCTGGAAGGTCATCTCAACTTCACTGTTTTGAATTAATTCAGTTCATTTCATTGGCAGTTGTATTTTATTACTATAGGTTAGAAAAAGCAAAGCATTAATAAATGGAGAAAGAAAAAATGCCTATGTCTCTCGGTGGGGGGGGGCGCATTGTGGGATTAGTAATTTTGGGAACTACTGATTTAAGCAGGTTTCTGTATTGCAGAACTTCTCAGGACCCTCAGAATGTTAAGTAAGCATTACTAATCTCCATACAGGGGAGGAGACAGCCACTAAGGCTTTTCAAACATACTAATTTACCATGGATCATTTCCTGGAACTGTGTTCCCCCCACATGCTGTGGAAAAAACTATTTAAGAGTCTTATCAATCAGTAACAATCCCCTCTCCAGTCCTTCAGTTCTGCACACTGCTACTCAGCAATAATTGGTAATAAATCATAACTATAGTGATTGTTAGGTTGACAGAGAGAGGAAAGACATAACCTCTTCTTCGGGCTTGTTATGTGTTTTTGCATGTTTTTCACTGACCATATCATTTTGCCAGCAATCTATAAAGGCCAGTAATATATGAATTTGAATGTTGACAAATAAACATGATCTTCTATTTAATTTCAGATGTGAGTGTGCTCCTATCTAGTAAAGAAGCTGTATAAGATTATCCTAAACTCCCATTTTTTTCCTTTTTATTTTTTAATTCTTACCCCTAAGGTTGGTCATTTCCACCATAGGCACTTTTATTAGAAGACAGAGCTACAATTCCTTCACCTTATTTTCCTTAATCAGTCAGAGATGCTATGTTCCCCAAGCCTATTCCCTGAACTCCTGTTCTCCTTTGGTCTCAGTAGAGCTGAAGTATTTCTTTTTTTTTTTAGTTAAGACTTTCTTTGAATGGGAAATTTAGAATAGCACCTTCGACATATCTACTATATGAAATAAAAATACTTTAACCCTTGGCTTTAACTTAGATATTATGAAATGATTTTTAATTAAAATCAGAATCAGAAAGACTTGGGTATGAATGCAAGCTCTACAACATGTTTGCTAAGTGGTCTGAGGTAGGTCATGTAACCTCACCGGGTCTCAGCTTTCTCATCTGAGAAACCAGAGCAAATAGGAGTCATTTCACAGGGCTACTAGGAAGATTAAACAAGGCAAAGCATGTGTACCATTTAACACACATATCAGGTACTCAGGAAAAGTATTACTACTATTATTATTACTCTTGGGATTTTATTCTCCAACCAAGTTCTAAGTATCATGTAGCTTCACATAAACCAGTAATACGAAGTTTGGGGAGAAATTCAGCTGAGATCTGTGTAATCCTACGTAAAGACTCATGGATTTAAGGCTCCCTTTCAATGTACCTACTTAGTGAAATTTGCTTTAATTTTTGTTTTACATCTGAAAGTGCTTCCAATGCAGGAGACACTCTGGAGAGCATCAGATCAGTCAGAATCACAAACTAAATTGTGGCTTCTTTTGCAATCTGCAGTTAAAAATATTAGTTGCTGCAGGTAATTGTTCAAACATCTCCACCCTCAAATTGGTGCTCATGGGTAAACTTTAAACAGGGTTCTTTTAGAGTCTTTACTTTCTTTACGGTCATGTTCTACTACTCAAAATGCTTTGTACAAACTTGCCTTCCTTGCGATTCTAAGAGCATGCCTAGTGCTTTTGGCGGGAGTCCCACAATGGCTGCGTTTATCATTGAGCCTACCAGCCCCAGCCTGACTCAGCCAGGGCAGAAATGACAGTGGAGGGGTTCCAAGTAAGGCAGGGAATGGGGATGGGGCAGAAAACTCTTGGGAAAGGAAGAAAAGCCTCAAAGAATGCGATCAGTGAGTTCACTCATAATTATGCCTGAATTAAAAATGAAAACTGCTCTCTCCTAGGGTGTAAGAGTACAAACTCAAGGGCCAGGCAGAATCCTGCTGCATGAAACCTGCCGCTCCACTACCTAGACACGTGACCTTGGAAAGTTGGTTTAGCTTCTCTCAGGCCTCTATTTCCTTATTTGTAAACTAGCGATACTACTACTACTTATGCCATTATATAGTTCAGAGAATTGATAGCATATTATTAATCAAATAGAATATATGCTAATATATAATCTATATTAATAGGATGTTACTAGGGTATTATTTTAATAGGGCAAGATTTTGTAATATATAAGGACTATCTTATTAATATGAGAATATTAATAGCAAACTATATAACTTAAAAATAGCTCTTAGTAATGGTTGACTATACTATTACTTTCAGAGTAACTACCACACCAAATAATATTAATATTGTCATTGATTCATTATTATTAATTACAGAATATCATTATTTTCAATGATAATTAGATATAGGACTAACCTGAAAATGTTACCTTTCCCAATTCACTGAGGTTGTGCCTCAAAGAATCTACCCACTAATTCAATATTTTTCTCCTAAACTTTAGTGATTAATTCAGATCAGCAAGTAGCTAATCATTTTTCTGAAAAGCCTCAACTCTAATTTAACTAAATTAATGCAATTCGTTGAAGCAATGGGCTTATATAGGCATTACCTATAACAAAAATGAACACTGCATCATTTAAATGTCTGCCTTTTGAACAAAATAGCAGTAGACTCACAGACTCCAAGAAGGGACTAGTGGTTACCAAATGGGAGGGGCTGGGGAGGGTGGGCGGGGAGGGAGGGAGAAGGGGATTAAGGGGCACTATAATTCACAATCACAATATAGGCAGGTCACGGGGAAGGCAGTAAAGCATGGAGAAGACAAGTAATGACTCTATAATATCTTACTATGTTGAGAGACAGTGACAGCAATGGAGGGCGTGAGGACTTGATAATAGGGGTATATGTTGAAACCACTGTGTAGTTTATGTGAAACCATCATAAGATTGTATATCAGCGATAGTTTAATAAAATAAATAAATAAATGTCTGCCTTTTAATGTCTTGGGTTTTTCTTTTCACAATGACTTGTCAGTGCTTTTCAACAAGCCAACGAGCACGCAGCTCAGGGACATGGGGTGTATGTGCAGTGTAGTAGGGTGGGAAGTGCCTGCATGTTGAAATCAGAGCCTTTACGTTAAGGCTGGCAAAGACTTGGCATTCATACATCTCCCCTGCCTACTGCCATGACAAATTAATTTCTAACTAATCGCACACTACTTCTTTCTCTCAGAGCCTCAAGAGGACCTTATAATCTTCATTCCAGCACTGCAAGCTGTCAATACCACTTGGTAAGGTTTAGCATTGTGATGTGGCACCTGAAAAACATCTAAGTATTCGCTTTGCTACTCAGGGAGAGTGAGACCTTAACAAGACCTTAACCAATCTATGCTGATCGCTTCTTTTCCATAGAAGGAGGATAAAACACCGACTCACCTTGCCTGCATTTAACTGACATGCAGACTATACAATGCAACCCACAGGCTACTTAATACTGAAAATGGCACAGTCAACCTTTCTGGCAAACGGGAAAGTTCTAGATTACCTACCCACTCACTTGCCTCCAATTTCACAGTTTTCTTAAATACAGAATTGTTTGCATATCTAGAAATCTGTATGTAGATGTGTTACTTCCTTCCATGACTCTCCCTTTGGGCACTGCAACTTTCATGTACATAGAGGTTCTTCTACTGGGTGATGTACACCCTGGGTGAATACACAGCATACAGGCACTTTGAAGGACAAGGTTTTCTCCTTTTCTGTTGATTTTCAAGCCAAACATTTACATAACATGTGACTCAAACATAATAATACCTAGGCAGCGAGTTGTGAGAGCCATATGAAAACTTTTCTGGCATGTGCCAGAATCTGTTATCTATTTTCTATTTTTAGGAGAAGACTAAGAAATGTGCAGGCATATGTCTACGACAGTCAGTCTCAGAGGGATGGAAAATTGGCTGAACCTTATTTCACCGTAACACAAAGAAGGGAAACCAAAGAGCAACATCCCCTGCTTCTGCTCCTCTCATGCAAAGACCTACAACAACCTCACAACTCAGCAGTAAAGACCACGCGGAAACACTGGCCTCACCTCAGGTCACAGTCTGTGCCGCAGGGCTCAGTAACAGATCCTGGCTGGGGCAGCCCATCGCATCTTTGATCGGAAACTATAAGCTGATCAGATTCCCTGGTGCAAACAGGTTTTCGCTTCCGCTCACCTAAGCAATGAGGGAAAAAAAATATTCAGAGAAAGTAACCTATTCCATAAACTATTCAGGCCAGAGACTGGTAAACATTTTCTGTAAACTGCTAGATAGCAATTATTTTTGGTTTTGTGGGCCATACGACATCTGTTGTAACTACTCAACTCTGCCATGACAGGGCAAAAGCGGCCACCCGTAGATAATATGTAAAAAAATGGAATGGCTGTGTTCCAGTAAAACTTTATTTATACAAGTAGGCAGTGGGCTAGATTTGGCCCATTGGCTGTAGTTTGCTGACCCCTAATTTAGACAAAAGTAAATAGGACACATAACATGCGGTACAACTACTAGATCTGCACCTCTGGAGTATCAGAGTGGCAGAACTCATTTTGCTTGGATAAACCTCTAAGGATAAAGAAACCTAATATATCCTGAATCCCTTGAAAAGCTCAACTTGCCCGCTGAAAGTGATCAGACAGATGCAGAGAAAGTAGAAACTGCATGCAGATAGAAAGGTTCACAGACTGCATGTATTTGATCAGTCTCAAAAAAAAAAAAAAGTAATTAAAAAACAACTCATATCTCCAAAACTCAGTCTAAAAGTAGATACCTCGGCAGGGTTTGCTGCATGCTTGCCAGGGCCCGTGACTGTTCCAGTAAAACTGCTGAGGTTTGTCTTCAATTGGAATATTGAAAGAATAGCGTACGTCAGGGTTGTATAGCTTTCCCACGGACAACACCTGGATGATCAGAGGAACGGGAAGGATGTTTACCGGCCTGGTAATTCCGAGCGGAAGAAAGAGATCGTGGGGGCACAGCCAAGTTTTTACCTGAAGCAAAAGCTCTTGGTCGATGCGGTCTGTGGAGTTAATCCTTTCCACGGCATTGTCAGACCCGCTGTACTCTATCACGGCATTCCCGATACGGATTTCCCTTTTGGACATGGTGACAACAAAGTCTCCATTTAGCAAGAATTCACCTTTACTGCTTGATAAAGCTGCAGACAGGAAAGAGAGAATCCACTGAATTGCTGCCATCGTGTTGCTGTTTGAACTAACACTCTGACAGGCAAAGTTAGAGTGCAAAGAATATGGATCTTTCAGCCAGACAGGCACGGGCTCAAATCCTCGTTTTGCCACTTGCCAGTGATGTGGCCTTGGGAAATTGCTTTCCCGCTCTCCATCTCCATTTCTTTATCTCTAAAACAGAGGTAAAAACTCCTACCCCTCGAACCCTCCTACACTGCTGGTGGGAATGTAAACTAGTTCAACCATTGTGGAAAGCAGTATGGAGGTTCCTCAGAATGCTCAAAATAGAAATACCATTTGACCCAGGAATTCCACTTACAGGAATTTACCCTAAGAATGCAGCACTCCAGTTTGAAAAACACAGATGCACCCCTATGTTTATTGCTGTACTGTTTACAATAGCCACGATATGGAAGCAACCTAAATGTCCATCAGTACATGAATGGATAAAGAAGATGTGGTACATATACACAATGGAATATTACGCAGCCATAAGAAAAAAACAGGTCCTACCATTCGCAACAACATGGATGGAGCTAGAGGGTATTATGCTCAGTGAAATAAGCCAAGTGGAGAAGGACAAGTACCAAATGATTTCACTCATATGTGGAGTATAGGAACAAAGGAAAACTGAAGGAACAAAACAGCAGCAGAATCATAGAACCCAAGAATGTACTAACAGTTACCAAAGTGAAAGGGACTGGGGAGGGTGGGTGGGAAGGGAGGGATAAGGGCGGGAGAAAAAAGAAAGGGGGCATTACAATTAGCATGTATAGTGTTGGGGGGGGCATGGGGAGGGCTGCGCAACACAGAGAAGACAAGTAGTGATTTTACAGCATCTTACTACACAGATGGACAGTGACTGTGAAGGGGTATATTGGGGGGACTTGATGAAGGGGGGGAACCTAGTAAACATAATGTTCTTTCTGTAATTGTAGATTAATGATACCAAAATAAAAACAAACAAACAAACAAACAAACAAACAAAATTCCTACCCCTCATGGTGCCTGCAAAAATTAATTGAACTACAATACAAGAGTCCTAATCAGCCTGGGGTTTGTTATACAGGCCCTACAGTTACGGATTATGGGTGGAAGCAAAAGCATTACAATTTAAAAATATGTACTAATGAGCTGAACATTTACAAGGCTGGTCCCCACGCAAACATCTCTTATTTTATACTTCAATTCGTTGAGCCTACTGAATCTTTGTTAGTCTTCATTTGGCAGATGTGGAAATCTGAAAATCCATGGCCAATATGATACTCGAATGTCACTTTCTCAGGGAGGCCTGACGTGGTAGCCAGCCCCCCAATGATCCCTGCTTCCTGACAGTCAAACCCTGTGTCTTCTCCTCCCACACTGAGTGGTTCTGATGGTGTGATCACTAGGATATTGCAGAAATAACAGTGTATGATTTCTAAGGCCAGGCCAAAGGCACTGTTCATCCTTGAACCTCTGGCTTTGGGAGAAGCCAGCTGCCATGTTATAGGGATATCCAAGCAGGCCCACTGAGAGGCCTTCTGCAAATAGCAGTGAAGAACTAAAACTTACCGATACTACCTGAGTGAGGTAGCCGGGAAGTAGATCTGCCAGCCCCAGTGAAGCTTCCGGATTTGAGCACAGACTTAACTGAAGTCTTAACTGTCACCCCATGAAAAACTTCAAGCCAAAAACACCCAGCTCTGCTGCTCCCAAATTGCTGACACACAGAAACTGGTATATAGTGTATATTTTTAGTTCTAAATCACTATGTCTTGAGATAATTTGTTATACAGTAAAAGATCATTAACACACCTACCCCGATCATTCTTTTCAAAACTGCACCACTTCCCCCCAACTACCAACACTGATTCCATTCTTCCTGTCCCATGTCCTGCCTTAACTCTTCTCCACAGCACTCTGTTTATGTGCTCTCTCCACCCAGGCAAGAATGTGAGCCCCAGGAGGGCAAGGGTGTTTGGACTGTTTCATTCAAGGTTGTATCCCAGCTTCTGAAAGAGCACATGACATGTGCTCAATAAGTACTTTCTTGAAAGCATAAATGAATCCAAGGAAGACCTTGAAAAAGATGAAACAATCACTGGAGCTTAACAAGTAATGTTGGAGAACTGCTTGCATCAAGTGCCAAAATACTGGTCAACTGAGAACCTAACAGACACAGACTAGTTAGAAACTTAGGAAAAGGCAAGAAAATGGATGAAGAAGATGAGATGAGAGCTGATTCAGAAGATATAATTTACTTATCAAAGAGTCCAAGGAGACTACTGGGAGAATAAATAAAATCCTAGAAGGCTTTTATAAAAATAACTCCTCAAATTCTATCACTAAATTCAAACTTTAAATGAAGAATGTACTACTCTGCTATCATATGATTTGACTGGACAATCTGGGCAAAAACATTTATCAACTGCTTTATTCCCATTCTAAAAGCTGGTGCATGATTGAAATGAAAACACAATTTTGCTGAATCTAAGAAAAAAATTAATTTTCATACTTCTTGATTAATGTCTCACGATAAAAATTCCAATTGTATCTTTTCCCTTTAGTATTTATTATAAAATTTTGGTTTTATTTTAAGTACCACTGTTTTTTTCAGTACTACTGCTCCTTGAATAATGAATCCTCCTGAGTACTGGGTCTGTAATCAAACAGGCACTCAATAAATCAGAGCTATGAAACTTTTGGGCCTTGAACAAAGTATTAGAAAAGGCCCTGTTACGTTTTTTAAGTTGTACATACACAATTAGTGACTTCAGCAAAGAGGGAATGCTTGCATGCACAGGCCATGCATTTAGGGGAACAAAAGGAATTTGGATATTTAACTTAAGGATGGCAAATAGGTTCTGTCGCAAGTTCCAATGTCCATGGGTACTAGCTGCTCAGGAAACTACACAGAGCAGGATTCACTGGCAACATCTGCTGGAACACCATTTTTACGGCATCTGTTTCGGTTGTGGGATGGGGAGCAGCCAAGACATCTTAGGCATTTGCCAGATCCTGACCTGTCTTTCGCTGATGCAGATGATGCCTTCCTTGTCTTTCACCAGGCAGGAGCAATATGTATGGAGAAGTTTAGAGGATTTAGGGAAAGGAGACATGGTACCCTCCCCAGGAGATTAATGAGGGCTGCCCTGAAGCTCTGAGCATTCCTTGTGGCTCAGGAACAGCAGGGCCTTTTTTTTTAATTGGACCTGGGAATCTCCCAGAGTTCACTCAGTTGGATGCTGTACTGATACAAGGACTACTCTTTCCAATCAGGAGTTAACTATGCTGAACTCTCCCTAATTCAGCACCTCACTCTCCAGAATTCCCACCTATGCAGGCCCCATCTTGGCCCTGAGGGAAGAATAAGATGCCTTCATCTGAAATGGTTGGGAAGAATGTAGTGACACAGGGAAAAAGCTTGTAGAAAGATAGCAAACCCTCCAAAATCTTGGTTGCTTCTTGACTCAAAATCCTTGGACAGTCTGTCCCTTATTACCTATGGAATTTAGTTCAAACTCCTTAGCATGACCTTCTTAAATCTTTACAAATTGTATCTGGACCTATCTTTCCAGCTCCATTCACTCCCACCAATAAACCTCAACTTCTAGTCATGTGCATCCCCAGAAGCCAAACATTTTTCTATATGGAACCAGTGAAGTAAAATGATTAAGGGTTTTGGGTCTGAAGTCAGACCAAAAAGGATTCCAATTCTTCCCACTTTCTATGCATGTGACCTCGGGTAAGTTACTGAACCTCTCAAAGCCTCAGTTTCTTCCTCTGTAAAATTAGTTTACCATGTGATTGTTATAGCGTTAGACAAGATAGTATGTATAGGCTTCAGTTCCTGCGAGATCATGCCTTCATATGCACTGTCTCCTTATCACTCCTTTATAGAAGTCCAATTTACAGATAAGAAAAGCATGACTTTAGTACTAGTAAAGTACTCCCCTAAGGCCAGGTACCATCTAGTTATGGCCATCTGTCTCCAGAGCCTGTCAACCACTAAAGCATTCCAAGAATGAGGTCAACAAATATCAGTAAATGGGTGAATGAATTAATACATTCTTTCTCTTATGTATAAATTGAAACCAAATGTTCGGCTACTGGTTTTTAAAAATTTGAGTTGTTCATTTTGCTAGACTGCATTAGTCAGGCAACCAACCACTTAAAAACGCACTTTTATAAGCCCAAGGAAGACCTGGACCCATAGTAGGTGCTCAATCAATGATGTTGAAAGAACAAGTGACTGATTGAATCAGACATTCATGACAAGGAGAACAGAGTGCTTCCAGCCAAGTAACTGTTCACCTGTCAGCGTGAACCTCTGACAACCTCGTCTTCCCTGCAGGTCCTGCAGCGTAAGACCCACCAGCCATGCAAGATGAAAGAGTTTCAATGGGTCACTGATTGGAGACCGAGTTGTTTCCGTGGCATCTCAGGCATCCTGAGCTGCCTCCTAATGCGGGCCACTTACATGGCAAAGGCAGGGTGTGCTGCCAACAAAATCAGCCAGTACTTTCAAGTGAAGTCGCTTGCTAGCAGCCCAGCTGATGTTTCACTAAAAGAGGGGCAATGAGACATCACAAGGTGGGTGCTGTAAATTAAGCTATATAATCCAGTGTTGTCTGCAAGGAGCAATCATCCATTCTCAGTTAATTCTGAGGCTCCTTTTGAGTCTCCAGGCTTCCTCTCGAGGTCCTCCTGCCTCAAGGCATTTTACCCTCCACTGAATACTCCCTATCCCAGGAGATGGTGAGTAGGGAATGAGACAGGCATCACCAAGGGAAACGCGTTCCTGCTTTACCTTGAACTGAACTGATTCCTGTCTTCCCTCTGTCACAATTAATCAAGGGCTACGTGTCCTGAAGACAAGTATCATGGAAATGGTTCTTTTTCCTTCCAGAAATGATGAACATGGTGGCAGGACGTGCAACTTGGCTTCAAGCCAACAGGAGGGAGGGTCTATGGGAAAGGATGACCTTTGACAGGGAGACTTTCTGCTTCGGTTCCTTGTGAAACAAATAGTTTCCTGAAAAGGTCTCCTGCCCAACCTCCTCCTAATGTGATTAGGGGAGCTAATTTCCTGGGTTGGTTTCCCCCCTATTTCACCTGTCCACGCTGGGTTGTTACAAAAGCCCTCTCTTCTGGAAATCGCTCCCTCACTCAGTAATGCGGAAAGAGTGTGGCTTGACTGACTTTTAAAAAATATGAGGGATAAAGATGAAGATGGCTTAGCAATGCAACAGCTGTGATGACTCGAGCGAGGCTCAACGGTGTGTTTTAAAACCTTCTGAGAGCATTACTGCAACTTCCTTTAAGCCAACAGTCAACATTCATATACCCTGGATTTGATGACAACATCATATTCTTCCTAACTTGTTAAGAAACCACTGTAAGGTTCAAAGGCTCTGAGGTCTCCACTTTCACACTCAGTGAACTGTGACTCGCCGTCTATGCCTGCACTTTCCATTCGCTCTTCTGCCAACAGGTGACTTTACCATACCATTCATTAAAGAGCCATGACTGCCCAGACTGCCTGTGCCAAATGGCAAATTTTCTATAATTCTGTTTTCATTCTTTACAAGGAGATTAGGAAACCTCCACTGAGGAATAAAAGGTTATCAGGAGGTGCCCTGCACTTCAGGTGCCTGACCTGGGTGAAGTTAACGTGAGGCCACTATTTGGAAGATTATGTTTCCGAGGAGAAGAATGGAGGAGAATCCCTCTCCCTTTCAAGGAGAAAAAAGGTGCAGGTCAGTTGGCTCTCAGGAAACAGATTAAGAGAGGAGGCTGCACGCAATGCTGCTGGATTTAATTAGGAAGTAGTAAGGCCACAGCAGTCACATGTTCAAATTTACAACCCAGAGCATGACGTAAAACGCTTGACCCATTTTGCATAGTGATGGAGTGAGCAGAGCGGAATTCCCAAGAAATAATTTTTAAGAGGGTCCCAAGAACACTGCTCATTATCCTAAAATTTACCACCCACTTGGATATGTAGGGTCGGACAAAGCTGGTGCAGCCACTGTGTGACGGGTCACCAGCAACTCAACGGTGCTGGAAAGAAGGAATGATTCTGTGTATTTCCATGCTAATCCCATCTCCCATTAAGCAAACAGTAGGTTCTCAGTAAAGGCAGCATGAGCAACGGTTGTTCAACAACTCAGTAATCATTTCCTTAGTGCATTCATGGGTAGACTTTATGTGAAAATACAGACAGAACCTCTGACCTTAGAGTGCTAGTGTTTCACTTGAATAAATGAGAAACAAAGTTGTCTCATCTCAGTTAAAGGCACCTCCCTCCTTGCAGTTGTTCAGGTCAGAACTGTGGAGTCACTGTTGCCTCATCTCTTTCTCTCTTAAACCATATTCAATCTATAAACAAATCATGATGGCTCTACCTTCAAAAAATATCCATAGTTTGACCACATAATGCCACCTGCACTGTTCCCATTTGGGACCAAGCCACCAGCATCTCTCTCCCAAATTATTACAGTAAGTGCTTAGCCAGTTTTCCTGCTTCGACTCTGTATCCTTCTCCTTTGAAAATATAAGTATGGTTATAGCTTGTTATTCTTTGGAGCAACACCTCCAGTAGCTCCCTGGGTCTCTCAGAGGACAAGTCCTTTCAGTGGCTCTATGGCCGCATGGCACCTAGTCCGATATCTCTTTGGCCTCCTTGAGGACTCTCCTCCATGCTTATGCAGCTGCAGCTATACTGGCTTCCCTCTGTTCTTGGAACAATCCAGACATACTCCTACTGCAAAGGTTTCGCACTGGCTGATCCCTGTGCCTCCTCCCCGGGACAGCCTGTTACCTCCTGCTACAACTCAAACATTTCAACTCTACTGTTCCCACCTCACCCTTGGTATCCCAATTTCCTTTATGGTGCTCTCTTTTTTAATACCATGTATCCCTTCTAACATTATACATTTGCTTATCTATTAAGTTGTTGTTTATTGTCTAACTACTACCATTAAAATGTAAGTTCCAAGAAGACAGAGGCTTTCTTTAATCTGTTTTACTTACTGTGCCCAGAATAGTGCCTGACACATATTAAATAAGTGAATGAATGAAGGACTGTGTAATGCAGCAAATGCTGTAGTGGAGTCATGTGTAAATATTATTCTAGATTAGCATTGCTGGCTTGGCTAAAGGATCACTGTCTATCTATGGAGGGTTTCATACACACACCCCAAAATACAGATCAGGTTCCTAACCTGTAGTCCCAGTGAACAGTCATTTACGAGCTCAGTAGGCCCAAATGTTTGGGGTGAGTCTCTATAGTGGCTGTGTTCAGATAGATAAATAGAGTTTCTGCCTAGACATTATAAGAGAGAAAGTCCATTCATTTATTTAAAAAGTGACTGCCCAGCAAGACTGCCCTGTTTTCTTCCAGATTTGAGCCCAAGCTGTGCTATTCTCACGGCTAGGAGGAGTCTGGTTGTGTATGCTGACCGGTTGGATCCCTTTCAGTCATGACTTCCCTCCCCATGTCCTTCTTTTAATTAAAAATGATGGGGAAAATGTCATCACTTACAGCAGTTCTCAGAATTAGAAACTGAAGTGGGAGTGGGTTGAGCAGATTGCTGAAAATAAACAGCATTGCTGGTGTGTTGTGATTTAAATGTAAGAATAGTCATGAGTTTAATCGTGTGCCTGGGCAAGAGAAGGATGAGGAATCTAGAAAGTGACAAGGTGGGCCATTCAGGTAATGACATGAAAAATCTATCGCCACCACAGAACCTTCTGGAATGACCAGGCACAATGAAATACTGAATATGTCTACTAGTGGTCTGCTGTTAGTTCGAGTTGATAGCATTAAAATTGAGTCAAGTAATCCCTCTAAGAAAACATGTGCAAGTCAGTTACAGCATAAATTAATTTAAAAGACACAAAGACAACAATGATGTTATGCTAGACTTGCAAGGAAAGTACTTTCAAAATTTGATTTAGGGCCTTTCTATTTTCTAAGATCCAGAGGAAATCCCTTGATATTGACTATTATAACTATACAACTCCTAAATCAATACTCAGAGGGTGTACAAATGAGGAAGAAGTAAAATTATGAATTTCAAGATCAACATTTTTTATGAAATTACATGACATCTGAAAGCTCTCCACGTACAACACAGGGAAGGAAGTAGTGTCTGCCAACGGCTCCAGAAAGCCAGCACTCCTATGAGCAACAGGGGCATCCCATCTCACCTAAGTAGTTATCATCCTCTGATTTCCCTGAGAAACTGTGCTGCCGCACATCGATATTGGTAGCACCAGCTGGAATTCGGACCACAGTATTGTAACCTGAAAAGAATATAGCAGAAATTTGGTATTTCATAGCATGATTCACTTTCTCTAAGCATAAAAGGTTGGAAACAAATAAATACAGTATAATTCTCACTATTAGGTGACCTTTAGCCAGATGGGTAATGTACCTTAACAAGCCTGAATGTATACATTAATACATTTACATATTACATGTGGTTAACAATTTTTAAACTAAACATTTTCCTTCTCATGATTCTTAGAAATAGATTCTCACCATAATGCACTGTATTAAATGTTCCTGCCACTGTTTTGCATGAAGAATTATCACCACCACAAACTCCGCACTTATCTCTCCGGGCTTTTGAGTTTAAAACATGATCGCATCCAGCTTGCTTTTAAAAACAAAATATTTGAAATAAATGGTAAGTATTAGAGTGATTATAAAATGGCAACTAAGTTGTTTCTTTGAATTATGTGCATTTAAAATGACAAGGAAGTTAAGTCCCTGTAAACTTGCAAGAGTTGAGAACTCTCAAATTGTCTAGGGCCTTGCTAGGGACAATGTGGCCCTTGGACTAGCAGCCATGGGCATACCCAACCTTGAATGCAGAATCTTGGGGCCCACCCAGTTGCACTGAATCAGAATAAATTTTCTGGCATGTTAACAAGACCCTTAGATGCTTCTCTTACAGATTAAAATTTGAGAAGCACTAGTCTACAAGTAAGTGGGAAAAAATAAGAAAAACTGCTCAGGAATGAAAAAAAAAGGAGTGGCAAGGACTTATCCAATTCAAGAACTGACTTCTCAACTGAGGGGAGCAGCCACTGTCCACTACAGGCTACTGCTGCCATACAGAACTAGAAGCCCAGCGTTGGCATTTCTTAATTTTTCAAGAGGAGCTGGAGAATTTGATTTTATGTAAAATCCTCTATGTTTAAATACTGGCTATGAATGAGGACAAAACTTGACTGCAGGCTGTCCGTTTGAGGCCTTAGGCCCCAAGTGACCTCCTGGTGTTCTTCACATCTTAATGTGACACAGCAGTGCGGACTGAGGTCTGAGGAGGACACCAGCAACGGCCAATCTAAGATCAGGAAGGCAGAGCCCATTCACATTCTTGTCCATTTTGCTCCTTTGTACGAACTGGAATTTGAGGAAAACCTCAATGTTTTGCCATAGAATGGACGAACAAGGAAATATGCAGTGTAGTGAGCTGGGAAGGAAGGAGGTGAAGTTCTTAGGGACTCTTTCAATGAAATCCTTCTGACTAGGAACTCCAATTTGTCTTGGGCCATGTGCAAAGAAAAAAATGCATTATCTCAGAGTGTGGCTGTGTTAGGAATGATTTTGGACTAATGAGAACAATCAAGTAGTGTGAAGCCCCTCAAGAAATCACTGCTCTGATGCTTTACCATCTGCCAGAAGTGTTGTGATCTGCCCTTCTAAGAATAATCAACAGGCACGTCTCAGGGGGAAGCCATTGTGCTTACAATCAGAAAGAGAAATCTGAGTGAGACCAGCTCTTCCTCACCACATCAGTCTAGAATACTTGCTGTCAGGAAGCATTTGGGTTTAACCTTAAGCACTGACATTGCAGGAAAAAAAGTGTACGCGCACGCGCGCGCATGTGTATGTGTGTAAATTATTATAATGAATTTTCAGGAGGAGGTTTTGTGAAGACTCCCCCAGAGGTTGAGGATGTCAGACAAATTGAGGGCAGTGGTTCTCAAACTTTGGCATGGATCAGAGTCAGGTGCTGTTGATGTATGTGAGTCTGGGGTCCACACCCTGAGAACTACAGCCCTGGAGACAGTGCACAGGGATTAGCAAATGCTATTCTGTCAAGGAAGCTACACACCACAGCTTTTGCAGCAAGACCACAGTGGAAAAACCACCACCTGAGGCTTACCCGGCAAAGGCCTTGGACACAGATATCGTTGGTGTCCTGGCCGCAGGGAGTTCCATCTACCACTCTGTCTCGGAGCTGATAGTAGGCCGTGTTCCCTGCCACCCTGCAGAACAGCTTGCACCGGTCCTTCATCAAGACTACAGAGGAGAAACATGATGCAATGGACTTTCGTGCCAGGACTGCATGCCAGCCTGCCCACCCGGGGCACTTGCCCTGGAGGTACTTACTTCCACTGTACTTAGGGACCCAGCGCACATTTGGAAGGAGACCATTGATGTTAAAATGCTTCCCGTCGAAGTGAGCACACTGTTCATCCCGGAAGTCTCTCTTCTGCTTGAGACATGGCTCTGTGTTGCAGGACTTAAATTTCATTCTACGCCCTACACAGTACTTTCCACCATTTTTCGGCCTGCAAAATTAAACAACAGACACACTGTACTATTATGCCTTTCTCCCCACATCACTCTCTTCTCTGTGGCTTCTGTCTTCTACGGAAGCTAACTGGAAGTGGCCAGTGACAGAGGACAGGGTAAGGACTCTGAAGTCCAGGTTTGCACTCCGCCTTCAACACCATATAGTGTGTGACCGTGAGCAAGTCACTCAATCTCTGCCAGCCCAGGCCCCTCCATCTGCAAAATGGGGAAGTGGTATCAGGTACGGCTGTTTTGAGGATAAAATGTTAGAGCGTGTAACAAAGTTTGAATACAAAACTATTTGGCCATTTTCTGTCCTCTTTCTCCTGTACATTCACATTCCTTTGACTTTAAAATGTAGGAGGTAAAGCATGCAGATGATAGTTAGAATGCCCCCTGTCTACCTTCCATAGGATATTCTGATGGGAGACTATCTGAACACTTGAATCATGCACTGCCATTTATTCTCTCCTTCTCTCCCACCGTAAAGCAACTGGTTTTGTTTGTTCTGTTTTACAAGTAAGAGGAAATAAAGAGAATGTGCTCATAGTTTGACCGACTTAATAGAAGAAGTACTAAAGAATGTACTGGCTTCATTAACAGTATGGAATACTATCATCATGGTAAATAACAGTAAATACCATAGTAAATGTCATATTTACTATGATAACAGTATGGAATACACTGTAAAGCATCACAGTGCAAATTTAATCTCAGCATGGAACCCCTGTTCATGTATTTTACTGATGTGACCTAGAGAGATTATGCAAAACACCTCCCAGCAGTCAACAGCTCACCAAATTCATCATGGAAATGGGAAGATCACGGAATCACAGCAAGTCCGGCTCACCTACCCAGGGCCAATGCAGCTCGGATTTTACAGCTACCCTAGGATTCCTCTGACCCAGAAAGAAAGTTTCCCACCTTTTGTTTTTGTTTTTGCTTTTTTTAGAATGTTCTTCCAGAGTTCTAGAATGCAAGGCAGTCGCAGAGGAGGTAAGATGCTGGATTGGATCTGGGTTCCAATCTCCCCACTATCCTGTGTGACCTTAGACAAACCTCTTAGCCTTCCTGAGCATCACTACCCGCCTTCTCTAAAATGAACCACAAAGATCCCTGAAAATGTTAGCTACTATGATAATATGTCAGCACTACCTATATACCTACCAACCTAACCTGATCTGAGTGAGCAGTTTGTTTTGATTGCCAAATCTGAGCCACAACATTGCTTGCACTGTTAAGATAGGACTCAATGCCCCAGCAGTGCCCAAGTCTGAAGAAGGGCTATTTGGCTCTCACAGGATTATAAACAGGCTCCCTAGATCAGAGATCTGCACAGTAAGGTAAGAGCCTGAGCTTTGCAGTACACACTGGGTACTTCTGGGTAAGCTACCTGGTCTCTCTGAACTCCACCCTGCACACATAAAACAGAGATAAAATTGTCCACCTTAAAGGATTGTTGTGAATCTGAGGAGCTTAGCAAGGAGTCTGGTATTTACTGTTATTTACCATGACGATAAATCTAGGGATGCAAAAGGGCACCGAACTCAGCAGTATGTATGTCTGATTGCTTCCCCATTAAACATAATTAAGCTCATATGCTTTGCAACTGCACTGTGCACTCAACTTGCCAAAACTCGTGTATCTTGCCCAAGGGTAAGGCAGATGAGGTACTTTTATGCCAAATGGCAGGAGATTCAGATTTTGCCCATGGTCACACAGCGAATAAAAGAACGGAGACAGCCCTGGAATTCCAAGTTTCCGAGGTTCTCTCTGTGCTCTCTCTGCCGCCTGATGCAGGAGTTACAGTCACAATCTTCTCTTTTTCTCTTTTGCTGCCACTTAGAGACAATTGGTTTCCTCAGTACCGAGGCACCCTAGTCTCATGCATAAAGAATCACAGGTTATATCTGAATAATTAGATCACCCCACACGTCTGCTTGGGTGAAATGTGCTTTAAACGTGCTATGAGGAAGACCCTTTTCAACTTCTCCTCAAATTGAAATATTTATGGAATCCTTTCAAGTGCCCCAACCAACTATGGTGGATCATGCCTTTACCTATTGCCTAAAAGTAACTCCTATTTCTTTTCTTTTGAACTTAAATATTTTCAAAGTTGAGTTTCCCCCCTTTTGGTTCTCTTATACAACGAGTCTTAACTGATTCCTGAAATTGATCAAAGGCAGTAGTTTTTTGCATTGCGAAGAGTTAATACTTATGGGTGGCTTCTCTTCAATGGCAGCAGTTGCCAGCTTTCCTTGCTTTGACCAATGTCAAATGGCAAACAGCACTTAGTGATTTATTTTGATAACAGACATTTTTAATAAATAACACATGAAAAATACTCTATGTGAAAGGTAATATTGTTAAGGGCTATAAATATGGCTTCTGCAAACAAGGGGTTTCAATTTGAGCTCTGCCTTTTAATGGCACAATTCTAGGCAAGTTGCCTAATCTCTCTAAGCCTCAGTTTCCCTACATGCAAAAGGGAGATGATGCTAATACCTATTTCGCAGGACTGAGGGAGGGTTACCCAGGCTGACACGTTCAAAGCACTTGAACAAGGCCTGCTACGCCATAAATGTTGAGCCGTTACAATGGTCTTCAATCTACAGCCCATGGGCCAGTCCTGACAACTGCCTGTTTTTACATGGCTAGTGAGATACCAATGGCTTTTTACATTAGAAATAATTAAGAAAAAATAAGAAGAATATTTCAAAACACATAAGAATTACATGAAATTCACATTTCAGTGCTCACAATTAAAGTTTTATTGGAACAGAGCTATGCCTACTCTTTTCATATCATCTACGTATGTTTCTTACTAAATTGGCAAGGTTGAACAGTTGGGACAGAGATTCTACGATCCACAAAGTCCAAAATATCTATTGACTATTTTAGAGAAAAATATTCCCCTACAGTGAAGGTTTATGGACCCCAGAGCCATTCTTGTGTACAAATCACCACGCGACTTTCCATTAGTTGGCATGGCCATGTGGTGAGGTAGATAGTGGCATCCCTGTTTGTGAACCCTCGTTTGAACTGGGTTCAGAAACGTTACATAACCTGGCAAGGCCACATGCCCACCAAGCAAGAAGAGCTGGCTGAGAGACCAACCCGGGTCTCCCTGACCCAAAGCCACCATCTCGCCTCTCTTCTCTGCTGCATCTCTTGAAACACAACTGTTTCCATATGAATACTCATTCCGTGACTTAATTTACTTTCTATGTAAAGGCAGATTGTATTGATTAATTAACATAAATTTGCTCATTTGAAATATATGGCTTTTCTTATATCCTAGACAATGTAATCTCTCCCTGATTTGCATTTACCATGTAATGGGGAAGGCTTTAGCTAACTGAACAGACCTTTCAGCATGGAAAAAATTCATGCTATAATTTAATAATTTAGCTGGATAGGAGTATTTTTTTCCATGTAGGTAAATAATGAAAATTATAGGAAATGCAGCATCAAAACTAATATTAACCACATGTTCCAACTATTAAGATACTTTAAATATACTGTGTGTCCAATAGGGATGGAAAGGGCTTAGGGAAATTGCTAGGTTAATTATTATGAAAGTAACTTTGTTCAGCACAGTCAAGCTGAATCTTCCTCTCAAGCACACAACCATGCCTACTAATACCTACAAAGAAAACTGGGGATACTGCGTGGCTAAGGCTATAAAGGAATTTTTGCAAATATCATTACAGATGCATTCTGCCCTCAAGGAAAGTTAAACTCTGGTCTGCAAATGTGCTTGAACAGAAATCTTGACTCCTATGTTTACTTACAATGAATCACAGCAGACAGATTAGGGTTAGCATAAGAAAATTTCTACTGATGCAACAGGCAGCCCCAGAAGGTAGTGAGTTTCCCATACTTGGAGGGTTTTAAGAAGGGGTCTAAACGGCCAACTGCAGAGAATAGTGAACGACTATGCAAGGATTAGATGGGATGGGCCAGGGAGCTGTACTAGTGATCTTTACTGATCCTTCCAAAGCGGGCAGTGTATGGGATGATATAACCTTTATTCATTCATTAGTTAATGGCTCTCCTACAGTAATTCTTGATATTTTAAGATAGGTCCACCCAATTCAGCACCTCAAAAAACTGCTGTAATTCTTTATAGCTAAATGAGAGATTGGTTTTCTTAGGTGAAGCTGATATATGTCTGTTTCTTTTCTGTAAGATTTCATGACTGTGGTGAAAGCCTGAGAAATGTCTAGCTCACAATCTTGTCTTTTTTTCAAATGTATGACTTTAATATTATTTTTTAAATTTAATCTATCTCCTAATTTAGAAGCAAAATAGAAGCACTGGAAGAGGGAAATGCTTCCCCTTTCCTGAAGAACTGGAGTGACTTTTTATTTTGATGGGCCGAAGAGTTCTACAGACTATTTTGTTCAGGCACCAGGAAGCTCAGAGCCAGATTTAGAGCATAAAGTAACAAGTATAGTGCCCAGTGGCCTGAGAAGGCACCTTGTAGTTCCAGCGCTGGTTTTGTTTTTGGTGGTTCTGATTTAAATGTTTACTCTATTGCATGTTTTTTACAGATCGGGTAACCATATAATAAGCTATCCAATCAAGGACATAGAATGTAAAGGGGAGCTGTTAATAACTTCTCCAGGACAACAGATGTTAATTGGGATTGGCCTTACACACTAGAACATATGCTCATCTTTTCTGTGGAGCATGAGTCAAAAATGGGATTAAAAATAAAGCATTTAAAGAAAAGATTAGGGCACCATTCTCATGAGGTCAAACTTGTAAGCACTACATTATCAGTTGAGACCAAAAACTTTTTGACCCAAATCAGAAAGCATCTGGTTTCTACAGTTTGCTCACTGAGTACATCATAACCCCATATGTATGGCAAAGCTACTTCTCTGGTTTAGCTTTTATGCTCTCAGGGAAAAAAAACCCCTAAAAATAAAGCATAATATATCTGGATGCTAAACAAAGACATTCTAGAATTGCATGAATACTGCGAAAAAAATAAAGACAATCCAGTGTTCTTAACAGAGACATACACTGGATTCTAAAAATGGAGCTCTACATGATACTTGAAGGGCTTCTCAAACTGAGAAAAGGCATGTTACCAGTGAGGGGGACTGTTCCCCTCAAACTCCCTGAGAATCATGACAGTAACCACATCTGCATTCTACACACTGAGTCACCTGCTCTGCAAATTTCTTTGAACAAGCTGTTAAACTGAGGTTTGGGTCAGATTTTCCCTTTTCTGTGTTCCTTTCTCTTGTCAAATTAATTCTCCAGTGCCACTGTAACTTCACTTTTCAGAGGCAGACTCCTCCCTCAATTCACAGGCACATCCCAAAGTGCACATAATTGGAAGGGTTTTAATGAAATGATGTCAGTATTGACACTCCACTAGGTGGACTGCACCATTTTAAAACCTCTCAAAGCAAACAGAAAGGACAAGACTATGACTGAAGTCTTTAATGATCAGTCCTAACTTCTCACTGGGAGGATCTTTGCTTTACTTTGAAGCTCAAGATACTTTCCTGCTGAGATCTTTATACTGGGTGATTTTCTTTGTCTGGCCCACTCCAGTTATGGAGTGATTACTTCTAGAATTGCTCTAAGACTTAAAAAAAAAAGAGAAAGAAAGAAAAGTCCAAACATTTCTTTTCAATGGAATATTCTTGAATAAAAATTTTAAAAATGCCTACTGTTTGCAATATCCATTAGCTTATAATAAAAGCTTACTATAAATAATAATTTGGTTCAATGTAGCCACCAAGTAAGTTTTAATTTTTTAAAAGATGATCATGTTTACTCTTAGTGTAAAATGTTTTCTTTGAAGGCTTCAACAATACAAAGAGCTAGGATATATAATTGATTTTCAAAAGCAGGTTGCGGAATACTACACATAGCATGATACTTATTTTATAGTATATGATGCTTATTTCACCTGGGCAATCTTTTTTAAAGTCCAAAATGATACACAGCACACAGGTTTCTACTAGTTATTTCCTGTGGAGAGTATGTGGTGGATATGAATAATGACAGTTTTTTTAGGTTGGATAGTTTTGTGTCTGAATTTTTTGAAAGAATGTACTACATTTATACCATTATTTAAAAGTATAAAATATAGACTCTACACAAAATCTAATGTTTATGTCCATAGCTATGGTGTTAGATTTATAACCCGAGGCTATGTCTTACAGGTCTTTAGTTGTCTTTATAGAGGTGATTATTTAGTGGATATGAAATAAATGCAGGATTGTGAACTGAAGTGAACCGACCATTTTGTACTACAGAGTATTTATTTAGACCAGGCCTTACAGCAGTGGCCTGAATTACATTCTTTTTGGTGCACACAATTCAGATCTTTCTTTTAAAATATTTGGAAGCTTTGTCAAGCATGGGCCCTTTTCCTGCCTGGGAACAACCAGCAGACTGGAGTAGCGCCCCGCACTGGGCTTCCCGCCCTCTGCAGTGCAACCACCCTGGGTCACTCCAGCTCATTTTCTACTTGACCTGCTTGCTTCTTCTACAATTCAGTCTCTATTCCTAATATGAGCTATTAAAAATAACTGAGCATTGCTGGCAAAATCATTTTACATAACCCCAAAGCAGCTGGTTCTTCAAAATGATTGTTGGTTTATATATCTAAAAACTAGCCCTATCATGTGAAGACTTCTTGGGACCCCAGCCTATCTAGGTTCAATGTCAATAATGCCATGTATTATTTTCTATTCCTTAAACTTGATACATCTTAGATCCACATAAAACTGGATGTCATTCCTTGTAATTGAAGACAGTGATTTTTTAAATCTACTTATAAACAGCCTCTCCTAAGAACATATTTATTCTGATAGATGCTGGGAAAAAGACCTTTTGACTGTATTTGAACAGGTAAGTCCTAAGAAGGTCAGGGTGGTAGAAACAGCCATGGCCACATAATGAGAATCATCCTGAAAAGCAGGACTGACACTCAATCTACAAACCATCAGGTTGTGGGGTGTGGACCTCAGGGGTCTCACCTGTAAAACAACTAGATTGATTCAAAAATGAATTCCTGCCTTGGAGCTCCAGGTCCCTTAGGGTCTGCTGATGCCACCTCGGGGGTCTGTGTGTCCCTTTCAGCATTCACCGACATTTAGCTGCAACCTGGATGGAGATGTGCCAATTTCTCTTGTTTTCCTTGTGAAAAACGATCTGTTCACTTTATTAGCACAGCATCCCAGGCACAGGGGTCACTCAAAATTGTTAAGTAGGCTAACCGACACAATAGCATCTATTGTTTGGTAGGCAAAACTTTTAACGAAAAAGGATCTTGGAGCAAAATGGTAACACAGAGGGGAGGTGCCAGGGGATAAACATGTTGCATAGATGCCATCAGGTAGGCAACCCTACCCTCTAACTTGGAAAAATCTCTTCATCTGCCTCCAGCTGAATTATTCCCTCTAGGAAGTCTTCTCCCCTGCTACCCAGTAGGACAGTAATGAGTTCTAGGACTTACTCGGGCCTGTTGCACTCTCGAACAGCTGTTCTGATGCCCCCTCCACACGTTCTTGAACAGGTTCCAAAATGGCTCCAACTTCCCCAGGATCCATCAGTCACGGGGACCTCCATTTCTTTGGGAACACAAAATCCAAACTTGCAGTGCTGTATTTAATAAGGGGAACAGTGAGGGAGCGCTCGGTGCGTGAGACAATGCAGGACCCACCGTCCTCTTAAATACACATTTCCATTTTCTTCAACCTGCTGTTGGGAAATGCTGTAGTATCATCAGCTATATGAATAATCGAAGCTGTAGGGACTTTGACCTCATACTTAACTGACTTTAGGCTGTGTGTTCATTTACAGCATGTTTGAATAAAGCTACCCAGTGAGTGGTTGGCTCTAGACTGTCGGGTGACTCCAATGGCCAGCTTCAAAGTCCTCAATTAGTCTCCTTGGAAAAATGAGGACTGGAGTTGGGCACCGTGGTTGTAGACAGGCCCCAAATTAGTTACTTGCTTTGCATACTGAATTTCCATTAACAAGGCCTAGAATGTTGTGAGCTGGGTAAAATTATAATGCTTTATTGTCCCCCACAGATTTGAAAATGCAATTTTAATTAAATTAAATAGGAGAGGAAAAAAACCGAGTTACATGATTCCTATAAATTCACCCCACCAAAGCACACAGGATGAGGCTAATGCAAAATGGACACATTACAGAAAGCCCTAAACTTTATTGCTTTTTTGTCATGAACGGTTTTAGATTCTCTAGCCTGGAGCAGGAAGAAAGCCATGATGTTTAAAATAAAACAAAACGAAATAAAACTCCTCAGCAGGACAAGAGATTCAAGAAGCCCACTTTGACCCTCTTCCATTGTTGGGGTGTGAGGCCCTGCCACAAAGCTGAGGTCACTGAGCAGTGGACAAAGGAAGACTGGCGACAGTGGCAGCAGGAGGGTGATGCCCCGTGGCTCACTTAGGCCTCTGAGTGATTTATCTGCAGGGAGAACTCAGGCACGGAAGGGAGAGGTGCAGGGCCATGAGACCAGGGGGCTGGGGGCGTGTGTAGGGAAAGTGGACAAGAGGCAGGGGAAGGTCCCTGTTTGAATGGCCAGCCCCATGAAAAGCTTGATGAACAATGATTTAAAAAGTGCAATTAAGCTTTCTCTATTCTGCCAGCTACTTCCCCTTGTAATTATCCTCTGAGAATATCTGAGGATATATTCCCTGCCCTGAGCTGTTTGCCTGAGGCTCAAAAGTTTCTGTACCCAAACCCAAAAAATGTGGGCAGAGGAAGAGGTGACCACATCACTCCCTGAACTCATTTTATGTTTGTTTTTATGGCAGTCTTGAACATTTCTTGGAACATATGCACATGAAAGTACAAGGGAGAAACACATGATCTAGAGTGCCACTATCCCATAAGAATGAAATGTGAGCCACATACTCAATTTTTTTTTAAATTCCTAGAAACCACACTAAAACAAATGAAAAGAAAAAACTGAAATTAATTTTAATCTTTAGCTCAAAATATCTAAAACACTATCTCTATATGTAATCAACATACAATGATAAGTTTTCGTACTTTTTTGTACTAGGTCTTCAACACCTAGTGTGTATTTTCACATAAGCACACCTCCTGCAGGATTACATGTCAAGTTCTCACTGGTCATGTGTGGCTAGTGTGGCCCATACTGGGCAGTATAGGCCTTAGAGGGACAAAGTTTAGCAGGCAAATTAATGGTTCTTCCAAAAACCAATTCTGTGACC
Organism: Manis javanica; assembly: GCF_040802235.1. Taxonomy (NCBI): domain Eukaryota; kingdom Metazoa; phylum Chordata; class Mammalia; order Pholidota; family Manidae; genus Manis; species Manis javanica. Next base: position 12,548,732 of record NC_133158.1, read on the forward strand.
TTGGACGAGTCACCTAACCTAGCTCTGCTTTCACAGCTGAAAAATGGAGACCAACCAGCCAAAGCTATCTTGAGTATAACATAAGACACTGTATCTAAAGCGCAGGTGAGCACATAGGGTGTAGGGCTTAAAGTTAGTAATAATAATGGCAAACATTTACATAGCACTTACTATTTCTCAGGCACTATTCTAAGCATTATATATATATACATATATATACATAAAACATATATATATGTAAATATATAAAAACAATGTATGTTTTTATAATTCATGAGTATTTGTATACATGAATATTTATATTCATATATATGTATAAATTATATATATTTAAATATGTATAAATTTAAAACAAAATATTAAATATAATATATAACATAAACATATATTAACTAAATCCTCACAGCAGGCTATAAAGTAGGTATTATCGTCATTTCCATTTCTGTAGGAAAGAAAATGTAGGCACAGAGTGGTTGACGGCAAACATCTGGAAGGGGCAGAACTGAGACTGAACCCTAATTTGACTCAAGAGTACATTCTTAACTATGACACATGCTACCTCTCAATTTTGGACAAAAGGGACAACTTTTGACATTTAAATAAAAACTGAAATTTAAAACAAGTGACTCCAAGTTGTCTACAGCAATACCCATTCTCTTCTTCATCCCTGGTAACAGAATCTACATTTCCCCAGATTCTTATACATATAAGAGTGGTCAAAAAGATGTCAAAAGTACTGGGTAAGATTCCTGGGAAGGTTCTCCTGCCCCTTTGGTTTCATTCTACCTGGAACTCTGGCTTGATGGCTAGAGCTACAGTAGCAATTTTGTGACCTTGAGGATGAAGACTTTTTGCATATGATAGTGGAACAGAGCGAAATTAAGAGCCTGGGTTGATGGTTTTATGGAGCTGCCACAACAGTTCCTTAACCTGCCTAGATTTGGACTAGCTTTTTGTATCAAAAAAACCCCAAATTTGCTTATACTGCTATATTTGGGGCTAATCTAAACAACAGCCCTAATTAATATATAATTGAGGTTAGCTGATACCTATATTCAGCATTCAAATCTTGCTGCCAGAAACATATTTTATAAACCCTACAAAGTAAGGAGAAATTTTTATATTTCTCCATACTTCTTACTAAAATCTGTCCTGAAAGTTAAATACTCTTTACTGATATGACCACTGATGGATATTCAAAGGAGAGGAAGAAACTTGGAAGAATATGAGAGGTGCCTTGCGATGACAAGAGGCTGGAAATCAGGTCCATTTGGCAAAAAGAATCTATTTTACCAGGCAAATTTGATTAACAATAATTACATACTGCAATAGGCATTACATCATAACAGAGCATTACGTGGCTGGTGATACCTGAACCAAAACATAGTGGCCTTTCCTAAGAGTGGCCAGAACAATTTAGATGATATTTTACCTAAATGCATCTTTTTTAAAAGGTTGGAAAAAGGACTTGGAGGTCAATTTTTTCTCAAGGAGGCTTAAAACAAAAAAGTTTAAAACCTCCAAGTCACAAACAGGGTAAAAATGAAAGTGTTAATGGACTTAACCAAAGAATGGAGAAAATAGACATTACAGACTCATTGATAACACTGTGTCAGCAGCCCAAGACAGATACTGCTGAGGGAGAAGGGCAGAATGAAGAGAAAGAAACAAAATTACCCTATATAGCAAAGGGAGTCAGAATTTGCTAGAAAAAAGGCATATGGTTTTACTGCCAAATCTATGAAAACAAAACAGAACAACAACAACAAAAAAAATAAAGAATTTCTAGGCCAACATATCCACCATCTTTGGCATTTGTAAAATGCATAACTACTCTTCAGGGGAATAAACACTCACATACCCACATCTTTAATAAAGGCAGCTAGACTTGGCCACTTTTCTAAAACACAACCAAAAATGTACCTATCATTTTCTCTGCATAGTTCCTTTTCTGAAAGTGTTCCTCGGAGCCTGCGCTCTGGAATGCCTTGAAGTCTCTTGTTCTTGCTCAACCCAAGCATACTTGGAAAGACTCTTCTGAAAGATCTCCCAAATTCTCCCATCCCTGAGGTGTAGGATTACCCTGCAATCCCTTATCACCTACTTCTGTTACGAAAACAGAAGAGGTGAAGAAGTCACAACACATCCTCCAAAGCCCTTCTTCTGTGTGCCGGGACTGACTGGGGTACCGTAATACTGCACTGAGCTGGGCAGCCTGTTCATGAGGATTTCACTGAACATAATTCACTTTATCATATTATTGAGAATTCTTCTTTGCTGTGGTTTTTCTAGAGATAACATGTGTCATAAATAAACATACTAGGTATGTGTATCAACTTGACCAAGAATCACAACATATATAATTGAGGTTACCAGTGATTTTTCTGAGATCAAACAGATTCAATTTAAGTAATATAGTTGGTTGATTCTAACTCAAGTCAACTAACGTGGTCATCAAGCAGGTATCATGTCTACCGTGATCTCCCATCAACAGCCATGTTTAGAAGGACTCAAAGGCCGTATCTTCCTTTTGTAAGAATGAGTGAATTCTTAATGGCCGCCATTGATCTTCCGGTTATCAACACACTGAGTTACATGTCCCACAAAAAGTCAAAGATTCACTCTGACCAAGCAGGTATATTTCTTTTTAAGCTAGTGAAAGTTGTGGAAGCTCTTAAGCCTATATCTATATATAGTTTTGGTTAGGTTGTTATTAAAGAAAGCTGTATTTTCAATTGCTGAAGTCCTTGCCATCGAGAAACAAGAATATGAACTGACTTAGTCACCAAGTCACACATAAAATTATTTTCATTGAAAATTTTTAATTTTTGTATTGAATTTGATTGTTTTAAAATAACTTGCATACCCTCTAGTTCCTGCAACGTTATAACCACCCTGAGGTAGGAGTGAAGCAACTCCTGTTTGGCCATTGGAAACCAAAGGAGCTAGGTGAGTTGGGGTTACAGACATTCCAGTAGACCCTTAGACCCCTTCAGACAAAGCAAAGGAGGGAATTAGGGTGGGGAGGGGTGGGGCAGGAAGGCTCTGCCTTGATTGAGCTGAGTGACACTGGGTAAGTCACTTCTCTGTGTTCCCCATCTATAAACTCAGGGAAGGGAGAGTTAAATCCCGTCATCTCTGAGGACCCCTTCCATAGACACATTCTGTGTGTTATTGTTTCCATAAAGTAAGGTGGAAGAAAATGAAATGAGATGAGAATATTAAAAGTGAGTCAAGTGGACAATGGGAAAAAGAGAGAAGAAAGGAAGTGTGTGTGTGTGTGTGTGTGTACAGATGACAAGAGACTTGGAATATAGCCCAGAGATTATATCACTGTATGGGACAGAATACCATTTTCAATATGGATTAAAAAATACCAGGTTTATACCTAAGACTGTTTGTAACCAAATTTTATGGATGATGACGATAATGATGTATCATTAACATATGACCTTTTGCAGATGGACACTAGGTGCCCAAGGTTGCATGCCACACTCTTAGGTACATGGGACATTGTTACCACTGGGCTGTCCAAGCAGCAGATTTTATTTGGTTATTAACAAATAAGTGGGAACCATTACAACCAACTCAGAATTTGGATTTGGATAAATCCAAGTGACATCGCAGTTCCTTAAAAGGACCAACACAGATTAGGTAGCGAATGCTGTTTAGTTACTATATTTCTGTATTTCCTTCATTTTTAAGATGCTCCTTCAACTTGATAACTGCCTCCCACAGCCACCCTCAAAAGAGAGAAGAAAAAGAAATGATACCTCAAAATGGATTAATAAGCTGAAAAGAATATAGGGATTTCAGAAATGTTAAAACAAGGAAAACTATGAAATTGAAGCAGTAATGATAGCTGTGTCTCTCATATCAGTGTTGTGCTCCAATGTAAGTTTTCACAGTTTTCAGTAATAGAGTTGAACCTCCTGCCTCAAAAAAGTCTTATCCATGCTAAAACTTATGGCATTAGCTTATATTCTAAACAAAGGCGACTGAACCTACAACCCAGACCGTGCCCACTTCTTCCCCAAGACAGAAGGACAGAGCGGGGCATTACTTGCCTTTCCGGGCTCACACTCTGTCCCATCAGCCCAGGGCGTGTGCTGAGTCCGGCAGCCTTTGTGCGCTCCATCCACGTTATTGCACCAGAGCCGTCTACACTGCATCTGCTCAATTCAGTTGAATGAAAAATTCAGTGACAATATGATTAAATGATATCAAACAAGGCAAAGACTGCTTTCAACTAACACTTTGCCAATGATATACTGTAAGTTGGAAAGGGATTTTTTTTCTTGGTATGGTAAGTGATAAAAAAATCCAATCAATATAGAGAGTAACCCATGAGACCCTTTCCTATGCCTGGAAGGACCTAAGGTAGTGTAAAAGGGGAACTGCTAGGCATCAGAAACATTCACGGGGCCATGTGGTCCTCAGTAACACCTCCCCAGTCACGGATGAGGCGATGGAGGCTCCCAGAAACTGAGAAGCATGTGCCATATTGCACTGCGGCTGTGTCATCTGAGGCAGGCTTGGGATGAGCTGTGATGGGAGAGCATGATTTTAATTATGCTGTGATTAGCTGTGACTTGAATTTAGGTTTGACTTCATGCCAAAACTAGTGTTTTTTTTCCCTTATGAAGCCATATATTGTCATGATCACATTATGACTCTTTTCTAGGGCCTTTAGGGTCTCTTAAAGAAAAGAAGGGACAATGTATTGTGAAATATTTCAGGCATAGAAACAGTACAAACAGTATCACAATGGATATCCGTTCACCCACCACCCACCTGAGCAAAGAGGAGTCCACAGGCACAGCTGCTGAAGGCCCCGGACGCTCATCCCCATTCCAATCCCTTGCCCTGCCCCAGAGGTGCCCGCTGACCTGGTGCTGTTCACCAGTTCAACATTCCCATCCCATTGCTTTTATGACCAATAACATCATACAGCACTTCAGCTTTAAAAAAACAACACTATCCGGCATTTCAGGATATACTGATATATCCTGCAACTTACTTTTTTCCCCCTCTGCGCACTATTTTCTTATTTATTCAAGTTGATATATATTTAGCTGTGTTTCAGGGCATCCTTTTTAAAGAATTTTTCCCAAGTGTTAAAATAAATCATGCTCATAGTAGAAAAATTCAAAAGGTACTAATATTTTTTTAATAGAAAAAAAAGACAAAAATAACCTAGTCTTTCTGATAGTTTTTTCCCCCTTTTACACTTGAGAACATATGCAATAAAATAATCATTTATCCTGCTATTTTAACTTAAAACTATATAGCAGGAACACGTTCCCATGTGTAGTTAATCTTCAATTATTTTATAATACTCCATGAAATGGAGACATTCTAGTTTCATTAACCTTTCTATTGCTGGGCATGTGAATTACTTCTAATGTTTGCTGTCATGAGTAACAGAGAAATGAAACACAGAATGTTTAATTATGTCCACGGTGTCAGTGTAGTTCTCAATTTACCATGCTACCTCTGAAATCTGTCCCAGTAAAACAAACACCCAAAGGTATAGAATGGAGTACCCCATAGAAGCCTAGTTTTGCTTTTCTACATCCTGAAAATCACTAGATCATATCACCAAAATGTCCATAATATATACATCAAAATATCACACACCCAGCAGGTAAGCTACCACTAGAAATGATTATAAGCCTCAGGTGGCCACAGGACATTGCCTTGACAAGTTCAGACAGGGAAATAGGTTTATCTCATGAAATACCTTTACTGAATCTAGAGTCCATAAAGGTCACTGAACAGTGAGCAGAAATGAAAGGAAACAAGGAGAGAAAAGGGCTGAGCTTTGCCATTTCCAGCTCTGTAACCCTGTCCTCTCAGAGACTCCCTTTCCCACTCGCAGAATGAAAATGATACAGCATCTCCCCTTCAGGTCATCATGAGAGTGGAACAAGAAGGCACAGGTAATGCGCCACCTAATACTGAGCACTACTGCTGTTTATCACCATCATCACCCTTATCACTATTAGCATTAGTAGTCAATGGACCATTCTCAACTTTCCCATGAGTGGTCTATATTAGAGTGAGAATCCAATGGAAAAGTATGAATTAAAAGACGTCCACGATCAATGCATGAGGACAGAAATGGCTGCTGAACACTTACCATATAAGGGCACACCTGAGAACCTGGTCCAAAAATCAATTCACATTGCTTATTCACGTTGTAAAGGAGGCCTGGCAGTTGCGGAGGCAAGGGGTAGGGTCTGGACTCAGGTTCGTTGAGCAAACACTCGCCGTAACCAGTGCTGTGGAAACAGAAAAACACAGACAGTAAGAGCAGTGGACGAGACGTGATGGCCAAGGCTCCAGGTAAATGGAAGGCCATCTCGCCATTTTAATGCTAGAGAGGACAGTCCTCCTTCTTTTATATTTGTTTTGTTATTTTCTTCCAAGGTTAAGTGTTCAGAAGCTAAAGTTATATTTTTCGTGTATACTTGAATCTGGAACCACTGGCTACACATACAACATGGTCAGTAGAAAACAGTATGTCTTATAGCCTTTATCACATTTTGGGGCAATTATCTGTTTATTTTTTGACACCTTCTCCAACAGATTGTAAACTGCTTAGGGGCAAAGATAATGCCTTTCTCATCCATGCATGGTGCCTGCCCATAACAACAGGTATTTAGTAAATGTTCACTGAATCGATGAGTAAGTGAATCAACAACTATACCACAACAAACACTTTAGACCATCTAGTTAAAGAGAAAAACAGGAAACCTCCAGTTCTTTGACTGTTTTGAAAAATACCTCTTCTGGAAAATTCACACCCAGGGAGTTCTGATTAATAAAGCCCCCTCTTCCCTGTGGCTGGAGAAATATACACCCAGTGACCTTGGGACAATCACTTAGCCTTTCGTACATCTGGAAGAAAAGAGCAATACATGTGTACCACAAGGATTCTGTATGATGTAACTGCATCTTTGAGCAGCTTAAAAAACAAAACAAGGTAAGAAGGGAAAAGGGAGAAAGAGAGAGAGAAAGAGGGAAAGAAAGAGACAGAATGCCCTCAACTCAACAACATGGAGGTCTGCTGTAATTTTAAACCACCCACATAAATCTTCCTTGGGATCATCTCCCTACCCAGGCCCCTCTCCCAGGCAAAAGTACTAAAGTTAGAAGCACATAAATATTTGTGGCTTTCCTTCCCCATGTAATCACTTCCACGGCCCCTCCTCCAAGATCTGAACAGACTTCATATAGCTTCACTAGGAATGAAGTGACATTTACATGTTCTCTTTAAGTTCCCAAACTTTTCTTTAGATAGGTCTGTAATCTTCTAACCTCTGAGGAGGATATGAACTGCACAGATGTCAGAGAGTATTTTTTTTTCCTCCTCCAAAGAATGTCAACAAAAATAACAACTCAAAGGAATGCTTGACTCTACATTTTCTTTCCCACAATGAGCTCACCACACAGAGGCCAGGCACTAGAAGTGTTGTGCTAAAAGAAAGTTCAAGTCTTACTCTAAAAATTCAGTGATATATTTTCGACTACATTTTGACCACATCCAGGGGTTGGTGTAGAAGTTCAATGTTGGAGCCATAACATGCTGGGGACTCTTTACTCCTTCTTCTTTGCATTTATTGTTGTCATCATGAGGCATGTTAAACCTAAGGCCAATGAGACAGGGGTAAGAATGTCAATAGGCACCAAGGGATCAAGTGGGTATAACTGCTTCAAGAATGCATCTAAGAGAAACAAATCAACTGAGTACTGCATTGTTGCTAAGAACCTAAATCCCGGAGAGCAGAAGAACACTAGACAATGCAAGGCAGAGTTTAGGAGATAACATATTTCTCACCCAATTGAATACAAAGTACCTTTAATGTATTAAAAAAAGATGTGGAGTGGGCCATTATTTGATTTAAGTGTACTTTTTAGAATTACAGAGTCTTTGAGCATGCTGTAGTTGGTGCTAGAATACAGTGGTTGGAATTCCTAAAAGCTGTTAATAAAGGCCGATTTATAGAGACAAGAATTTGGCAGGTTATGATAATGTTGTGAATATAAAGAGTCACTCAGGTGTCAAAACTTGAAGCCAAAAGCTTTCTAATAAGAGGCACACTATGGGTCTTGGCATCTCCTCCTTTTCAGGTCAGGTTGACAGATGATATAACTGTGTAGGCATATCATTACAAAGGTATGCAAAGTTCATGCACAATAAAATCCATTAAGGAAAGCTGCAAGCATGGAAACCAGAGGCATGCCAATTCCACTGGCTTAACTCAGAAATGGCAAGTAGCTTCATGCGTCATGCCAATGTCAATTGATTGGTACTGGCTTCCTGAAAAGTTGGGCACAAAGGGATTCTTATGCTAATCCAGGTTCTGCCTGAGAGAAGGCTGTGACAGAGTGCCAATGTCCTCTTGGGCCTGGGAGGAAACTCAGCCGCAGCCTCAACACACATTTGCCAGGCTTGGCTTTGCCAGGGGAAATTGGAAAAAAATGATAGGAAGCATTTCTCAATCCAGAAACATCAGTTCTCTGACCCACAAGCCACTGTCAGCTCAGGTAACCATCCAGTGGGTAACAAACCAGAGGGGCTGTCTTCTCTGGATGACTGTCACCAATCATAAAGCTGATGCATATGGCTAATTTGCATTTAGGGAGGCATTCCCTTCACTAGTTCATCTTGAAATATAGAAATAAATGAGTCACACAAAAGTGTGTAGACTTGCTTCAAATAACAGTAATAGCCGGGATAAAACCTATGAAGTTCATTCCATTAATTTCTCTCATTTCATTTTTTTTCTTTCACAAAAACACTGGCCAATCAATAACTGTCAGATGGAATAATTGCCAGACAGAAATTGTGAGATGGAAAAACTACAACTGTGTAGGTTGAACTTAATAGTACTTCTAAATGCTTAAGAGTCCATTTTCTTAGAAGAACAACTGCCCAGGTTTCCAGTTCCCAGCTGCACAGTCAATGTAATGCCTATACAAACTCAACACAAACAAAGCATTCAAATCTTACTGGTTTGTGGCTCTGCAGTGCAGAAGAGTTTATTCCCTGCCCCCTTTATGACTTGATAAAATCAAGTTTACATCATCATGTAAAAAGACAACTTCTATTCATGCAAACGTCAGGCACACTTGCTCATAGCTGGTGCTAGATAATAATAAATATTCACTGGGCACTTACTAAAAATAATAGCCAAGACGTTTTTTAGCATTCACAATGTACCAGGCAGTGTGTTCAGTGCATTAGATGCTTTGTTTCATTTAAGTATCTATTTGACACAATGAATAGTCCTATTACTATACATATTTTACAGATGAGGAAACTGAATTGTGAGATTTAATTCTTTAATTGAGGTCACATGGCTACTAAGGTAGGGAAGCTGGGATGAGAATCCACTTCAGGCTGATTACAAAACCTCTGTGCTTTGGACTATAAAGTACATCCCCCTATTAGACAAGCTATATAAGATTTGTCAGGAATATTGTTAGGGTTTCTGTATACAGTAGGAACTCAATTACCTCCCAAATTCTTCTGAACTCTTAGACTTTGTGTGTCTATGAAGCTGGTATAAGAAGGTAGGAGCAGTTCTGAAACATCTACTGATGTTTAACAAATACAAGATCAATTGCTTTTCCCCCCAACAACTCTTGGATTTTATATTATCAGAAAGGTAAGACTGTAGTAACTAAACATTCAATTTTTTAGAAGTTCATTAGGAAGTCTGCTACAAAGTACCATAGCAAATTAAAAAAAAGAAAAGCATGTTCAATTTCCTTAAAATATGAGCAAACCTAGTTATGTGAAATAAAGCACCACATCAAAAATAATTCATTGTTGGGCTAGGAATATATTTTTTTGTTTAACTAACAACTCATTATTTTACAATTATTTAATTTTTTACTTTTTGACACTTTTGAGGTAAGGTGTGTATTGTACTATGCCCATCTTACAGGTAGGGAAACAGTATACCTTTCCCTTAGGTCAAAGAGAATGTAGATCCATTCAGTCCAGAACTTGGGTATATGGCTCTAACTGACTTTGGTCTTAGAACTGGCACTCCAATATCACATGCTGCTACTCTAGCATCAGCTACTAGACTTTGGGCAATTTACTATCATTAGGTCAAACACTGGGAGACAATGATATCTACCTCATGGGGATTATGAAGATTAAGGGGAGATAATGTAAATGAAAGGTCCTAGAACAATGCCCACAACGTGGTTTTTGTCAGGGGACATGTGTGTTGACTGCATCAATGCTTCTCTAGAGCTGAAAATATTTAGGTTTTGCTACTCAACATTCTCATTTTCCTTAAACATCAACTTTATAAACTGGCTTTCTAAAAGGGGTCTATCAGCTCTTCTGGAGAAGAAATTAAAAGGAAATTACATTTCTTTAAATAGTGTACTTTTCTTAGCCATATATTGTGGCTAAATGTTAATCTGTTAATCACATAAACTCTTGGCCTTTGGATACATTCCTGTATCTGTAACTTTCCCTATTCCGTTTCCTGGGGCAGGAGAAGGGATCCTATTGAAATGCCACCCTACTCTTTATAGTCAAATCTATACTTCCTGTTTATGGAGCCACAGGAATTTACCAGACTTTATGTAACACAAAAATAAAAATGCCCAAAAGATATAGTTAAAATAAGTTTGGGAAAACTGAGTTAAACAAAAACAAGAACTCTGCTTCAGTGCAGGACTTGTCAGACCCTTTACACAACTGAGCCTTGTGATGCCAAGAAGGACTGAACTAGGGGAAAAATTTTTTTAATCTCTTGATTACAAAATTTTTTTCCCCACAGACCACTCACTTGGAATTACTGTTAGAGGCTTAGTGTTTTGAGAAGCACTGGTGGGATAAGTAGTTTTTCAAATTGAATTCCAAGAAATACTTGAGTTTCACAGAAGCAGTTCAGAAACCAAAAGGACAGAGGAGAAGCTGACTAGGCAGGACTCTCTCCTGCCACAGCTGCTCAACTCAAAGCCATGCCCCTTCATTCTCTGAATTTTAGGCATCTGACAATACTTCCTTTGGAGAAAAGAAGAGGAGCGCTCTTAAAATATGCTTGAAAGTGACTAGTTTAAAATGCACCCATTATATGTCGAACTGAATTGGAAACATCTCTGTATGTGCATCTTACTTTAGGCCTAGCACAGGGTACACTACACATACGTACCTTCAAAAGACATCTGTTGAATGAAAAAGCTTGCTTAGTAGATGACTTGGCTCTAAGTAAAGTTAGCATCTGACATGCAAATGAATATGCAACTATATTATATTAATGACGTGCTTAGAGAAAATTATTTCAAAAAGAAGTAATTTAGTCATTCTACAAAGAACATAAAGCAGATCAAAAATAAGAATAATCCCTAGTAAAGTTACAGCATTTTGCTCCATTTTCTAAGCATTCTATCTCTAAAGAACAAAAGGGAAAAGCCAGTTTCATAATAACTATGAAGTACCATAATTATGAAATGTTTTCTTCTCTGTATCTGTTCATTCTCTTCCCTGAAAGAGGGATATCCCTGTTCTCAAAGGCTAAATGTCTGAATTATAGCCTTATATGACTGGAATCAGGAATGAGCTAGGTTTGTGAAAATCCTGTGAGCGGTCAATGCTGGGAGACCCTCCTAAAGAATGATGTTAAATCAGGGAAGTTCTCCAAGTTAAACCCTCTACTTCAGTGGGCAAGCTGGAAACCCCTATTTTCCAATGGGAAAGGAAAATATTGGACATGCCATAGAAAACTTGTGCAGTTAAACCAGAGATATATGGGGACTATGGCTGAAGAGTGTCAATCGAACTTACTCAACTTTCTGAAGTCAAAGTCATTTCTCACAATTAGGTTCAAAGCTCCTCAACCCTGCAAACTTTACTATCATTCACTCTAAAGCCAAGTGAATGCTCACTGATGGGAAGGAAGGAAAGTTTTAGGTGACTCTGAATTAAATGAAAATATGGAAAGGAAACATACACATGGCCCAGTTCATGAGCTATTGTAAAAGCCGTACTCAATCCACTGTCTTCACTAATAGAACAGCTTCTGTAGGGATCACAAATGGTTCCCAGTTCAGCAAGACCTATCAGGAAAAAGGAAAATGAGGATTTACCTTAAAAAGCAATTGTGGCTTGGAAAAAAAAAACATGTAGTAAACTGTTGTGGCCATTGGGGATACACACAGCAGACTCACCTAGGGTGTCACATTTGTCGTGGGCTCTGCAGATATCCTGTCTGAAAGCAAAGCAGACTTAGGGCGTGTTGACGACACCAAACGGTAAATGTCAATACAAGTAAACACATTAAGCCTCTTAGACATGCACAACAGCACCCACTTCAGGGAGGGCAGTGACCAAAAGCAAACTAACAAAGGCCAGGGCTTTGCAACTCAAAAAAGTTTGGGAAATATCGACTGAAGGATAAAAAGCTACCCTGAGACGTCTTCTGCCTCAGAGGCAGCCACAGAGCAAGCAGAAACCTCTCGCTAACCGCTTTTCTTCCTACCATAGTGTAAGTAGTTCCTCAGTGAACATTCCTGAGAAGGTTCTAAATGCTTTCCTTTAAGTTTATTTAAGAGTTAAGTATATGCGACCATATCAGAAGTGGTCAGGGGAGGCACAACAGGCCAGTATAACTTTTTGTTGCCCTGCCCAGCATTTTGAGCCCACAGCTACCATTAAAAAATTGGCAGATTTAAAAGAAAAATCCCTATTTCTGACTTCTCAGAAAAATCACAAAAGTTGGCATACCTTACACGGTAACCCCCAGCTCAGTCTGAGTAACAGCTGCCCCCTCTATACAAGCATTTAGTTTCAGGCCTGCCTAACACATTTACTGCCTACTTGGTAACTTCTGGTTAGCAGTTCTCAACCGGAGGTGATTCTGCCTGCCCATCCCCACCTCCAGAGGGCATTTGGCAATGTCTGGAGACACTGATATTGTTGGTTGTCACAACTGAGAGGAGAGAGTGTTTCTGGTGTGTAGGGGACAAGGATGTGGCCAACCATCGTGCAATGCATTTTGAGCTCATAGCTACCCCCACAACAGAGAATCATCTGGTCCCAAATGTCAACAGTGCTGAGGTTGAAAAACCCTGTACCGGGGCTGGTTACCAGGAATACGACCTCACCCCATCACCTTGACCAGAAACTGACAGACCGAGGAGTAAGAAATCCATATACCTTGTTACAAGAACAGCAGTGTCGTGCTGGATTCCACCTGGATAGTTCTTTGAATGCTGCCACTGGCAAAAGTTTTTTAATGTTGTCTGGGCATTAAAAGATATGGAAGGTCCTTCCTGAATGCAGAAAAGAATTATGGTTGGTTCCTTGTACAACACCAATTAGATATGCCATTGCGGATACAGGTAGAAGAAAAGAAGAAAAAAAACTTTATTACCTGTTCATTATGAATCACAACTAAGTTCACAATAACAATATTAATTAAATTTCCAATACTTGGGTCTTTATAGATAGAGGCTACCTGCAACCGAGATAAATTTTTCAAGGTTAATTGTGAACTGTGTGTAAGCAATCAGCAAGTCACTTCTCATGGTGGGCTCCACCTATTCACACGCTTCATGCAGCATATGCATTTTGTACTTACGAATATGCATTCATTCAACAAACATTTATTAAAAGTCTCTGGGTAAAATTCATAAATGACAATTTTAAATAACTGAATTCTAACACATTTACATTTCAAGGTGTTTCCCTCAGAAATTCCATTGTCATGAAATTTAACAGTTCTCTGGGCCCAAACCTGTTATTAATTTTTGATCAAGCTCTTCATCACACTTGAAGGCCCAGATGGCCAAATTATGGAATCTCACATTGACCACATGTTTGCTAATACTTCCGTACTTCATCTTTACCACCTGTCTACATTTCTTCACAACCTGGTAAACTGTTCTTTCTTTTTCCCCATTATTATTTTTAGTTATGAGAGCTAATATTCACTGAATGCTTATTGTAGATTAGATCCTTCTGCAATTAGTCCCCATAGCAAAACTCTGGGCTAGGTATTATTACAATCCCAGCTAAACAAATGAGGAAACTAAGGCTCAGAGAAATCAAGTAACCTTTCCAAGATTATACAACAGTGAGTAGCAGAGCCAGATTTCCCAGCCTAGGTCAATGTGACCTAAGGCCCACGCTCCTAACTGAAATTCTTATGGCACTTCTGGGCGTATGGGTTGGAAATGGAGTTGACTCTGTGCAGGGCCTGACTGGGTTTTCCCTTCCCTTCTCCAGGACAGCAGAGGGCTGGACCTCATGGGACAGAGCATGGGGAAGGGCAGGGAGAGAAGGCAGGTTGGGGTGTAGGGTGGGAAGCACAGGGAGTGGTTCACAGCAATAAGAGGAAAGATACGAAGAGCCAAATGCCAGGGAAAGGGAAGAAGAAATACTAAAGCACGATTCCCAAACATGGCTGCTTTTCACATGTGTCTGGGCAATATACTAAAAGTAATCTCTCAATCATATAAACTATCAATCCCTTAAAAGGAATGCTATACTGAGGCTTAAAGTGGATGAGATGAGGTCATATGGGCTGCTATGGAACAATCTCCAATATTTCAAGAAAAGAGTAATGTGAAAACAGTATATAAGAATGCTATTTTTATTTGAAAAAAAGCTGCATATGCATATATATTTGTCTAAGAAGGGTCTAGAGTTGTACTGTCCAGTATGGCGGCCACCTGCTACATGTGATGACCACTGAGCACTTGAAATGTGGCTACTCCAAACTAAGATGTGCTGTAAGGATAAAACACATCCTGGATTTTGAAGACTTAGTATGAAAAAAAGAGTATCTCCAAAAATTTTGAAATGATAATACATAAATACAAAATAAAAGATACCATTAAAATTAATTTTTACCTGTTTTTTTTTTCATGCAGCCACTAGAAAATGTAAAATTATATTTGCGCCTTGCATTGTATTTGTATCAGGCAATGCCAGTTAGAAACATATCCAAAGAAACTTGTAACAGTGGTTGCCTCTGGGAAGGGGTCTGGGACCCTCAGTAGGGAAGGACATTTATTTTTTCATCAATAGTTTTTGGTTCCATTTGATTTTTTTTTTAATAATGGAAATGATTTCTTTTTCTATTCAAAATGGTAATAGAGAAAATAGAGCAAGAAAGTCCTAGGCCTCACCCCAGGGCTGCTTAAATACAATCCTGGGTAAAGGCAAAAAGGCAGGCAGCTGCAGTTTAAAGAGCAACATAGGTAACTCTGATTCACAACCAGCATTTAAAAACCTTAGTGGATGCCCACCCCTGGCTTTGCAAGCAAGTTCATGTATCAGCCAAGGAGCACAGGTTTTGGAAAATGGATGAGCTAGAGGTCACATGCATTTTCTAAGTACCCTTTTAAGCTTAACATGACCATGGGTGAGTCACCTAACTTCCCTGAGGCTCAGTTTTCTTATCTATAAAATGGGGATGATAACCATACCTAGCAGAGTTGCCAGGAGGATTGGAAATGATGCCTTTTAAGTAAGAAACACATTGTCTAACACAGAATAAACACTCACACTCAATACTGATAACCATTGTTATATAAAGGCAACCAATGGATCACCTTATGTTCTCTTTAGTCACTTGCCTGAATCGTTGAAATGTCACCCCTGAATGATCCTTCAAAACACGGGGGGGTGGGATACCCATTCCCCAATGGCACATTTAGGGACCTCATATATCACCTTCTTTTGAATATACTTACAATTGACATTAAAGTTAAAATATAGTGTTGAAGGTTTGCTCCATGGTATAAAACCATTCTGTTGTCTGCCACCACCATCACTTCTACAAACCGTGGATAGGATAAAAAACGTTTTGTTCTTCTGTGGCTCCTCTTCTCCCCTGTGCTGCCCGTCTTGTTCCCATAGGCAGAAAGCGCCTTTGTTGCCAAGCTGCTTTGTAATAATGCCACATCAACAGCCAGGCTACTCCTTTCTCCCCAGTTTCTTGTTCTCCTCTTCCTCTTGTCTTTATTGTGACTATTTCTGTGTTCTGTAACAAATCAGAGGCAATGCATTACATTTCAAGCCACATATATTTCATACTAAGAATTTAATTTGACACATTCTAAATGATGCCTATGTAGTCAAATTGCATACAAAACCAAGTTCTACATACTATGGGTTCTACAGGTGAAACTCTCATCTAAGTGACTAAGGACTTGAAATTAGCTTCCCAGGAAACTTCTGCAAATGCTCACTCAAGCTATCAGAAAATCAGGCCAGAGTTTAAGGGAAACAATTGCATATGATTCTTTTCATTTAATAACAAAAGTCTTGCTGGGATACAGTGATTTCCATGCATTGTTCTTTGCCATAGATATAGTTAAGGACCAATAATACAGCTCCAGAGAATGGAAATGGAGATATTGCATATACACCGCTTCTGATATTCGATGAGCTACAGTATAAAGCGGTCTGTGAGGTGGGCAGGCTAACAGGCAATACAAAGGAACTATAGAAAGTGCACACAGGTATTTTTCCATTACTGTATTCAATCATTGTAATACCCAAAATGTAAGAATAGAATCGCTGATATTCAATGCCTCCAAGTTTTTAATTAATTTCTTTCAGGGCTCAGTTAAGGAGGTAGATCAAACCCCAGAGAGCATGCACAGGCAGTTGGGGTTGTGATGTGTAACGCCAGATTAGCTCTGCTCATGGTCCACTAACTCTTGCCTAGGTACCTCCTGGATTCTACACAATCTTGCTGCTCAAAGTGTGGTCCATGGACCAGCAACATTCACAACCCCTGGATGTTTGTTAGAAATGCAGACTTCCCAGCCCCACTCCAGACCTGATGTATCAGCATCAACATTTTAACAAGATCTACAGGTGATTGACATTCATATTGAAGTCTTGAGACATGCTACTCTAAAACTAGGCTTGAAGTCAAAATTGCTGCTGAAAGCATTTAATTTCAAAGTGATCAACCACACAATAAACAGAATAAGCATAAAAGTGTCTGCCAAAATACACTTTGAGTAAAAACACAATTTAATATTATCTTGCCTATCAACTCATAAATGTGCTTTAAAACATTAATGTCACCAGCTTGTAGTCTAAAACACGCAACAGAATTGTACAACGAGGATATATGCTTACCTAAGACATAGCAATATAATTTATTCCACCAATAACAACAAAAAAGTTAAACCATAAGTGGTTTCATATTTGCAAGGCTCATCTATTTGACCATTTATAACCTGTTGCTAAGACAATAAATTTAGGCCAGGTTGAGTATTAGTTGATTGCCAATTTCTCCCTTCATTCCTGTCAGTTTTTGCTTCACGTACTTTGGTGCTCTGTTATGACGTGCATCTATGTTTATAATTGCTCAATCTTCCTGATGAATGGACCCTTTATATAAAACACTCCATTAAACTTTATCAGTAAAGTGAAAGAAGCTAGCCACAAAAGACCACATGCTATATATGATTCCAGAAGTGTGAAATGTCCAGAATAGACAAATCTATAGAAACAGAAAGCATATTAGTTGCTTAGGGCTGGAGGGAAGGTGGAGACATAGTGGGTTGATAACTAAAGCATACACAGTTTCTTTTTCAAATGACAAAAATGTTCTAAAAATGCTGTGATGATGGTTGCACAAATACTTGAATATACAGAAAACCACTGAAGTAAACACTTTAAATGGACGAAAGCTATGGTATCTCAATCACTTCTTAATAAAGCTAAATTTACTTAATAAATATTTTGATTTATTGGGTTCATTTATACAACAGTAAATCTGCAGTGAGAAACACACTCAGGAGATGCTGTATAGAATTCACTCTTTTTGACCACTAAGAGGAAAACAATGTATTCTCAGAGAATCATCAGAGGGCACCTGCACATGGGAAAACCTGAGAATGTATCAAGGTGCTGACTGAAAACAAGGTACACTTCCTTAAATGACAAAGGTGAAGAAATTAAGGCATTGATCACAAAAATGCTACAATTTATAACAGAGTAACTCATGTAAATCTAATGCACCTGGAAGATGTTTCATTCACAAGTAACCTGTGTATCAAATAAATAATTCAGTATAGTTAATGTGGCCTGAAAACACAGGAATAAAATTACTTCTTCAGAATCAAAAGCAAATCTTCTAAGATATATAACTTTCCAGTCTTTTACCCAGCTGACATTTTATCCTAATGAGTTAGAATCATATTTATTGACCTAATAATTAGCCCAAGTAATTTCTACCACATTAACCATTATTGCAAGGCATTTTGAATTGAACATTAAAAAGAGTGTGAGTTTCAAAGAATATTGTTCACAACGATTACAAATGCATGAACATTTTTACTAACAACAACAAAATAATTACTGACTTGCATATCTACTCAACTCTTGTGTCTGAATTGAAATTGTGATAACAGAACAATTTCCACCATGGGATGCATTGTTAGAAGAAAAAGAAAGTCATCCACACTTCTCTTTAATGACCTTTCAGCATAATGGAACTGAGGCTAATGTTCTGAATTTGCAATGTCATTTTGCAAGTTTTACTGGAATTGGCTACATATTTTCACCGTTGTGGAAATTGTGTATGCTTGCTCTTCTTTTTCCTCCACATACAGATTTATATTTATTAGTACTTTTTATTGAGATATAATTCACATACCGTAAAATTCACATTTTCAAAATGTATAATTCAGTGGTTTCTAGCATATCCGTAGAGTTGTGCAACCATCACCACTATCTAATTTTAGAATATTTTCATTGCCCCAAAAAGAGATCCTCTTCCTTTAGCTGTTGCTCCCTGTTCCCTCCCTCTCTCCAGCCCCTGGCAATCACTAACCTGTTTTCAATATATGGCATTTCCTATAAATAGAGTCATATAATAACTGGCCTTTTGTGTCTGATGTCTTTCACTTTGCATAATACTTCTAAGGTCCATCCACACTGTAGCATATATCAGTGCTCCATTATTTTTACTGCCAAATAACATTCCACTATGTGAATATACCACACTTTAGTTATCCATTCATCAATTGGTAGACATCTGGGTCCAATAATTATTGAACAGGTGCTGTTATGAACATGCGTGTACAAGTTTTATGTGGTCATATTAACATTTGTTTTGGGTATATACCTAGAAGTAGAATTCCTAGGTCATATAATAACTCTATAGTTATCATTTTGAGGAAATGCCAAATTGTTTTCCAAAGTGGCTGCCTCATTTTCTTGTCTATTCTTTAAGTTCAAATATGACACTCATGACACTCAGAAATAAAAAATAAATTTTTCATGGTTCTCTGAGGATTCCCCCCAATTAATCATAGTCACAGAACTAAAATAGCTCAGGAGCAACCTGGCTAGTTCAAATCTTAAAATAGCACATTGAAACAAGTAAGATACGCAGTTGGCAAATAAGCATATGAAAATATGCTCCACATCATAGATTATCACAAATGTGCAAATTAAAACAATGAGATACCACTGCACACCAACTAGAACAGCCAAAGTCTGTAACACTGACAACACCAAATGCTGGTGATGAGGTAGAGCAACAGGAATTCTCATTCACTGCTGCTGGGAAGGAAAAATGGTACATAAACTTTGGACAACAATTTGGGCGTTCCTTACAAATAAACATATGGTCTTACCAGATGATCTAACAAGTATGCTCCTTGGTATTTACCCAAAGGAGTTGAAAATGTATGTCCATACAGAAAACTGCACACAGATGTTTATGAAAGCTTTATATTTATAACTGCTAAAATTCGAAAGCAACCAAGATGCCTTTCAATAAGTGAACAGATAAATAACCTATGGCACATCCAGACAATGGAATATTAGTCAGCACTAAAAACATGAGCTAGCAAGCCATGCGTGGAAAGACATGGAGGAAACTTAAGTGCACGTTGCTAAGTAAAGAAGCCAATCTGAGAAAGGCTGCCTACTGTACAATCCCGACTGCATGACAGTCTGGAAAAGCAAAACTATGGAGACAGGAAAAGATCAGGGGTTGCCAGAGGTTGGGGCAGGAAAGGAATGACGAGGCAGAGCACAGAGGATTTTTAGGGCAGTGAAATACTCTGCATGATACCATAATGCTGGACACAGGTCATCAGGCATTCGTCCAAACCCACAGAACACCAAGAGAAAGTGGTAACAGTAAACTATGAACTTTGGGTGAGTATGACGTGTCAATTCAGGTTCATCAATTTTTAACAAATGTATCCTCTGCTGGGGGATGCCTGACAGTGGGAGATGCTGGTATGGGAGGGCAGGGTATGTATGCAAAATCTCTGTACCTCCCTCTGTGAACATAAAACTGCTCTAAAAAAAAAGACTTGATAAAGAAAAATAAAAAAAGAGCATGTGATACCTTCAAAACTCAAATGCACATTTGCATTCAGAGAAAAGTGTACTGTTTTGCATTCGGAACCCTCACATGCACATGTAAACACATTTAGGCATATTAAAAAGCTCCAACTGCCAGTTGTGTGCTTCCTAACCCCACAGCATAGGCACTCCAGGTGTTACATTTTTATTCTAAGAACATGAGTAAATGCTGGCTTTTCCAACTGTTTTGGCCTTGACGACTACAAAGAGGAGGCGTGACACTTACACCACGCAAACAGCCTGTGTTCTAAGAGCTCCTGCTGGGAAGCAAGCAAGCTTCAGGTCCAGTTTGACCTTGAGCAAAGAACTGACTGTCACTCGCCCTCCACTTTCCCGGTTATAAAGCTGAGTAAGAACAGTATTTTAGCATTGCTTTGAGGAGTAATTGAAGACCATGAAGTGCCTGGCATATGAGAAGGAAATTATTTTTTTTTCTATTTTTACCAGTCATAAAGTAGGTTTAGAACCAAAAGGAACATTTTAAGAGAGTGACTAACTCTGCTTAAAAACAACTTTCTGGCTTACAATAACAATTTCTAAGATATAAGCTGTTTATACCCTTAAATGATCTGTTCTAAGTCACTTTGCTGGGCCCCACGTTCCTGACCTCTTAAATGGGCATATAAGTCCCTGCTCCACCTTGAAAATTAAATGAGGAAGTATATTAAAAAATCCTTTTATATCACGAACTGAATTTTAAAAAATTACTTCTTAAGCACCAATTCTGTGCAAGGTCCTGAGCTAGGTAAGCTGAAATAAGCAACAGCAAAAAAACAAAAACAAAAATAAAACCTGGGCCAATCCTTAAAAAGGAGGTATTATAAAAATTTAAGATGATATCATCATTTAAAACCTCACAGCCAAAAACGTTAACATTTGCTTTCTTATTGGTAAAAATGTTTTAAATGCGCTTCACTTCACATTGCCATGCAATAAAATGCATATTACATTACTCAGTAACTGGAATCATTTTAGAAAACAACATCCAGGCCTTGTTATTCAGCAGTTACTCATTGAGTGTTTCTCACCCACCAGGGTTGGGCTAAGGAGATTCAAATGTTAACTTGAACAGTTGGGAAGTTAATTATTGCTTTCTATTTTCATAAGGTTTATCAAAATTTAACTGAACTTCCTTAAGGCACTGAGCCACCTTGTGACCTCGTGGCCTACGTGGGCAGGGGAACCACAGCACAGAACAGAAGGAAAGATTCAAGCAAGGGCCCTTCCGTTCCACCCACGCTTGACAGCCAGCAAGCTGGACAAGAATCATTAGTGGCTTCACACTTGGTTTCTGGAGCTAGACCGGCTCTGGTGCACTTTCCTACGCTGTGCTACTCTAGGGGCCCTTTCTGTCCCAAAGCCTCAATTTCTCCATCTGTAAAATGAGGATAACAACAGCACAGACCTTGAAGGCTAGTATGAGGTAACTCAGTGCGGAGCACAGCACACAGGAAGGATCTAATAAGTATTTCACATGATAAAAAGTATTATTATTTTTTTTTTTTTTACTGGTAATATGCAAAATATCCCCTTTTTAGAAATGAGAATGTTGATGTTAGGGTTTCTCAAACAAAACAGTTTTATTTTAGAAAGACTCTTCTACAGGAAAGAAGAGAGGGAAAGGAAGGAAGGAAGGACTGGGGGGCATGAAAGACCGGTCCCTGCTTCCACAGAACTTCTCATCTAGGTAACAAGCACTTGGGATTGATAGTGAGGACACACAGCCTGAGATGAAATTAGATGTAACAAACGGCACAAACACTTCCACCTCCCAAAAGGCTCCAACAGCGGATAATACACAGGGAACAAAGAGTGCCAGGCAATGGCGGTTCCCTGGCCACATTCATTCCAGTTAGATTTAAGATTTATGCCAATCAGATATGTTCAGAGAGTTAACTTAAGGAAGCCTTCAGACCGAATAAACAGTCTACTGGGATTGGAGGAAAATGGATGAACAAGCACAGGGAGGCAGAAAATAAATAAGTAAATAAAACATAAAACCAAAACCAGACATAAAAAACAGGGACTATTCTAATAATAAAGGACAATGTGTTTCCAGAAACCGGGTGCGGAAGGAGCTAAGGCAGGTAGGGAGTTTTCGGTATACATGAAGCGCAAAAGGGTATGAATGAAAACTCACCAAGGTTTAATTTTGTTAAGGGTTCTCAATTTGTTAGTTTTAAAAACAATAGGAAAACCCTAGACAGGCACTAGGATCATAGCCCCAAATCCATGACTCTGGACAAACCGGGAGTTTGGGGGCAAAAAAGGGTGGCAAGCGCAGGGCCCAGCAGTGCTCCACGCGGGAAACGGGCAGAGGGCAGTGGCCGAGGAGATTCTTCTGACTTCTTTTGGCTGCCAGAACTTTTATGAACATTGTTTCCCCAAGAGTGGTTTACGGATCATTAGTTCCAAAGACATTTCCAAAAACATATCAAGTAGATTTGCAAAACATTACACAGCATTTATAGGTGGGACTTTCTCCACGCTCATTAGCATTTTAAGAGCTCTGAGAAGTCTTGCAGGAAAGAAACCAGCCTGCATTTGTTTAACCATGTAATTTGGAAATTTACAGGATCTTGGCCAGATACAGGGCAGGTGACAGGGACTGAACCATCTCCAGAAGCAGAACAAGATGGAGAGGAGTATGTTGATGGGCTTTGCTCTCAGGGAGAGAAGGAGATGCTGTTAGAAGAAAATAATTGAGAAGCTTCTTGTAGTTCAAAGGGCCGTAGTGGGTGGCAGGAGACAGGTCGGAAGACCATCACACTATCGTCTAAGTAGTGGGGGCCTCCGGCCAACTGAGGAGTTAGATCTGCTGACCTGGGTACACAGCAGAGGCGCTACCCCCTAAGGCCCTTCCTCACTCAGCATCCTGGGGCTGCTCCTTCAACTGCAGTAATAGCAACGACAACTGCCACTATAACAATACTGGTAATGTCTGCTGAGGGCTTTCCTCTGTGTCAGGTGGATTAGCCTGGTAATTCCTCACAGCAAGCAGGCACAGTAGGGATATTCTCTCCATTTCATAAATGAGGATGTGAAGGGGCACTTGAAATAATTTGAGAAAATGTTTCAAGAATATCTATTTGAGGTAGAATAAAATGCTGAACATACCCAGGCATGTATTTTACTGAGACTGTTTGGTTTTGCTATTACTAAGACTGCAAAATACTCTTCAGAAAATGTTTTTGACCGAGTCCATCTCTCGGCAGTCAGGGGAGACTGGCCATGCTGGCCGGTGAGGGGCCCGCTGCCCACGGCCACCCTGCACTGTCTGTGGCCTGCTTTAATGACACAGCTTGGGACCTCATAGGCTAGCACTCTGCAGTGGAAATAAAATGGTAGCCCTATGTGGAAGTTTAGAATTAGGAGCTGTCTTTTAAAAGCCCAAAGAAACAGATGACATCAATTTTAGTTATATTAAAATCGTATTAAGCTATTTAACCCAAGACATCCAAAATATGATCATTTCAACATGCTGCACAAGCCACATTTCAAGGGCTCAAGAGCCTCATGGGCTACTAGCTACTGCAGGAAGGTGCCTTCTAGGCATTAAATGACTGCAGAGCAAATAGAGGAGGCGGGTAACACGCTGGGTTAAGAGTATGGGCTTCAGAGTCAGGAGAGACCTGCAATGAAATCCCAGCGTCCCTGCCTTCAATCTGTGTGAAATCTGGGGGAGTCACTGTAAGTCCTCTGTGCCTCAGTTCCCTTCCGTGTGAAATGGCTCCTCCCTGCTCGGACTTAATACCCACCAAGCGGCGAAATCACGCCTGAGGCATGGTTGCTACTCCAGGGCAATCGCTGGGGTGACTCACACAGAGGTTGAGCACCCCTATAAGGCTCTGAAAAGAAGTGGCTCCAGGCCTGCTGCCGGCTGACATTTCCGTGCAGCTGTGGGTGGCCCCAGGCTCTAATGCCTGTGGGGGGTCTAGGTATCACTACCATATCAGACATTAAAGACTGGTTGGGCTGAAGCTCTTTAAAAAGGCTTCTAAGTAACTCCTAGGGAGCATATCTCCCACATTCCTTGATACACAAGTCTCCCAGTTCACACGCCACTGCACGGAGAATGAGTTTACACACCATTGATACACCACAGCCTGCTGTGCAAACCCTTTCTCACCCTGATGTCCATGTTCCTGTCACCATGGGAATCAGCGGTCGCAGGGCCACGCTATACTCTGATGACAGGTGGAAGGCCCGGGAACCCTCCCCAGCCAGAGGCCACCGTCCTGTGGCACTCGGGCCGAGTTCAGATATTCTGATGCTGTAAATTCAGCTCTTGCTGTGACTTTATAATCCCCTAAATGAATTAAAAGCCTACTATCTTTCTCTACAGCCTTAAGATAACTTCTTAAAATTATCTCACAAGTTTATTCTAAAGTGTCCTTACACTTAAAATAAATTCATGCACTCCCAACCCTCATTTAAGTTGCACTTTGAACATCTTCTTTCCAGGCGCTGCCCAGAGACAGTTTTTCCTTGATTTCCATCCTGGGAAGAACACAGGACTGGGAACTAAGTGGCCTGTGTTCTAGGCCCACTTTTCCATTTACCCTAGCTCCAAGACTATGAATCCCTCTAGAATTCTGAGCCTTGGTCCTCTTACCCATATAGAAAGGGACTGGAACAGAAGTTCTCTCGAAAGTTCTTCCAGTATTAAAAATCTATTAGTTCTTATATTTTATAAGGTAAAAGTAAACAACGTTGAAAAATGGAGTCCTAAGATTCAAAGGGGCAAAATCCAACAGAGCCTCCCTTCTTGGCCACTGTCACTCTTAGGGTATCAAAAAAATAACTGAACAGTAGGCAGGGTGGGCTGATGCAAGGACACAGAATAACTCCGACGGAGAGAGACCAACAGGAAAGAAATGGGCTATAGCTGATGTTAAACAGTATTAAGGGAGGTGCAGTGCACACTTCTCCATTATTCATCATGAAGTTTTTATTTTTGACCTGTGAAAACAGATAGTTTCTAAAGACCATTTCTGTTCTCTCTAATCTTTCACAGTTGAAAAGCATCAAGTATAATGATTAGGA
This sequence comes from Manis javanica, assembly GCF_040802235.1. Classification (NCBI taxonomy): domain Eukaryota; kingdom Metazoa; phylum Chordata; class Mammalia; order Pholidota; family Manidae; genus Manis; species Manis javanica. Next base: position 12,574,167 of record NC_133158.1, read on the forward strand.
AATTGGTTTAAAAGAAAAATATAGTGCATAATCAAAATTGGAAAACCCCAATATTGCTCACAAGGTGCAGAAGAGGAACTCCGAGGAACTGTGGAGTCATGTCTCCTATTTCTCTTGCCCCAGGAGCCTATGGTCAGCCAGGGCTGAATCTGGCACAACTAACTTTTTCTATGCCTGTCTCTGTCCTACTGTCCTCTAGCTTTGTCTTTATGTGCACACATGTGCAAAAGAACACAACTGCATTCTTAGGTAATTCAGGGCTTCCTTTGTAACTGTTTCACCCATAAACCAAGAGAACACACTCCCAACATAAAGCACACTGGCTTTTAGTTGAACGTTGTGTTCCTAGATACCAACAAGAAATAAAAACAACAGCATCCCTTTCCGTTGGCATAGGCAAGTGGCTTTGAGTAACAAGTCCTAAAGAAGCCTTTTCTAGTCCATTTCTCTGCACCTGCATCTTGGAAAAACTCTATACTGTACTCTCTGCCATGCTTTCCTGTGGAGTTTTCCTGTGACAGTATAAATGAAACATTTGCAATGAAATAAGACAGCCATGTATGAAAAAAGTGTCTTCAAATTAAGAGAATGAAAAGACAAGTGACTGGGAGAAAATATTTGTGAACTACATTTCTGATAAAAGGCTTATATCTAGAATATATAAAGTACTCTCAAACCTCAATAAGAATTAGACAAACATCCCATTCATCTTACTAGGCAAAATATTTGAACACACACACTTCTTCCAAGACAATACATGGATGGCAAACACATAAAGAGATACTCAACATCATTAGTCAAGGGAAATACAAATTAAAACTAAGATGAGATACCACCACACCCCTATTAGAGGGGCTGAAATTAAAAAATAAACACAAACAAACAAAATATTGGCAATATCAAGTGCTGGCAGAGATGCAGTGGAGCTAGAGTTTTAAGCCCTGCTGATAGTACTGCAGAATGGTACAGCCACTTAGAAATGTAGATGACCAGTTTCTTATAAAGTTATCATATAACCCAGCAATCCCACTTTAAGGTATTAACCCAACTGAGATGAAAACTTACATTCACCCAAAATCTGTATGCAAATGTTTATGTAAAAGTGGTTTTATTTGTAATTGCCAAAAATTGTGTCCCTCAGATGGGTAATAGATACATAGACTGTGGTACACCCATGCAATGGAACCCTCCTTGGCAATAAAAATGAATGAATTACTGGCACTGCCAACACTGTGGATGAAGGTCAAATGTACTATGCTTAACAATTCTATTGACAGAGCATTCTGAAAAGGCCACACTATAGACACAGAAATAGGGGTTGACTACCAAGCACACCAGGAATTATTCTTTGTCTTATGATATTGGTTACATGACTGTATGCATTTGCCAAAACTTGCAGAATTGTACACTAGAAAGGATAACTTCTACTGCATGTAAATTGTACCTTAATATGAAAATGGAAAGAAAACACTAGAAAGTATTAGTGGAAAATAAAAAGATTCACACAATAAATAAAATAAAATCTTAGCAGAAAAATTCCAAAGTCAATCACATCAACTTGAACTTTTCCACACACCACAGGCCAACTCTAAAAATAAAACTACTGCTGCATGAGAGACGTGGATCAATAAAAAAGGAAGCATTTTGCCAACATTTGCCCCTCTTTTGATTTTGCTCCTTCTCAAAGCCCACTTTCCACTTACACACAAACATCCAATATACATTTCCTCATGCACCTTTTTGTGATAGTGAGAAGACTTCACATTTATTAATGATTTTCAGTTGTACAGAAAGTCCATGCAGAAGACTGGTCCAGACATACGCAGATTTTGGTCACCCATAAATGGATACAATAATAATTTGTAATCATCTGATTATCATAAAGAACTTAACTTCGATGGATACAATGTTTAAAAATGTAAACCTCAACTGCATGATAAAAGAGCACTTTATCAAATGAGTAGGTATACCCTGATATGAAGAAAAACAAGAGATTCTACAATGCCTTATTTTAAAAAGACAGCCCACTTAGGTAATGGGTGTGAGGGCCTTCAGATTAGTCCCAAACACCTCCTGCCTCTGTCAGCCTGCACGTTTGAGCCTGGCCCTCTGCCATTTCTTACGCCTCTCTGTCAGAGGGGACGTGCATCTTCACCTGCCTCTAGGGGTTTCTGGGAAGATGAACAAATTAGCAGGTATCTGTGATCTGACACTATTTCCTCAGCGGGGAATGGGTTTTTGAAGCAAACTGATATGGACAATCAAGATTTCATGACAGCCAGAGGGAAAGGCCCTGATTTGGAGATGAAGGTGAAGCAGCCAACCCTCAGGCTATCTCTGGATCCAGAAGCTTACCAACAGGGCTCCTGGGAGGGGGCAGGGGAACACATCACATACCAAGGAGCCCTAATTTCAGGTCCAAACCTAACATGCCACTTTACATTCCCAACTACAAACTGTCCCTTTTGGGCTTCAAACCACAGGTAAATGAAGTCCCTGAGTAGTAGATAAGGAGTCTCAGTAAATACTGTAAAAATTGAGGATCCTTCTATTGGTAGGTTAAAAAAAAAAAGGGTTATCAAGTTACTCCACACAAAGGGTCAAAAAACAAGCTAACCACACTGCCTTTGTGCTCAATGAAATGGCTCTGATAAGTGGCTCATTCCCAGTAGCTTTGTTCTTGGTACCTGGGTTTGGAGACTGACCCTGCTCTTTCAAACTGTTGCAAATGTAGCCTGACCTGAAGATGACAAAGGTGAAATAGAGTAGAAGAAGTAGAAAGAAAAATAGGGCCATGTGGAGCAAAATGAACACTGGAATGAAAGCAGCGGATTTAACAATGGCAATGACAACAAAGTGAAAATTTCTTATGAGACATAACAAGGTACAATGGGTGGATCTTGGTTAGATCACAGTTTGAACAAATGTACTATAAAATGCATTTGGGGGACAATTAAGAAAATGCTAATATCGGCCCAGTTTAGATGATATGGAACAATTATGTGATTTTGCTCATGATACTAAATACTACTACCATTACATAAGAAAATATTCTCATTTTTCAGAGATGTATATTGGAGTATTTATACAGAAAATGTCATGATACCTGGGTTCACCTTAAAATACTCCAGCAAAAAGTAAAAATGAGAAGCAAATGTGGAAAACTCTTTGTCAGCATTAACTGTGGACAGTGTGTTTATGGTGACTCATTTTACCACTGCCTCTACTTTTATGTGTGCTTGAAGATGTTCCTAATAAAATGCCTTTTAAAAAACAAGATGAAAAGTAAAATAAATAAATAAGTGAATAAATGAGAACAAATGAAAGAAAAAACAGTTCCTATATTAGGAGTTTCTTTTTTACGACCCTATAATAATTTTATTGGAATACCACACTATTAATACCAATGTTTAAAAAAAAGAAAAGCAAAATTTTTATATAAATTCCACAAAGAAGATAAAGCTGAGGAAATAGGCTTGAGAACTCGGTTATGTAAAACAATAATTTTCTAATAATTTACGAAGGATTTTAGTGGTCATTGCTTGACATAAAGTCACTGATGAATACAGAAAAGAGAAAAAGGTATGGAGATTGATGAGGAACAACAAGGGGCAAGTGAAGGGAAATTCAGCCCAAACAATGAACTCCAAATGGCAAAGGCTATCTTTGAAGACTGAAACCAGACCCATGTTCGGTGCCCGCTGAGCCCCTCACACACTGCTGACAAGTTCACTCCCCTGAGTTCAGTTTTCTCACTTGTAAAATGGGAGTAATGGGCAGAAGTGAAACAACCTACCATGCGCTTTCACATTGCTCAGGACGTGGCCCCTTCGATGTTGCCTGTTCTTAGGTTCACAGGGTACAAGTCTGAAGGGAAAGGACTTGGGATATGGAAAGCGTGGAAAAATGGAAGCAGGCTGGCTCCTCGCAGAAGTCCCTCGTCAGCCAACAGCCTCCGACCAGCTTGGGCCCAGGCAGGGCTGTGAAATCAGCCAGAGCTTCTGTCACTGCCTGGAACCCTCAAGCTGTTCCGTAGTTGTTTATAATTGTTTACTTAAATCCCCCTCAGAGATCTGCACCTTAGTTCTGTCTCTCACTCCATTTGGGCCCAACTCTCAGAGCAGCTAATCTAATCAACTAATCTATGCTAAATTATTAATGGGATCTGAGAGGTTAATGAGTAACAAGTATATACTCCCAGAGAAGCATGCTGGAGACACAAGGCCTTGGTGAGTCATTAGTCAGTGGTGGGAATTCCAAGCGCCAAGCAGCCCTCCTCAACCAAATCCTAGGAAGGCACTTGAGAAAGCCTGCCAGCAAAAGTAACTCAGATGAGAATGCAGTCAAATCAACAAAAGGGCAGCCTACGATCCTCTAAGGAGAAGACCAGGGCAAAAGGTTGTAGAAATTGATACATTTAGGAGCCTTGTGACCTTGGGAAAGCCAATTGCATGGACTTCTCTGTGTCTCTGTTTTTTCCATCTGTAAAACAGAGGTTGAGGTAAGGATTAAAATACATAATCCAGGCAAAGCACTTGGAACAATGCCTGCTACAAAATACATACTAAACAAATATTAGCCATTGTTAGTATCATTTAGGGATTGGATTACATGAAAGTCCAAGATGCTCTGAAAACTTAAATTAAAAAAGGATTTTCTAAATGGCCTCTTCCACTTGTGCTTTCAGTATGGTTTGGTCCACAGTGTAGCACGCTGGAATCAGATCAAGGTTCAAGTGTCAGGCCCATGTTCTACTAGCTATGTGACTTTGGACAAATTGCTTGGCCTCTCTGAGCTGTAACGTTCTCAACTGTAAAATAAAGATAATAATAACTACCCTATAGTGTTGATGAACAGACTACATATGATAATATTTGTGAAGTGTGTACCACAGTGACTCAAAATGCATATAATAAGAACCTAAGAAATGATGTCATCTTATATTTCCAAACTTTATGATCCCCCCTTTGGGAGCCCAACCAACAAATGACAGTACATTCTAATGGGGGCAATGGACAGAGTCCCTAGTACCCAACGAATACTAAACCATGGTAATCCAATGATCAGTCCAACAGGCAAAAGGCAATTTAGCTGGGTTGAGACAGAGCTCAGTTTTGACCAGACCCAGGGTCCACAAGAAGTAGCCACAAGGCAGGAATTTTCTCTGTCTGGTTATTGAGACTGTTTCATTCCCAAAAAAGTGGGGATCCTGGCTTGGCCATTGGACCTAGGTGCCATGGGGCTACAAAATAACTATATGCCACCATCCCATTTCTTTTTAACTGCATTTTCTGATTATAAAACTATTACAGAATCAAGGCAAAATATAAGAATAGAAAACAAAAAGATAAAGATTGCATGTTTCTGCCAACCAGAAATAGTCCCTATTAAATTAATATTTTATGCATAATGCTTCAGATTTGTTCTTTGCATATATTATAATTTTTTAAAAATGAGATCATATCACACATATTAGTTTATTGCTTGCTTGTTCAGATAATATATATATATATATACCTATATACATGTATGTATGTATATATATATATATTTCTCTGTTTGTTAACAGAAATCTCTGCCATCATTTTTAATGGCTACACAGGAATCCATCAGATGCATGCCTTGTAGGTTATTGATCTGTCCTCCTACTGAGGGGTGCTTAGGCTGTTTCCAGCCCTTTGCTATAATAACACCATACTGAGTATTCTTACATAAAGACCTTTACACAACTGTCCAATTATTGCTTGGACAACAAGTGTACAATTCTCAAAGACCTTAAGAAGCAAAAAAAAAAAAAAAAAAGCTGGTGTTGCTGAGATGGGAGGGCAAGAGAGTCCTTTTAGCAACAGAAAAACACTGGGTTTTAGGCCCAGGCAAATAAAATAACCTTCTGTTGGCTTTATCCCATTTTTCTCTCCTTCACTTACAAGGAGCACATCTACCTCACTGATAAGAACAACTAAATCCTCTTGTGCAAAATTCAGAGTCAAACAGAGAGCATCTGCAAGACAGGACGTGGGGTTTCATCTGACAGTGTGATGTGAAGGGTCAGCAGGGTGGCTTACCAAAGCAGCAAACTCTGGAACAGCTCCCATGAGCCTGCCACTGGGCCCCCCTCGTGTGCAAGGCAAGCAAACAGTCTGCACAGTGGACTCTACTAAGGACCCAGCATGTGGGGAACACTGTCGTCACATGGGCAGGCTACAGGAAAGAAAAGACACCCCACACCCCATCCCAAATCATGAGGAACATACAAACAGGATGAAAATCACAAATGAATGCAAATACACCCAAGTGGCCAAAACGACACATAAATATAACCAATGGACAGTGACACAGAGACATTCCAGGAAGGGCAGCCACTGGCCCAAGAGAAGCTGGCAAGAAACCCTATTTGACAATGCCACACTAGGTGCCAAGCAAGAAAACAAGTGGACAGATAGGGCTCTCAGCCCTGCTAGTCAGTGGCAGGGTGACCTTGGACAAGTCCCATAAGCCCTTTATGACCAAGTTACCAAAAGTTTTAAGCTGAATGACAGGAACCCGATTAGCTTTGGGTTTTAGTATTTTGACTTTTCCTTCTGTTGCTATGGTGTTTTAATTTCTATTTTCATGATTTTAAAAAAATCTACCTTTCAGTAATTGCATACCAGCTGCTAAACACTGTTCTGGGAGCTTTCATTATTTCATACTCATTTAGTCTGACTACACCTTTGGAAAGTACATATTATTCTTACTTTATGCTCTAAATGTGCTTGAGGTCACATGGCTAACTGGAATAAAGATGGTTCCTGGTTTTATTCTTATGGCACAGAGGAGTTAGCAAATACGTGATGGCTGCCTAAATGCACACATGAATGAATAAATTAAGTTGTAGACTCCTTTCTAAATCCATGACATTTTCACTATATAAGATTCCTACAGGGGAACCTTCCTACACTATTGGTGGGAATGTAAATTAGTTCAACCATTGTGGAAAGCAATATGGAGGTTCTTTAAAAAACTAAAAATAGAAACACCATTTGACCCAGGAATTCTACTTCTAGGAATTTACCTGAAGAAAACAAGATCACAGATTCAAAAAGACATATGCACCCCTATGTTTATCGCAGCACTATTTACAGTAGCCAAGAAATGGAAGCAACCTAAGTGTCCATCAGTAGATGAATGGATAAAGAAGATGTGGTACATAAACACAATGGAATATTATTCAGCCATAAGAAGAAAAAAATCCTACCATTTGCAACAATATGGAAGGAACTAGAGGGTATTATGTTCAGTGAAATAAGCCAGGCGGAGAAAGACAAGTACCAAATGACTTCAATTATTTGTGGAGTATAAGAACAAAGCAAAACTGAAGGAACAAAATAGCAGCAGACTCACAGACTCCAAGAAGGGACTAGCGGTTACCAAAGGGAAAGGGGGTGGGAAGGGAGGGAGAAGGGGATTAAGGGGCATTATGATTAGCACACATAATGTAGGGGGTGCATGGGGAAGGCAGCATAGCACAGAGAAGACAAGTAGTGACTACAGCGTCTTACTACACTGATGGACAGTGACTGCAATGGGGTATGTGGGGGGGACTTGATAATATGGGTGAATGCAGTAACCACAATGTTGCTCATGTGAAACCTTCATAAGATTGTATATCAATGATACCTTAATAAAAAAAAAATTCCTACAGCCACTATGTAAAGCAATGTGGAGTTTCCTCAAAAAACTAAAAATAGCAATACTGTATGACCCAGTAATTCTACTCCTAGGAATTTACCTGAAGAAAACAAAATCCCTGATTCAGAAAGGCATATGCACCCCTATGTTTATCGCAGCACTATTTACCATAGCCAAGATATGGAAGCAACCAAAGTGTCCATCAGTAGATGAATGGATAAAGATGTGGCACATATACACAGTAGAATATTATTCAGCCATAAAAAAGAAAGAAATCCTATCCTTTGTGACAACATGGATGGCCTTAAAGGGTATTATGCTAAGAAAAATAAGCCAGGCAGAGAAAAACATATTACCATATGATATGATTTATATGTGGAATCTAAAAACAAAAGCAAACAGCAATGGATTCACAGACACTTAGGAAGACCTGGTGGTTACCATGGGGGGTGGGGGTATTGGGGAGGGCGGGTAAAATAGGTGAAGGGGATAAAGAGGCATAAAATCTGAATCATAATATAAATTAGTCAGGGGGATGAAAGTACAGCATAAAGAATACAGTCAATAGTTCTGTAACATCTTTCTATGTTGACAGGTATTAACCACACTAGTTGGGATAAGGATTCAGTAATGTTGTAACTGATGAATTACTATGCTATACACTTGAAACCAATATAATATTGTATACCAACTATACTTCAATAACATATTTTTCTAAAAAAAGATTACACATGTCTTGTTAATACATCATCTCAGAATCTTTTTCTTGAAAATTAGACATACATCCAGACTCAGAAATGAGCAAGAGTTATATTTCAGCTGTGGGCACTTTACCAGCCCCAGTGTCCTATCTTGAACCCACTCCCACAATCCGGTGACGACAGGGTTACCCCAGCTCAGCAAGGGGTTTCCACTGGCCTGCTCCAAGCCTTGGGCTATCTTCAGTTCTGATGGGCTGGTGCTGACTCTATAGGGTATCACTCCTAGAAATAAGTAATTTGACATCCCAGGACTACAGTTTGCTCATCTGTACAGAATTAGTATGACGGCCTAGCCATAAGTACTAAGGTTCCCTCCAGAAAATATTCCATCAACCTGTGAGAAGACAGAGAAAGCAAGGATAGAGGAAGCCAAATGCAGGGCCAAGCAAGCAACAAGCTATGGCAGTGGCTATTTCTTAAATCTGACTTTAGCAGGGACTCTCACATTTAGCTGCATTTGTATCACCTGGAGCACTTAGCAAACCCACTGATCTTGTTTCATTTCACGTTCCTGGGAGGCGGGTTGGTAGGTTGTGTTTTAAAAAATCTGCATTTGTATGAGGCTCCCAGGGTACTTCTAAAGCTTGCTCTGGTTACCAGCCGCTACTGTGAGGGGGATATGCCAGAAGCTGAATGGATTGATATTTGCAGAGAGGGAATTCCTGTCTGGCCAGAGGGACTTCTCCCTCCACTCCCACCCCCAGCCCCCACCTACTTTCACTCCCTGTGCAAAGGCTACCTGGTTTCGGAGGTTTCTGTGACCTGCTGGTCCGTCCCTCCAATGGCTGCTGGTGAATTGTGCCATATTCCAAAGTTCTTTCCAACTGTTCTGAGCCTCCTGCATCTGAATTCAAAGAAGGGGTGCAGAGCAGCTGGAAGAGAGAAACCAGAGTGGCATAGTCCAGCAGCAACCTTCGGAAGAGCCAACCAAAACTGCTGGGCCCCTGAGCATCACTCATGGTGAAGGAAGAGCCTGCCGCATCACTTATCACTGGTGAGCAAAAACCAGAAGGAAGACTAGAAGTTGGCATTGCTGATTTGGAAGGTGACACCAAAAGGCCGTGATAGCAATGATGATCAGAACCTAAACAAGCTTTTTTGGAAAAATAAGGCATCTTCCATCGTCTACAATCTCCACCTTTTCAGATTCCCTAATCTTTGTGTTTTTAACAGAACTTGACAATGATTTGTCCTCTAGCCCAGAAAATCAAATGTCCATTGACTTGGATAATTAATTTAAAAAGTTAGCCTTGAGGATAACTTTTGGAATGATAGTATTAATTCAGACTTCTCTCTCTCTCTGTCACACCCTAATCCCCACACACATACACATCACACCTGCACAGAGAAATGGGTCACAGTGTAAGACATGGACCATCATTACGGTCTAAATGAGATCTTGAGCAGGCTGTTTCACCTCTGAAAGCCCAGTTCCTTTTCCAGGCACAACAGAGGTAAGAATGGTACCCTCCTCACTGAGCTGAGGTAAAGATTAAGTAAAGTGGGGTAGGTAAAGTGCTTTGCACAATGCCATTAGAGAACGGGGCCACAATAAATGGTAGACTTAAAAAAAAAAACAACTGGTTTGCTGCCACTTAAGGGCACAAAGAGCCACTGTTCAATAAATGGATCAATGAAAACACTATTTGAGTATCTTTGAACATAGTAAGATAGAAGGGGAGGAATCACATATTTCCTATTGCATGCTGTTTATGTTTATGCACATGTGTAAAATATGCATTTGTTAATTCAGATTTGGGAAGACAAGAAGTAAAGGTCAATGTTCTTAGTAGCATGGTCCAAAGAAATGTGATAAATGTGTTGTCATCAAACTTGCTGGGACTGTTGCTTCTGAGTATAATTACTCATTTCTCAGCCTGCCACCCCAACCTCTTGGCTCCTTAGAGAGTATAATTGACAGAACATGTCAGTTATATTCTATCTAGCCCCGGTGGTTACAAAATAGGACTAGATGGGATAAAGTGCAAGAGTGTGCTGCTGCACCCTATGACTCAGCTACTCTGAGTTATCAGCAGTCAATATTATCTTTTATTAAAGGATTCACTTTAGAAATAATTCCAGGAGGAAATAAGACAACACACTCCGTCACAGTGAAAGAACCTGATATACATATAAGATGAAACAAGTGATTATTTGGGAAAGACTTTAGGAAACCCCCTGTTGGTCATGAATTTTGGGCTTACCTGAAGATGCTAGAAAGACCATGAGAAGTTATGTAATTTGGAGAAGCAAATTAAAAAAAAAGAAAAAGAAAAGGGAGAAGGATAAGTTTTAGAAATAGGAAGTCCAAGAATTCTTTTTTTAAAAAAGTACAAATATCCTAAAACACAATACTAAATTGAGGGACAATATCTCACAATAGGCTATATTTCATCGAAGAGAAAGTAACCAGGCTTCAAAGACAGGGAAGTGTCGCTTCAAGACTGCAGAAGAGCGCAAGCTTTCCACAAGTATCCAGAATGACATAAATAACCCGGACAGTGGCCAAACATGTCAGCACGAAGCCTCCAAGAATCTGTCCAGGATGGAAGAGAATCTAGTGGTGGGCACATACTTTGATTGAAACATAGCAGTGGTGTAACCTATAGTTCCATTCCTGTATTTTCTGAAGCCAGAGAACATTAGCTAAACTGAAGTTGATAGGAAAAACTCCAATAAACACACAGAAGATTTTGTGAGTTCCACTTGTAAGACTTTTTTCATAATCCTAAAATGTTAAAAAAAATTTTTAATCTCCAATGAATAGAAAACACAATGACATTCAGAGAATATAAACAATTACTTGATTGAGGATACAGTTACAATAGCCTCAAGACATTACTAAAGCTTAATCCTAAAAATTAAGCTTCGACGAAAGAGGCAGCTCTGCCCTTAGTGAGCTTGGAGTCACTACTGTTTGAATTCAAATCCTTGCTTTGTCACTTATTGGCTGTGCAACCTTGGATAAGTTACTAAACTTCTCTTCGACTTCCACATCTGTGCAATGGGAATACACCTACGTCACTTGAAGATAAAAGACAGTGTAAATGGTGGCACTCTGTAGCCTGTGAAAGAGCTACATCTTTGCAGTACGGCAATTAACGCATCCTACAGAGCTGGGATCTCTGCTTAAGCAAGAAGCAAGTACCTGAGGTGTCACACGCATGTCTTCTGGTTGAGGGCTCTCTTGGGGGGGTGCTGCGCCTATAGATAATGTGGGGTTTGTTTTGTTCCTCTTCATCTTCTTCCTCATCGATGGACAGTAGTGGTTCAATAAAATAATCCCCATCATGGGACCGGAACGTGCCCAGCTGCAAATGAAAAAAGACGAGAGGTTGATTTAATACAATAGCGATTGTGAGGAAAAAAATCAGTGGAACACTGCCAAGTAGAGGGGGTGCCATTTTACCCAACCTCTGTCCCTTGAGGGCTGCTCAAACTGAAAATGCTGCCCACGTATTCTGAGAAGCAGTTTATTTTCACTCTCTGCCATGTCAGTAGCTTATCCTTGATTTGACTCTAGTTTACTGTACCTGCTATCCAAGTCTCTAAGAAGTACTTTCTGGTGCTCAGGTTCTAATCAATCACATTAACTCACACAGGCTGTTGAAAATGAGCTTCTGTGTGTTAAGACAGCCTGGAAACTTAGGGGTAAGTGTAAACTCCAGAGGAAAAGCTGACCCAGGGAAGCCTTGTGAATAATGCAAATTCAGGGAGTGGAGCATATGCTGACAAAGCACCTAGTGTGGTGCCACCTGGGACACTGGCACATGAATCTCTCACCCTACTTCTTTTTGCAGTGGGGAGTGGTATGGCACAAGGCTCTGGAGTCAGCTGCCCCGGGTTCCAGCAGACCCACTTACCCACACACTCTGGGCAAGTTCCTGAACTGCTCTGAGCTGCAGCTTCCTTGTTTGTCAATTGGGGATAAAAATCCTTACTGTGCAGATTAAATGAGATAATGCACGTAAACTGTTTAGAACACATTAGTGTCTTTTCGTGTGGCCCTATTAGCCTCTAACCACCAGAATACAATTTGCGTTTGCCAATCATTCTAAACACCTTGAAAGCGTTAATTCTTTCCCCTCCCCTTTCCACATACCTACAAGTTTTGCAGATGATAAATGATGCCTCAAGGTTGAACTACCCAAACCAAACATTACAAGAACACAAAAAATTGCCCATGCCATGCCAGGGTCAGTGTTTAAAGAAAGAGATCAAGCTCTTCTCTTTAAAGGGGTGGGTGGGGGTAGCAGGGGAAGCAGAGCCCTTTTATCCTCTGAAGACAAGGTAAGTAACCCCCGCCTTGAGAGTCAGTGGCAGCATTGGCATCATCCAGGAGTTTGTTAGAAATCCGAATCATCCCACTCCACCCCAGATCTGGTCTAGTGAATGCAAATCTCTGGGGGGAGAGCCCAGAAATTGGAATTTTAATGAGCACTGCAGGGCATTCTTACGCTTGATTTTTTTTATTCTTATTCTTAAGTTTGCCAAACCTTAGGATAAGATACCGGGATTCCCGAACTCAGCAAAGAGTTAAAAGTGCCCGTAAGTTTTCATAAAAATTTAGATTTGAGGCATTACCCCACATCTACAGATTTGCAATTTCCAGGAGTGAGATCTGGGACCTGTGGTTTTAAAAAAGCTCTGCATGCGATTCATAAGCCACTGGCTTACAGAGTGGGCAACTCTGATGTGGTCAGACTAAGAGACAGAGTAGTCAGTGTGCTGAGAAGAAGTGATTTAACAATCTTATCTCACCCAATGGACCTCTCTTCGTCTTTAATCCACAACTCTGGTGTTCCCTGAGCAAAGAGCAGGAAGATTACTACAACATGCAAAGCCTAGTAGGGATGGGAAGGAACCTGGAAGCTCAGCTGGTGAAGACCTGGCATCTTTGATAAGCAAAAGGGAAACCAAGACCCAGAGAACGAAGCGACTTGTCCATAGTTCCCCTTCAGGGATACACAAGCAGCTGATCAGTCCCAGTGCTAAACCTGTAACTCAGGTATTCTGACTTTAATCCTGTGCCTTTTTAAAAAAGACCTTTGAAATTATCTTTAGGGACACAGATTCAGTCTCTGACCCAGGATGCACAGCATGGGTCAGGAAGACTGGGTGGGACCCCGACTTTGTCACCGATTAGCTGTGAGACTTTGAGCAAGTTTCCAACTCGCAAAGCCTCAGTACCCTCATCTGTAAAATGGGTTGTTTTGAGGGTGAGAGTGCTGAGTAGCAGAATAATGTATATGTAAAAGTACTTATTACAGTGTCAGGCATGTAAGAGTTCAATAAATGGTATTTATACAATGCCAAATTAACTTTGTTGACACAAAACAGTTGCTCACTCAAAGAGTAATCCCTTTCTCAGTTAAGGTGACCATTTATTCAAACATAGCACCGAGTAACTAGAATATACAAGGCTCTAATATGGGAGAGAAATGAATGAATGCTGACCCTGCTACCAAGGAGAAAGGACTAGAATATGTGCACCGAGACCTGTAATACAAGGCAGAGCATATGAAGCGCCATAGAGAGATGCCGAGAATTATCTATGAAGGTGGAAAGGGAGTGATGACAGCAGTATGAAGGACTAGGAAGAGACTTCTGGGGAAGAAGAGACATAAGATACCATTTAAAAGAAGGGTATTATTTGAGCATGTGGAGCTGGGTGAGATGACCAAGTAAACCCAAAGGCAGTGAGGTAGGGCTAGGATGGAAAGGAAATTCAGAGAGAGGGACAAAAGCAGGTAGCCTGAGTTACAGGATCTGTGGAGGAAAGCTTAAGAGACAGAGTAGACATGTAGATGTGAATGGGGTGAGAACAGAGACTGGAAATGGGCAGAACTGCCAGAAGGAGTGTAGAGTTGTTCAGTAGGCCACGAAGAGCTCTGTAAAATGAGTGAACAGGGTAGTGATGTGATTTTGTGTCTAGTCATGACTAATCTGGGCGTGATGAGAGGGAACACCCGAAGTAGCCAGAGGAGGTATTTCTGATGTCAGTCCTCACGAGAGGGGGAGAGATATGAGGGCACTAGAATTAAGGTAGTGATGTTCGGCAGAAGTGAAAGGCCTGTTAGAGATGGAATTCAGAGAAACTGATAATGGACAGGTGGGGTGGGGTTCTCATGGCCCATTCACAAGAATGAAAGATTTCTGGAAGATTTCCTGGGTTGGGCACTAGGAACACCATGGTATTACTGCTACAGACATGGTAAGAGAAAGTCTCAGGAAGAAAGATAAATTACCTAAGATAAAGGGAGAGGATTTTAAAGTCAGATCAATTGCTGAAGACAGAAACAGCCAGAATACATAGCTTTTAAGATGTATGCTGGAACTTCCGCAACTGCACCCCTACCCCCAACCACCATAAGATTACAAATTAAATGCAATGTAAATGGATTTTGCACTGCCAAACGGGTTTAGGCAGTCTGTTCTATAGTCCTGGCCCTCAGTTCCCTAAGGGAATTACCAGTTGCAATTCCACGTGCGAGTCACCACCTAAAACTGTCAATTGAAATTAAGGTCGTGCACAGTAAAATATTTATACAACTGCTAGGGCCACTCAGCGGGGTGTGGAGGCGGGCAGGGAGGAGGAGTAAAGGCTGTTTACAAACTTGACGCACGCACCCAGCCCTATCCTATCCGTAAGGTTCTGGAATTTGAGGGTCACAATTTTGGGATCTGGAGTGCTCGGATGCCCAGCCTGGCTATAACCTTTTAAAGAACGGTAGGATTCCTGTGCTCTGCCCCCAGTTCTTGGGGCAGCGATGACTCACTGCAGCACCCCTTCTCCCTTGGCCAAACTGCGGTCTCCGCCCACCCCCAAACAATCTCAACTACGCATGGTGGCTCCGGGAGCTTTGCTGGGGGCTGAAAGAGCTCGTCTCCAGGAGGGTATCCCAGCTGACTAAACCTCCCCGCTCCCAGTCTTCAGGCTTCCTTCGCTCCCCACCCAACACCTCCATGGAGAGGTGGAGCTGGATGCGACATCCCGACGGGGAACTATGGACCCGTGGGCAGAAGCGTGCAGAAGAGGCAGCCGAGTGTCTCGGGTAAGTATCCATGGTCCTCCCACTTTACAAAGGTGACAACGGGGAATGTGGGTGCTCAGGGGAAGGGTAAACCCATCTCACCCGGGCGCGGCGCGTGCAACACCGTTCGCAGGGAGAGCCGGACCCTGAAAGTTTCTGCGTCACAGGCGCGAAACAGAAACGCACACCGCTTGGGCAACTCCAGGACCATTCTAGCTCCGGCCCAGGGCCTTACAGTGGCGTGGGGAGAGACGGTGGACGCCAAGTAGAACCTACTGGACGGCAAGTGGGGGGCTGCGGGAGCTTCAGCAGAGGGTCAGGGGACCGGTTTGGATCTCCAGCTAAGTGCGTAATTTGAAGAGCAGCGAGGTGAGCGCTCCGCCCTCTCGCTCTCATTCTCTGGGGAATCGCGCACTCCAGCCTCCCTCTTCCGATTCCTTGGAAGCCCCGCGAGTGGTAGAAACCCCAGAAGAACCTAAATGTCGTCTGGGCAGCCTCTTTAGGTTTTCCACTACGCCTGTTTCTTGGGGCCACCCTGCCAGCAGGGTGCACAGCCGCCCTGTGCCTCACCCCCGCCCTCCTCCAAGTTTCCATCCTAATTAAAGCGTCCGGGGCAGGCTCCGCCCTCTTCCCCGCCCCCGAGCCCTGGGCCCACCCTTCCGCTCCAGGGACAGGTCCTGTTCCCTGTCAATCCTGCTGAGCCTCAGGGTTCCTGGCGCTTGAAAAAAGGCCCTGAGAGAACGCAAGACTAGATTACTCACCGCCCGCCACGACACACAGAAGGAACTCCCCGTACCGAGGCTGGGGATCCTCAGCCCACACCCATAACTCAGGACGCGCCAATAAAGAGTCGGGTCCTCCCTGCGCTCAGCTGCTCCTCTCCTGGGCAGCCGAGTTTGCTGCAAGGAAGGGCAACCCTAGCAGTTTGGAAACCGACTTCCAAGCCACCTCCTGGCATTGGGTACTGTGCAGCTGAGCCAAGTTATGACCCTAGAGCGCTCACCCGCTGGGGGCGGATGCGTGTGCTCCTTCTCCAGTGTAAATTCATGCACTGGGCTAGTCACCAGAACTACAAGATGCAAAACGAATTTCTAGTACATATTTAATGCCAGGGCAAGGACTCGGTGCAGTGAGGGTCTCAGGCTAGAGCAATGAAGACTTCCAGAAACGCGGGAGGAGGTACAGAGGATCGGAGGGGAGGCGACGCGCACCCACTTACCATTCCTGAGCAGAGGCTGATGACCGCCGTGTGCTCGGACTTGGTATTGACATAGCCTTTGTAGAAACAGTGCTTGAGTTCCGTTTCTTCCTCGGAATAAAACTTTGTCTGGTTCGCCCCGGGCGCCCCAAGGAGGGTGACAGTGAACAGTGGAGCTATAAATCCGGCATGGGCGGAGAGATTAAATAGAAATTGCTGGCCAAAGGCGGAGAGGCGGTAATGCGCCTGGGAGGAGGTAGAGGAGGCGAAGGCAGGCCAGGGGTCAGAGGCAGAATTAATGCTCCGTCGCCTTCTTTTGAAATGCACGTTTGTGGAAATGGGTTCTCCGAGAGCATTCACTCTGACGGGAGACGCGATTTCATATTCGTTCAGGGTCTCTAATAATTTCACTGCGGAGAGAAAGAAGAGGCACATGAACCAATAAATCAGTGTTCCACGAGTTTAATTTAAAATGAATGTGAGGGCATTGTCCTGTTATTTTTCAGCATGTGTGTGTGTGTGCCCATTCGAGTCAATCCCTTTGCCCTTCCTCAGTCAGTGACAAATATTTGTGGAGCACCTACTGTGTGCCAGAAACAGCCAGAAGCTGTGTTAGGCGCTGAGGTTACACGCCATTCGAAGCCAATGAACAAGTCAAAATACATGAGATAATTTCAGATCCTGACAAATACTCTTCATTAGACATGACATTATCTGGTGTCCCCGGTTACTAAATAACTATAGTTTGGGGCATGGGGGGGAATGGGGAAGGGAAAGAACCGGTTAAAAGTAAAGGGTGTTTGTCGAAGGGGCTCAGTTTGTTCCAGTGTGTCTCCCTAGAAACTGGCTGGGAATGACCTAAAAAAGGGAGAGGCTACAAAGCTGGAGATAATTCTTTCTAGGAAAAGGAGAGAAACCTCAGTTGTGGGGTGCCCGTTGTCGCCCGTGTTGGCTAGGGAGGTGGCTGAGGGGCAGAGGGGTCCCGGTGGCCCGAGCCTCATTACCTTGCCTCGGGTGCAGCCTGTCCTTGCGCACGGCCGCCGCGGCGCCTGGGCTCCCCATCTCGGCCAGGTCCCGTACCAGGAGCGTTAGCAGTGTGGCCCAGGATACAAACTGCATGGTGCTCCCCACCCCTCCCCTCGTTGCCCCCACCCCCCTCCCTCCTTTCTCCTTGGCTGCGGTGGCGACGCAAGGCAGCGGCCGCTGAGAGCGCGGAGCCCGGCGCCCGCCGCCAACTTTTGACTTTAGGAGTCGCTGAGGTCTCGCCGCGAGGGTCCCGTCTGCGCTCGGCTGAGCAACGCCGCCGCCTGCCGAGAGCTGAGCCGCTCGGGCTGCAGGAGGAGCAGGAGGAGGAAGGCTGGTGCGGGGCTGTTTGGCTGCATAATGTCCCAGGAGCGGGCGGGCAGGAGAAGGCGCGGGACGTGCGCTCCCAGGCGCGCCGGGCGCCCTGTGCTGGCTGGGATAGCGGAGCCGCTTCTTGAATGGGGGGCTGGTGGGGGGCGGAGGCGGGGGGGCCGCGGGTCCACCGCTGCTCAAATACCCCTGGTGCCCGCCTCTAGGAGGCGAGGGGAGGAGAAAGCGGAGCGAGCGGGGACCGCCTCCTTCCATCTTGTCCCCTCCTCGGCCGTGCGCGGAAGCCGGAGGCCCTGGGAGCTCCGAGGCTGCCGGCCGCGGCCCCGCCACCTCGTGGAGATCGGCGCTCCTGAGACTCCCTGCCTGGAAGAGAAGGCAGAGCCAAGTTCTCTCCCTCTGCCGGCGCTTGCAGCGCCCTCGGACCCGTGCCTCCCGTGCCGCTCCCCTCTCTCCTCCTCCCTCCGGATCTGGGTTCTTTTCCTCGCCGCTCTGTTTTGTCTCTGCCCCCTTCCCGTCACTCTGGTCTCTTCTCCCCTTCCCTCTGTGCCCCTCTCCGTTTCCCGCATCTCTTTAATTTTCTTTCCCTTGCTCTCTCTTCTGTCCCCATTTCTTCCTCTCAGTCCTCTCTCGTCTCTCTATGCATTTCTGCCTCCGTTTTCCCGTTCTTTGGGGTTCTTAGAAGTGAAGGTGGCCCAGTGGCAAGAGTGCCTCCCTTCCTAATGTTTCTCGATAGGGACTAGATTTGGCATCTGAGCTCCGCTCTCAATTTAATTGCTCCAACTCAAGAGTTTTAGAAAAATGGAGTCCTTAATCTTGAAGTTCGGGATGTGTTTTCAAATCCGTGGTCTTTCAAGGTTTTGCAAACCTTTTCCCCAACGTCTGTCCCCATCCCGAGAGGGTCCAGAGCTTTTTGTAGGTCCCCGGCCCAAAAAAGGTTAAGAATAGTTCTTGGCAGCTAGAGGGGGCGGGGACTTCAGCGCCCAGGCTGCCCCGGGTTTAGGACGGGGCGGTGGGGGATGGGGAGTAGAGGGAAGAGTCGTGGACCCCTAAGGGAAGCACTAGTCCCCGGAGAGATTTTTTCATTCACTTCCTGCTTTTTTGCCAGAGAGATGCTTGGAGCGGCTCAAAGCTGATGCTTCTAGCTACACCTACCCTCACGTTGGCATACACATTTGAAAGTCAGAAATTATTGCCAGAGAGGGAGGGAGGGAGAGAGGGGGGGAGAGGGGGAGAGAGAGAGAGAGAGAGAGAGAGAGAGAGAGAGAGAGAGAGAGAGAGAGAGAGAGAGAGAGTGTGTGTGTGTGTGTGTGTGTGTGTGTGTGTATGTGTGTGTCAGAGAACTGTTTAATTCTGGATGGTTTAAAAGGATGTGTGAGTGTAAGGGTGTGTGTGTGTGTGTGTGTGTGTGTGTGTGTGTGTGTGTGTGTGTGTGTGTGTGTGTGTGTGTCAGACAGAGAACTGTTTAATTCTGGATGTGTGAGCATAGGGGTGTGTGTGTGTGTGTGTGTGTGTGTGTGTGTGTGTGTGTGTGTGTGTGTGTGAGTGACAGACAGACAGAGAACTGTTTAATTCTGGATGGTTTAAAAGCACATTTTTCCCCCACTGGCCTTCAGGAAGATAGGATGTCCTAATTTCAAGGTAAAGGAAAAGGTAATTTTGGAAAAGAGATATGGCAAGTGTCCCAAAACAGGAATTTTCTGTTGCTTGACAGGCTGGTACTTAGGGTTGAAAATACCAAAGACTGCCAACACCAGGACCCAATAGCCATGTGCTAGAAGGGTCCACTCTTCTGGAAATATTAATGCTTATGTTTCTCCAGGTAGAGAGAAAAATGACTTGGCAAGACTGGATTTTCCAAAAAAGTTGTTGACCCAAATTGACCAAAGTAATACAGTTGGCATTGTCTTACAAATCATTGTCATTGATTTATAGTGGGAATATACAGAGTAAAGACAGGAAAACAGGAATACCTGTAAAGTATGCAGAGATTTTTGTAAAGGATAGCATTTAAATCTTTTTCTTAAACCTTCAAAGTAATTTACTCAAATACATTTCTTCTAATACATAATCTTTCTTTTCATTCTGTAATAAAATTTCTCACAATCATAGTATCTGGGAGTTGCTGAGAGTTTAGCAGGGAATAGAAAAATATCAATAAATCAAACTATTAGCTGATTCCTAATGAAAATATCTTAGAACTGCCACTGTCAAATTATTTAAAAATATAGCACTTTTACAGATACGTAGGTAAAAGGTACAGAATAGATAGCCCAAGAACAAACCTATATATAAATGATCAATTAATTTACAACAAAGAGCCAAGAATATATGATGGGGAAAGGACAGTCTCTTCAGTAAATGGTGTTGGGAAAACTGGGCAGCCACATGTTAAAGAATGAAACTGGACCCCTATCTTACACCATACACGAAAATGAACTAAAAATGGATTAAAGACTTAAGCATTAAGACTTGAAACCATAAAACTAGAAGAAACATAGGGAGCAAGCTCCATGACGTCACTCTTGGTGATGATTTTTTTGCATTTGACACCAAAAGCAAAAATAAACAAGTGGGACTATATCAAACTATAAAGCTTCTGCACCGGAAACCATCAACACAATGAAAAGGCAACCTACCTAATGCAAGAAAATATTTGCAAATCATATACATGTGATAGGGGATTACATCCCAAATATAAAAAGAACTCACACAACTCAAAAACCAAATCCATGGGGAAAAATTCTGAGTAGACACTTTTCTAAAGAAGAAATACAGATGGCCAGCAGGTATGTGAAAAGGTGTTCAACATCAGGAAAACGCAATCAAAACTGTAAGATAGCACCTTATACCTGTTAGAATAGCTCGTACCAAATAGGCAAGAAATAGCAAGTGTTGGTGAGGATGTAGAGAAAAGGGAACCTTGTGCACTGATGGCAGAAATGTAAATTGGTGCAGCCACTGTGGAAAAGCATATGGAGGTTCCTCAGAAAATTAAAAATAAACCCATATGATGCAGCAATTCTGTTTCTGGGTATTAACATGAACGAAATGAAAACACCAACTCAAAAAGTTACCTGCACCCCCATGTTCACTGCAGCATTATTTACAATAGCCAAATCATGGAAGCAACCTAAGTATCCACTGATGAAATGAAGAAAATGAGGTGCATATACACAGTGGAATACTATTCAGCCATAGAAAAGGAAGAAATCTTGCCATTTGCAGCAACATGGATGGATATTTAGGGAGTTATGCTAAGTGAAATAAGACAGAAAAAACAAACACCAAATGATCTCACTCATATGCAGAATCTCAAAAAAAAAAAAAAAAACAATGACAAAAGCCTGAGTTTGTAAATTTCTTATCCTCAGTGAGTCTGTTCCTCCTTTCATAAGTGTATTAGCTCGCCTCTGAATTTACGTCTGCAAACAAATTTTAAAATATTTTAGAAAGATGTTTGAAATTATAAGAAATCTAAGACAAACCCTTTTAAGTAATTTAGGTCAAAATCTTTTGTATGAATAATAATAAAAGCAATAAAATAATAATCAATAATGTGCCAGACCATGTGCTCATATACAGCATTTAATTCTTAGAACAGCTCTACGAGACAGGCTTAGTAATTCCATTTTACAGATAAAAGATATTGAGGTCTAAGCAGCGAAATAATTTGACAAGGGCACCCTGATTAGTTAAGTGAGACATGATTCAAATTCTGTTTCATTTTAGTCCAAGTTCATAACTACTGTTGTGTATAATGAATAAATGATTGATCAGAAGTGTTGCTAGGTTTTAGGAGGCTTAATTTGGGAGAGGGTAGCTAAATGTACCTAGAGAATTGCCACAATTGTCTTTTCTATGCATAAGTTTTCTTTGGCTCTTTTTTCTGATGCTGAGTATTGAATGATAATCATCCTGGCTATTTCTTTGATATTTCACAACTATTTCTCGAGCACCTAGAACAGGTCTGGCACACAGTCTTGCTCCAGCAATATTTGTTGAATGAATATATATAACCCTTCTGCTTTGGTTCAGCTGTGCTAAAATGACATTTTTATACATACGAACACACACACACACACACAGATACACAGTTTGGAGATTTGTTCTATAGACAGGAATATAGAATTACCTGAGTTCAGGGGTAAGTGGATTCTACAATAAACTGGCCCATCACACAATCTGTTCTGAAAAAGCAGAGCTTTTTGAGGTCATCCAGAGTTAACAGGGGTACAAATTTTGGCCTTTCGCCTTCCAGGCTTTACTGGAACTGAATGTTATTATAGGTTAAGTGGAAGAGTTCTTTGGCCAATTCTTCATGAAAACTGGATCCCAAAGGAGTGATGATTGACATGAGTCACTAGGGAGAGATAATCTGGTCAATGGAAATGTGAGAGATGACATCACAAATGACTGTACAACTCCACTGAAAACAGCAGGAAGGAAATTTGAAGCAAATCCATCTATTTCCACAGAAAGGGAAAACCCACAACGGACTGATAGGGAGTGATCAGGAGCCAGAATTCAAGTGAATAGTTTCCTGAGTGGTCAGCAGTGGGTAGTTCTAGAACAGATAAGCTCATGGTACCGAGTTGCACAGGATTCTGGCAATGAAGCACCAAAGCTGGGAAATAAACAGGGGAGGCCCAACTGTGTAGCCATGGGCAGGGCCCTCTCTGATCCAATTTCATGTCTGCAGAGTGGAGGTAGGCAGAAAATGTGTCATCTTTGCTTGCTACATGGGTGAATGACCATGTTTTTTTAAAGTCATCCAAATCCTGACTTAAAGCAAAGCATAATGTAGAGAAAACTATGTTATAATACAATTAGTGTACTGAAAGTTATACTGTTAGTGATAATGATGTAAGATTCTCTTCATTGAGTTCCTACTTTCTGTTAATTATTTAATCTTCATAGCAGTCCTGCTGTCTGGCCTTCTCCATTATGCAGATGGTAAAAATAAGATTCAGCAAAGTTAAGTGACTTGCCCAGCATTTACGGAGCTAGAATGTGCTGAGTCGGGATTTGAACTGGGGTGAATTTACCTCCATAGCTGTGATCTCTATTAATCTGAGTAGCTCAGTAATATAAAGATGTTTACCTAATTGCTCTTGATCGTTTATACCTGGACTGTTGAATGTGATCAGTGGGAACATATTTTTTTTTCTTAATGCTCTATCTGAAGTTCTAAGTAACTTCTCTTGAGCCTACTTGGAAAGTCAAAGTTCCTGTTTTTAAGATGGCTCTACACCGCTCATGACTAGCTTATGGCAATTCTACCAAGCTGTTCACTCACCAGGTATTCCTGGCCTACTTACTGTTCCAGAAGACCCTGCTTATGCTGTTTCCCAGACTTTGGAACCACAAATGAATCCCACTAATACTTGCTTGAGACACTGGGCCTCAAATCCTCATTCCACCTCCTCTAATATCTTGTGGACCGAGACCTTCAGATTCATTCTGACAGTTCAACACACAAGTGATTCAGTTGTGCTGGATGTCAAGCTCAGATACAAACCGCTCCTAAATGGAAGCCAAACTAGAAAGCGGTACAATGTATGCAAATGCAATTTTACCATTTTCTGGAAGTACACATTCAACATAGACAGTTTTAAGGATATGCTAGCATGGAATCTGACAACTCTTAGAGCGTTTTGAGAGGCGCCAGGATGCGGAATGCCACCTGGCCCTGAACTTTTCCCACCCAGTTTGCTTCACACCTTCTGCTGTTGTTGCCTGGTGTCCTTTATTCGACTTCAGACCACATGAGGGCAGAAAGCAAATCTATCTCACCTCCCCAAGTATCCCCTTGGTGGTATATAATAGGCACTTCATAAATATTTCTTAAATGAATGAGTTAACTAGTGCCACAAAATTTGTTCCTAGTCTTCAGAGCCAGTGTTTGTTTGTTTGTTTTTATGGAAGTTATTGTCATACACACACACAAAACCCCAGAAATGACTGAGGTAATCTGTTTCTCATGGCTCCGCTACTCATGGGAAGTAAGTCTTGCTTTAATTATAATCTTACCCTGATTCCTTTTTTCTGGAATACAAGTTTTTCTGGAATAGAAAGCTAGGCTTTCCCCAGTGGCAACTTCAGAATTGTGAGCACCGCAAGTAAGAGACCAATGCAGCGGGTAGTTTCCTTATCCTTTCCATATCCTGAAAACAGAGAAATAATCATGGTTACCTGCCTCATAGGAATGCTGTGAAAATGACTAATAAAGTGCAGGCCTAGTGGCTGACACAGAGCAAGTGATCTCTCAGTGTCCAATTAGCGGCGTCACTCTAAGCTGCCTACCAATCAGGAAGAGTGCTTCCCGCTTCAGTTTGCCGGAGAAGGGCCCTGGCTGCCTAGTGCTTCTTTCCCCGGGAACCCGCCCCACCCCCTCCGCATCCAGGAGCCCTTCTACTGGGAAAGAAAATAGCCATGTGCTTGCTTATGTTTCTTTGAACATGCATTTCTTCTCATTCATCCTTGTTAGCTCCCTTGTCCTTTCAATTTTCTTTTTTCTTCATTTTTTAAAACAGCTTTACTCCCTCTTTTTCACGCTCTGGTGAAATGCGGTTTGTAGTATTCTTTCAAGCACCAGGCTTTTTTTTCTGGCAGAATTTTTAAATAGCCAAAACAATTTTCCCTCTGAACATTAAAAAAAACACAAAAAACCCCCACTGTTTTTGTATGGTAAACAGTTTTTACACATGCAGAGAAGTCATCCCCTCTGCCAAACAGTGCTTGGTGTGTTGCCTGTACAGACGGTATGATAATGGTAAACCTCAGTGATTACTTACTACTTCTAAACACAATGGATGAGAGAATATTCAATTATCCTGACAACTCACAGGTACAGGGATGTCCTCAGGGATGCAGGCATTAGCTCCAGTTTCCAGAGGAGAAAAGGAAGGCTCAGAGAGGATAGCTACCTGCCCAAGGTTACTCAGCAAATGAATAGCTGGGTAGGGATTTAATGCCAGGCTCCCTGATTTCAAGGCTGTGCTCTTAAACCATGAGATTATACTGATCGTTGTCGGCATTTATGATTTATTAAGCTTAGTACAGGATAAATGTTTACATTCAGCAATACATCCTCAATGAGTAAAAAGCCCAACAATAGTGGAAATTCAGATATCAGGCCAGATGCAGGAAGAGGTCAACAGGAGGTCTGGTGTAGGGCATCTGTCACAGATGGTAGATTCCAGACATCAGGCCAAGTGGGGTTGAGGAGGAGAATGTCTTTCCAACACCATAAACCACTGACTTATGTAAATGTAACACTTGCCCCTGGGAATATTGGCCTTCGGTAGTGTCACTGCCACAGCCATTTTTATAAACTACTATGGCCCTGGGTTCAGTCCAGTGTCTCTGTGTTGTTCAGGCTGTGCTACAGTCGTTCCTATAGAAACAGAACAAACCAAGAGGCCTGCCTTAGAATTGTAAAAGTGGTACAAGATTTGAATTCCCCATAATGAGCTTATGTGGGGGCCCACTACAAAAAAATGCTTTTAAAGAACTTTTTAAAATATCTCAGCTGCTGTGATTGCTAAGGACAATGGAGAAGGACTGGGGGCAGAGAGGAGTATCTTTGTTTTCCAAATTAATGTGCGAAAATAAAGATGCATCACATGCACCAGCTTGGCCTGTTAATGAGATCATATATCAAATCAATGCCACTTGTAAATGGCATATTCATCATGTACTGCACCTTTGTATTAACTGGCACCAGTAACACAAAATAAGTTGCTTCCTGAAATGTAAGCCCAGCAATTAGTGTCTTGTCAAGCCCCTATTAGACGTTGGAAAAATAAAATTGGCTTTGGAGTTTTTCTTTGTTTTGTTTTTTTACTCAAAAACAGGTCTGACGGTACATACTGGTGGCATTCATGGTGAGCATAAGTGGAATAAACTTCAGCTATTGTTGGGCTCTGTGTAAGAGGTGCAGTTACAAAAAAAATTAAAGGTTGGCAGGCGAATTTTCTTTCAGGCATTCTCACCACAGTGGGAGTGGTGCCTGAATCCTGGTTACAGCAAGCAACACAAATTCACCCAGGAAAAATTTTTTAGATCAACACTATATAGCGGATGATTCAGTTCATTAATTCTGAACACAAATCTGGACCTTGTTGAACTTAATTTGCTCTAAGGTATGGAGGTTGCAGTAGGGAAATGACTCCGTGTGCAGTGACTTTAGTCCTTTTGTCCAGGAGTGGCAGAGGTCTGAGGATATAAATCTGACACAGTTGAAGAATCTCCCTCCCTACTTCACGGATCAGGTGAACAGGGAAAAGAACTGTCAAGAGATGTAAAACCATGAAATATTAGGCAATTATTAAAGAGTAAGGAAGAGTTTGTGTTTTAGGACACTAAAAGCAACCCACAGCTAATGAGAAATAGATTCCAGCTTCCCTGAGGCAGAAACCAAAAGTTCTGTTATTGTCTCTATCAGCCTGGCCATATATGTTAAACTAAAAAATCATCAGTTCTGAGGATCCCAAATCCAGCATTCTGAAACTCAGGTGAAATGCAGTCATGTCCCCGCTGTGGCTTGATGAGCTCTTCTTCTCTTAATGGACCCCAATATTTTAGATTTGCTCAAATGGCAGCATGTATCTAGCATACCTCCAGGGTATGCTCCTATCTTGTCGCGTTCCCAGCCAGCAGAATGTTCTCCCACAGTCAGTGCCAGCCAGCCGCCCCCACCCCCCACTAGGATAGTGGTGGAGGACATGACGTTAGAATTGCCACTGAAATGTGGAAACCGTGGGGTCATATAACAGCCTCTAGAGTGTGAGGCCATGGGTGAACATGAACCATCCATGCATTCACCACTGGATCCCTAGGAGCAATCTGTAAACAAGAGGAGATAATGAATTGATTTCCTCAGGAGTTAGCACAGAAAATCCCCTTCCGCCTTCCTAAACCAGGTGACCATGCCTCCTGCTTGGCAGGGAGAGTCCCATTTTATGCTCACTGTGCTGGTGTCCCATCTCCTTTTGTTTCTTTTCCCACATTTTTTACTGTTAGCAAACTATTATTAGAAATTTATTTTTGAGAAGTTTTTTTAAAGAACTATTTAATAAATTGACCACTATAATAAAAACTTGTTCAATAAATAAATATTTCAACAAACATTTTTAAAAAACTAAAAAAAATAAAAGCAAGTCACAGTGTTGTTCTTCTAGTTGGGTCCTATAATAGTAAGACAAAAAATAATAAAACAGTAACAGCAGAATCTCCACATGCACTAGAAGAGGATACACACAGAAAAAATGCCCACAAAGATGGATATACATCAGACTGACCATATGACTATGATCTCTGGGACTAGGAGTTATGGAGATGTTTTACACTTTCTACATTTCTATGATACCCATTTACATGTTCTTTGATTATTTTTTTATAACAAGAATATATAACTTTCCTAATGAGAAAAATAGTTTCTGAGACAATATATAAAGAAAATATGATGGTATCACCATCCTTAGTAAAATCTTTTCTTATAAATTATGCATGACTTTGGTTTTCTGTAACATTCAATGAGTTTCATTATTTGAAAATAACTGTATATATATTTTGTATATATGTGAACAGACACTAAGAAGAGATTTATTATAGGTAAATCTGGCTTTTGAGGGGAGCTTGTGATTTAGAAATATGAACACTTGAAATACAGCAACTGTGAATTTAAACATGAATGGAGAATAATATCTGAGTAGCAGGAAGAAAGTAGTTTTCCAAACCCTGACTATATAAACAGGGAAAACGTGTGTTCATTCATTCAATTAGGACTCGTCGAGTAGCTACTATGTGCCATGCACTTGGCAGACAGCAGAGGAGTTCAGTCTAGTGGAGAAGACAAACATACAATAAGCACATATATGAGCTGGTATAAAATTATACACTGCTCTAAGTATTGTAGAGAAGATTAAATTCTCCTTGAAAAGTAATATGTAAACTGAAACCTAGAGAATAAGAAGGAGCTAGTCCCTTAAAGCATGGGCAGAAAAATAATCTTGGCAGAGAGAACAGCAGGGCATGGTCTGGATAGGAAGGAAGGGAGAATTTCAGAACCCAGAGGCCCCTGTGCCTAGAGGTCTGTGAATACTCGGAGCTGACTTAGAGCAGGGCTGGGAGGGAGCCGGGAGCCAGGTGACATAGGGTCTTTCAGGCGAGGACTTAGCTTTTTATTTTCAACCCATGGAAAGCCACGGAATAGTTTAGGTAAGGGGATCACAAGACACTCTTTGTTTTTGAAAAGATCCTTCTGGCTGCTCTGTGGAGGATGGAGTCTAGAGGCAGAACGGTGTTGTTCCTGTGAGGATCACAGTGGCTTGAGTAAGGGTGACGTTGGTGGAGGTGGCAGGGTTTGTACGCGGGCAAAGTAGAATCCACAGGACATGGGGAAGGATGTTATAACAGGGATGACACAGGGGGCATATCAAGAATGAGTCCCAAAATTATTATGCAGAAATTGCTGTCTTTTATATATACAAATAGCCAGTAAAAATAGAATGTAAAAGAATAAAAACCCTACATACATTAGCAATAAAGTAACTGGGAACAGAAATAACAGGAAAAGTGTAATTCCTATATGAATGATATTTTTAAACACCAATGAAGACTTCAGAGAAGATGTAAGTAAATGGAAATGCATACAGTTCCTAAGATGACTGAATATCACAAAGGTGGCCATTCTCCCTACGACAGTTTATAAAATGATTGGAACCCCAAGAGAAATAGTAGCAGTTTGTTTCTGTTATCTTTGTTTTGTTTGCATAAGGCAAATCAGCCTAAAGTTTATATGGGAAGATAAACCAAAAAGAACAGCTCAGAAAACTTTGAAAATGAAGAGCAATGTGGAGAATCTAGTATTAATACCAGATATTATAAGGCCTTAATACATGAATACAGTGATAGTGGATTATGAATGAATACATTTCTGATATAAATTAAACTGACTGGAAAAAACATGGACCATACACTGCATGATGGTAGAATGACTTGGTGGCCATGTGGCATGACATAATAATGACAAAAACAAAATACTACTAAAAGGACTTGGTAGGAACAGTAATAATAAAGTTGAGTCTATACCTCATTCTTTAAATACATGCTTGATCCATATTCAATGAATCAAGAAATGAACATAGAAGTTAAACTAAAATAGGTCTAGAAGGAAACAGGAGGGAGTAATTACTTTATATTTGTGACATAAGGAAGGTCTTCTAATTATGACTCAAGATCCACAAGCCTTACAAAAAAACTTGAAATACATAACTTCATTACAAAACAAAAATAAATCTGCAACCAAAATTGAATGACAAACTGAGAAAATGTATTTTCAGCCCGTAACACAAAGTGCTCTCTTTCCTTCAATCCAAAAGAAAAATTTGCAGAAGGTATCAACTGACCGCTCACAAGAAAAGAGGTACAAATGTTGCAAACTCATGAAAACATACTCAATTTTGCATACAATAAGAAAAATTCAAATTAAAACTATACCAATACCAGTCTTCTAGCTATCAGGCAAAATCCTGATAAAGTCAGTTATTAAGCCTTTAGGGAACTTTGTCTGATACATTGTTGTTCAGTGTCTAAAGTGATGCAACATCTAAGGCAATTTGACAAGTCTATAAAAACTGCAAAATCACATAGCCTTGACTAGCAATCTGTATTTTGTACATCAAATATTTTTGCATATGTGGTAAATGACATGCACAAGGTTCTTCACTGACTGCAGTATCATTTCTAATGGCACAAAATCACAAGTGATGAAAATATAAGCTAGAGCAGACTGATTAAATAAAGATACATGCACACATGAAACTCAATGCATCTGTAAAAGGAATGGTTCTTTGTGTATGTGTGTGTGTGTATGTGAGTGAAGGAAAATTCCATGTTATTATTTGGTTATATGTTCTAAAGAAACTGTACAGATACATAAGAAGCTAATAAGCACAGTGGTTACCCTGGGGAGAAGACTGGGAACTGGGCAGGTAGGGAATATATTAGTCTGCTAAGGTGCATATTAGTCAAGGTTCTCCAAAGCAACTGATCCCAAAGGGTGTGTGTGTGTGTGTAAAGAGATTTATTATAAGGAACTGGTTCCTGTGATCATGGAGGCTTCCGAATCCCCAAATCTGCGGGGTGAGCTGGCACGCTGGAGACCCAGAAGAACCAATGGCTTAGTTCCACCTGAAAGGCCAGCATGCTCGAGCCCCAGGGAAAGCCTATACTTCAGTCTCAAGTCTGAAGGCAGGAAGAAGCTGATGTCGCAGTTTGAAGGCAGTGGGGCAGGAAGAATTCTCTCTTACTTGGGGGAGAGCAGCCTTCTTGACCTATTCAGGCCTTCGACTGACTGGATTAGGCCCTCTCTCATTGCGGAGAGCAATCTGCTTTACTCAGTCTACGCATTTAAACATCAAATCTCATCTAAAAACCCCCTCACAGAAACACCCAGAATAATGTTTGATGAAATGTCTAGTTACCCAGTGGCGCAGCTAAGCTGACACATAAAATTAACCACCACAGGCTGCGGTCACACAATACCAAACCCAACTACCAAATAGAAATGTATTTTCTCACAGTTTTGGAGGCTGGAAGCCCAAGACCAAGGTGCTGTTTTTTGGTGAGGGCTCTCTCCTTGGCTTGTGGACAACCACCGCCCTTCTGGGTTCTCACCTGTGCGCCTCTGTGCTCTTCCTCTTCTTTTACGGACACCAGTCCTATTGGATTAGGGCCTCATACCTCATTCAACCTTAATTACCTCCTTAAAAGCCTTATCTCCAGATACAGTCATATTGATAGTTAGGGCTTCAACATATGAATTTGCTGGGGGACACAATTCGGTTGTAACACGGGCTAAGGGTAGGAGGGAGACTTTCATTGTTTACCTTTTTATACCTCCTTGGTTTTAAGCCACCTGAATGTATTACCTATTTTAAAAGACTTTTAGAATGAACCCCCTGTTTCTGCCTCCAGCAACTTCAGGTCACTGGTGCTCTTCACTGGCATGGAGCCGGCTGAAGGGAAATAGTTTGGTGGCTTGGAGTGGGGTGGGGAGCAGTGGAGGTGCTGGAGAGGCACCCTAGGGGAATGTCAGTGACCCAGGCCGTGTTCAGGAGAGCAGTCTAGGTTGGAGAGGAGAGAAAGGAAGTCTTCTACATGTTTACAGCCAGGGAAACGCATGAGATTGCCCAGGGCAGTGTTTCACAAATTTTATGTGGCATGCTTCAGAACCATCTGGAGGGCTCGCTGAAACGTATTACAGGGCCCCACCCTCCACTTTCAGACTCAGCAGTTCTGAGATCAGGCCCAAGAATATGTACTTCTAACAAATTACAGGGGATAGTGGTACTACTCTTGGGGGGTCTTCACTTGGAAAACCACTAACCGAAGGCAGTGAATCTCCATTCTGGCTGCCCATGAGCATCACGTGGACATCCATGAGAGAAAACTACCATTACCTGGGACCTACCCAGTGTGAGCCGATTAAGTCAGAGCCCCTCGGGAGTGGGCCTGGGCCCTCGTGAATGTTGAAAGGCCCCCTAGTTGACTCTAATGTGCAGCTAGGGAAGACAGCTTCTGATTAACAAAAAGAGACTGGAGAAACAAAAGAAGACCAAGAACAAAGACCTTAGGGTGCTACCTTTTAAATGCCCAGTAAGCAAGGAGGACCCCACTGAGATACGGGAAAGTGAAGAGATAAAGGAAAGCCAGGATCTCCACTCAGGCTGTGGAAAGCAGTTGCTGGCTGGCAGGGCTCTGCGACGGGTTCTGGTGACACAGATACAAGTAATCCCTAAGCAGTCTTCAAGGAGCTTCCTCAGCAGTAAAAACCAAGATGCTTTTTTAAAGAAGCAATGGCATAATCCATCCACTTATTGATGTGTGTCCAGAGAAATACTTGTTCACATGCACAAGAACACATGCCAGCATCGCTTGTAAGAGTGATAAGACTGGAGAGTACACGTCCTCAGAAAAAGAATGACTACAAAAATAGTAAGCAGTACACTTACACAGTGGAACACTGTATCACAGTTAAAAGGAGTGAACCAAGTTGACATCAGTGGGAGAGATCTCAGGAAAACACTGTGCAAGAACAAAAAGCAAGTTGCAGCATGATGTGTATATCATTTGTGTGAAAAGTACATACGTGTGTGCGTGCATAAAAATTTAAGAAGAGGTCTAAAAGGATGTCCTCTTAATTCGTATCTGGAGAAATGAAGAGGAGACACATTTGAGGATGACGGGTAGGTACAGGGACTTTATATTTATCTGTAATGCTCTTAAAAAGTTTAAGGCTTTTGATAACAGTACATATTTAATTACCTCAGTGTTGTACTGATTTGATTTTTCAGTCATTTATGAATGTCAATAATTATTATCAAATCTGAAGTTAATATATGCATGCACTCGAATTTTTGACTCAGGTGGGACAGTCTCCAAATAATCCTCTCTGTATCCCCTCCTGATGTGGGGATATCTTCACTGAGTACATGAACTCTGTTTCCCGATTCACTTCCTAAACTGAGTAAAGGCAGAAAGTATAACTTCAAAGGAGAGAACCGTTTGCATGAATGGCCACTGCTCATCTATGAATTCTTCTGCAAAACAAGCATGTCGGAAATAGCTTCTCAAAGATACAGACAACTTCCTTCCCCACTGTCCTGCCTAGCAGACATGTCACCGTTGTTCAGTCAAGGGACTGTGCTAGAATGCAACTCTGACAAGGCAACCAAGATTTTATTTCAGGCCTTTGTCTCTTATATAGCAGGAAAATGATGCTGGGAGATTCTATAGATATGATGTAGAATTCCACTGAAGCATATTTTAGCCTGACCATACCTGTGACTTTCTAGACAAATAGATACCTGTGATGAAAAACCTCATTTTCTCTCTGGAAAGCAGTGACTTTTAAATCCTCAGATATTCATTTTCAGAGTCAGGGGACAATCTCTTTACATAAACTTTAGAAAAGCAGAAAGCTTGGCCATATTGTTGCTGTTGTGTCCCTAGTACCTAGTGCCTGACACATAGCAGATGCTCAGTAAATATTTGTGGAGGGACTGCAGTGAATGGTGGGTAAAAACAAAATCATGGATGAATTCTATATAACGATGGATGAAAGAAAGCAGATACAGAAAGGTGCATTCTACATTTTCCATTTATATAATGTTAAAAAGTAGAATTGATTGATGGCAATAGAAAATGGTTACTTTGTGGGGCAGATTTGGAGGGGCACATGGAGGCTTCTGTTCTATTGCTGGATCTTGGTGGTGGTTACAGGGATGGGATCACTTTGTGAAAATCCACTAAGCTATACAATTAGGATTTGTGTACTTCACTGTTTGCAAGCTATTTTTTTTTAAGTTTACTAAAAATAAACTAAAGCAACTTTTTTCCCATTAAAAAGTTTTACTATTAACAAAGACACATTAATTGAGGTTTGGGGAAGTTTTAATCCTTTATGTTGTAGATGGACCTCATCTCTGGAAAACTATTTCCCAACCCTAAACGTAATTTCACTTTGTGTTTCTGAAGAAAAAAATGTGTAATATCACCTTCAGGGCTTAAAGGCTTAGCTCTCCCTGTTCTAAGGTATTTGCTCTTTCTTATCGGAATTCAACTGATGGTAAAACATCTGTTGTAGGATTGGAAGCAGCTCTGCTATCAGGTTTTTAGCAACCATTTTTTTCCCCTGCCAATCTCTTTTGAAATTTCTAACCCCTTAAAAAGATGACTGAGACTATTGGGGGGGGAAAAAAAAAAAGAAACTTCAGAGATGTGCAATCTGGGAAAAATATGTGACATTTCCCACCATTTAATAACCACCAGACTCACCAAATTCTCTAATTTTTTTCTTTCCTCTCCCTCATTGCTTTTTATTTTTTGATAAGACAATAACAACATAAAAATCCTTGAGTCTAGTAACCCAGATATTTAACTCACGCACACATACATTTGTGCATGTACAAAGTGATAGATTTACAAAGTAATTGTTCAATACACTGTAACAGCAGAAGGTTAAAGACAACCTAAATGTCAATCAAAAGGGGATATGTTAAGTATATAACTTTCAACAGTTGAAAAGTGTATAACCATTAAAAAAAATGAAGATGCTATGTTCAAAATATATAGGTAAGAAGGTGCACAGTACAGGGTGTTTGCGTTGCTACCATTTATGAACACATAAGTTATTTCTGGAAGGATACACAAGAACTGTTAGTATTGGTTGCTCCTAGAGAGAGATGGTATACACGGGTAGGAGTGAGTCTTTCCTTTGTGTACACTTACTTTCCTTTGATATATAAACCATATTGTTTACTGTCTAATCAAAAATAAAATATTAAAAACACTTACTAGAGATAGTGCCTATTTTGCCAAGGATGTAGAATAGTGACATGATCTCAGACATTCTTGTTGGATGGGGAAATTACGGTAATCTAAGAGGAAGGCAACTTATCAACACATAAAATCTTCCATATTACCTTTTTGACAAGATATTCTAGCTCTGGGAGTTTGCTTTTAGGGCTTTAACTGTAGCTATAAAACACTGATGAAAAATATTGAAGAAGACACAAATAAATGGAAAAATATTCTATGCTCATGGATTGGAAGAATTAGTAGTGTTAAACTGGCCATACTGCCCAAAGCCATCTACAGATTCAATGTAATTATCAAAAATCAAATGGAATTTTCCACAGAAATAGAACAATTCTCAAATTCGTATGGAACCACAAAAGAACCCTCATAGCCAAAAGAAGAAAGAAGTGGAAGAACAACAAAAAAGTGAAAAGAAATGAAAGAACAAAGTTGGAGGCATCACACTTCCTGATTTCAACTGTATCACAAAGCTATAGTGATCAAAATACAGCATGGTGTTGGTGTAAAGATAGACACATGGATCAATGGAACAGAATATAAAGTCCAGAAAATAAACACACATGCATATATGGTCAATTAGTTTATGACAAAGGAACCCAGAATATACAATGGGAAAGAACAGTCACTTCAATGAATGTTGTTAGGAAAACTGCAGAGTCACATGGAAAAGAATAAAACTGGACCCCTATCTTACACCAACAAAAAGAAACCAATTCAGAATGGATTAAAGACTTGAATGTAAGACCTGAAACCGTGAAAATCCTAGAAGAAAATGTAGGCAGTAAGCTCCCTGACATTGGTCTTAGCAATTATTTTTTTGGGATTTGACACCAAAACAAAAGGCAACAAAAGCAAAAATGAGCGAGCAGGACTATGTCAAACTAAAGGCTTCTGCACAGCACAGGAAACTACCAACAAAATGAAAGGTAACCTACAGAATGGGAGAAAATATTTCCAAATCATAAATAACTGATAAAGGGTTAATATCCAAAATGGCTAAAGAACTCAGACAATTCAATAGCAAAAAACCCCAAACAATCCAATTAAAAAATGCACAGGATCTGAACAGGCATATTTCCAAAGAAGACATACAGGAAGCCAACAGGCACATGAAAAGGTGTTCAACGTCACAAATTATCAGGGAAATTCAAATCAAAACCACAGTGAGATACCTTCTCACACTTGTTAGAATGGCTATTATCAAAAAGACAAGAAATAACAAGTGCTGGTAAGGATGTGGAAAAAAGGGAACCCTCATACACTGCTGGTGGGAATGTAAATTGACAAAGCCACTATGGAAAGCATTATAGTGGATACTCAAAAAAATAAAAAATAGAATTACCATATAAACCAACAATTCCATTTCTGGGTATTTACCCAAAAAGAAATGAAAACACTAACTCAGACAACACTAAGGCTGCTCTGAAGGACAAGAGCCAGTTGCCAGTCACTTTACATCTAAAGTCACATTGTTGAAGGATGTGTTATCACAGGACACTGTCTGCAGATGCAGCATGTTGATACTAATACTTTGAGAATTATTTATCTCATACTAAACATATTAATTCTTTTAGGAAACTCATTGCAGCATTACAACAGCAAAGACATGGAAGCAGCCTAAGTGCCCACTGATGGGTGAATGCATGAAGAAAATGTGGTATATATATCACAATGGAATATTATTCAGCCATAAATGGAAGGAAATTTTGCCATTTATGAGAATATGGATGAACCTTGAGGGCATTATGCTAAATGAAATAAGTTACAGAAAGACAAATACTGAATAATCTCATTTATGTGTGGAATCTAAAATCAACAAGAAATGAACAAAAAAATTGAACTCACATATACAGAGAACAGATTGGTGGTTGCCAGAGGAGGGTTGAGGGGGTGAAGGGGGTCAAAAGGTACAAACTTCTACTTACAAAATAAGTAAGTCATGGGGATGTAAGGTAGAACATGCTGACTACTGTTAATAATACTGTATTGTATATTTTAAAGTTGCTCAGAGAGTAGATCTTAAAAGTTATCACAAGGAAAAAATTTTAACTAAATGTATTATGATCATTTCATAATATATACAAATATGGAATTATTATGCTGTATGCCTGAAACTAATGTAATGTTATATGTCAATTATATCTCAGTATAAAAAAGAAGTTACCTGTATGAAAACTGAATTGAAACACAAAGAGGGTTAAATTCAAGAGTGCCCATCTCATTGTTCTCTTTATAGTAAAAATTGGAAGCTACGCTCCCCGCCACCCCCCCCCAAAATAAAGAAGGTAACTATGAATGAGGAAGATAGCTAGGAATGGTTATAATAGAGCACAATAGACTAATTGCAGAAATACTCACAAAAATTATATGTATGAAAACTAATGATCAGTTTCATAGTTTATGGTATAACTATATAAATTAAAAATGCTGTATTAGAAGAATAATGCTAGAGAAAATTATTCACAACATTTTTAAGTCAAAAATGTAGCATGGATAACATAATACTATCTGTTGCCGTAAATATAACCTAATAACTATATATACATGTGGGTGTGCACATGAGTGTGTAAAAACAAAATTTAATGCTTTCATTCTTGCAGTAGAACGATGGGTGTTTTCATTTTCTATTTCCATTCTTATATGAATTTCTGGAAGGAACTATATTATGCTTACGTCTTATACCCAAAAACTGATAATAAAAGAATTAATAATTTTTTAAAGGTGCTACAAATAAACCATGCCAACAGAACATAAGTGTCATCCAAAAAATGCAACTGCATACAGTGAAGCACTGTGTTAAATTGAGGTTACTGAAATGACAACACTCAGGATGCTTGGAAGGACAAGAGCCAGTTGCCAATCACTTTACTTCCAAAAGTTACATTGCTGAAGGATGTGTTATCACAGCACACTGTCTCCAGATGCAGCCTGTTCATACTAATACTCTATGAGAAATATTTGTCCCATACTAAATATTTTAATTCTTTTAGGAAGCAAGTAATTTACTCCACAGCAAAAAGAGTCTACCTATATATGCATAACCCCTTATCACCACAATACAGGTAGTTAAAATCCATCACCACAGAGGGTGATATAATGCTTTTGAAAATCACCTCTATTCTAAACAAATTACTCTGAAAATATTACCTTTTATTCTCCATTACCTTTTTTACTCAATCGAGGTGAGATTCACATAATGTAATTGTAACCATTTTAAAGTGAACAATTCAGTGGCATTTAGTGTGGTCATAATGTCATGGAACCACCACCTCTAGCTAGTTCCAAAACATTTTCATCACCCCCCAAAAAAGCCCCATACACATTAAAAAGTTGTTCCTCATTCCCTTCTCCCCTCAGTCCCTGACAACCACCAATCTGTATTCTGTCTCGATGGAGTCACTGTTCACAGAAATGGCATTACACAGGATGCAGCCTTCTGGGCTTGGCTTCTTTCATGCTGCATAATGTTTTCACAGTCCGTCTATATTGTAGCATGTATCAGTACCTCATTCCTTTTTGTGGCTAAATAATATTCCTTGTATGGGTATACCACATTTTGTTTATCCATTTCTCTGTAATGGACATTTGGAGTGTTTCCACCTTTTGGTTACTGTGAACAGAGCTACTATGAACATCCATGAACATCTGTTTGAGTCTCTGATTTCAGTTCTGTTGTGTATATACGTAGGAGTGGAATCATTGCATCATACAGTAATTCTAAATTTAACTTTTTAAGGAACCACCGAACTCTTTTCCACAGTGGCTAAACCATTTTAAATCCCCACCAAAAATATCCAAGGGTTCCAACTGCTCCACATCCTTGCCAACTGCTATTTTTCCTTTTTTTCTTTTTAATAGCAAATGGAGTAGATATGAAGTGGTACTTCGCTGTGGTTTCAATATTCATTTCCCTCGTGACTTATGTTGAGCATCTCTTCCTGTATTTGTTAGCCATTTGTGTATTTTCTTTGGGAAAGGTCTTTTCAGGTGCTTTTCCCATTTTTTAATTGTGTTGTCTTTTTGTTGTTGAGTTGTAGGAGCTGAAAGTTCTTACTATATTCTAGACACTAGATCCTTACCAGATATTATATGATTTGCAAATATTTTCTCCCATTTAATAGGTTGTCTTTTCACTATTTCAATAATGCCCTTGGATGAATTCGTTACTTTTACTTACTAATGTTTACATAAAGAGACATTATTTTCTGTTCACTTTCACCTAAAATTATATCTTGGACATATTT
This sequence comes from Manis javanica, assembly GCF_040802235.1. NCBI lineage: Eukaryota > Metazoa > Chordata > Mammalia > Pholidota > Manidae > Manis > Manis javanica. Next base: position 12,612,814 of record NC_133158.1, read on the forward strand.
TTGTATTTGACATTGTAATAGAAATAACATTATCATTTTGATAGCTGCATAATATTGTCATATTCATAATAATCATTGGATTGCTGGCAAATTATTTAAGGTCCCCTTGGTAACAGAAACCACTGAACAGCCAGGGATTGAGAAGGTTAGGAGCCAGGCAGCTCCGAGGACCACATGGGTTCACAGACTACACTTCAAACACTGCAGCGAACTTGTTCCCCATTTCCATTTTACTTGTCACCCATTTCAAACTCTGATTCAGCAGCATCTTATTAGCTCAGCATAGATCAGTGCTGACCCCTGTAGGGAGCACAGGTCTGCGCAGCCCAGATGCCCCCTTCAGGACGGAGGTGTTCCTTCTCCCAGATGCCGGCACTGTTGGATACTGGCACCTCTCAGGTGAGCTCCTCCCCAGGACTTGCCCTGGCCCAGAGATGGCCTGTCCACCCAAAGGCATAGCTCCTTCCCAAGGGAAGCCCACATTCGATGAGAGACGATGCAGGACAGCTCTGAAGGACCATTCCGTCTGTGCGGGATTGGCTAAAGCTTCGCGGTTGTGGCATCACACATCACCTCTCCCTCTGCTCAGTCCTGTTTACCTCACTTCCCTGCAAGTATTGATCCCCCAAATACCTCCTGCACACTAATACCTGATTGAGACCCATTTCCCATGAACCTAGCCTGTCAGAATCTCTAATCCAGTCAGCACTGGCCCATCATGGTGTGAAGGACCGGCACCTGAGGATTTCGAAGCTGTCTCAGAAATAGAAAGGACGGTTTATGCTCTGCTACTGTGGAAGAGCAAAACAATTTAAAACTGTGCTCTTCCAGTAACCCTGGAATGAATAGCTTCTACTTTCGTATTACTTCATTTGAATGAAACCCTAAGAGTTGGATTGTCACAACTCCTATGTATATTTATGCTGCTTTCCAAAAGGATCTTGCCAGTTAACAAAGCCACCGACAATGAGCAAATACTACTCAGAATATTTAATATACCTATTACCAAAAAGGGGGTGGGAAAAGGTGCACCAGGAAATGTGCCCAACTTAAACCCATATTGTGCCCTAATACAAGTTTTCCTTTTCTTCTCTAGTAATGACTGTATTTTCGAAAACCATAACATTATTTGAGCCTTTGCTACTGAGAATGTACGGTGTGTTTCCTAACTTCTTCCACATTAGATGTATAACTAAGTTCTGTCCACTGGGATGTGAACGATCAAGTGGAACATTTCTGTTGCATCTTTAAATAAGGGGCATGCCCCCAACTTTGTCTCACCTCTTTCTGCTGGCTGGAATGAAGTCAGGGTGGTAAGCTATTTTGGACAATTAAAGATGAAAACAACGAAGTGGAGATGACAGAGCCACAAGATAGAAGGAACCTGGGTCCATGACACTGTGGAGTCACAATACCAGCCTTGGGCTATGTGTACCCTCTGACATGAAAGAGAAATAAAAATCTTTCTTATTTAAATCATTGATATTGTGACAACAGCCAGAACTGTACACTAGGAAGCAATATCTCTCGTCACTCCATCCTCACAACAATCCTCTGATGACAGTTATTTGTGTCATTTTAGATATTAAGAAATGGAGGCTCACAAATATTAAGGAATTCATTGCTGAATCACGTAAGAAAGTAGTCCAGGTCAAATCCAGGTATCTGATTTGAAAAGCCCCTATTTTCTCATGGTATTTTTCCTGAAGTCCTTGATAGACAATTTATTTTCAAATCTCTACCTTGTTTACTATATGACATTTTTATGTACATTATAAATCACAGTAACCACATTGCTAACACTGTAGACAATGTAGAAATAAACATATTTATGCCTTTTCTCACATTTTTTCTTTTCTACATTTCCCAATTCAATTTTTTTCTGACCTCTGAACAAAATAGGTATGAAAGCTATTTTGGGGCAACCTATGTCTTTCAAACTGTTTAGTGCAAAGTTAATTGGATTTAATGCATTTCACTGGTAACAAACACTATGTGCAAAACTGTGAGCAAAGCAAAACAAGTAAGTCCCAGCCCCTTCTTCAAGGTACTTATATTATAGTCAAGACTGTATGGGATTGATAGATAGATCAACCCAAGGTAGATTATGAAAAATATCATGAGAAGTATAGAGCACAAGGAGATTTTGAAGTAAAAAGGGGTAATCCCTCTTTCGAGGCCTGGAAAGCTTTAGGAAATAGGTGACCTTTGAAATGAACCCATAAATACGGGTAGGATTTTATATGACTGATATTTTGGGGATCTGTTTTTTTTTTTTTTTGGCTTTTGGTGACAGAAGCTCAAATCAAACCAGTTTAAGCAAAAATAGAAAAAATGTGTTAATTTAGCAAACTGAAAAAAATCAGAGGTCTCCTGCTTTAGGGGCGATTGGATCAGGGTATCTAAATGATGCCTCGGGACAGCTGACTCTCCAACTCTTGGCTGTCTCACCTTGTCCTGGTTCTGTCTCCACCCAGGCTTCTTCCTTCTGCAAGGAAAGATGGACACCAGCTTCCCTGGCTCCCCTGGGTACCACCAAGGAGAGTATCTCCCTCCTGATAAGTCCAGCAAAATATACACACAGACCTACTTCAGCAGTCAAAGACAGGCTCAGTTCCTCTGTACCCACTGACTGCGCTTGGGCAGGACAGGCCCCCCAGATTCTAAAGGGTGCTGTCAACTGAATAAAGGGAGAAGCAGATGTCCAATACAAGTTTCACAGGTGGAGATGAGGAATAGGGAGGGAGTTCTAGGTGGAAGCATGAGCCTGAATAAAGGCACGGAAGCAGGATAACATAGGAAAGCCCAGTGTGAAATAAAGGCTGGGGAATAGAGAAAAATAAGGCTGGACATGTGTTGTAGAAGGCCTTCACTACCAAGACAAGGTGTTTGTGCCCAAGTTTAAAAGCAGTGGGGAGCCAAAGATATGCCTAAAAATATCATCACATATTACAAATACGATACCTCATCAGGTATAACTGAAAGTCAGTTTTCTGCATTTTCTTCAAGAGTCTGACATGTAGTTGTATGCTTAATCTCTAAGGCATTTATTTTCAATTTAGTTATATAAGCTTGCTTGACCTACCAGAGAATGTTCTATTATGTTTGTTGAATGCATATGTGTCCTCCTCTCCCCCCAACTTATTAAATTCTTTCTTGCCTGTAACTTTGGGATTTGGCTAAACTGAAAAATATACATTACTATGGGCACTCTCAGGTGAAGGACCAGGGAACTCTTGGAGATAAACAGAAAGAATGCAACCAACCATGAATCCTTGGGCCTGATGGGCAATTTACAACCTCACCACTTTAAGCACTCATTTATTCTCCTGTTCAAGTTGTTCTTTCAACCTTAGCACAGACTTTGGAAAAAGGAAAGCTTCATTACAATAATGATTAAAAAGTCCCTTTGGAGGAAATAACTTGCTGATGAAGATTAATTTATCTTTCCCTTCCTCTCCAATTGTCTGTGTCTTCTCTAAAAATAGAAGTGAGAAACAGTTGGTTGGAACCTGGAGGGACAGCCACAAAGTTCTCAATGAACGGTCAACTTGGGTCGACTGTAACTTAGTTTTAATGACCTCTCTTCACTGTAGGCTTGAATGAGAAAGGGCTTTGCAGAAAGTAAAATGCTGCACATGAATTTATTGAATTTGTTATCATCACCTCAATGGTCAGGTAAGATCCATGAAGCAGGGTACTACAGTTCCCATTTTTCTGATGTGAGGCAGTGGAGCTTCATAATACAGTTAGGCCTTGGTTCCCAAATAAAGCGGCCCTAGGTTTTTGTTCCTTAACGTGCCTGGGCCTCCACAGCCTTATCTGTAAAATGGGATAATGAAAAGTAACTTCTTATCTAATAGTACTTTGGTGAGGATTAGATGACATACAAATAAAAAGCAACTAGTTCAGTGTTGACTCGGCTTGATCAACTCATCCCAGTTTCCCAGAACTTTCCTGGATTTAGTGCCATAAATTCCATATTCTGGAAACTTTGCTAGTACCAGGCAAACTGGGATAGTTGGTCACCCAAGAATCAGGAACTCAGACAACTTTTAGAAAATACTAGCTATTTCTATTGTAGGAAAAAAAAATCAATATTAAAATATTCAGCATGGTATAAGGAACACAGGTGTTTTGTTACAAAAATCATTATGATTACAGAATTAAACCCTGAGGATTCCTATGTAAGCCTTCTAAATCCAAATCCTGTACTTTCTCTGTGGTGCTTTTATTCATTCTTTCCTTCAGTTCTCTATTCACTCAATCAATCCCTGCCTTCGCAGAACTTACAGTGTAGAAGAGGACACACACATTTAATAAATAGCTTACAAAATGATTCAAATTGCCATTGTGCTAAGTATATTGGCAGGCAATTGCTCATGAGTGGTATTTCTAGGCATTTTCCTGAAATTGTCCACTCTCAAATGTTTCCGCTTATGACTGTATTTTCTTGCAAAATGGACATCTTGGGGTTGCAAGCACAGCCTTTAGCTGTGGAGGAGGAGAAGGTGAATTAGCCTGAAATGACCACATTTGGTTTCACTGGTGGGGCTCCTCTTCACTCTGATGCAATAACAGACTGAAGGAGTACTGCGTCCCTCCTTGCCATCGCATAGTCTAGCCCACAGTTGGCAGGTTCCTTAGCAAAGGGGAGGCCCTCCCAGATCCAGGCAGGTGGACTGGTTCTGCATTTCCCTGCCCAAGGTCACAAAACACAAAAAGGTCCAAGAGTCTTACATTTCAGCTCATACTATCACCATCCATCCACAAGAAAGGAAAAGTGGTCTTTCCAAATGAACTCTTGTTATGGTATTGAGTGGTCTTCTATTTTCATTTCAGTAGAGCCAGGAAATTCAGAATCAGTCACCTCGTCCAAAACATAATAATTTTTGGCATTGTATTTATGATAATATATCATAGGGAAAGTGGATACTTCAGCTGGGAGCCAGGCAGTCACTGGGAGGACTGACTTGCCTCAGCAGCACCATGTTAATAAACTTGAGAAATGGGTTAAAGGCAACTTTTCACCCCTGCTGGCATGGCAAACTGAACAGGGAAAGCGACCGCCAGCAAAACAGGATTAGATTTCACAAAAAGATACAGAAAGGGATACGAAATCCCTCACCATGTCTCCTGTGAAAATAAAAGAACAAAAGAGCCAGTGGCCATTTCTTCAAAGAAGAGGCTTCCCTGGACTGTTTCCACTTAAAATCTCCTCTCTTAGAGTGAAGTTTAGGTTTCTGGTGTTTAACAAAATCTTTACAAAGTTAAGGATATATTTCAAGGAGGACATTCACATATTTGGAGTTGGTAGGAGATTCTATGATCAGGTCCCGAGAAGAAAATATAGTTTATTTTTGGTATGGGGTCCAATTGGGACAAACAGTTGGGAGACAGTCAAAGAACAGTGCTTCTGTGGCATCCCAGGAAGCTGGCCTCGAGCATATGTCAACGGCAGCAATTTTACTAGCATTTTCTTTTTGTTTCTTCTTTTGAAATTGCAGCAGGACTGTGGCTGTTTCTTGAAAGGAATTTAGTGCAAAAGTTGTGCCCCTTGCTATTCTGAGATCTTGCCCAAGATTTGAAAACATGCCCAATACAGATGTGATCTGAGACTTCAAATGAAGAAAATAAGTTAAAAAAAAAATGTTTTTCTTGGTGGTGGTGTAGGGTGAGGGAGTGTTACAGAGGGGCTACATCTGTTTTTCTTTCCATTTTTTTAAAAGAAGAGGACGATTTTTTTTGTTAATCAGACATCCTAGGAGAAAAGAAAAAGGGAGAGATTCTTGTCCCTGCTAATCTTGCTAACTGTTATGGGCTGGGTTGTGTTACCCCAAAATTTACATGTTGAAGTCCTAACCTCCAGTAACTCAGAAGTGAAGTGACTGTTTTCAGAAACAGGGCCTTTAAAGAAGCAATTCAGGTAAAATGAGGTCATACGGGTGGATCCTAGTCCAGTGTAACCGAAGTCCTTATAAGAAGAGGACACGTGGCCTCAGACATGGACAGCGAGGAAGGGCTGTGTGAGGGCCTGGGGAGAAGGCCGCCGTCAGCAGGCCAACGACTGACGCCCCAGGACAGATCAGCCTGCCGACACCTTCATCTACCACTTCAGCCTCCAGAACTGTGAGAAAATAAGTTTCTGTCGCTTGTCTGTGGGGTTTTGTTATGGCAGCTCTAGGAAACTAATACACTAAGTCAAATGACTATTTGCAGCAAAGGGTGTTTCTGGTGGCGCGAGATAAGTCCTCGTTTGAGGAGACAAATAGTAGCTTGCTTTCCTTATCTCACTGCTACAAGTTTTTAGCTATCTTTTAAAAGTACATACAGAATTCAAGGAATTTAGGTTTCAGTGAGTTTTATTTCTGGGGGCGGGTGTGGGGTGGGGGGTGGGGAAGAATGTGGGAATGTATTTCAGTCAAATTTATTAATCTGAATTCACTTTAATATGCTTAATACAATTCTGAATTATGCATGGCCTGTAGGATAATTATAAAATGAAATATTTGTATATTTTTGAAGGTTTTGATTTCTTTGCATGACCTAACTTGGATTTCCTTTTTTTTAACTTAAAATGACAATGTAAGTTTTTTTTTATCTAACCTTTTTAAGTTGCTTAAAATGTCCATGCTCAACTTTACAGTGATTAAGACACATATGATACAGCCATAGATGGAATAAAATGCAAGTGTTTAAAAAGACTGTAACCACACCATCTCATAAAGCATTTTTAAAGTTAACTGAAAATATAATTTAAAATCATTGCACTTATATTATTACTGTAATTGTGCATAATTACATGTATATATTATTATTATACATATAGTATCATTACAACTACGGTTTTTTTAAAGCCTAACCGTAGCAAAATTATTGTGAGGGAATAGACTGAACAGTGATTACTTTTGGGGATTGGGAGTATGACTGCCTTCCTCCTATCAGGTTATTTGCATTTTTGCCTACATTTCCTTATTACTTCTATGAAGAAAATTCTCCATCACCAGTGCACATATGTAGACGAGTTCATTATGCATTAATAATTAAATGAGCTAACCACCAGGTGTAAATACCTGGCAGAGTGCCTGGTCCAGACTCTGAGCTCGGTCACATTTAGTTCTCTTTGCACACAATCCACTCATTTCCAACCATACAACAGGATACAGGTGTCCCAAGGATAACTCCAGATATTCAATTATAACTATCAGAGACACAAAACCAAGTCAACACAATTAAAAAATCTGGATACGAGGCAAAAAGAGAGGGAATGTAGGTCTTAAAATTAGTAGCATTTGATCTTTTCAGTGAATTGGTATTGTGTATTCCTCAATGGTAGACCTGAATATTGTTCATTGAGAACTCATTAATTGTATATTTTTGAAGAACTGCAAATATCATGGATATATACAGGATATATAAATTATCCTATAAGCTATGTGTGATTCAGAATTGTATTAAGCACAGTAAAATGCATTCAAATTAATAAATGTGACTGAAATACATTTTCACCCCTCTCCCCTCCAAAAAAGGATATTCTCTTCCAGAAAGATGGGCAGAAAAGTAAAGAACATGTTGCAAGTTAGAAAAGCATACCTTGAAGTTTCCATTAAAAAACATTTATAGGTGTCCATATGTAAATAGTCTTTATATATGCCTCTATGTAACATACTGTTTGGGGGAACTATTGAGGTAATAAGCGTCAGGTGTGCACACTGACACAGACATTGTGAAAGAGTGTCTAGATGCTATGAAATTGTTCAGCGTGTATGGCTAATGTCACTGGAGGGAAAGGAACTGGGACCAGTCCTCCCAGAACTGTGCTTTTTTATCTTGCTACTCAGCTTCCTGACCCTCCGCCTTCCCTAGGGGAAAAAAATCCCAAAGCCACTTTTAGAACAGCTAAGGAAGTTGTGTAATGAGGTGCAGGAAATGCTGTTAACTCTAAGTAACAGACTTTCAAGATGTTCCACTGAACCATAAAAGTTAGAAATTCTAGAATTTTTCTGAAGGGACCTAAAGACCTAGAACCCAACCAAACAGAAAATAGGTTGCAGTATGCAATCAGGAACCTTATTTGCCCCCGCAGATGGATTACTATCTTCACTATCTTCAGCAGTGACAGGAAGGACCCAGGCTTATCAGCAGTGATTCTCACTTGATATGAATCTGTCAGGTTCTGGGCAGAGTAGAAATAGAAGAGACTGGAGAAAAATCTCTGGAAGACTGCCCCAAGACAAATGAGGATCCCAAATCTTTTGTATTCCTACATTCTGAGCTGAGTGGTTCTTTCTAAACTGAACAGAGGACTTTATTTTCTCCCGTAGTGTGGGCTGACCTGAAACTTTAGCCCTGAGCCACGTTACAAATATACCCAACCAGGAGTTGGCCTTGTTAACAAATTCCTAACTGGAGTTCCATTTTTACAGAGTCTAGCTGAATCTTACAACTGCAGTATGGCTCATTGTAACAATATGAGCTTTCATACTCTTGGTATTTAAGATTCTTTCTCTCAGACTAAATAAGCAAAACTGCTCCCAGACAGCCATCATGAATATCACAGAGTGACTTACATTTCATGTAACTTAGAACAGCGCGGTTCCATTCCTTCAGGCTTCCTGACATTAGTTAGCTGCGTCTTTTAATGTTGAAAATGTGTTTTGAAGACTTTGTATCATTTGGCCAGGAAAATGAAGGGCCAGATGGTTTTGAGAGAACATTAAATGGCAGAAGCTTCTCCTGGAATGTTTAACTGTTTCAAGAGACCATGCTTATATTTCCTAAATGGTGTCCTCTTTGGGGTAAAATTGTGCTACTGTACCAAAATCAGAAGCAATAAAGAAGATAAATACTTTCAGGATATTTCCTAAAATACAAATGACAAAAGCTTTTTGAAAAATGGCAAATATAATTTTGAATATCTTTGATGGCATAGTGATGAGGACACATTCTGTTTTACTAGGGAAGGCCTAATATGGACTGAGAGCCTTCAGCAATGCGCTGCCTACATCGGAGGAAATCATGAAGAGGATTCAAAGAATGAATGTTGATCTTCACCGTCAATAGGATTACTAAAATAACGTACAAAAATTCTTATAATGATGCCCGGTATATTAAGTATTACTATGATTTTGGTAACACTGGAGACTCAGAAAATGAGCCTATTTCACATCTCCTCTTGGCTATTTCCCAGGAACCTCAAACTGGGTATGTTCAAAGATGAGTTATTTATTTCTTCCCTGTTACAGTCTGGCCCCTCCCATCAGCCTCCTGTGTTGGTAAATGACAGCCCACATTTGCTCAAGCGAGAACCGGGTGAGTCACACCTGATACTTGCTCCCCCCTCACTGGTCTCTATTCATCCATCACTAAGTCCCAGACATTCCCCAGTTTAAGATTAAAAAAAAAATGTATCTACTTATCTCTTTCACTTTTGCTAAACCTCTAGCCTAGGGTTTCCAACCTCTACTCCATTTACGTTTGGAGCTAGAACATTCTTTGCAAGGGCGGGGGTGCCATCCTGGGCACTGCAGGGTTTTTAGCGGTACCCCTATTCACTACTGACTGGATGCCAGTAAGAAACCCCCACCCCACCTCCCTCTGTGACAACCAAAAATGTCTCCAGACATTGCCAAGTGTCCCGTGCGGACAAAGTCTGCCCCAGCTGGGAACCACTGACCCAGCCCAAATTCTGTTTTGTTTAATCCAACTGAAGAACCACCTCAGCTCCCACCACGCCGCCTTATTGGTCTCTCCCCAGTAAGAGCAAGACCCTCCCTCACTTCCCTTCCTGCCTTCCTCTGTATACTGAGAGGTCTTCACCACATAGGAAGCTTATCAGTTCACACCCCAGCCGAAACTCTTTGCCTGCTTCCCTTCACCTCAGAACAAATACTCCCAACCATGCCCACCTTCATCCTCTCCCCAACTTCATCTTGTGCTTCGCCCTCACTAGGCTCCAGCCAGAGTGGAATTCCCAGATATACCAAACAGCTGGGCACTCAGCACCTTCACACATGCTAGTACCTGCCTGGACAGCTCTGCCCCCCAACTTCATACTCATCCACGGAGGGGCCCCCCTACAGCTATCACAGGACCCTAGTGGTTTGCCTTGGTCACAATCTGCAATGGCGCATTTTTTTAAAACTTCTTTTTGTTGCTTGTCTCAAAGTAGACTACCAGTGTTTCGAAGGCAGGAGCAGGTCTGTTTCCTCCTTATTCAGTATCGGCCCCCATCACAGGGTCTTGCACTTAGTAGGGAATCCATGCATATTCATGGATGTATGAAAGAAATGTAAGAGCACTTTTGGATGGGAATTGCTTTCCCCATTCTTCGCACTAGGGGGTGCCAAATAAAATTAATATTTTTCTTAACGCTATGTGGGAGGTTTGGATATACCTTTCCTATGATGCCATTTAAAGTTAGTAGGTCAACCAGTTGCTCTTATCACTTCAGACAAGTTAATCAGGTTCAAAGTGTTGTGCTAATTAAACAAGATGTGCTTGCAAAGTGCTTAGCACAACAGTGCCAAGCAACCAGAAGGACTAAGTGCTAACTATTACTTGACCTATTAAAGTATTTAAAAATTCAATTTTAATCAGCCTTCCCACCAAAATGGCTAGGAGAAGTTTAAAGTGGAGAATCATTACTATTACATTTTCCTTAAACGATTCCATTTACATGTCTGGGGGGTTTCTTTATTTGCATTGAAACATATAACGTCCATCCCTTAACAAAATGTGATCACGTTTAAAATACAAAATGGCTAGATACAGAAGAATAAAGGGTTCAATGAAAGTGTTAGATCAGCTTCATTTGTAAATTAATCTTTAGTGCTCTAATTCCTAAATAAAAAATATCATATAAGACAGTTTAAAAAACATCATGATAAGACAGTTATCTGAAAATTCAGTCTCAACTCCAATTAAAATTTATTAGGGTTCTTGGAAGCACTATTGCAGCGTGAGGATTTTATGACCCATATCACTAAATTGGAATAGCTACAGGTTAAGTATATCCCCTTTCCAAGAGAGAAGCCACGTCTTAGCAGCATCAGATGCTCACATGTCACTCTGCTTCTCAGCATATTTTGAGTTGCTTGCTGTTCACAGCCTTCATTTTCCCAAGATTCCCAAAGTCTACCACCTAAGGGCATCAAAACCTCTTGCGCAGAGAGTATGTGAAAAAACAGAGTATCTTGAAGATAACTATTTGTCATATATAGAAAATATTTTTCATACTGCAAAGATGATGTAGTTATAAAGTTATAATTTCACTATTTTCTACTCTCCCTTTAGATTGCCAAATTGCTTCAATTTCTTCATTTTTTTATGACATTTGCAAGTCTGTGCCTATTAGACTATAACAGTGAAATGAAGGGGTTATTCTTAAGTCTCAGAAAGGCATGTTACCTTCTTCCCAAGCCTTCTCCCCAAGAGTGACTCCCAAGGAGTCCCTGTAATCAGAATAAAAATTTACTGAGGATAAAAAATGACCCCAATAATAAAAATATTTCTTGCAGACAGTTCTACTATGGATCCAAAGAAAATAACTCAAGGACTAGTTTGGGATTTTATTTGTCACATCAGACCAGTCAGCTCAGTTGGTTACGAATGTGGTGCTAGTGAGGCCAAGATACTCTCCAAGCTGGCTCCCCATCTGGGTCTGTCAGCTTGGTGAAAGCAAATGGTCATCTTATGAGCAAAGTTTTTGTTCACAGGGTGAAGTAGAAACACAGTTCATAGAACTTGGTCCTGTAATGGTAGAGTTCTGTTATTTTCCAGTCTAGAGTGCGTGTGTGTGTAAAATTGGTCTTTAGAAGAGTATCATGGATGCAGGTAGGGGTTGGGTCAGGGAGAGAGGGTCACGGAGCTCATCAGTAGCATGCTTAACGCCACCGTTGTCTTGGCTGTCTTCTGTTCTGGCATCGTATCGCCACCAACATCACGAGGTCCCTGCGATCTCAAGTTCACGATCTCAGCATCTACATGCCCATGCTGACCCCAAGCAATGAGGTCACCAGCTTCTGTTCTGTGCTAACCTTATGTTCAAAGGTTGGGTTACCTTTTTCTAGCAAAAAGTTTATTGTAAGAAAGTTTAAAACTTTTGAGGGAAAACTTGGCTGTGACCCAGTTTCTTGTGACCTAGATTCTTTCAGTTAGCTTAGAACTGATACCCTCCAAAAATTTTACATCACAAAACATACTTTTGTTCAACTCTCCTGAAGAGCACACCACTGCTCAGTATATGCCGATGTACAAATAAAATGAAAGGTGCTTCTTAGACATCTGCCACCCAGCTGTGCTTTGGAGATACATCCTGCCTTTCTGTGAGGAACATCAAATAGACACTGTAAAGGTGTACTTAATAGTAACAGTAGCTAACATTTTTGAGCATTTCTCCATTCCCTTCAGAGAATGTCAATTATTTAAAATATTGTATACACACATATGTGTATAAAATATAATTTTTGAGAGTTTACCTACTGTTTTTCTTTTATTTTATATATGGAATTTGAAGGATAGCAATGGTATTTCATCCTTGTATCCCCTACAGTCCTTTGAACATAGTAAGAACTATAGGAATAGACTCACTATAGTTTCTAGTTTAAGAGCTCCACAGACAATGTCGGCCTTGATTATTGTATCCATAGCACCCAGCACAATGCCAGGAATATAGCAGGTACTTATTATTCATAGTTGATTAACACTGATTAGGACTGAAACTTAGTTTGTAAGCATTCACTGTGTTCTACACTGTATTGGACATCTGACATGTATATAGATATATTCTAGAAATTTCACAGTGGCTTTTCACTGAAAGAGTGAAGATTTGAGTACATGCTGCTTAGCTCCCTGGTAATGAATTTGCACTGATCCATTCACCCAGTTCCACTCTGTAACTTGACATGGTGTTGCCCATGGAATGGGGCCAGCCATAGCAATAACATCTTAGAGACTGAATAAAGGGAGCTGACCGATACACAAATCAAAGCCATGACCTTCACCTCTTTAGTTTATTGCTACAGTAATAGAAAAAAGCAGTCTCACAATAACAGAAGGAAAAGTTTAGGAGCAAGTGAATACCATCTGGTCAGAAACTCTATATTAAAATGCTGGATACATCCCAAGCTTGCTTCCTAGCACCCCGTTAAATTAAGTTGCATTTCCCATGTGAGATCTGAGCTGCCAGGTGACACATGTAGAGCTATTTTCTCAGGGAAGGTATTCTTTATTGCTAAGAAGCTAGTCTAGAAAATTCATGAGCTGGGCTCAAAAAGAAAATTTTTTTTTAAACCACCCTTTTATGTGAGTCTTGAAGGAAGACTTTTCAATCTAGAATGGCTTTGAATAGCAAAGTAGATAATAAAAGGAGATGGAAAAGAAGCCAGTTACGTTTAGGAATGCCACTGAACAGTGTGGCATAGCAGAAAGACTCAGAAGTCTCCATGAGAAGACCTGGATGTGAGTACCAGCTTTGCTACAACCTATGTTGACCTTGAGCAAGTGGTAACCCTCCTGAGGCTCTATTTCTCCATCTGCAAATTACGGATACATCTCTTGGCCTAGCACAGGAGGGTCACAAGGGCCATCTGACCAAGTCTCATGCTCATGAAGAGTTTAAAATTAGGTGTAGCATTATCACTAAATGAAGTGTCATGTAATGTTCCTTAGACACACTTGGCAAGGTGAAAAGAAGCTAATGATACTGCTTTAAACATATGTTCCATTACCAGACCATGTGACTTACGGTCCATTATAAATTAGCATGCATTTTTTTTAGTAAATTCTTTAATTATCTTGCTTTAGCACAAGTATACTGCATTGCATTTCCATTCTACCTGAAAAGCATTAATCTGGTCAATATGAACATTTAAGAATATAGCACAATTTTTTTTGGACTGGGGCAGTCTTTTGCTGATTTAGAAGAGGTACAATAGGAAGGCTGGGCTGGGGCATTCCCTTTGAAACTGTCCCAGTTAAAAAAATTAGGCTGAACTCTACATTTAAAAATGGCTAAGATGGCAAATTACGTGCTATGTATATTTGACCACAATCAACTTTTTTAATTTTAAAAAGATTATTATTTTTTGTTTTAATCAATTAATTTCCCATTATAAACCAGTTAGTGGAAATAACATAAAAGCATGATGCCAATTTGGAATTTTAGATGGAAAAAATGGAGCATCAAGATTTCCTTCCCTTCTCTACCTCTTTCCTTTCTACAAATATTTTCTGAGCTTCCACTTAGTTGCTGACACTCTTTGAAGAATTGGGAAATAGGAAAAGAACAAAGTTCCGGTGCTTGTGGACCTGACATTCTAGTGAGGGGTGGGGACAATAAACAGGAAAACAAATAATGGCAGGTAGAGATAAACACTATGAAGAAAAACAGTCAGGAAAGACCATATGGAGAGTAAAGGGTTGGGAGGGTACTGCTTAGGAACAAAGCAAGCCTTCATGCAGAAGGGCCATTCAAGTAGAGACTTGAAAGAAATGAGTGAACCTGCGAGTATCAGAAGGAGAGCTGTTTCTAGGCAGAGAGGATAACAAGTGCAAAGGCCCTGAGGCAGGATGTGTTTGTCATGTCCAGGAGATGTGGAAGCTGCCACTGTGGTATAAGATAAGTGACTGAGTGAGGGAAAGAATGGTGAAAAAGATGGTTAGAAATAACAGTCAGGGGCCAGAATTAGGACCTTGTGGGTCATTTTACAATGAACTAACCAAGGCTCAGGGAAGATATGTGACTGAGCCCAACCTAAAGATGCTGCTCTTCTACTCTGGAACCTGCTTAAGATGGTTCAGAGCCTTTCTGGGTTTTTCCCCCCACTGGAAATTTCTCTTGACTATGCAAAGCCATGTTACAGTGCTAATGCAATCCTTTTTTGGCTCTTCCTGCTGAAATATAAGTTCAAAATGTTAATTATACTGTATGCTAATGGTATCTGATTATCTCTCTTCCTAAAATCAGGATTTATTTATATATATATATATGTGCTTTGAAGAAAATGTAAAAAAGGACAGTAGACTGAGAATGAAGGGCATTTTCTTGCAATTTAGGGAACATACACCATAATAGTCATTTTTGAATTGTTTTTAGGCTAGATTCAAGCACAGTTTGATAAGGGTTGTAATATGCACAATTATACTAGCTTAAATTCTATATCCAAATGTATTTAGAAGCTACGCATATTAGAGGCATGAAATTATAACACTGTCTGTCAAATGCTTCCTTTTTAAATTTTACAAAGCAGATCCCCAGCCAGCAGCATTCTGGTTTTTAGCTATGCTGTATGTGTCTTTGTGCTAATTATTCCTTTTTTTTAATTCATTCTCTTTTAGATTATTACTTAGCACTGATTTCTACATATGGGCATTGAGGGTTTTTTTCTCAAAGTTTTAAACATATTTCACTTTCTAGCCACACAAATCAAATTGCAATTTTAAATGGGGCAGAGTGAGAATACAATTCCTCTGACTGGAAATTGTTCTGCAGTTCTGTAGCTACTTAGACATGCAACCCCATCTGCAAATGTGGGTAATTCCACTTGGCTGACCTCCTTATACTGTTGTTCAATAAACTGAAAGAGAGAATTTTAGAAGCAAAAAGGCTTATATACATTCTGCGCATACTTATTCCTGACCTGTATTTGGTAGAAGAAGTCTGCAGTTCTGAAAAGCTCTTTGCGGGCACCAGAAGGGCTGGGACCTTGGTCTTCAAAGGCTTCAGTAAGACAGCCTTCTCTTTGGCTGCCACACCGCTGCCTGAGCAAACCTGGGCAATCTTTTGATCCTGCCATTTCTATTATGGAACTTTCTCACTTGGCTCTCCGGCACTTGCTCTCTCTTGCCACCTCCAACCACGCACACTCTAGCCGTGCGTAATGCACGGGTGCGGCAGGCCTTGCAGTTCTCAGTCCTCCTGCTAGCACAGCTCTGGCACCCTTGGTTAGCACCCTGAGAAGGGCTGGGCTGGCCAACAAATAAAACCTCTTTCCTAGCTCCATATTTCTGATTCCAATTTACATCACCCTACTGAAAGCATCTATGCTAGACAGAGTAGTTAGCATTGAATAATTGTCTGTTTTGGTAGCGATGTTATTTTTAAAAGTGCATGTTTTGAAAACAGTACTGCTATATGAGTTTGGAATGTACAAATCCTCCTCAACTTCTGATGGGGTTACATCCTGATAAATCCAATCTAAGTTGAAAATAGCATACTTTGAAAATGCAGTTAATACACCTCACCTACTGCACATCAGAGCTTAGTCTAATCTTGGAATACTTATATTAGCTTACAGTCAGTCAGGCAAACTTATCTAACACAAAGCCTATTTTATAACAAAGTGTTGAATATCTCATGTTGACTGAGTACTGTACTGAAAGCAAGTAACAAGGGTGCTCTAAGCGCACCAGTCATTTACCCCCAGGTCGTGGGGCTGACTGGGAGCTGCAGCTCACTGCCTAACAAGCATCACGAGACAGGGTGGAGCAGCATATTGCTGGTCCGGGAAAAGATGAAAATTTAAAATTTGAAGTGCAGTGTCTACCAAATGTATATGGCTTTAATAACACTTTAAAGCCAAAAAATTGCAAAACATCTAAGTTGGAGACTCTGTATTATATATTGTAATTCCTCAAGGCCAACAAATATCTCAGCTTGGGTTTTCTTAGGTCATCACCGATTAACACCCATTTGGGTGTCCTCAGCACACACCAAGAATGGCTCACAAGTGTGTGAGCAACCCAGCGACCTCCTTGAGATGAAGCGCTTCCCCTGGTGACTTTGTAGTGTGTTACAGGCATACCCGTCATGGCTGACTGGGGTGCCCTAAACTCATTTTTACTTAAAATATAGAATTTAGTAAATGTAACTGCACTCTTCAATGAATTGATGTGTATTTATCACACATGTAAAGCCTTGGTTGGATAATCTTTCACATTTAACTTCTACATATTAGGGTTTTAAATCCTTTTCTTTCTAGCCGGTCCTTCTAAGCTTATGTGTCTGGTAGTGTTTAACGTTCATTCTGCCCTACAGGATAGTTTAGAGGAACCAATAATAGGACACAGAGAAACCTCTTTGCAGAGTGAAAATCCCCCCCTACCCCGCAACACAGGAGGGCTTCCAACTGCTCTACCATCACTGGCTGCACTTTACCCTTCCACCTCTTAAACTGCACCCCAATTGTGACGGACCAAAGATGGGTTTATTATAAATCTACCAACTTCTCAACACTTCCCAGCTTCTGTACAGTTTTCCTGGGACAGAAAGGAAATTACAAATGAAATCTGCTCTCTACAAAATCTGTCTCCTCACCCCGTGCCCTGCCAGCCAGAGCGTACAAAAATATAAGTTTCTGCATAGACAAAACTTGATGCTTCTGTTTCTCACAGAGTTGGGTTCAAATCCCCAGATGTCACATACCAATAGGTGATCTTGAGCATGTTACTTAACCTCATTGAGTTTTGGTCATCTCATCTGTAAAATTGGGATAATGAGAGTGGCCCTCCCTCCTTGTATCGAATGAGGTAATACAGATAAAGCTGATGAGTAATAAAAAGCAGGCATTTAAAGGCAGGTAATGCACATGGCATGATCAAGCAGTGACCATCATACTATCTTTGTATTTATCAGTATAATTAACTGGTTTTGTTCAATTTCAGGTGTGGCTAGCTGCAAATCCACCTCTTTGTCTCCTGCTCAAATAAATGAATTAAGATGCAAGGGTGGTTGGGGATAACTTTGTTTCCAGACCAATCTATTATTTTTAGTAGAGGCCTTTGTATACATTAATACCTTAAGTAAAATTTGTAACAATCTGGGTTTGTCTAGCTTATCCCACCTGACTGGGACCCACTGGGGTGTTAGGAGAGCAGCATTACATGGTGTACTGGTTTGGTACATTGTGCCTATCTGCAGCCACACAAATTGCTACCAAGTGCCTTGCATCCTTCTGAATGGCTACCAGGCATCTGCTTTATGACCGATAGCTCATGTTCCTTGGTTTGAAAAAACACTGGCTCCAATCATAACATTTTAAAAATAATTATCAGGATACTAACAGAAGTGGCCTGGCTCATTTAATCCATATGACCTTTGTCCATGGTCATACTCCAAGGATATAGCAAAACTAATGTTTGAACCCAAGTAGTCTAATTCCAGAAACTGTACTCAACCAATAGCCTATGTTCCATTTTCCATTCTTTTCTTTTTTTCATACTTGCTTTTTCTTACAAGTTAAGAACCTCAAGAGATGCTCTAATGATGGGAACTCACATGTCCTGAACACATGTGCTGGGATTTTTATTGTTGTATTGCATTTTTTTCTCCTTTTACGTTTCAAAAAGTCCTAGGAGGGGAGGAAGCAAGCTCACAGTGGAAGTAACACAGAAGGAGCTAGAGGCTTGCAGAGGCTGGATAACCTACTCAAGGGCTACAAGGAAGAATGTGCTGCAGACCCAAGCACATTCCACTTTTACAACACAGTTGTCCCTGAGCATCTGCGAATCACAAGGCTTTGAATTAGTGTGGGTTGTGCAAAGGTATATTGCAAAATCTTGATGTTCTGTGATTGGAGAGCACATGGCCACAAGCTATACTAACTGTGTTGACCCAACAAACAATAGAATAAAAATACTTTCTTTTTTAGAGAGAGAGAGAGAGAGAGAGAGAGAGAGAGAGAGAGAGAGGAGAGAGAGAGAGAGAGCATTTTCAGTCAGAATCAAGGCATATAAGCCATGGTGCCCTTTTAAGCTTTTCCAAGTGTTACACAGATCCCTTGATGGTTTTCTGGTAGGAAATGGCCCGGACACTGACATCCTATTGCATGACAAGAAGACAACAGTGGTAGGAAGGGACTTTCCCAAAAGTGACTTGAAGATGCTGTTGAGATGCTTCCAGGGTCTAGTACAGTCACTTCCATCCAAACCCTAATTATAGCTCTGCCATTATTCCTGGCCTGGCTGTGAGCTAGAACTCTGCTTTCATTACCTCACATGCCTCATCTTGGGTCTGATGGCACTTTCAGACAGATGTGGGGACCAGCTGAGCATTATGATCCCGTTCTGCAGTCCGGTTCTCCCCTAAACATCCCTGAATGTCTTGGGTCAAGTCATGAGGGAGGAGAATTAAGCAGTCAGCCTTTCAAAGAGAACAGACGGTACTAGAGTGAATGGAATGTGTTTCATATTCCATGAGGCGGAACTGTGCTCTTAATTTTTTTCTCCAGAGTTGAGTGTGTATTTATAGGCCATTAGGAGTGGAGGGTTTTGGGTAGCCAGACTTCTGTCTTAAAGGAGAAAATAAGAACTTCCTCCCCCACCCCATTCCTTTTGAAGGCCACAGTTGCAGTTGTGCTCACCTTCCATTACGAGGCACAGTGATGTTTTTCTAATTGTCTCCAGTGAGGTCTGTCACACTTCCTTGACTACATTTCTCCTTCCTGTTGGGGACACGTTCCTGGGGTCAGGCACGCAGCAGGCTCCAGCCCAGCATGCCAACTCAGAAGTCAGGAGCCACGGTGTCCTCCAGACATGGATCTGTGGTGCAGGGCTCAGACTTCTGCACTGGGACGTGACAGGAAAGCCAGAAAAAGCCCCCATACACAGTGACTGAATGCAGGCGTCCTCGGCCTCTCTATGCTGGTACTTGGGAATTCTTCAGTAGTAGCCTGGACATTACCAGGGCCTTGGCCACTCACAACCCACCCAGAGAGGAGGGAGGCTAGATAAGGTAGATTGCTGTGCCACTAAGAGCCCTACTGGGTGCTTTACACACATTATCTCAAGTAAGTCTTCATGACCACCTCCCATGATATAAATGCTCCTATTATTCCCATTTTACAGATAAGGAAACCAAGCTTCAGAGATAAAGGAACTTGTCTAAATTTGCACAACATCTTTTTGGTTTGTATTCTGACTTGAAACAGAGTATGTGACAAGTACTGAGTGAAAGTTATTAATTTGGCACATTTAGAAAATACCAGGAGAATCATGGGAAAGAGCGATACAGAAGGGATGGCTCCTAATAAAGGGTCTGATAACAAGCCAGTGGGAGACCAGAGTGTTAGCCTGCAGGGGAACTCTGGGAAACAGTGTAGAGCCTATTCATTCCAAAGGTTCAGGGGAATGGAGTATATTTTTACACCAACTTAGGTGGGCCATTAAGGGTGGGTGGGGTACAGAGTGTTCACTTCCCGGCATGGACAGACCCTTGGCAGGCTTTGGAGCGAGCCGCCAGGCAGACCCATTCAGACCCTGGTGGCTGGAAGTCAGCCAGCCTGCACTGAAGCGGTGAGTGCCCCAGACAGGAGCTAGGAACAAACGCTGCATGCCACGGTGGGTGGAGAGCTGTGGCTGCCAGGCTCTGTTGCCTCTTGCCATGGAACAAACCACCCCAAACCTCAGTAGCTTAAAACCACCACCATTATATTTGTCCACAAGTCCATGGGTCTGCAATCTGTGTGAGTTCCGCTGACTGTTCTGCTGGTCTTATTTGTGATTTCTCAGGCAGCTAGACTCATTTGGTAGCTCAACTAGGAGCTGCTTATTCTAGGAAGACCTCAGCTGGGACAGGTGGGGCAAAGTACAATCCTCCCTCCATCTATGTAGTATCTTATTTTCCTAGAAAATTCAATGTATAACATTACGGGACAAAAACATGTTTTACCTGAATTTCTCTGTAGCTCTGGATAACTATACACAGGTTTCTCTTCTATATGAATGTCCTCAGGAATATTTTAAAGGCATCTGACATGCAAATTTTTTGTTGTGAGGAGTCAAGTGGGCAAATGACAAAGGTTTTGCCTCCCTGGCCGCTGCCCACTGACTGACCTTGGCACTCCTCAGGCTTTGTGCCCTCCCAAAATTACCCACCCCCATTTTCTGCAGTGCGTCCCATTACACAGTACCATTCACTACTGAAAACATGAGTTCTCTGGTTTCCCTCGAGGCCTCTCTTCTTGGCTTGCAGACAGCCACCACCTGTGTGCTATGTCATCACATTTTTCTATGAATTTAAAGTGCTTTATATAAAGTGCCTATATACAGTAGATAGCAGGGTGCTTTATGATTCTCATTACCGTCACCCAGGCCTTTTCTCTGTGGGTGTGCTGTTAATGTCTCTTCCTCTCCCTCTAAGACCATCAGCCCTGTTTGCTTTAAGGCCCCATGCTTAGGACCCCATTGAACCTGACTTACTCCCAAAAGGCCCTATCCCAAATATGGTCACACTGGGGGGTCAGGGTTTCAACCTATGTGTTTTCGACAGCCACGATTCAGTCTGTAACACCCCTTCATCTCCATGGCGTAGCTAGATCTTCTCATTGCACCCTTTCTTCAGGGCTCCTGAGAAGCCCACTGCTCAGCACAGCCTTCCTGGCTGATGGCGCTGATACTCATAAAGCACACTACTTTATGGGTCACCTTACACTTGGCCAAGCACTTTTATGTAAATATCCAGCTGTTTTTTGAAATAGTCTCTTTCCTTTTTTCCATCAAATTTCTTAAGAAGTATAAAGCACTTTAAAAATATGGAAAAAAACAGAGTTAGCAAATACCTATGGATCTACCACCAAGTTTAACAAATTTGGTAAGATGTCTTGCTGTATTTTTTTTATTATTATTCATTTTGTTATCATTAATCTACAATTACATGAAGAACATTATGTTTACTAGACTCCCCGCTTAACCAAGTCCCCTCCACAAACACCATTAGTCACTGTCCATCAGCGTAGTAAGATGCTGTAGAATCACTACTTGTCTTCTCTGTGTTGCAAAGCCCTCCCTATGCCCCCCCTACGTATACATGCTAATCGTAAGGCCCCCTTTATTTTTCCCCACCCTTATCCCTCCCTTCCCACCCATCCTCCCCAGTATCTTTCCCTTTGGTAACTGTTAGTCCATTCTTGGGTTCTGTGATTCTGCTGCTGTTTTGTTCCTTCAGTTTTTCTTTGTTCTTATACTCCACATATGAGTGAAATCATTTGGTACTTGTCTTTCTCCCCCTGGCTTCTTTCACTGAGCATAATCCCCTCTAGCTCCTTCCATGTTGTTGCAAATGGTAGGATTTGTTTCTTCTTATGGCTGAATGATATTCCATTGTGTATATGTACCAAATCTTCTTTATCCATTCATCTACTGATGAACATTTAGGTTGCTTCCATTTCTTGGCTTTTCTAAATAGTGCTGCGATAAACATAGGGGTGCATCTGTCTTTTTCAAACTGGAGTGCTGTATCCTTAGGGTAAATTCCTAGAAGTGGAATTCCTGGGTCAAATGGTATTTCTATTTTGAGCTGATAAACATAGGGGTGCATCTGTCTTTTCCAAACTGGAGTGCTGCATCCTTAGGGTAAATTCCTAGAAGTAGAATTCCTGGGTCAAATGGTATTTCTATTTTGAGCTTTTTGAGGAACCTCCATTCTGCTTTCCACAATGGTTGAAAAAATTTACATTCCCACCAGCAGTGTAGGAGGGTTCCCCTTTCTCCACAACCTCGCCAACATTTGTTGTTGTTTGTCTTTTCGATGGTGGCCATCCTTACTGGTGTGAGGTGATATATCATTGTGGTTTTAATTTGCATTTCTCTGATGACTAGCAATGTGGAGCATCTTTTCATGTGTCTCTTGGCCATCTGAACTTCTTCTTTGGAGAACTGTCTGTTCAGCTCCACTGTCCATTTTTTAATTGGATTATTTGCGTTTTGTTTGTTGAGGTGCACGAGCTCTTTATATATTTTAGATGTCAACCCTTTAACGGATCTGTCATTTATGAATATATTCTCCCATACTGTAAGGTACCTTTTTGTTCTACTGATGGTGTCCTTTGCTGTACAGAAGCTTTTCAGCTTGATATAGTCCCACTTGTTCATTTTTGCTTTTGTTTTCCTTGCTCGGGGAGATACGTTCATGAAGAAGTCGCTAATGTTTATGTCCAAGAGAGTTTTGCCTATGTTTTTTTCTAAGAGTTTTATGGTTTCATGACTTACATTCAGGTCTTTGATCCATGTCAAATTTATTTTTGTGTATGGGGTTAGACAGTGATCCAGTTTCATTTTCTTACATGTAGCTGTCCAGTTTTGCCAGCACAATCTGTTGAAGAGACTGTCATTTCCCCCATTGTATGTCCATGGCTCCTTTATCGAATATTAATTGATCATATATGTTTGGGTTAATGTCTGGAGTCTCTATTCTGTTCCACTGGTCTGTGGCTCTGTTCTTGTGCCAGTACCAAATTGTCTTGATTACTGTGGCTTTGTAGTAGAACTTGAAGTTGGGGAGTGACATTCCCCCATTTTATTCTTCCTTCTCAGGATTGCTTTGGCTATTCGGGGTCTTTGGTGTTTCCATATGAATTTTTGAACTATTTGTTTCAGTTCGTTGAAGAATGCTGTTGGTAATTTGATGGGATTGCATCGAATCTGTATATTGCTTTGGGCAGGATGGCCATTTTGACGATATTAATTCTTCCTAGCCAAGAGCATGGGATGAGTTTCTATTTGTTAGTGTCCTCTTTAATTTCTCTTAAGAGTGTCTTACAGTTTTCAGGGTATAGGTCTTTCACTTCCTTGGTTAGGTTTATTCCCAAGTATTTTATTCTTTTTGATGCAATTGTCAATGGAACTGTTTTCCTGATTTCTCTTTCTATTAGTTCATTGTTAGTGTATAGGAAAGCCACAGATTTCTGTGTGTTAATTTTGTATCCTGCAATTTTGCTGTATTCCAAAATCAGTTCTAGTAGTTTTGGAGTGGAGTCTTTAGGGTTTTTATGTACAATATCATGTCATCTGCAAACAGGGACAGTTTGACTTCTTCTTTACCAATTTGGATTCCTTGTATTTATTTGTTTTGTCTAATTGCCATGGCTAGGACCTCCAGTACTATGTTAAATAACAGTGGGGAGAGTGGGCATCCCTGTCTTGTTCCTGTTCTCAGAGGAAAAGCTTTCAGCTTCTCACTGTTCAGTATGATGTTGGCTGTGGGTTTATCATATACGGCCTTTATTATGTTGAGGTACTTGCCCTCTATACCCATTTTGTTGAGAGTTTTTATCATGAATTGATGTTGAATTTTGTCAAATGCTTTTTCAGCATCTATGGAGATGATCATGTGGTTTTTGTCTTTCTTTTTGTTGATGTGGTGGATGATGTTGATGGATTTTTAGAATGTTGTACCATTCTTGCATCCCTGGGATGAATTCCACTTGGTCATGGTGTACGATCCTTTTGATGTATTTTTGAATTCGGTTTGTTATTATTTTGTTGAGTATTTTTGCATCTACATTCATCATGGATACTGGTCTGTAGTTTTCTTTTTTGGTGGGGTCTTTGCCTGGTTTTGGCATTAGGGTGATGTTGGCTTCATAGAATGAGTTTGGGAGTATTCCCTCCTCTTCTATTTTTTGGAAAACTTTAAGGAGAATGGGTATTATGTCTTCTCTGTGTGTCTGATAAAATTACGAGGTAAATCCATCTGGCCCGGGGGTTTTGTTCTTGGGTAGTTTTTTGATTACCGCTTCAATTTCGTTGCTGGTAATTGGTCTGTTTAGATTTTCTGTTCCTTTCTGGGTCAGTCTTAGAAGGTTGTATTTTTCTAGGAATTTGTCCATTTCTCCTAGGTTTTCCAGCTTCTTTGCATATAGGTTTTCATAGTAATCTCTAATAATTCTTTGTATTTCTGTTGGATCCGTTGTGATGTTTCCTTTCTCATTTCTGATTCTGTTGATTTGTGTTGATTCTCTTTTTCTCTTAATAAGTTTGGCTAGAGGCTTATCTATTTTGTTTATTCTCTTGAAGAACCAGCTCTTGGTTTCATTGATTTGTGCTACTGTTTTATTCTTCTCAATTTTATTTATTTCTTCTCTGATCTTTAGTATGTCCCTCCTTCTGCTGACTTCAGGCCTCATTTGTTCTTCTTTTTCCAATTTCAATAATTGTGACATTAGACTATTCATTTGGGATTGTTCTTCCTTCTTTAAGTATGACTGCATTGCTATATACTTTCCTCTTAAGACTACTTTCGCTGCATCCCACAGTAGTTGGGGCTTTGTGTTGTTGTTGTCATTTGTTTCCATATATTGCTTGATCTCTATTTTAATTTGGTGTTGATCCACTGATTATTTAGTAGCATGTTGTTAAGCCTCCATGTGTTTGTGGATCTTTTTGCTTTCTTTGTACGATTGAGTTCTAGTTTTATACCTTTGTGGTATGAAAAGTTGGTTGGTAGTATTTCAATCTTTTTGAATTTACTGAGGCTCTTTTTGTGGCTTAGTATGTAGTCTATTCTGGAGAATGTTCCATGTGCACTTGAGAAGAATGTGTATCCTGCTGCTTTTGGATGTAGAGTTCTATAGATGTCTATTAGGTCCATCTGTTCTAGTGTGTTGTTCAGTGCCTCTGTGTCCTTACTTATTTTCTGTCTGGTGGATTTGTCCTTTGGAGTGAATGGTGTGTTGAAGTCTCCTAAAATGAATGCATTTCTTTCTATTTCTTCCTTTAGTTTTGTTAGTATTTGTTTCACATATGCTGGTGCTCCTGTGTTGTGTGCATATATATTTATAATGGTAATGGTTATATCCTCTTGCTGGACTGAGCCCTTTATCATTATGTAATGTCCTTCTTTATCTCTTGTTACTTTCTTTGTTTTGAAGTCTATTTTGTCTGATACTAGTACTGCAACACCTGCTTTTTTCTCCCTGTTGTTTGCATGAAATATCTTTTTCCATCCCTTGACTTTTAGTCTGTGCATGTCTTTGGGTTTGAGGTGAGTCTCTTGTAAGCAGCATATAGATGGATCTTATTTTTTTATCCATTCAGTGACTCTATGTCTTTTGATTGATACATTCAGTCCATTTACATTTAGGGTGATTATCGATAGGTATGTACTTACTACCATTGCAGGCTTTAGATTCATGGTTACCAAAGGCTCAAGGTTAATTTCCTTACTATCTAAAAGTCTAACATAACTCACTTGGTATGCTGTTACAAACACAATCTAAAGGTTTTTTCAGTTTCTGCTTCTTTTTCTTCCTCCTCCATTCTTTATATATTAGGTATCATATTCTGTACTTTTTGTCTATCCTTTGATTGACTTTGGGGATAGTTAATTTAATTTTGCATTTGCTTAGTAATTAGCTGTTCTACTTTCTTTACTGTGGTTTTATTACCTCTGGTGACAGCTATTCAACCTTAGGAACACTTCCATCTATAGCAGTCCCTCCAAAATAGACTGCAGAGATGGTTTGTGGGAGGTAAATTCTCTCAGCTTTTACTTATCTGGGAATCATTTAATCCCTCCTTCAAATTTAAATGATAATCTTTCTGGATAAAGTAATCTTGGTTCCAGGCCCTTCTGCTTCATGGCATTACATATATCATGCCACTCCCTTCTGGCTTGTAAGATTTCTGCTGAGAAGTCTGATGTTAGTCTGATGGGCTTTCCTTTGTATGTGATCTGATTTCTGCCTCTGGCTGCTTTTAAGAGTCTGTCCTTATCCTTGATCTTTCCCA